>NC_071334.1:69717436-70404936 GCF_027744825.2 Synchiropus splendidus | reverse complement strand
AGAGAGAGAGAGAGAGCCAGTACATTGGTAGATGAAGATGCTGAGATGTTGGAACTGCCAGGCAGAAGGTGGAGAGGAAGGCCACAGAGGAGATGGATGGAGGTGGTGAAGGAGGTTTGAGAGCAGAGGACAGGGGGAGATGGAGGAGGATGATCACCCCTGAAGGGAGGAGGCCACAGAGAAAGAAGAAGAAAGAAAGAAGACAAAGAAGAAATAGAAGGAGGAGCCCAAAGAGACAAAAGTTTTCAGTTGTTCTTGAAAGTGAAGTTAAATTGTTTTCTTAGTCATCTTCCTCTTTTTCCATATTTTATCTTCATTTTTTCATTCTTCTGTTTTTGTTTTTTCATTTTAAATTTTGCACTTCTAACATGTGCACATCTTCCTTTCTTCATCTTCCTGTCGCAGGCGTCTACGTGTGTCCCTGCTTCTCCTCCCCGCAGCGGTCGGGGTCGGCGGCCGCAGACTTGTTTGTGGCAGCCGTGGATCTGAAATCTGGAGCCTTGACCCCGGACCACTGGGTCAAGAGAGGAACGGCGCTGGTGCTGAGTCTGGACCACTGAAGACTTGTGTCGTGGTCTGAAGCTCTGACTCCCTGAACGCGAGTCACAGTGACTGAGCTTGGGTAAAACAGTCCAGGCGTGTTTGTGAGGACCAAGTCATGTGACCAGTGAGGAGGTCAGTTTGCTGCCGTCCCTGGTCCAGTCCTCACGCACCTTGTTCCGTGTGCACATAAGCTCATGTGAGGTGAGCTCCTCCGCGACGGACTTTATCTGGTTCAGAACACAAGAGCTTTCCGACGATGACTCACTTCTGACTGGAACAACGCTGCACAACACTCGCCGCTGCTGTTTGTTGCTGCAGACAATGTGTTGCCACATGTTTAGCATGAGTCCACTGACCACCCGACAGTGCCTGAGGTGGTGCTTGGTTCTGACAATACAAACACGTAGACACGGGAACCGTGAGAATATCGGCCGTGTTTATTGTGTCAGTAACCTGCAGCTCCAACCTGCTCCTCCACCCAGCAGCAGAAGTGTGATCTGCCGTCCTCCTCACACTGTTGACTAGTTCAGCTTCAGGAACTCGCACGTGTCATGGACCCTGACTCCAGCATGGAGAGGCTGCGTGAAGGTGGTCTGCACTCTGTGGAGGAGGCTCATGGTTTCAGAGACGCTGCAGAGTGATCCAGGTACACGCCCACAGAAAAGACTCCTCTGCTCCACTCCACCTCCCAGTAACAAGGTCCCGTCACAGGCCCTCCACTCAGGACCTGAGCTGAATCTGTCTGGATGAGGAGAGTGCTTTTCTCCCATGAACGTCACTCTGCTGCCAGACAACTTCAGCCTTCAGTGAGCAGTGTTTGGATCCAGAGCGACGTCCCGTGAGTATGTGAGGAACTGTGCTGGGCTCCTGGGCTCTGGAGGGACCATGGAGCTGTGGAGTTTCTTCTTCAGCTCATTCATCTCCTGCTGGAGCTGCTCCTGAAGTCCTCGCACTCCAGCGCCTTCAGTCTCCTGCCAGGATCTGATCTGCTGCTCAACATCAGACTTTCTTCTGGAGGTTCTGGATCAGCTGCTGGAGGGTCTCCTGACTGTCCATCACTGCTTTATCAGCAGTCTCTCTGATGTTCTCCTCCTCCTGCTGAAGCAGCTTCAGCTCCTCCTCTCTCTCCTGGATCCTTCCTCGACTTCTGACCCACCTCTTTCTCTCGCTCTCCTCTCTCTGCTGCGGCCGAGACAATGTGGTGGTCTTTGTGTTGGTCCACAGTGCAGAGGTGATAGATGACCTGCTGATCAGTACCACAGAACATCTCCCTCTCCTCATCACGTTGAGAGCAGGTCCCCTGGAGCTGCTTCTGTCTCCTGAAGGACGGCTCTTCTCCAGGAGGCTGAGACACCAGACAGGCATTCTGCTTCCTCCCAGTGCTGGAGTCACAGGTCACATCTTCAGGTCCAGCAGCTTGGAGTCCAGTCTTCTTCAGCTCCTCCACTAACTCTGATAACATGAGGTTCTTCTGCAGGAGAGGCCTCGAGCTGAAGGACTGTCTGCACTGAGGACACTGGTAGATGTTCCTCTCATCTCCTCTGTCCCAGGAAGCTTCAACACAGCTCTGTCCACAAGGCAGAGCAACTGGATCCTTCAGTAGATCCTGACAGATGGTGCAGAAGAAGGCTTCTCTCTTCAGGTCAACTCTGATCTTCTCCATTTCACTGACGACTGAAACACAAATGACCGTCACTCTGGACTTTATACCAGCTGAAGTGCTGAGTCGTGGTCACATGAGCTGCTTTCATCTGCTCCGTGTTGCTCCATGATTCTTGAAGGTGATCCTGCTCATGGCTTTGATCGTTGCTATGGCGATGAGATCAACAAACGCTGACCTCGACCTGTCTGCTGACCTCCAACATCAGCAGCTTCTGTTCTCTGCTTCAACTGTGAATGAATCCAAGGCATCAAACAGGTCAACAATCATGCTGACATCATCAGCTTCCTGTGGGTCGATGAGAGTGCGAGCAGTAGTTTCTAGTGATGGGTGAAATGATGATCTGTATCTCAGGGATGATGTCCATCATTTATGTCGCCATTTCACCTGTCCAAGCAAATATGCAGAGTGCAGGCTTCTTTTCCTACTCTGTGGACACCTCATATCTGGTTCAGCAAAACCAGTGTCACAAACATTTCCATACATCTCAACAATAGACAGACAGATATCCTTGACTCGTCCCTCAGTGGGGAGAGACTCCTGATAATAAACCCCAGAGCTGCAGATCACATGAGCAACAGCACCACCTTCAGGAAGAGGTGGGGGGCAGGAGGGTGACAGGATGAGCCACCCAAAGCATGTGAAGGAGAAGTATCGCAGGTCCTTCCTTCTGCCTGCTGTTTGATGTCACAACAGAAACCACTCCAAACACATCTGTTGACACCAAACTACACAAACTGTAAATATCGTTTATAACTTGTTAGGTAACTGGATTTTCTCCTCACAGACGAATGAAGCAGTGTCTTATCTGCAGAATGAGGTTGAAACAGAGAAATAAAAACACCTAGAGGAAATAGGTGAAACTCATTTGTTCCACTCCAGAACAGAACCAACCTTTATTTCCGGCCTCTTCACCAGCGTCACCAACATTTCCACACATCACACTTCAACGCTGATCACGATGAGCGCGCGCAGATCTGCTGACAACATGAGCAACACCGCCACCTGCAGGTTGAAGTCGAAACAGCTACAAGGAAACAAAATATGGATCTAAAACACACCTGAGGGGCAAACAATGACACTACCGGCTGCTTTCCGCGCGAACTTGTTTTCAGCACCATAAATAAATATGAGTACAAGACAAATATGCTGACGTCATCTTGAGGCGGGAATCCGCTCCTGACCTTGGCAAGGAGCCAAGAAACTCTGCCATTAGGGTCCTACAGTGAGTCACTGTGTTGGATACTACACGCTGAGGAAGCTCCCTCTTCACCACATTTCAACAGAATACAGTGGAGAAAACACCTACCGCATCACTCGCACAACACCGAGACGTTTACAGAGACATGACAGAGTCTATGGAGGAGACTTTGCTCGGAGCAGCTCAGCCTCCGGTCAGCATCACGGTGGAGCAGGTGGGCGGGGCTACGGAAAGTTCCAGAACAAGCTGCGGGCCATGGGCAGGGTTGCCAGGTTGGGTGGTCTTCCGCTCAACCCCGCTTCTGTAGAACACATATACGGCTGGACAAAATCGCGCTGTGCGGATTCATAACATTTGAGCTGTTTTCCCCAACTTCCAGCAGGTGTTTCGTGATTGGTTAATCAGCTGCCACTCTGAAATGTTATTGGTCAATTTACAGTGAACCAATCAGTGGAGCAACTTCAACCAAAGTACGTTAAGGTAAATAAGATTGAAGTTTTTTTTTTTTTTTTTTTTTTTTAACAAAAAATCTACATAGACATACCAAACAAAACCGTATATTAATATAATATGAAGTATAACATAAGTGAAATAGCTGAGAAAAAACGAAGCAAAAATAAATAAAAAATAAATAAAACAGCATGACAAAACACAAGGGGTTATGGTGTGTGTTTATGAAAAAAAATGTGTAGAAATATATATTTTTATAAATAAAATAAAAAGTTGAAAGCAAGCGTTAATGATCTTACATGTCTTCTGTTTAGTTGAATGTTTTATGGAATTGAAGAATTGTTGAGTCTCAATGAAAAATCCAAGTGAGGAGGGTTTTTTTTTTCCTGCTGTATTTAGATTCATGAATATGGAATTTGGCTAGAATTATTATATGGTTCACAATCAGATATTCTGGAAGTAAATGGTCATGCCAGACAAACACAAGATGTTTCCAAAATATTTGAAAATCAATCATTATTTTGTCGTTGATGAAATCACAAAGCTGCTGCCAGAAGCTCTTGACAGCAGAGCAAAGCCAGATGAGATGTCCAGGTGACTCAGATGAAGATTCACAAAAATGACAGGTGGTACCAATATGTTTTTGAAAACAATCTTTACCAAAGTCTTTGCTTGGATATATTTTCTGAAGACGTTTGAAAGAGACTTGTCTCACTGTGTTGTTTCTCAATGAGGCAACAGTCAGACCTTCTTCCATTGTTCGTCCTCAAACTGTCTCCAATAACAGACACTGTGTGGCGAGCTCCAGATGTCTCTCTGAAATAAACCACCATCTGATTTGTTGATCTTTGAATCGTTTTTTAAACAAGTCCTACCAGCAAATGCATTCAATGGGGGTACTATCTTCCCTGCAGCAATTCTTGTTGATGTTTAAGTAACGTGCACATCCTGGGAGATATAGCACCAAATGACCAAAGTGGCAGGAAGACACTCTTTTGTTTTACTAAAATATCCTTGTTATTCCAGATAACTTAACTATGTGATGAGTGACTTCTTCAAATATATATAATGTAGCCGGATTTTCCAAATGAAATTGAAAATGATTTTATCAGTTTCTTTCAGAAGCTCATTGTCAAGATGAAGGGCGAATGCAGCATGAACCAGTGGAGAGACGCCCTCTGCCTTGGTCAGTAGAACTCTTCCCCTCAGTGAGAGAGCTCTGTAACAAGCCATTCACTTCATTGTTTTCCTGCCTTTTGAATAAGAAGCTCAAAGTTCTCATTGTTTGAGCCTTAATAATGTATTTACTTTAATGTAATTACTTTATCTCCCCCTGGAACTGCAACCTTATCGTGGTGGGGGAGTTTGTGTACCTTGAATGATCCTAGGAGCTATGTTATCGGGGGCGTTATGCTCCTGGTAGGGTCTCCCATGGCAAACAGGTCCTAGGTGACGGATCAGACTAAGAGCAGTTCAGAAGCCCCGATGACAAAAACAAAAACATCAAGGACCGTGACGTCGCCCGGCATGGCGCAGCCGGGGCCCCACCCTGGAGCCAGGCCTGGGGTTGGGGCTCGAATGCGAGCGCCTGGTGGCCAGGCCTCTGCCCATGGGGCCCGGCCGGGCCAAGCCCGAACGAATGACATGGGCCGTCCCTCCTGCGGACCCACCACCCACAGAGGGAGTCATAGGGGTCGGGTGCAAAGAGAACTAGGTGGCAGTCGAGGCCGGGGGGCCCGACGACCTGGTTCGTGTGGACATTCTCTGGCTCTTGGAACATGGAATGTCACTTCACTGGGGGGGAAAGAGCCTGAGCTTGTGCAGGAGGTTGAGAGGTACCGGCTAGATATAGTCGGGCTCTCCTCCACGCACAGCCTGGGCTCAGCGAGGGTTCATGGGAGTTCGCCCAACCAGTCCACATGTGCTTTGTGGATTTGGAGAAGGCGTTCGACCGTGTCCCTCGCGATGTCCTGTGGGGGGTGCTCCGGGAATATGGGGTGCGGGACCCTCTGCTAGGGGCTGTCCGCTCCTTGTATGACCGGAGCAGGAGCATGGTTCGCATTGCCGGCAGTAAATCAGACCTGGTCCCGGTGCATGTTGGTCTCCGCCAGGGCTGCCCTTTGTCACCGGTTCTGTTCATCACTTTTATGGACAGAATTTCTAGGCGTAACCAGGGGTCGGAGGGGATCCGGTTCGGGAACCACAGAATTTCATCTCTGCTATTTGGGGACGATGTTGTTCTGCTGGCCTCATCGGACCGGGACCTTCAGCATGCGCTGGGTCGGTTTGCAGCCGAGTGTGAAGCGGCCGGGATGAGGATCAGCACCTCCAAGTCTGAGGCCATGGTTCTCGACCGGAACACGGTGGTTTGCTCTCTCCAGGTTGGTGGTGAGTTCTTGCCTCAAGTGGCGGAGTTTAAGTATCTCGGGGTCTTGTTCTCGAGTGAGGGAAAAAGGGAGCGTGAGATTGATAGACGGGTTGGTGCAGCGGCAGCAGTGATGCGGTCGCTGTGTCGGACCGTCGTGGTGAAGAGAGAGCTGAGTCACAAGACAAAGCTCTCGATTTACCGATCGATCTACGTTCCCACCCTCACCTATGGTCACCAGCTTTGGGTAGTGACCGAAAGGATGAGATCGCGGATACAAGCGGCTGAGATGAGTTTCCTCCGCAGGGTGGCTGGGCGTCACCCTTAGAGAGAGGGTGAGGAGTTCGGTCACCCGGGAGGAGCTCGGGGTGGAGCCGCTGCTCCTCCACATCGAGAGGAACCAGCTGAGGTGGCTCGGGCATCTGATCCGGATGCCCCCTGGACGCCTCCCTGGGGAGGTGTTCCGGGCATGTCCTACCGGGAGGAGACCCCGGGGAAGACCCAGGACTCGCTGGAGAGATGATGTCTCCGGTCTGGCCTGGGAACACCTCGGGATCCCCCGGGAAGAGCTGGAGGAGGTTTGTGCGGACCGGGAAGTTTGGGCTTCCCTGCTCCGAATGCTGCCTCCGCGACCCGACCCCGGATAAGCGGCAGAAGAAGGTGAAGGTGAAGGTGTAATTACTTTATTATGTATATCACCTTTCCGACGAGGTCACAGTATAAAGTGACATGAAGAACACTCTGCTCCACATTTACAGCAACAGACTTCTCCTCCTGGACCAAGCTTGAAGAGAGCAAATGTTGCTTTGGGACCATGTTTTCACACACCATTGTAATAACTGTTTACATCCCCCCCGTCCGCCAACCCGACAACTGCTTGTGACGTCATCCACGGAGCAGTCGCGGCGCTACAGGCGTCTCATCCTAGTGCTCTCATCACCATCTCAGCGGATTTACACCACGTCAATATGGACAACACCCTGACAGCATTCAGTCAGTATGTGGACTGTCCAGCCAGGGAGAGGAAGACTTTGGACTTGCTGTATGCTAATATCAAGGAGGCAGCCAGCTCTTCACCTCTCCCTTCCCTGGGGAGATGGGACCTGGTCCACTGAACACCATGCTATGTGCCCCTGGTGAGGAGGCAGCCAGCTCTTACTAGATGGGTTCAGAAGTGGTGACACTGCAGGGCTGCTGCCAGGTCACTGACTGGGACGTTCTCTGTGAATCTTGTGGAGACGACGGCGACGGACTGACGGCGTGTATTACCAACGACATACATTTCTGTGTGGACTCCAGTGTCCCAACAAGGACTGTGAAATGTTACCCTAACAACAAACCCTGGGTGACAGAGGACATCCAAACTATCTTCAATAGAAAAAGAGGCCTTTCAGAGCAGGCAGTATGGATGAGCTGCGGATGATTCAGCGTGAGCTGAAAGTGAAGATCAGGGAGGCCAAGGAAAGCTACAGGAGGAAGATGGAATGCAAACTCCAGACGAACAATATATGTGGGAGGAGTGGCATGAAAACCATCACTGGCTACAGACCTCAGAGCAGCAAGGTGGTTGAACGGGTTTTTCAACAGATTGGACACCGAGGCACCAGTCCACCCCCCACCATCAACAACAACAAGGATCCCTACTGCGGTCTGTGCCCCATCAGTGCCCTCGGATCTACTGACGCCTCCCCTCCCCCCGGATCCTCTCCCATTGTCCTGCGAAAGAACTGGACCCCCAGCTCACACCTTCACCCACCTCACAGGAATCAGCTGAGAGCCTCCACTCAGGCAAGGCAGTGGGCCTGGATGGTGTCAGGCCAGTGGTGCTCAAATCCTGCGCCAACCAGCTATGTGGAGTTTTACGTCCAACTGGACTCCTTGGAGACGGTTATGGAGAGAAGCATGCTCCTGAAACGAAGGAGCATCCTGGACAACATCACCCACCCCCTCCATCCGCTCCTGGTCCAGTGCAGAAGCACGTGGTCCAATAGACTGAGACGACCCATCTCAAAGACTGAGCGCTGCAGGAGCTCCTTTCTTCCTGTGGCAATAAAACTGTACAATTCATCCCTGAAAAGACTACAGTGAAGTCGGCACGTTTTTCTGTTCACTCTGTCCTCGAATCTGCTTTTTCTTGCACATTGTTTCTAAGCTCTTTTGTATGGCTTTTTGCACTTTATGATGGTATTTCTTTTTCATTTTATTGTGATATGTTGTGTACAGAGCATGTTATGAACATAATTTTCCTTGGGATTAATAAAGTTTTCTGATTCTGCACAGATTGAAAAAGAGCTTCTTGTAAGCGTATATGACTGTGATTGTTTTTGTCTATGACCAAACGTTTGAAATAGAAACAGACCATTAACCTTTGCTGTCCATCATGGTGAAACCTTGAAATGACTGTCCTGTTTATGCACGCATGTTAATCAAGCTGCAGAACTATGATGTGCACATGGCATATACACAAGGAAAGTACATGTTCACTGCTGACACCTTGTCCAGGGCTGTGGATAAGGGAGACAATGCTGACAGTGAGATACAGACATACGTGGACAGGCATCATTGCCTGTAAGTGCAGACAGGTCAGAACAAATACGGAGAGAAACCAATGCAGATGCAACCATGACAGAGCTCCAACATACGATACAGACAGGGTGGCCTGAAAACAAGAGAGACTGCCCAGTGAAAATACAGGACTTTTGGAAATGTAGAGCAGAGCTTTCAGTGGCGGATGGCATCGTGATGAGAGGGAGTCAATTCGTTATTCCATGCTCACGACGTGAACAAAGGCTTCCAAAGATCCACGAAGGCCACATTGGTGAAGTCAAGCGTAAACGCAGGGCAAGAGAAGTGATGTACTGGCCGAGAATACATCAAGAAAACAGCCAAACAGCAGCCGCAGCATGTCAACCTTGTCTAATCCACAGGCAAAAACAGCAGGCGGAGCCACTCGTGAGTCGCCCTGTGGCCCACAGACCGTAACTGTAAGGTGGGAGCTGATCTGTTTCATTACACAGAGAAGAACTACATCAGATTACAACAGATTATTTCTGAAGTTGGAGGACTGCAATCAACCACGCGCAAAGCAGTCATCAGCTGTCTCAAGACCCATGTGAGCTGCCTCTGCCAGTGAATGGGCTTTCCAACATATTACAGCCAGAACTATCCAAAATCCAAGGGACTGGCAGAGAGCTCTGTGAACGCTGTGAAAAGGATGATGAAGAAAGCACTGGACAGAGATGACTTTCAGAGACACTGGCTGATCTACAAAAGTGCAGAGGGATCGTCTCTGAGGAGAAACCACACAGACCTTCAACTACACACAACGAAGGAAGACTTTGCAGCTAAGGAGACTGTTCAACATGACACAGCAGAATCAGACACTTCTGTCCACTCAGATTCAGATGTTGCAACAGAGTCCGGACCATCAAATGCTGCAGTCAATCAATCAAAGTTGCAGAGACATATGCAGCCACCCACGAGGTTGAATGAAAGTTGTTAAATACTTGCTTATATTGTAAAGAAAAAAAAAAAAAAGGAATATCGGTGTGTGTGTTGCTGTGGATGTTTAGAGCGTGTAGGTCATTTCAAAGCTAAAAAGTTTCACTGAAATATTTCGCAATGGCAGTTTCAGTTGTGTCTGTAATAAGCTGAGGAGACTGGGACGTTTAGAATGTCGTCATATCTTTTTATAGGAGGGAAAATGTGATGTTATGAAGTGAGTTGAACTTCATGACCCAGAATGCTACACTGTGGGAATGAGCATGCGCTGTATGAACCGGGTGGCAGGGGTTGGCTATGGATGCGGAGCTGCTGGGAACAAAGTGGCTGCTGAACACGCCTCGTCTGCTGATCAAGAGTGAAGCGAGACGACACAGTCAGGGAGGACCATGTTGCTCCAACTGCTGTTTATTCTGAGGAGGAAATCCACAGAAAACACTTTTGCTCTTCACCATTAACACTCTTTTCTGCACTCTGGCCAGTGTCACAAACATTTCCATACATCTCAACAACAGACAGACAGATATCCTTGACTCGTTCCTCAGTGGGGAGAGACTCCTGATAATAAACCCCAGAGCTGCAGATAACATGAGCAACAGCACCACCTTCAGGAAGAGGTGGGGGGCAGGAGGGTGACAGGATGAGCCACCCAAAGCATGTGAAGTATCGCAGGTCCTTCCTTCTGCCTGCTGTTTGACGTCACAACAGAAACCACTCCAAGCACATCTGTTGACACCAAACTACACAAACTGTAAATATTGTTTGTAACCTGTTAGTTAACTGGATTTTCTCCTCACAGATGAATGAAGCAGTGTCTTCTCTGCAGGGTGAGGTGGAAACAGCCAGAGAGAAATTAAAACACCTGGAGGAAATAGGTGAAACTCATTGTTCCACTCCAGAACAGAACCAACCTTTATTTCCGGCCTCTTCACCAGCGTCACCAACATTTCCACACAAGCTGAAGTCGTCGGAACTTTAAAGCAGGTTCCTCCATCTCTACCTGCAGTGCAGCAAATCCAAAACAGGTTCTTTCACTGTGGAAGAGTTGAGTCCAAAACGAGGCAAAGTGAGCCGTGACAGAGCTTGTTGAAAGACCTGCAGACATCAAATGGCAGGTTGATCTTCCCACACCATATCAGGAGGCCGTGGTTGGAGGTCTCAGCTGGTGACCTCATCACACCATTTCTCCGTAGCTTCTCACTGAGTCACTGCTGACTTCTAAAAGACATTGTTCAGGTACATGGTCTTGTGTTTGGAACTACCTTGGTGAGAAGAAGAAGATCACATGGTGAGTCAAACAGCCCTGTTCCGACTGAGTCATGAGCATCTGTCGGTTTGCATTCAGAGGAAGATCATTTCAGCCAGTGACATGTGATGAACAAAGTCCACGTGTCCAAAACACAGGCTCCTCAAGTGTCCACATCAAAGGGCTCATATCAGGGTTCAAGTCATGGACACGACTGAAGGCTTCAGAGAGGAAGTGGCATGAAGGAGTCATGGAAAACAAGAGCAAAAGCTGGACATCTGAGCTGTTTGGGGCGTTGAAGACAGAAGCGTTTCCACAGATGAAGAGCTTCTGTGAGGGTGGAGGCTTCTTCTCTGACTGCTGTTGAGGACTCTTTCTCTGTGCTGCTCTCCACTGAGACTCTGCCTCAGAAGAGTTGGAAACTCTCCATGATGACGGCAGCGGCTGCTGAGACTCGGAGTCAGTCTTGACCAATGAAAGAGAAGAAGGTCAAAGTTCATCACCACTGCTGCTCTGTCAGAGACTTGTGAGTCCAGCAGTTCTCATGGATCAAACACTCACTCACACTTCTTCAGGTCAGATCTCTAACCACAGTGGTCCACAGTGTTCCAGCCTGGAGGAAGAAAGAGAGAGAAGGATGAGAGCAGCTCCATGTGACTTCAGATGTTTCAGGACTATGATCTCCTGCTGCTCAGTGGACGGCTCCTTCATGACTGTGTTGATGACAACAAAGATGGATCTCTAAACAGCTGCTCAGTCTCCACTGTCTCCTTGGTGCTTCCACTGGTGTCCAGCAGGAGAACATGTCATGTGCTCAGTTCAGATGAAGAGTCTGAGCAGCGTCTCACACCCACATCCTCTCTGTCTGCTCCTGGATCACATGTTCAGTCTGAAGCTCTGTGGAGCTCAGTCAGTCACTTCTGCTGCTCTGTCCATACCTGAGAGTCTCCAGCCTCCAGTCTGGACTCTCCAGTCCAGCAGACAGCCGCTCCAGTCCTGCTCCTCCTGGATGGTTGTTCCTCAGGTCCAGCTCTCTCAGGTGGGAGGGGTTAGAGGTCAGAGCTGAGGCCAGAGAAGCACAGCCTCTCTCTGAGATCCTACACTGTATCAGACTGTAATGAAGGAGAAACAGTGTTTTAGAGAATCATGAGAGCAGAAGAACCGTCCAGTTGTGGAGAAGAACTGAAGAGAGGAGATGATGTGTTCTGACCTGAGAGTCTCCAGGTGACAGTGTGGACTCTTCAGTCCAGCAGACAGCAGCTCCACTCCTGCATCCTTCAGGTCCCTGTTCTGACTCAGGTCCAGTTGTGTCAGACTAGAGGACGGAGAGCTGAGGACTGAGGACAGAAGGGAACCACTTCTCTCTGACAGTCCACAGTCGATCAGTCTGTGAAAGAGACGAATGTCATCAACAAGTGAGACTTTTTCAATCCTCTATTGTGACAAGACTTTAAAGACTTGATGTGAGGACACACTGAACTCTTTCCATTCAGAAGATCATCATCACAAGTCAAACTCAGTGGACCCAACAGAGAAAAGAGCTCCGATGAAAAAAGGTGTGATTCTGCTCCAATATTATGAACATGAGCTGCAGAGATGATGATTCTATTGGAGCTGATGAACATTGTCCTCAATATCTTCAACATCAAGCCATAAATCCACTGGAGGAAAGTGTGAAGCAGAAATGGAGACTTGAGAGAAACAAAGTCAGACTGTAGTAAAGTAGTAAACACCTGGAGAAGAAGAGAAAACCCAGTGTTTTCTCAGCAACATGACAAACATCAATCAACATGATGGACAAGAAACAGACACTAAACTGTCCATGTTGGTTCAGAAAGACTTGAGAAAAGTTGTTCATTTCATTTGAAAAATCAGAAAAGAAAAAGGAGAGAAAATGAGAAGAAAAAGAGGAAGTGAATTTCTGAGCCAAAGATGAAGTGAAATCTAGAAATGGAGCTGTAACATCAGAAGAATCACTGACGTGTCTCTGAATGTGTTTCCAGATCAATAAATACTGATCAACATGTCTGACCTGAGAGTCTCCAGGTGACAGTGTGGACTCTTCAGTCCAGCAGACAGCAGCTCCACTCCTGCATCCTTCAGGTCCATGTTCCAGCTCAGGTCCAGTTGTGTCAGACTAGAGGACGGAGAGCTGAGGACTGAGGACAGAAGGGAACCACTTCTCTCTGACAGTTTACAGTTGCTCAGGCTGTGAAAGAGACGAGTGTCATCAACAAGTGAGACTTTTTCAATCCTCTATTGTGACAAGACTTGAAAGACTTGATGTGAGGACACACTGAACTCTTTCCATTCAGAAGATCATCATCACAGTATGGTTGGAATATACATGTATTTGGAAAACACTCTCCCCTGACACACACACACACACACACACGTGCACTGCTGTCTTAGTGGGGTCGTCTCATTGACATAACCCTTTCCCCAGCCTCAAACCCTCAACCTACACTGTAAAAAATGACAGTGAAATGCTGCCAAACCATGACATCATAAACATGTCAACAGAAAAACAAGACACTTGATTTTGAAGGAGGGATGCTGAGCTCAGGGTTTTGGCTGCCGATCACCAATACCACACACACCGATTGACAATGAATTTGTCATCGGAATGATGAGACCTTCTGTGTACCTGATGTGAAAACATGAGCCATTAAATAATTTTCATTCAGACACGTTTTAATATCCCACTTCAAGAAGACAGACGTCAAGTGCTGGAGCTTTACATGGCCTGCTTCATTTGAAGGCGCTTCCCTGCGCAGCATTGTCCCCTGCATGTGCTGCCGGATGCTAACTTGACATGACAGAAGCTCCACAGCAGACGTGCTGCTGCTGAGTGAGCAGCCAGGAGGGAGGAGTGGACACGTCTCAACCAGCGGGGCTTCATCAGAGCGCCGGCTGTCACATGTGATCGACAGTGACAGGTAGTGATCAGCAAACACCGATCACGTTGAAATCGGCTGATCATGATTGGTGACCGATCGATCGGAGCATCCCTATTTTGGAGGTATTTTTCACAGAACCACAACAGTTATTTTGAATGTTTAAAAAAACATTTATAAAATATATTTTTTGTTGATATTCATTGATGTTTTACAGGGATAAACTGTAACATTTGACAACATTTATTCACCTTTCATATCTCATGTAGTGACAGTGTCACTCACTAACTAGAGGCTGAAAACAAGAGTGTTTTTCAGCACACATGAAAGAGCAGGCATCATGAAGAGCTGCCAAAGGTTGGAAAACTTGCTTCAACACACCACACTGATCTGAACCCTGATGCTTTGTTGAAGCCAGGACACGACAGAGCTGCAGTGGAGGCTTCACAGTGAAAACCATCGGACTGAATGGAAGCGTTAAAGCTGTGAAACCACCATCAGTGGAAAACCAGGGCTTTCACCTTCTCCTTCAAACAGTGACGTAGCGCATGTGCCTGGCTCCTGTAGGACAACAACTCCAGAATCACCTGATACTGACTGTGACGTGACTGTGTCCATTGTGGATGTGGGACACATTGGGGTCATTCAAAGTTCACACATACAAGTCACATTTCATTAGAAATATGAATGGATGTTCACAAAAACATTGTTTTCTCTCAAAGAATAGTGACTCTGAGTTTCTCCTCTGAGACCAGCTGCTTGAATCCAGTGAGGCTTGCAACTGGACATTCCAATGCTCACCACAGATGAGGACAAAGAATGAGGAGATGATGTGTTCTGACCTGAGAGTCTCCAGGTGACAGTGTGGACTCTTCAGTCCAGCAGACAGCAGCTCCACTCCTGCATCCTTCAGGTTGATGTTGCCACTCAGGTCCAGTTGTGTCAGACTAGAGGACGGAGAGCTGAGGACTGAGGACAGAAGGGAACCACTTCTCTCTGACAGTCTACAGTCGCTCAGTCTGTGAAAGAGACGAGTGTCATCAACAAGTGAGACTTTTTCAATCCTCTATTGTGACAAGACTTTAAAGACTTGATGTGAGGAGCCACTGAACTCTTTCCATTCAGAAGATCATCATCACATTGTGGTTGGAATATACATGTGTTTTGGGAAACTTTGTTCTCATGAGGATTTTCTAACAGAGGCAGCACAGACAACACACACACACACACACACACACACACACACACACACACACACACACACACACACACACACACACACACACACGTGCACTGCTGTCTTAGTGGGGACACCTCATTGACATAACCCTTTCCCCAGCCTCAAACCCTCAACCTACACTGTAAAAAATGACGGTGAAATGCTGCCAAACCATGACATCATAAAAATGTCAACAGAAAAACAAAACACTTGATTTTGAAGGTATTTTTCATCCAACACAGAACAAAGCAAAACAGTGAACGAAGTGAAAAGAATCCATTTCTTTGTAGAAGCTCCAGGTTGCTGCAACTTGGACAGAGAGCAGCTGTAATGCAGGGGAGTCAAAGCGCTCCTCAAAGGGCGGCAGGGTGCAGGCTTTGGTTCCAACCAACCAAGAGGAGACCTTCTCACCAACCAGGTGTCTGAAGGCTGGAATCACTTGATTGACAGTCTGGCGCTGACACCTGATTGGTTCACCTCTTTGTGTTTGCTGGGTTGGAACCAGAACCTTCTGTGGATCAGTTTGACTCCCCTGCTGTGATGCCAGAAACAGTCCAGTCAGACTGTCATGACAGAACTGCACTGTTGAATGATGGGTAATGGAGCTTTTTCTCATTGATGTTTTACAGGGATAAACTGCAACGTTTGACAACATTTATTCACCTTTCATATCTCATGTAACTCACTAACTAGAGGCTGAAAACAAGAGTGTTTTTCAGCACACATGAAAGAGCAGGCATCATGAAGAGCGGCCAAAGGTTGGAAAACTTGCTTCAACACACCACACTGATCTGAACCCTGATGCTTTGTTGAAGCCAGGACACAACAGAGCTGCAGTGGAGGCTTCATGTGTCTCCATGGCAACAGTGAGGTGGCATCACTCTCAACAGTCAACTCAGTGACGGAGCCTTGAAATGGAACTCAACAGTTCCCATGATGCTCTGCAGCCCAGTGTTGATGAGCTCCAGCGATGGAGGTGGATCAGGCGCCTGTCACGTCCTTGGTCTGATGTGAGCAGGCTCAGTCTTGGCGCCATGAAGCTCCTTCACCTGGAACAACCCTTGTTGTATCCATCCACCTGTGATGGTGGACTGGGCTGCTGAGCATCATGGGAAGCGTTCAGGCTCATTTCAAGGCTCCGTCACTGAGTTGACTGTTGAGAGTGATGCCACCAAGAAGTGTGTTATTTTCCCAGAGAAGAGCGGAAACACAGCTGACACGATGGACAGCCTTCATGGATCCACGCTGCTCTCTGAGTGAGACATGAAGAAAGGATCCAGTCTGGAGTCAACATGATGTGGAGGTGAAAAGAAGGTGAATGTTTTCTCCCTCGGCTGCAGACGTCCATCACACCTGCCTCTAGAGGGAGCTTCAACTGTGAGTGACTGAGTTTCTCCTCTGAGACCAGCTGCTTGAATCCAGTGAGGCTTGCAACTGTACATTCCAATGCTCACCACAGATGAGGACAAAGAATGAGGAGATGATGTGTTCTGACCTGAGAGTCTCCAGGTGACAGTGTGGACTCTTCAGTCCAGCAGACAGCAGCTCCACTCCTGCATCCTTCAGCTTGTTGTAGCTCAGGTCCAGTTGTGTCAGACTAGAGGACGGAGAGCTGAGGACTGAGGACAGAAGGGAACCACTTCTCTCTGACAGGCTCCACCCTCTCAGTCTGAATAAAATGAAGACGCAAATCAAACATTCATGTTCAGTTCACATCATCAGAGATGTTTCTGGTTACAGTGTTTGATCCACTTACTGAACGTCTTTTGAGGCTTGGAGCCCCGGCAGCAGCCTCTCAAGAACCTTCTCTAAAACAGAGCAGTTCTCCAGGTCAAACACGTCCAGATCTTCCTCTGAGGACAGTAAGATGAAGGCCAGGCTGGACCACTGAGCAGGAGACAGCTGAGCTGTGGAGAGAGCTCCTGATCTCAGCAGTTGATTCACCTCCTCCACCAGAGAAGTGACCTTCAGTTCACTCAGACAGTGGAACAGATTGATGATTCTCTCTGGAGACACTTTCTCACTGATCTTCTTCCTGATGAACTCTGCTGTGTCCTGATGGGAGCCACTTCCTGTCTGGGTCAACAAACCTGGAAGGAGCCTCTGGTTGGTCTGCAGAGAAAGACCCAGGAGGAAGCGCAGGAACAAGTCCAGATGTCCATTTGGACTTTCTACAGCTTCATTTATTGCTCTCTGGTAGAACTGTTCTGGATGTTTGGTTTCAAGTGTTTGTTGTGAGTCCAGCAGATTGACTCCAGAGTTGAAGAACTTCAGGTGGACATGAAGAGCAGCCAGAAACTCCTGAAGACTCAGGTGGACGAAGCAGAAGACCTTGTCCTGGTACAGTCCTCTCTCCTCTCTGAAGATCTGTGTGAAGACTCCTGAGTAAACTGCAGCAGCTGTGATGTCGATGCCACACTCTGTGAGGTCTGATTCATAGAAGATCAAGTTTCCTCTCTGCAGCTGCTCAAAAGCCAGTTTTCCCAGAGACTCCATCATCTTCCTGCTCTCAGGAGTCCAAACCTCGTCTGTCCCAGCTCCTCCATGGTACTTGAGCTTCTTGACTTTGGCCTGAACCACCAGGAAGTGGATGTACATCTCAGTCAGGGTCTTGGGCAGCTCTCTGGTCTCTCTGCTCTTCAACATGTCCTCCAGAACTGTGGCAGTGATCCAGCAGAAGATGGGGATGTGACACATGATGTAGAGGCTTCGTGAGCTCCTGATGTGAGAGATGATGGTGCTCTGCTGCTCATCTCTGAACCTCTTCCTGAAGTACTCCTCCTTCTGGAGGTCAGTGAACCCTCTGACCTCTGTCACCCTGTCCACACACTCAGGAGGGAGCTGATTGGCTGCTGCAGGTCGTGTGGTGATCCAGAGCTGAGCTGAGGGAAGCAGGTTCCCCCTGATGAGGTTGGTCAGCAGGACATCTACTGAGGTGGACTCTGTAGCTGCTGTCAGGACCCGACTGTTGAAGTCCAGAGGGAGTCGACACTCGTCCAGACCGTCCAAGATGAACAGAACCTGGACTCCTTCAAAGCTGCTGAGTCCTGAGTCTTTGGCTTCAGGAAAGAAGTGATGAACAAGTTCCATTAAACTCAACTTCTTCTCTTTCAGCAGGTTCAGCTCTCTGAAGGTGAAAGGAAACATGAGCTGGAAGTTCTGGTGGGCTTTGTCTTCAGCCCAGTCCAGAGTCAGCTTCTGTGTCAGGAGGGTCTTCCCAATGCCAGCCACGCCCTTCGTCAGCAGGCTCCTGATTGGTCGCTCTGTGTCAGCTGAGGCTTTAAAGAGGTCTTCTGGGCTGATGGTAGTTCCTGGTCTGGTCTGCTGCCTGGTTGCTTCTTCGATCTGTCGGACCTCGTGCTCCTGGTTGACCTGCTCTGTGCCCCCCTCAGTGATGTAGAGCTCTGTGTAGATCTGATTCAGAGGGGCAGAGTTTCCTGCTTTAGCGACCCCCTCAGACACACTGTGGAACTGCTCCTTCAGCCTCCTCTTCAGTCGCCCTGCACAGTCAGCAGCAAGACTTCCTGAGTGAAGAGAGAAGTCACATGATCAGATGAGTCAAGCTGCCAGTGACTCTCTGACACACACAGAATCAGCATTTCTTGGCTCCGTCAAGGATTTCAGGAACATTTGGCATGACTCATCTGAAGAACAGCTCAGTGCACATCACTCAGGAGTTTTGGGGGCGTGAGGAAGAGGAGAGCTGAGCCTGCGATGAAGGAGGCACAAGCAGGAGGAGATGATGGCATCATCCGCTCCGACCACCTTTCACTGTGAGGCCAAGGAGAAGAGGCTGAGTTGGATTCATGGAGAAGTGATGAAGACACTTGCTGTCTCACAAACACATTCAGACCTTCCAGTGACATGTGTGGAGGCACATCAGGCCCAAACATCATCATCATCATCATCGTTGTCAGGACTGATGGGGATGTTTTGGGGGGGAGTCGTCTCTTCCAGTCAGGCTCAGGCATCTTCTCAAACATCTCATGAGGAGAGACAGAATGGTGGCAGATGGTGCTCATGCGCAAACGTCATCTCACTGGTCATGTGACACATTTGCAACGTCTTCGAGGAGAGCGTGGTACGGAGTCCTGGAAGTGACATGCGTGTGTTGGTTTGTTTGTTTGGAGGTGACACGCACGACTTTATTGTTGTTTGCCGGAGATAACAGTGATCTGGAGACCATTTTTATCTGTAGATACACTGGTCAATGTCAGCGCCTGCGCAGCTGCCTCTCTGGCAGAGCGTTTAGTGCACGTCCTCCACTGGAAGCACCGTGTCTCCCATGCCGTCGAAACTCTCCGCCAACGTAGTCAGTCACTGTCTGCAGGTCTGTGTGCGCTTTCAACACCCTGCTCAAGTGCCTTCCACTTGATTGAATGATAGCAGACGTGCCCGTTATCTGGGCACAAAAAAAAAAAAAAGTCATGCATGTGACTTCCAGGACTCCGTAGAGTGGAATCAACATTCATTCAAGGCAAGCTTTCTTTCCAAACCACAGCTGCAGAAGCGGCGAAGCCTTGGCGCAGCGTGGCCGAGCTGCTGGCGACACCTGAGGAGGAGGGACCAGTGGAATCACCTGGATCAACCACCCCACTTCATGTCTGTCTTTGACTCGGCTTCATTGTCTTGAATTGATGTCAGTCATGTGTCGCTCCATGTATCACGCTGTGTCATGTTGTGAGATGTGCGTTTGTTGTCGATGAAGAAAAGAACAACAAGTTATTGTAGAAGGTGAAGCTGGAGGGAGATCTTCAGCTTCAGATGCTGGTTCTTCTCCTTCAGACGGACTCATCGATCTGATGCACACGTGTCCTTCATCTTCATCATGTTGGAGATGTTTGAATAAGTTCTTACTGCTCCACAGACGCTGGGCCAGATCCTCCTCCTCCATGTTCCTCAGCAGGTGAACTGTGATCTTCAGGAATTCTTCCCTGATGCTCCTCCACTGCTCCTCTTCCTCAGTCTCTGGAGGTTCTGGCTCACCTGGACTCAGGAGCCTCCAGACTCTGCTCACATAGCTGAGGAACTTCTCCTCCAGCCGCTGGAACAGAATCGGAACAGAAGAAAGTCAGATGATGGAAATTGAGACCCAACAGAAGGAACCTCTCAGATGAGAACCTTCACTTGTCCATGCTCATACCTGCCGTGCAGAGTCCGGATGTTGCTGACCACTGAGAAGCTCAGAGCTCTGATGGTCCTCTCTGTGGAGAAGAGATGAAGTCAGACAGTCAGTAAGCTCTGGTCATGTTGAAGGCTCTCGATATCAGCGTGGAGACAATTGAATGCTATGTTTTATATGATACTCCAGTTGGGTGTTTTAATCCCACAACATAGAGGGACTGAGGCGCCGCTCTCCGCTCCACATGGCTCCCTCCTGCTCCTCTCACAGCAGCATGAAACTAAGTCCAGGAGAGATGTTTCCCACACACTCCGTATCTATTGTGGCGGAAGCAGCGCAGGTTCAACAACGCTGCATTCAAACATGACAACAGCAGACAGAAACGGACTCAATGACAAATGTTGAGTATTTCAATAACAACAAAGAATCAATCCACACAGTCGCAGGTGCACCGGTGTGCGCTCAACAGTCAACCGGTGAGTTGGTGACTTCCTGCTCCAGCACCATCATTTCTAGCGGACCACATCAGGCACTTACGCACGCGCGTCAAATGTCTAATCTCCAGATTTGACTGTTAAACAGAGGCTATTTTGACAACTATTACGCCATATAACCAGCAAACACCATTCGTAGACCTTGCACATGCACGTTTCTAACATCCGGCTCCAGTCCCGGGACGTCCGGCGGACCGCATCAGGCAGTGACAGGCCTGGCTGCAGCCTGGAGCATTGAGCTCACGGGTCCTGCCCACTGAAGCCACTCAACGTTGAGTTCAGCCCGTCTTCAACGTGAGCACATGCCTATGAACCATCAGGCCTGCATCTCAAACAGGCCACAACACTTCAGCCAAGTGCTCCACAACACTGGAGGTGAGAGAGACTTCTTGAAAGCAGACCTTTGGATATGACCTTGTCATTTTAGATGACATGTCGTTGTGATGCAGCAGGTCGTACAGTTCGGGACCCAACGTTAAATCTGTCATGTCATTCGTCTCTCTATCAATATTTTCCAGTGTGATGTTAACCGGGCATGACATTCATGAGTTCGCCTGGCAAACCTGTTGATACGTGGCGTACGTGTTATATTGCATATGGTCTCGTCATTTTAGATGTCGAGTGGAATAACATTGGGATGAAATACGTCATGATGATGTCGACACAAGATCTGTATTGGTCAGAATAAATGATGTTTTCATGATTAAAAGTCCGATATTTATTGCACGTCGTAACAAAAATGAAAATGTTTTCAATGTGATGATTCTGTCTGCTTATTTTTTTTTTGTCTATGTAGAGACACATAACCATCTGGAGATGGGGTTTGATCCCCAAGAAACAAGAAACAAGCAGCCCAGGACTTTTTCTTTGTCCATTCTGCACCTCCAAAGAGGCTCATTATACGGTGGACAATCATATTAAGGGCCTGTCTACCGTGAACTACAAAGGTACTGGACATATTGGTGGATTTGTCCACTTTCTCACATGAGAATTGAAGTCTAACTTGCTCACTTTACTGTTCTCTCTTTCACAGTTTACAATCTTGAAGTCTTTGCTTCATTTGAAATATATATATATATATATAAATATTCCCACTCCTGATGTTTCATGGCGGTTTTATGTAGCGGGCACAGGCACTTCTCCAGGCTGCAGCCAGGGTATCTGGCTCTGGACTACAACTGTGAACACATGAACGTTTGAAGAATTGTGGCTGCGTCGCCCCCTGCTGGTGTGGTGAGTCACTACATTGTAGAGTGGACAGAAGTGATTTGACACGTGCGCAGGTGTGGGCGTGGCCACTTTCCTGGTCGAGAGGAGACACACCTCTGTTTTCATGAGTCACTGTGTCCGTGTGGAGCTGAGAGTCTCACCTCGGACCTGAAGACTCCGCTCCTCCTCGGAAGTCATTCAGTCTAAACATGGAGCCATCACTCTTCAGAGACACACAGCTGGGCCCAGGTCCAGGTCCAGGTCCAGGTGCTGCTGGCTGCAGCTCAGACCTTCAACACAGCAGTTGCAGTGAGAATGAGGATGGAGGAGAGACAGGAGCTCTGACCTGGAGGACAGTCCTCATCTCACCTCTGAGCTCTGCTCCCAGCTCCTTTAGAGGGGGGAGGGTCTCCCTTCTCTCTGCCCCGAGTCTCAGCAGAGGCGTCACCTTCACACAAACACGACATGAGATTCTCTTCTATCTTCTCTTCCCTGCTGGAAGTGATCCCATCCCTCTGTTCTCCACAGCTGCTCTGAGGTCGGGTCGCGGGGGCAGCACCAGAGCAAAGTAGCCCAGGCCTCTCTCTCTCTCTCCCCAGAACCCTCCTCACTTCTGAGGGTTGCACTTTGAACACAACATGAAGACCTGAACCCCCTCAGCATGTACGAGGTCTCCTCCCCCATCTACAACGAGCTCTACCTCTTCGACTCCAATGGCAGCCACATCTTCACCCAGAGCCTGACCACCGGCGACCATCTCTACAGCCTCACCTACACCGGTGCCGGCCACCTGACCACTTCAGCAGGAGACTTTCATGAAGCTTCTTGAGCTTGTGATCTTCATGATGGACCAGTGCAGCGGACCTCTCCATCAGAGTCCACTGATCCAACTGTCTCCACTGACCTCACCACTGTTCCACCTGTCACTAGATCAGACTTTCAGCGTCATGATCACGTGACTCACACAAGTTCCATCAGCCTCTTCACATGTGTTTGTGTCTTATATTTGATGTGGGAGATTGTGTCGTCACCACCAGAGTTTTCTGCTCATGATGTGAAGGAAAACAGGCGTCCAGTGGAACAACCCTCAACATGTCTCAGACTGATGAAGAAACCAGTGACTCAGTTGTGTATTGACGAGTGGTGGGACTTTAACCAGTTAATTATGATTCATTAGTTACAACAAAAAATGTGTTACAATATTATAATTGCATTCAATAGTTTTAATTTAATTTAACAGGGAACCTTTGCGAGTGCAGGAGTTCCTGCTCCACTGATGCCACTGATGCAGCAGACACCTGGCAGCTAGGATGAGAACAACAACAACAACCATGGAGGAATCCTCCCTGAACCAAAGCAAACCAAAGCATCTGTTGGCTTTGGTTCAGGGAGGTTTGTCACTCCACAATGTCCAGGGTTTCCACCACTCTGGATGGACTGGACATTCTGATCCAGATGTTTCCAAGACATGAAAAGAGCTTCAGTTGAACTCCGCTGAGATCAAGACTTGAACAGAGCTTCAGTTGAACTCGGGTGAGATCAAGACTTGAACAGAGCTTCAGTTGAACTCAGCTGAGATCAAGACTTGAACAGAGCCTCCATGGTGGTTTATTGTCAAACTGAGGCAGAATCAACAATATGTTGTTGTCTAAATGTCTGTGTGGCTCCATCATACCACATTCATTCACACAGAAACATGTGGCTTCTTCTGGCAAATATTCTGATACCATTCAACTGAGATGAATTGAGATGAATTCATGACATTAATGAATTAATGTCTGTGGGACCAAATCAGAGGAGCAGCCTTTCAAAAGTCTGATATCTATTGTGCTCAGGAACCAAAGCCAAACCAATATTGAACTGTTGAACCATCTCTAACTGACGTCTAACGTCTGTGCTCATGTTGTTTTCTTTCACATCTGGAGAGACGCACGTTTGAGATTTGGCCACAAGATGGCGCCATTCGTCGGCTGTGGATTTGGGTCACGTCACAGTTTCCTGATCAAACTTCCTCAGGGAAACAATCTAGTCAACAAGTGCGTCTTTACTCGGATCCTTGGATGTGAAAGGTGACGTCAGACTCACGAGGCTCAAGTCAAACCAAGTCACTGACCTGTCAGCGAGGCTCCCCTCCTCAGTCTCGGGTCCATGTCGGAGCTCAGTTGTTCCGGTCCAAAGTTGTGACCTCAGATTGTGTTCGATGATCCACAGCAGTGAGTCACCGTGTGTGTGTGTGTGTGTGTGTTCCACCACCGCCTGGGTGATCGGAGCTCGAGAGACTGGAAACACTGGAGTGAAAAGCAGCCTTCAGATCAGACGGGAATCGAACCGCGCCCTCTGGTTCAGCGCGTCTCTTACATGTCACGTCAAGTGAACAATCATTCATTCATTCATTCGACACAGGTCTTACTGCAGGTGTGTCCACAGGGAAGAGTAGCAGGATCCCTCAGGAGCTCCAGGCAGGAGGAGGAGGAGGAGGAGGGCAAGGATTCCCTCTGCAGATCAACACTATCGACACTATCCAGCGCTTTGATTTGGAGTCACATGACTGTGCCCAAATCTGGTCCGACCTGTTGGTGCCACCTATTTTCAGACTTCCTTGAAGCAGCCTACAGGTGTGTGGTGGTCTCTCAGACCGTGATGGCACCGCCTGGTGAAACTACAGCAGCTGATACTGACAGTGAACAACGTGTTTATTATCCAGATAGAACACACAACACTCAAACAATACAGACGCCACCTAATGTTCAGTCTCAGCATGGCGTCCATCAATCCCATACACAACATTCCTCCCCACTAAGATATGTTGTCAACAAACAATTTATCTATCTATATCTTTATACTTGTACGTAGAACATATTGACCATTCAACTAGTAACTATACTGAAACAATACTCCTGATGACTCAACATTGCATCTCTATTTGAACTATGCCATGTGAATTTACTCATCACGGTAACGAGCTGCTGGTTTAGTGATTCTCACAGGATGGCGTCTAATTTGTGCCGTCATCCCTGTCTGTCTATCCTTCGTAGGTTCACTAATCTGACTGCTCTTAGGTGAATCAGTAACTCCAATCCATACATCCTTCTTTTCAGAGTGAGTTTTCTCAGTGTTAGGCTGTGGATCACTAGCACTGTGAGGCAGTAACACTGGGCCTATGGATGGGTGCACTGTTGTGTCCTGAGACTTCAACTCAGACTCTGGGCGTGTCAACATCTGATCAACATGTCTTTTCCATACACCTGGTTCTCCCACATTTACCTTGTATGACACTGGACCTGTCTTTTCCAATACAACCCCTTGTGACCACTTCTCTTCCCCCCCTCCGATAGTCGCGCACCAACACTGACTCCCCAACAACAAAGTGTCTGTCCTTAGCGTGTTGGCGCTGTAGTTGTTGAGCCTCCTGTGACCTGTGTACTACCCCAGCAACACTGGGTTTCAAACAGTCCAGCCGCGAACGCAGCCTGCGTCCAAGGAACAGCATGGCTGGCGATTCCTTTGTCGTGGCGTGGGGGGTGTTGCGGTAGGTCAGCAGAAATGAATCCAGACGTTGCACTGCACTGGTGCCGTACCTTTGGAGGATTTCAATGCATGCGTGAACGTTTGCACAAAACGCTCAGCCAAACCATTGGTGGCAGGATGATATGGTGCAGATCGAATGTGTTTGACTCCATTTAACCTCAGAAACGCACTGAAGTCTTCTGAACAAAACTGAGGTCCATTGTCACTGACAAGAATGTGGGGGGTGCCATAGCGACTAAGAAGTCCCCTCAGCACTTGAATGGTCCTGTTAGCTGTGGTACTGTCCATAATATGCACTTCAGGCCACTTGGAATGTGCGTCCACAGCGACCAGGTACATATGTCCTTCAAATGGACGATCTGTGAATCAATGCCGGGCCACCATACATAACTGCGTGCCAAGGACTTCATCCTCACCACACCTGGATGTGCTGCGTGTAACTCCTTCAGAACGTGGGGGCGCAGTTTAGGTGGAACTATCACTCTCACACCCCACATGAGACAGTCCTCTTGTATTGTGAGATCATGACGACGCAGTATATAGGGTGACAGCTTCTCATCTTTTGCAGCTGGAAAACGACCCGTCGAGACCATTTCTAGGATTTGAGACCAAACGGGATCAGACTTGGTGTCACGTGTGATTTCAGAGTCACTAACTGGTAGCATGTCCAGCTGTGCAGTGTAGAACACCTCTACTGCGCTTGGTGTCTCGTGATGGACATGAGGAAGTGGCAACCTTGACAGTCCATCAGCATTTGCATGTAAAGAACCCTTCCTGTATTCGATGGTGTAATCATGCGCTGACAGGAGAAGTGCCCATCGCTGCATCCTAGCCGCAGCCATTGATGGTGTACTTTTCAGTGGGCTCAAGATGGAGGTCAGTGGACGATGGTCAGTGAGCAGCGTGAACTTGTTACCATAGAGATACTGGTGGAACTTGCGTACTCCAAAGACTATCGCCAAGGCCTCTCTCTCTATCTGAGCATAATTTTGCTCTGCTTTGCTTAGAGTTCGGGATGCATATGCTATGGGTCTTTCAGCACCACCAGGCATGATGTGTGAAAGCGCTGCCCCGACCCCGTAGGGTGAAGCATCACAGGCCAAACGAAGAGGAAGCCCTGAGGTGTAGTGGGTCAGCACTTCTTGTGACACTAGTAGTGTTTTTGCTTTCTGGAATGCTGACTCACAGGCAGGTGTCCACTGCCACTTCTTCTCTTTGTTCAGCAGTTCATTTAATGGTTGCAAGACAGTAGCTAGGTCAGGAATGAAACGACCATAATAGTTTAACATTCCCAGGAATGAACATAGCTGGGTGACATCACCAGGTGCTGGTGCTTCCACAATAGCACGTACCTTATCTGGAGATTTGTGGAGACCAGCAGCATCAATGATATGGCCCAGGTATTCCACGGACTTCTGGAAAAACATGCACTTCTCACGCTTGAGGTGCAGGTCATAGTCCTCTAGCCTGCCCAGGACTGCATCCAGTGTTTTCAGATGTGTCTGCTTATCAGGACCACTGATGAGGATGTCGTCCAGATAACAGTGAGTATAATATGGCAGTCCACGTAGCACTTGGTCCATGGCTTTCTGGAACAAGGCAGGCGATGACGCTACACTGAATGGCAACCGGTTAAACCTGAATAGTCCTTTCTGTGTAGAGATTGTCAACAGCTTTTTAGACTCCTCTTCCACCTCCATCTGTAGATATGCATTTGACAGATCCAATTTGCTGAAATGTTGACCTCCTGATAGTGATGCAAAAGAGGTCCTCAATGCGTGGAATGGGGTATTTATCAACACAGAGGGCCGGGTTGATGGTGACTTTGAAATCCCCACAAAGTCTCACTGTACCATCTTTTTTGCTGACTGGCACCACTGGTGTTCCCCAGTCACTACGCTCCACTGGTGAAATCACTCCCAGGTCCGTTAAACCTTTCAGCTCTGCTTCTACTCGCGGTCGAAGAGCATAAGGCACGTTTCGTGGAGGACAGGATTTTGGTATACTGTCAGGTCTCAAGGTCAGTCGGGCTTGAATTCCTTTCATGGTGCCTAGCTGTTGAGAGAAAACAGCTGAGTGTCTCTTTAACACTGTCTCCAAGTTTTCTTTTTCTACTGGCTCTGTGGCTCTGTTTCCAGTTCAGCTTAATTACTCTCAGCCACTCTGCCAAACAATGGAGGTGCATCCACTTTCACTACATACAAAGGCAGTTTAGCCTGTTGTTTATTTAACTTGACTTGCACTTTGATGACCCCTTCTGGGGCCAGTGGTTCTCCCGTGTATGTCTTTAATATGGCATCTGTAGGTTGTCGAGGCAGCTTACTCAGAGTGCTTTTGTGTAATTCCAAGGGAATCAATGACACTGCAGCTCCTGTATCCAACTCCATCTCCGTTTTCTTTCCATGAATTTCAGGCAACACAGATATGCGTGAATATCTGCCTTTCTGAGGCAAAGAATATAGCCCCAACTCACAGTCTGTGTCAGATTTTGTGTCTTCACTTTCACTATTGCCTTCTCTGGTCTCTACATGACATATTCTTTTCTTTTTATCTTTTGCACTGTGTTTCTTTCTATTACCTCTCTGTTCCAGTCTTGGTGGTTTCCTTTCTTTGGCTTGGTTACTTTTGTCTTGACTCCTGCACATGCGTTTGGTGTGGCCTTTCCTCCCACACTGATGGCAATCGTGATCCTTACACCAGCAGTCCTCTTCTGAGTGATGCATTTTCCCACGGCGGCGGCATCTTTCACCTCTCTGTGCCAACACGGCGTTCACTTTGAGCGAGCTGCTTAATTGCTGGATGTCGCGCGCAGCCGTCTCAGCCGACACTGCGTAATCCACTGCTTTCTGAAAGGTGAGGTCTTTCTCCGTTAAAAGACGCTTCTGCACGGTGTCACACTTCAATCCGCACACGAATCTGTCTCGTAGTGCCTCTTCCAGATAAGCACCAAATTCACAATGTTCTGACAATCCTTTTAGTACAGCCACATACTGTGCCACAGTTTCCTCTTCACCCTGGTTCCGCTTGTGGAATCGGAATCTTTCCGCTATAATGAGCGGTCTCGGAGCAAAATGAGTGCGCAAAACATCCACAACATTGTCATAGTCTCGTTCCCCGGCTTGTCAGGAGCAACCAAACTGCAGAGAAGTCCATAAGTCTTTGCCCCCAGCACACTGAACAGCATCGGCAATCTCTTCGCGGACCGGATCTCATTAGCCAGGACGTAACGTTCAAAACGTTCAATATACGTTGTCCACGGTTCTCGGGTTTCATCGAAAGGATCCATGTTTCCAATCATTCCCGCCATTGTGCGTCTTTCGGTGGGCTCCACGGACTCAGCATGGCGTCCATTAATCCCATACACAACAACCATCATCATTTTCTGGGATTTCCTCCCGCACTTTTATTGGCACATGCGCAACTCAGTACACACCAATAAGATGGATACCACAGCGCCATCTCCTGGCCAGAGCTCACGATCAACACTCACAACACACCGGCAAATAACGTGACTTTGTCACTGACTCAACACCCCCACTCAAAGACATGCTCATAAGTCTGATGATCAATCGACAAATAAACGAATTTAAGGAAAACTACACCGCCTTATGTTCTGAAAATAGTTTTTGAATCATTCAAGTTTTCCTTTTGTCAATGCTTTGTTCAGAACATCAGCTGTCACATCAGATGTGGGACAATATACAGTAGATATTTAGCCCTCACTCTGAGCTGATCGCACCAAATGATATGTGGTATCAATGAGCTTGCTTCTTAGTCTGCAAACAGGATTTTCAGATGGAGCTATTGCCCCCTGGTTCTCCCCATGTGGCTTCACAGGAACATGCTGGTGATCCTGATCCAGCCCTCTCAACAACTGCTCACGATACAAACTCTCCTGAGTAGTTGCAGCCAGTTCACATGTTGATAGCACCCAGGACCACGATCAGTTCAACTGAAACAACATCCTGTTGTGCTCCTCCTGTCATTCAGATCCTTCAAGTTGAAGTTGCTCACTTTTCTTGAAATGTAACTCTCGGTCAGCTGTGCTCTTTAAATATCTCAGGACATGTGTCGCAGCTGCCCAGTGTTGTTGTTTTGCTTGTGCTAAATGTTCTTATAGAGGACTTACGATCCAACACAAATCAGGCCTGGTACATCTCATGATCTAGATCAAACGTCCAATTAACTTGCTGGATTCTGTTGCATTCACGCCTTCGTCTTCATTTGCAAAACTCAGCTTTTGCTCAAAAGGAGTCGATCTTGATCTGCATTCTATCATGTCGTACCTTTCCAACAACTTTTTTATTTGACGTTTGTGGTTCGTTTTGATTTTCCCCTCACTTTGTGAAAACTCAATGTCCAACAAATGTTTTAGTTCTCCACGATCTTTCATCTCAAACTTTCTATTCAGCGCTTGATTCACATCAGAAAGTGAGTCATAGTTATTCACCGCTATGATCAGGTCATCTACCCATATCAACAGGACTATTTTCTCATTTTTGTGATTGACTTCTGTATCCACAGTGACCAGCATCATCTTGTGTGAAGCCACTTTTCTCAAGACTGTCATGTTGTAACTTATTCAGTTTGTTTTAGTCCATACAATGACATGTTTAGTTTGCACACAAAGTGCTGGTCAGACTCTGAATCAACGGCAAAACCTTCTGTGTGGACCTCAGTCTATTGGGGCCTTGAGCTTTGCTGTTTTCACATCCATTTCATGTGACATTAAATCTTCATGTACTGCTATTTGAACAAGTGTTTGTAATGAAGACATATTTGCAGTTTGAGTAAAGGTTTCTTTGTAGTCGACTGCTTCCACCTGAGCAGACCCTTTTGCCACATACCTGACTTTATACAAGTCTGATCCACCTGTGTTTTCTTCTACTGAGTAAATCCAACGACCCCCCACTGCTTTCTCATTCTGTGGCAGTGAAGTCAGTGTGAAGGGATTGTTTTCTTTAAGTGACTTCATTTGACTTCTCATTGCATTTTGCCGTCTTCTGGATTCTTTGGAATCCATGGCTTCTTTACATGTTTTGGGAACACCACAAACAGCTCTGTAAAAACAATCCACATTTCCATCCTCATCACACTCATCACTTGACACTGATAATCCTGTAAATATTCTGGAGGCTTCCTTTGTCTGACAGGGAAGTGTTTTGTATCAACTCCCTGCTTTTCTTGTTTGCTCTCGGTTTGTACCTGACTGACATCTGTAACTGCCTCATCGTGAGGTGTTATTTTTCATCTTTGTTGAAACAGTTTATTCACTGATATCAACAACATCGGTGTCTGTCTGGGTGATACATTTGACCAACCAGTGTTTTCGTACTTTCCCTGTCTCAGGACAAAACACTTCTGCAGTAAGCTGGACTATATTTATCATGCCCGACGTAATATCCTTTTTCACACCGAGGCTCCAACTACTTTTTGTCACGCTTATAGGCGCAGCATGCAGAGCCAAATATTCTCATGTTGGACACGTTGGGTGATCTACCAGTGAAAACATGTGTCCAGAGTCTGTCCAAGACGCCTACTGTTACATCTGTTAGGGATCTGTGCTGCTGCCTGGACGGCATCTGTCCATAACTGCTTTGGGAGGTTACGTTCCAGTAGCACGCACCTGGGCATTTCAAATAATGTCCTCCGACCTCTTCCTGCTGTCCTGTTTTGGTGGGGTGAATAGGGTGCATTTGTTTCATGCCTGATCCTGTTTCTTCTAAGAAGAGACTGACCGTCATGCCCAATGAATTCCGTCCCATTGTCGGATGCATTTAATGCTTCCATAAGGTGCTACGTCGGCTCTACACTCCTCTGTAGCCTTGACAGTATCACTCTTTGTTTTGATGAAGTCGGGAAAAATCATTCCACTATGATCATCAGTACATGTTAAATGGCGTATTTATACCCGACTTCATCTGTTGGCTCTATTGGGCCACACACACCAGTCTGGACAAGTTCCAGTATTACTCTGGCCTTAGCGTCTGTCTGTCTGTTTTAACGTTGTGTGAACTTGCCTTGAGTGCATACCTCACACTGGAAGTTGAGTTTGTCACGTTGACCCAGGATTTTCATGCCTTCAACCACGCACTCTAATTTGGACACATCATCAAAAGTACAATGGCCCAGTATTGTGTGCCACGTTTGGATATCAAAGCCACCATTGCATTCTCCATTAGCAACATGTTCCGTGGTACTCAAATAATAGAGCCGACCACACACACTGATCTTGAATTTTGTGCCGTTGTGGTGAATCAGCCAAGCGTCTCCACCTTTACAACTGAACTCTGCACAGCTTGCTGTCGCTGCTCTGACAGAAAACATGTTCCAGGGGAAAAGACGGGATGTGGAGCTCCTTTTTCAGCCTTATTCAAAGTGCTCGCCCCTCACTGTTGAGTCAACACACTTCAGCATCTCCCCTCATCTTAGCCATTGCGGTTGCTTTGGTCCCAGCAGCCAGTTCAACCTCACCTTTCATGATATGACTGTCACTCACCTTGAGGGAGAACGATGCTCCCGCGCTGCCACCAACGTCCTCGCCTCCTCTGTCTTCCTCCATCATGTTCACGCGGTCACGGCCTCGTCTCCGCCCTCTGTCACCAAAAGAGGAGCCAAGAAACTCTGCCATTAGGGTCCTACAGTCAGTCACTGTGTTGGATACTACACGCTGAGGAAGCTCCCTCTTCACCACATTTCAACAGAATACAGTAGAGAAAACACCTACCCGCATCACTCGCACAACACCGAGACGTTGACAGAGACATGACAGAGTCTACGGAGGAGACTTTGCTCGGAGCAGCTCAGCTCCGGTCAGCATCACGGTGGAGCAGGTGGGCGGGGCTACGGAAAGTTCTGTGGGCCATGGGCAGGGTTGCCAGGTTGGGTGGTCTTCCGCTCAAGCCCGCTTCTGTAGAACACATATACGGCTGGACAAAATCGCGCTGTGCGGATTCATAACATTTGGGCTGTTTTCCCCAACTTCCAGCAGGTGTTTCGTGATTGGTTAATCAGCTGTCACTCTGAAATGTTATTGGTCAATTTACAGTGAACCAATCAGTGGAGCAACTTCAACCAAAGTACGTTAAGAGAAGTTAGATTGATTTTTTTCCTTTTTTTTTTTTTTTTTACAAAAAATATACATAAACATATCAAACAAAACCGTATATTAATATAATATGAAGTATAACATAAGTGAAATAGCTGAGAAAAAACGAAGCAAAAATAAATAAATAAATAAAACAGAGTATGACAAAACACAAGGGGTTATGGTGTGTGTTTATGAAAAAAAATGTGTAGAAATATATATTTTTATAAATAAAATAAAAAGTTGAAAGCAAGCATTAATGATCTTACATGTCTTCTGTTTAGTTGAATGTTTTATGGAATTGAAGAATTGTTGAGTCTCAATGAAAAATCCAAGTGAGGAGGGTTTTTTTTTCCTGCTGAATTTAGATTCATGAATGTGGAATTTGGCGAGAATTATTATATGGTTCACAATCAGATATTCTGGCAGTAAATGGTCATGCCAGACAAACACAAGATGTTTCCAAAACATTTGAAAATCAATCATTATTTTGTCGTCGATGAAATCACAAAGCTGCTGCCAGAAGCTCTTGACAGCAGAGCAAAGCCAGATGAGATGTCCAGGTGACTCAGATGAAGATTCACAAAAATGACAGGTGGTATCAATATGTTTTTGAAAACAATCTTTACCAAAGTCTTTGCTTGGATATATTTTCTGAAGACGTTTGAAAGAGACTTGTCTCACTGTGTTGTTTCTCAATGAGGCAACAGTCAGACCTTCTTCCATTGTTCGTCCTCAAACTGTCTCCAATAACAGACAATGTGTGGCGAGCTTCAGATGTCTCTCTGAAATAAACCACCATCTGATTTGTTGATCTTTGAATAGTTTTTTAAACAAGTCCTACCAGCAAATGTATTCAATGGGGGTACTATCTTCCCTGCAGCAATTCTTGTTGATGTTTAAGTAACGTGCACATCCTGGGAGATATAGCACCAAATGACCAAAGTGGCAGGAAGACACTCTTTTGTTTTACTCAAATATCCTTGTTATTCCAGGTAACTTAACTATGTGATGAGTGACTTCTTCAAATATATATAATGTAGCCGGATTTTCCAAATGAAATTGAAAATGATTTTATCAGTTTCTTTCAGAAGCTCATTGTCAAGATGAAGGGTGAATGCAGCATGAACCAGTGGAGAGACGCCCTCTGCCTTGGTCAGTAGAACTCTTCCCCTCAGTGAGAGAGCTCTGTAACAAGCCATTCACTTCATTGTTTTCCTGCCTTTTGAATAAGAAGCTCAAAGTTCTCATTGTTTGAGCCTTAATAATGTATTTACTTTAATGTAATTACTTTATTATGTATATCACCTTTCTGCCGAGGTCACAGTATAAAGCGACATGAAGAAACACACTGAGATGATGGTTCTGAACTCTGCTCCACATTTACAGCAACAGACTTCCCCTCCTGGACCAAGCTGGAAGAGAGGAAACGCTGCTTTGGGACCATGTTTAAAAGACTTGTAATGTCTCACGGCCACCAGGGGGCGCTTCACAGCCGCTGAGTTTCACTCTCTGCCTCCACTGAGTCTCTGTGAGCTCCTGAGATTTGCCACACTTGGCCAGGGCCAGAAGCAGGAGCAGCAGCAGAAGCAGAGCCACCAGGACGAGCGGCGAGACCAAGTGTGCCCGGTGGGAGTGGTAGGACTCGGCCCTCCAGCTCACCTGCAGTCGGTTGTCCAGGCTCAGGTGAGCGGCAGTGCAGGTGTAGTTGTGTTTCTGCTGCAGCTCTTGCTCTGTCAGCACCAGCATCTTCCTCACCTGGTAGAGGCCGTTGGCGTTGGGCAGCAGCAGACCAGCGCTCAGCTGATCCTCCTCCACCTGCCGTCCGTCCCGGAGCAGGGTCAGGTTGATGTGGCGAGGGTAGAAGTCTGTGGCCAGACAGGTGAGCAGAGCTCCACCCTTCCCCTGTCTGGAGAAGACGCGGAGTCTTGGCCGGACTCGACGGTTCAGCAGCTTCTTCTTCTGCTCCAGCAGCTGCTTCAGGACTGCCTCACATGTCGGGAGGTAGAAATGATGATAGAGGGTTTGGACGAAGTGCCACCTCGCTGCAGTCCACCAGCCCTGCAAGGCATCTCTGACTGTGCAGGAGAAGTGGGTGGTGTTGTACATCCGGCTGTCAGAGTCCTGACCGTCAAAACCATCACGTGACATGACGACGGTCGGCTGTCCGTCCTGGATCTCACAGCCTGCGATTCTCTGCTGGACGTGGAGACCTTCGGTCTGGTTGAAGCGGTGCTTGGAGAACCTCAGTCTGTCTCTCATGTTTAAGATCATGTCATGAGCGATCCTCATGGCGTTCTGACCCAGGTCCAGTGGAGTCCTGTCCCTGCTGCTGGTGACCAGGTGGTCCAGTGTGGAGTCGTAGTACGCCACCTGGAGGTCGTCCAGCATCAGGATGCAGCTGAACTCTGGCAGCTGTGAGGGTCCTGAGATACTGGTTCCCAAAACCCACAGTGAGTGTCGTCCTGCACCTGCAGACAGCAGAGGATTGTGGGTAACCAGGCTGGTCAGCATGACCTCAGGCTCCACAAGGGTTCTGACTGGAATGGTGTCAGCTGGTTCTGGATCAAAGTGTTGACCTCATAAAGGACTCATGAAGGATTATTGGTGATGAACTGAAGCATCAATGATGTCTCAGCCTGCTCCCTCCCACCCTCAGCTCCCACCAACCTATCACCAAAACACATGTTTAATGTTCCAGATCAGCTCAGCGGGGGAAGGTTGGTCATTGTCAAAAACAAAATATAGAATGTGTAATTACAGTGTGAAGGTGATGGGTCATGATGATGAAACCTGAGGGAAAGGGACCTTTAAGAGGATAAACCCTCTTGTCTTCTCTTGAAATGATTCCACACAAACCTTCCTTCAGAGTTGAAGTTATCTACACAGATGTGCTCACCAACTGCAGTTCATAGCTGAACTCTTCAGGTCAGAGCCTGTTGGATCAACATGTGACGTCACATCAAACATGAGATCGACCTCAAACACCTGATAACCAAACCACGCCTGGAGATCAAGACATTGTGTAAGAACCGTCTCCCCCTGCTGGTGGACCCTGGCCACTGCAGACCCTCAACTCGAGAAACTCACTTCCAAAAACTCATGTCAGCAAGACAAACAGCCGTGTTTCTTCATCAGCGATGTGGATGGTCACGTGATGAGTCTCACCTGAACTGGTCACCTGCTGGATGGAAGCGCTGAGCAACATCAGCTGGAGCCAGAAGGTCCACATGGTGGTCCAGACCTGCTGACGCACTTACTCTCCCAGGACTTTCTGTTTCTCCTTCTCCAGCTAAGACGGGTCGGGAATGTGACCCGGCAGGTTCTCTGTGACGTGTCTTTGTGACGTGTCTCTCTGACAAGTCTCTCTGTCTCTCTTCTCTCACTGCTACTGAGTCAGCAGGAGCAGAAGTGAACCTGGGACCAACCATCTGGCCAAATGAAGCGTCAAACTTCCTCAGAACCCTGTTGATCTCCCGTTAAAAAGGCCTGATGGAGTGAACACGGTTAAAATGAACCCAGTTTTGGGGCGAAGCACCAGAAAAGGAAGAGCAGGAAAAGGTGAGAAGTAATAATGACAGTAGTAATACTGCGTTAGAAGTAGCAAAAGAAGTAAAGCATCGCGTGAGACATGAAGGTAGCAACATGGGAACAAAGTAGAGTTCATTAAAGGATGCTAGTGGCGTTAGCTTCTGCGGTGAAACAAGACTCCTAGCTTCAGAGAAGATGACTCCCCAACATCTCTGGCAGCTTAAGTCAGGTTCATGGTTCCATGACTTTGTCAGCAGCGATACATGAAGCTAGCTGAGGGTGGAAATGCCACCAGAGCCTCGCAGGTCTGTTTCTCACTCTTCAGTCTGAGTGCATGGCAGAGAGCAGGACTGTGTTTACATGGGCACATGTGTGAATGCAGCATGAATTTTAGTGTTGGAGTGAAGAGAATTGATTTTTTGACTGAAGCGGAGGTGATTTTCTGGTGCAGCTTCGTGTCTGAACCTCTGGGAGGAGGAAAGAATGTCTGGTGCTCTGTGGCTCGGCCTGCAGGTTGCCATCTCTGTCAGGTGAGACGGAGCTCAGGTCATGACCCTGTCAACATGGCAAAGAAAAGACCTGGAGACACGCAAGGAAAACGGCAACGTTGCATATGTGAAGGTTGCCACTGCACTGAAGCCAAGAGGCAAGCACCTCAAGTGTTGACACAGAGCTGAAAGGGGTGAACTTGGGCGGCAGCATCTTGCTCGAGGAGCAGGTGGCTGTTGCAAAGAACCCTGTTGAAGAAAAATCTGCCTGCAGACAGCTGAGGACTGTGGGTAACCAGCCTGGTCATCATGACCTGAGGCTCTACAAGGGTTCGAACTGGACTGGTGTCAGCTGGTTCTGGATCACAGTTTTAACCTCATGAAGGACTCAGCCATCAACTGCTCCAAATTCTCCTCCTCCTCATATGTCCGTTACTTAACTCTCTCCCCTGCTGGTGGACCCTGGCCACTGCAGACCCTCAACTTGAGAAGCAACACAAACAGCTGTGATGAGTCTCATCTGAACTAGTCACCTGCTGGACATCAGCTGGAGCCAGAAGGTCCACGTTCTCTCAGAGGACTCAAAGGAAACAAAGAAGAAACATGATGTGGGGGTCCACCAAGGAAGCGCTGCTGGATGCTCAGTGGCCCTGAGACTCACAATGGTCCTGTCATCTGGAGGATCTGCTGCTCCTCTGCCACAGACACACAGTTCATCTCACTCTCGGCTGATGAGACACTTACAGGTTAAAGCCCCTCATTGAACACGAGATGGAGAAACCAGGTGATTCAGCCATTCACCAGCAGCAACAGGACTGAGGCTGGAGATGGACAGACAGTCTGAACTGAAGAGAGTCTCTGGGTCTCCACCAATGTCCACCAGCTCAGGACCATGTTTTGTCCTGCAGCCAGACCCCAACACACTGAGGCACCATCTCCATGGAGCTGCATATTTTCTGATGGGATGTGAACAGCTGGTGACATGGTGAGTTTACAGATTCATCCATTCATCTCACACATGGAAACACTATCTCTCCAGCTCCTTCGATCGTGGCAGGACCGGCTGCTGGGCGTGTCTCATTGTTGGATGTCTGTTTCCGTGAGGAGGAGCAGCAGAACACAGTTGGAAGACTGAAACATGGAGACCAGACGTGAGTGGCCCAGAGGTCAGTGACATTCTAGCTGTCCACTCAAGAACTGGGACTGTAGCAGAGTTGTGGGTGTATCCTTGATCTGAGGGATGAATGAGAGCGGACGAGCTCTCTGCTGTTGTGTCTTTTGTCTTGACAAAACACTGTCCTTGTGGAGACCATATGCCACTGTGGGGCCCTCATTGTTAATTCGACACCTATGTTTTTGTTGTTTTGTTATGAAGGGGTGTATGATTCAGGTCACCTGACTGTGGCCCCGCCCCTCCTGTCTGAGTATCACCTGGAGAATATCAAGTCGGAGCGATAAAAGCCGTCAGACTGTAGACGCTCATTCAGAACTGTCGGGAGAACCAGAGACCTCTGAGCACTCTGGTTAATCCCACTCAGCCTTCACCCTCCTCGTAGGCTTGCGGCCGTTCAGGTCCAGGACCCGGCGGTCTCCAGGTGACTCGGATTTCCACTGAGGAGATCCCGAAGGCCTCCATGTCGGTGGGCGGCTCACGTGGCTCTGCACACAAACAGCAGTGAAAGATGCGGGTGCGATTCCGAGCGCGCGCCTGGCAGAGTGGATGATGACGGCTCGGCTGAAGGGTCCGTCGCCCTTGTTGTTATAAACCCCCACTTTCACTTGGAACGGTGTGAGCGGCGGGAAGGTTTCGTCTCTGTACTTGTACGTCGTGGAGTCCGCCGAGGTCACCATCTTCTCCTTCCAGCCGCGGCTGCCGTTGGCTCGAAACGCGACGATGTAGCCGAAGCCCTCGCCGTTCAGGAACTCCTCAGAAAGCGGCTGTCGGGGGGGAGAGACACAAGCGTCAGCCTCCGCTCACAGTGAAGCAGGCACTTCACTACTTCAGACACTAAAGACACTACAACAATACTTTGTCGATGGTCAGAACAGCCAATCGGCACAAGCCCCTCCCCTCAACGCACCTGAAGGCCTAAAGATAACCTGTAGTTATCGTGAATGCTCGCAGAGCCCCTGAGTTAGGGGCGACAAAGTCAGAGCCGAGTCGTATCACTTGCCCACAAATCGGGCTCAAAGAACCAGCCCCTCATCTGAGATGAGCCCCATGGTGAAGCTTCACAGACTGGTGGCTGGAGGTGCAGCAGTTGGTGAACAGGGAGAAGAGCCATTGACGCCGGTGCCGGTCGCTGGCTCCCTCGTAACCATGGCAACCGTCACAAGACACGCTCCCCTCCTTCGGACCCAGGTGGCTCGGACCAGCTCCATCCAGCCCTGGAGAAGATGGTACTTTCCAGCCTCCTCCATCTGACCATGGACCCTCCAACAAGTTCCATGTCTGCTGTGGCCTCCAGTGTCTGCTTCACTCCCGCCATTCTCACTCCAAATGTAACTTCTCTCTTTGTCACGCACACTCACTCAGCATCCTCCATCTGTGAATAACTTCTTTATTATTTGCACAAGCAATTCCAACTATATTAATATTGTATCATTGTGGGAATCATGATCATATTGCATAGCTTCCCACCCAAAAAAGGCCAGGAAATGGGCAACAACAAGAGGAATCATCTACGTCGCTCCAAACCAAGGGGAGTCGACACCAGATCAGGAATGTGGCGCCATGGCAACGGGGACCCCAAGAGCCCAGGACCCCTGAGTGGAGACTGCAGACCAAGATGAAGTGAAGTGTGTCATGAAAGAGTCAGAGCCAGAGACGATGAGTCTTGGTCTCAGTCTCCACCACTGGAGCTGAGGCTGTGGAGCCAGAGCTCTGGCAGGGTCACTAGACTCCTCTGGCAGGGAAGACTTTCTTTCTCATTTGAACTGCTGGGTTTCTGGTCCACACTCTCGCGAGCAAACGGATGATACATTAGAGGTGTATATTCCTCCAACTTTAAAGCAGGTTCCTCCGTCTCTACCTGCAGTGCAGCAAATCCAAAACAGGTTCTTCCACTGTGGAAGAGTTGAGTCCAAAACGAGGCAAAGTGAGCCGTGACAGAGCTTGTTGAAAGACCTGCAGACATCAAATGGCAGGTTGATCTTCCCACACCATATCAGGAGGCCGTGGTTGGAGGTCTCAGCTGGTGACCTCATCACACCATTTCTCCATAGCTTCTCACTGAGTCACTGCTGACTTCTAAAAGACATTGTTCAGGTACATGGTCTTGTGTTTGGAACTACCTTGGTGAGAAGAAGAAGATCACATGGTGAGTCAAACAGCCCTGTTCCTACTGAGTCATGAGCATCTGTCGGTTTGCATTCAGAGGAAGATCATTTCAGCCAGTGACATGTGATGAACAAAGTCCACGTGTCCAAAACACAGGCTCCTCAAGTGTCCACATCAAAGGGCTCATATCAGGGTTCAAGTCATGGACACGACTGAAGGCTTCAGAGAGGAAGTGGCATGAAGGAGTCATGGAAAACAAGAGCAAAAGCTGGACATCTGAGCTGTTTGGGGCGTTGAAGAGAGAAGCGTTTCCACAGATGAAGAGCTTCTGTGAGGGTGGAGGCTTCTTCTCTGACTGCTGTTGAGGACTCTTTCTCTGTGCTGCTCTCCACTGAGACTCAGAAGAGCTGGAAACTCTCCATGATGACGGCAGCGGCTGCTGAGACTCGGAGTCAGTCTTGACCAATGAAAGAGATGAAGGTCAAAGTTCATCACCACTGCTGCTCTGTCAGAGACTTGTGAGTCCAGCAGTTCTCATGGATCAAACACTCACTCACACTTCTTCAGGTCAGATCTCTAACCACAGTGGTCCACAGGGTTCCAGCCTGGAGGAAGAAAGAGAGAGAAGGATGAGAGCAGCTCCATGTGACTTCAGATGTTTCAGGACTATGATCTCCTGCTGCTCAGTGGACGGCTCTTTCATGACTGTGTTGATGACAACAAAGATGGATCTCTAAACAGCTGCTCAGTCTCCACTGTCTCCTTGGTGCTTCCACTGGTGTCCAGCAGGAGAACATGTCATGTGCTCAGTTCAGATGAAGAGTCTGAGCAGCGTCACACACCCACATCCTCTCTGTCTGCTCCTGGATCACATGTTCAGTCTGAAGCTCTTTGGAGCTCAGTCAGTCACTTCTGCTGCTCTGTCCATACCTGAGAGTCTCCAGCCTCCAGTCTGGACTCTCCAGTCCAGCAGACAGCAGCTCCAGTCCTGCTCCTCCTGGATGGTTGGAGCTCAGGTCCAGCTCTCTCAGGTGGGAGGGGTTAGAGGTCAGAGCTGAGGCCAGAGAAGCACAGCCTCTCTCTGAGATCCTACACCGTCTCAGACTGTAATGAAGGAGAAACAGTGTTTTAGAGAATCATGAGAGCAGAAGAACCGTCCAGTTGTGGAGCAGAACTGAAGAGAGGAGATGATGTGTTCTGACCTGAGAGTCTCCAGGTGACAGTGAGGACTCTTCAGTCCAGCAGACAGCAGCTCCACTCCTGCATCCTTCATGCCCCTGTTGTAGCTCAGGTGCAGGTGTGTCAGACTAGAGGACGGAGAGCTGAGGACTGAGGACAGAAGGGAACCACTTCTCTCTGACAGTTCACAGCTGCTCAGGCTGTGAAAGAGACGAGTGTCATCAACAAGTGAGACTTTTTCAATCCTCTATTGTGACAAGACTTTAAAGACTTGATGTGAGGAGCCACTGAACTCTTTCCATTCAGAAGATCATCATCACATTATGGTTGGAATATTTGAAGCACTTTTATATCAGTCAGGATCAACCTGATCAAACATGTCTGAAACACTGCGACTGTTGTGAGGCCAGTGTTTTGGCTCTATTATTGGTCAAAAGAGCAACAAGAGAACAGAAACATGGAGATGAAGACAAAACACTTCAAAGTCAAACTCAGTGGACCCAACAGAGAAAGGAGCTCCGATGAAAAAAGGTGTGATTCTGCTCCAATATTATGAACATGAGCTGCAGAGATGATGATTCTATTGGAGCTGATGAACATTGTCCTCAATATCTTCAACATCAATCCATAAATCCAGTGGAGGAATGTGTGAAGCAGAAATGGAGACTTGAGAGAAACAAAGTCAGACTGTAGTAAAGTAGTAAACACCTGGAGAAGAAGAGAAAACCCAGTGTTTTCTCAGCAACATGACAAACATCAATCAACATGATGGACAAGAAACAGCCACTAAACTGTCCATGTTGGTTCAGAAAGACTTGAGAAAAGTGGATCACTTCTTTTGAAAAATCAGGAAACTCATTGGTTTGAGAGAAAAAGGAGAGAAAATAAAAAGAAAAAGAGGAAGTGGATTTCTGAGCCAAAGATGAAGTGAAATCTAGAAATGGAGCTGTAACATCAGAAGAATCACTGACGTGTCTCTGAATGTGTCTCCAGATCAATAAATACTGATCAACATGTCTGACCTGAGAGTCTCCAGGTGACAGTGTGGACTCTTCAGTCCAGCAGACAGCAGCTCCACTCCTGCATCCTTCAGGTAGTTGCCACTCAGGTCCAGTTGTGTCAGACGAGAGGACGGAGAGCTGAGGACTGAGGACAGAAGGGAACCACTTCTCTCTGACAGTCCACAGCTGCTCAGGCTGTGAAAGAGACGAGTGTCATCAACAAGTGAGACTTTTTCAATCCTCTATTATGACAAGACTTTAAAGACTTAATGTGAGGACACACTGAACTCTTTCCATTCAGAAGATCATCATCACAGTATGGTTGGAATACACATGTATACAGAGCATGAGAACTGTTCAGGCTCATTTCAAGGCTCCGTAACTGAGTTGACTGTTGAGAGTGATGCCACCAAGAAGTGTGTTATTTTCCCAGAGAAGAGCGGAAACACAGCTGACACGACGGACAGCCTTCATGGATCCACGCTACTCTCTGAGTGAGACATGAAGAAAGGATCCAGTCTGGAGTCAGCATGATGTGGAGGTGAAAAGAAGGTGAATGTTTTCTCCCTCGGCTGCAGACGTCCGTCACACCTGCCTCTAGAGGGAGCTTCAACTGTGAGTGACTCTGAGTTTCTCCTCTGAGACCAGCTGCTTGAATCCAGTGAGGCTTGCAACTGTACATTCCAATGCTCACCACAGATGAGGACAAAGAATGAGGAGATGATGTGTTCTGACCTGAGAGTCTCCAGGTGACAGTGTGGACTCTTCAGTCCAGCAGACAGCAGCTCCACTCCTGCATCCTTCAGGTCCCTGTTGTAGCTCAGGTGCAGTTGTGTCAGACTAGAGGACGGAGAGCTGAGGACTGAGGACAGAAGGGAACCACTTCTCTCTGACAGGCTCCACCCACTCAGTCTGAATAAAATGAAGACGCAAATCAAACATTCATGTTTAGTTCACATCATCAGAGATGTTTCAGGGTACAGTGTTTGATCAACTTACTGAACTTCTTTTGAGGCTTGGAGCCCCGGCAGCAGCCTCTCCAGAACCTTCTCTAAAACAGAGCAGTTCTCCAGGTCAAACACGTCCAGATCTTCCTCTGAGGACAGTAAGATGAAGGCCAGGCTGGACCACTGAGCAGGAGACAGTTGACCTGTGGAGAGAGCTCCTGATCTCAGCAGCTCATTCACCTCCTCCACCAGAGAAGTGACCTTCAGTTCACTCAGACAGTGGAACAGATTGATGATTCTCTCTGGAGACACTTTCTCACTGATCTTCTTCCTGATGAACTCTGCTGTGTCCTGATGGGTCCAGGAGCTACTTCCTGCCTGGGTCAACAAACCTGGAAGGAGCCTCTGGTTGGTCTGCAGAGAAAGACCCAGGAGGAAGCGCAGGAACAAGTCCAGATGTCCATTTGGACTTTCTACAGCTTCATTTATTGCTCTCTGGTAGAACTGTTCTGGATGTTTGGTTTCAAGTGTTTGTTGTGAGTCCAGCAGATTGACTCCAGAGTTGAAGAACTTCAGGTGGACATGAAGAGCAGCCAGAAACTCCTGAAGACTCAAGTGGATGAAGCAGAAGACCTTGTCCTGGTACAGTCCTCTCTCCTCTCTTAAGATCTGTGTGAAGACTCCTGAGTAAACTGCAGCAGCTGTGATGTCGATGCCACACTCTGTGAGGTCTGATTCATAGAAGATCAAGTTTCCTCTCTGCAGCTGCTCAAAAGCCAGTTTTCCCAGAGACTCCACCATCTTCCTGCTCTCAGGAGTCCAAACCTCGTCTGTCCCAGCTCCTCCATGGTACTTGAGCTTCTTGACTTTGGCTTGAACCACCAGGAAGTGGATGTACATCTCAGTCAGGGTCTTGGGCAGCTCTCTGGTCTCTCTGCTCTTCAACATGTCCTCCAGAACTGTGGCAGTGATCCAGCAGAAGATGGGGATGTGACACATGATGTAGAGGCTTCGTGAGCTCCTGATGTGAGACATGATGGTGCTCTGCTGCTCATCTCTGAACCTCTTCCTGAAGTACTCCTCCTTCTGGAGGTCAGTGAACCCTCTGACCTCTGTCACCCTGTCCACACACTCAGGAGGGATCTGATTGGCTGCTGCAGGTCGCGTGGTGATCCAGAGCTGAGCTGAGGGAAGCAGGTTCCCCCTGATGAGGTTGGTCAGCAGGACGTCTACTGAGGTGGACTCTGTAGCTGCTGTCAGGACCTGACTGTTGAAGTCCAGAGGGAGTCGACACTCGTCCAGACCGTCCAAGATGAACAGAACCTGGACTCCTTCAAAGCTGCTGAGTCCTGAGTCTTTGGCTTCAGGAAAGAAGTGATGAACAAGTTCCACCAAACTCAACGTCTTCTCTTTCAGCAGGTTCAGCTCTCTGAAGGTGAAAGGAAACACCAGCTGGAAGTTGTGGTGGGCTTTGTCTTCAGCCCAGTCCAGAGTCAGCTTCTGTGTCAGGAGGGTCTTCCCAATGCCAGCCACGCCCTTCGTCAGCAGGCTCCTGATTGGTCGCTCTGTGTCAGCTGAGGCTTTAAAGAGGTCTTCTGGTCTGATGGTAGTTCCTGGTCTGGTCTGCTTCCTGGTTGCTGCTTCGATCTGTCGGACCTCGTGCTCCTGGTTGACCTGCTCTGTGCCCCCCTCAGTGATGTAGAGCTCTGTGTAGATCTGATTCAGAGGGGCAGAGTTTCCTGCTTTAGCGACCCCCTCAGACACACTGTGGAACTGCTCCTTCAGCCTCCTCTTCAGTCGCCCTGCACAGTCAGCAGCACGACTTCCTGAGTGAAGAGAGAAGTCACATGATCAGAAGCTGAAGCTGATCAGGTGTTTCAAGTTCAAATGACTTCTGGATTGAAGGCTTCACATTAAGCAGGTTGAAGGTTCAAATCCTCTCTCTGTTTTAGCCAGACTCGGGTCCGAGCCGTGCAGATGAGAGCTCTGTGGTCGGTTGGGAAGGAAAGGAAGACAGGAGGGGTCTGGGTGCCGTAACTCCAGGCAACAGTGGAGGAGCTGCTGAAGCAGTGAGAGGTTTGTGCTCAGAACAGAAGAATGTCAGAGCACCACATCAAACATCTTGCCCTCAGTGTTGCCACTTACTGTGAATAAATAATCCAACTACTGACTACTCTCTTAAAAAGTAACTTAGTTACTTCACTTGAATGTGAAAGTAACTAAGGTAGATTACAAGTTACTTTTTAATCCAGAGTCAGCAGATCGGTTCAGCTGCTGGGTGGAAGTGACACAGTCAAAAAAAAAAAAAAACTGAAGTGGGCGGAGCCTTTGCCACTGGCACTCATGAGCTGTCACATGTGAACACACATGTGATGCTACATGAAATGTTGACGGGTCCCACAGCTAGGAGGCCCTGATAAAGGACCTGCACATAAATGTAACATCATGTTCCATTCTCAGAAGGTCTCAGTAACCTTGTGCCTCCTCTGGGTCACTGACCAGAGGCAACTATCTCACCGTCCAAGGCAAAGCTCCATCTGAGTGTGTAGTGAGACGATGTCAGACACAGAGGGACGGCCCACCATGAAACTGGATCAAGCCTGTGGGATCACTTGTTCGTGGATGTGGTGCCCAAGATGATGGTGATGCTGGTTTTCTGTCAGGTGAGAAGTGAGGCAAATCTCCAGGGTTCCTCCCCAGGTTTCTAAGAACCAGCACCATCCTGCTAACTTGGTGAACCTCCTCACTCTTGAGCACCTTCCTGCACCACTGTCAACAACAACAAGAGGAGGGAAACAAACTGCAGAATCCTGCCACTAATTCATGGGCTTCTACACCCTGGCTACACTTGGGCACCCAGTGGAGGGCTGTCAGAGGCCCCTGATACAGAGTCATGTGATGTGGGAGGAAACCAGAGTGCACAGAGGAAGCTAGAAGAACCAGGTACACCATCTTTCAGCACTGATGTGTTGCTGTGACACGTCATGAACGTGTGAGTGAAGTGATGATGAATGAAACTAGTTTCAGCTCACCGTGATCCACAGAGTCGGAGGGCCACTTCATGAGAGGATGTTCTTCTCTGGCCTGGTTCTCTTCCTCAGATGAACCTGAAAATTATCAAGATGACATGGTCAACACCTCCATTCACTCCAGTTAAGTCCAAACCTGGTTGTGTTTGTGTCAGTTTTTGGGGTTGAATAGTGAGAGACGAGAACGAGAGGTCGAGCCTCAGAGCTCCAGATATTCAAAGCTTTGTGTCGTCTGATTTATGATCTAGAATTTAAATGACTTTATTCCAAGGCCTTGCGATCCAAGCTCGGGTCAGAACTTAGAAGTCACTGCTGGTGCTTTCAGAAAAATCAGCTCACCACTGTGACCAGGTAAGAACACAGGACACACAGTGACAGATGAGTGGTGAGCTGATGAAGCTGCATGGAGCAGTGTCACTCAAAGATCACTAGGTGGCTCTCTCATTGGAGCAATGATGAGAGGTTTCACTCCAGTTCCTGTTCAAAGATGAAGGAGCAGAGCTGCTCCATGAAGCTGTGAAAGACTGGACTGTGGAGCGTCCACTCAGTTGGTCCAAACCAGAGGAGCGTCAACAGTACCAGCCAGGACCTCCACCAGAGAGACCACCTCTGAGCTGTGACACTTTGTGAGAGTCTCCTTGTGTTGTCACTACGTGTGTGGTTGTGAGTTTCATCCTTCACCTTTACGTCTCTTCCAGACCACCAGGCCCACAATCAGAAGCACAGCCACCATCAACACGGCGACGATGGGGACGACAGTCGGCACCACAGACTCTGGAGTTTCTGAGGGAGAGCCACATCATGAACTCACAAGCTCACAGAAGATGCTGTTGGGTGGAGCACACGGACCTGGGTAACATTTCCTGGCTGCTAAAGTAGCTTTGTCTTCACTCAGAGGGCTGCTGACACGACAGGTGAACACCGTCTCGTCATGTTCCTCCTCCAGACCAATCTTCAGGTTGGAGCCGCGATGTTTAGTTCCATTGAAGCTCCACTCATAGTTCAGTAGCTGAGGGTGACTGGACTCAGCAGAACAGACCAGCTTTGCCTGGTGGTCACCATCCATCTCACAGGAAACACTGGTGATGGACACTTCAGCTGGACCACACAGAAACATGAGTGGTGACTTCCATATGTTCAGACATCTGTACAGTCAAGGTGAGAGCATCAGCTCTTCTGTTGCTATGGTGACTGACAGACCAGGTGAGGGAGGGGCTTCTCTGGACCATAATGTTTGCTGATAATTTGTAGTGAAAGAGGAGGTGGAGGAAAAGCTGGAGAGAAGAGGGAGTTTGTGAAGAGCAGGGAGGAGGACAAGTGAAGAAGAGTGAGAGAAAACAGTTCAAGCATGGTGAAGAAGAGAGTGCAGGCAGGGTGGTGAGAAAAGGGAAGCTTCACTGGACTGTAGTGGTCACTCCCATGAGACTCAGGAGTCAGAGTCAGTAGAGTCAGAGCTGAAGATACTGAGGTTGTCAATGGGAGAAAGGAGAAAATCAGAAATGAGGGACATGAAGGAGAAGTTTGGAGACAAAGTTAGAGGAGAGACAGAAGTGGCCCAAGGATGTTGGAGATGAAGGAGAGGAGCACTGATGATAAATGAAGGTGTGACTGGAGTGCAGACTCTTCATCATCAACATTAGTGACGTCCGAGAGTCACAGTGAAGCACAATGAACTCACCTGTCACCTCCCAACGATGATACTCTTTTTTAGTCTGGTGGTTCTGATCTTTGACCCAAACCTCCAGCTCATATTCTCCTCTGTCCTCCAACCGCACATCTCTGATGAAGAGCGCAGCACCGTCCAGTATGGTTCTGCCGTCATAGGAGCCGTAGAAATGTTGTTTGCCGCCGTCAAATGTAGCAACTTTCTCGCCGTTATGTCTCCAAAAGATCTTCTCCAGATGACCAAGGACAAGTGATGGAGGCTGGATTATAATCTCATCCTGCTTCAGGGTGTAGTCCCTCTTCTGTGGTGCAGCTGAGAATGACAGGAGAAAAAACTGATGATGGTGGACCTGCCACACTGGAGAACCAGTCGTCCCTGGACGTCTGCTGTGGAGGCTTCTCTCTGACATGCAGCTGGAATCAGTGCACCTGGGTTCAGGAGCATCACTGGCTCTGAACGGACGATCAAACCCAAACCAGTGCTTGAGCTGAGAACTGCTTCAGGTTTGAGCGTCCACCACGCTCCTTAAACTGAGAAGAGAATCTGAAGAAACGGTCTCATCTCTCTCTCCTGTCAGTGACGTCACCTTCATTCAGCAAAAGCTCTCTCCCTCTGCTTCTGCTCAAGCTTGTCTTGACCACGTTTATCATGACAGAGACGCGCTGCTGAAACAGTATACTGGCGAAGGATGTCACCAGGCCAGAGGGTGAAGTGTTCGCCGCTGAAACCACAGACCTGGGTTCAAATCCTCCACAAGACACTCTCAAAGTTTTACGAGGAAGACATTTCATGTTCGCTGACAAATAACATCTGCCTACTTTGACAAAACACTTATTATTGTGTTGGTAAAATGAGTCCAAAACGAATGACTGGACCTCGATGTAACACAATCCAGAACGCTGCTGCCACCTGCTGAGCTCAGTGCTATTCTGCTTTCAGTTGTCATGATTGGCCAATAAGTAACCAGGTTTATGGCTTTATCTCCTCAGCAATACAGACTTTATGCTCACTGAATGAACTTTGATTCAGTCATTGCAACAACAGACATACTCTAGCCTTCACTGAGATCCAGTGAGTGTCTGAATTGGGAGGAAATCAGAGTCACACATGTCCAAACACGACCAAGAGCAAGTCTGAACAAACGTCAGCAACCAGACTCGTTCAGGACAGGTGAGACAGGTGGTGCCGTGAAACCAGAGCGACCCAAACTCAGCAGCGCCACAAGGTCGAGGACAGCAGAGATCATCACTCACTACTTCCTACACTGGAAGAGAAGCCACATACCGAGACTGAAGGTGAAGAAGAGGCAGGCCAGTAGCGGGGCTCCCATCCTTCCACAGATCTGGACTCCTCACCAACACGCTCCCATGCTTCCTTCAGTCCTTCTGCTGAGTTCATCCACTCACCGAGGACACAGGTCAAGAGTGGGCGGGTCTTCATCCCAGTCAGTTTGCAGGTGAATTCTGGGCGTGTCCTCATCAGAGTGCCGCTCAAAGTGTGACTAAAGTTCGCCATGAATGATTCACTCCAGCAGCACCAGCCAGTTCTGTGCTTCTGAAACCCGGTTTTCCAACCATTTGCAATAACACTCTTTTACCAGCGAGGCCGCCAAAAACAAATATTATGAAACCACTCAACATAAACAACAAAACATTACCAGTCCATTGTACACACAAATAGAAGCTCAATACAGTTGAAAGCTGTTTACAAACCACCTTTAGCTCAGGAGGAAGTCCTTGAGCTGGAACCTGACCTTGAGTGAGTCACAGTAGGAAATATAAATCAATACAATGTGATGGTCGTGACTAGGCCTGTACGATAAATCGCAATTTCGATTCACCATTGTGTCTGATTTAATTTTCAATTAATTTCGATTCGCATTTGATTTACAAACTGACTGGATTTGCATCACAAATGCCACTTTCCTTTGTGAGTTTTACGCTCCCAAGCGGCGCTGCAAACCACTACCTTCTGAGTTCCCACAATGCTCATGACTTCTCCCTCAACCAATGACAAAGCGCCTTGTAGTCACGTGTTTCACTGGTGACGCGAACGCGGTAGTGATTGGGTCGGTCGCACACAGGATAGAAACTGAAGGAATAAGGATGACAAACCGTGAACTAGTTAGGAGAAGCCCCCCCCCAAACAGCCTCAAAACGAACATGTTAGGAAAAAAAGGACGGAGCATGGAGAGTGTTCCGGGGTCATGAAAGTGAGAGCGCTGGTTGCTCAGCAGCTGCTGATGCAGCTGACACTTAGCAACACCCGACGGTCCCAGCGTGACATTCAGAACGCTAAGCTAATTGCCAAACAGATAATCATTAATTTCACTAGATGAGCAGCCTTTCTCAGGTGCCGTTTACATGGAGACAGAATCGACCGGCTCCATCTGCGTTTTGGAGTCAGGTGCAGCATTTGTCAGCCACCAGAAACTGGAGTGGAAACTGAGTCTCTGAGTCCAGCTACAGTCTGTCAATATTTCACGGACACAGCTCAGTCGCTAGAGATTCACCTGTGTTTCACATCAAATTAAATGTTTTACAGTTGTGTCCTTTTGATATGAGAGTTGCTGCATTCTGCAAGATTTTTTTTGCCTTCTAGAAGAGGAAAAATAAAACCTTTCTGAATTAAAATTATTTAATGGTTCATGTTTTCACATCTTCGCCAGAGAAGATCTCATCATTTTGATTCCAAATTCATTGTCAATCCATGTGAACAGTATCCTGATCGGCAGCAAAAACCCTGATCGGAGCCTCCCTACCACAAATCTTTATCAGCACCTCAAACGTCATATGCCTGGTGATGCAACTTTGTTTTGTCATGGTTTAAGTGTGCAATAAACTATGTATTTCATGAGGGAAAAAATCGTGGCAGAGAATCATGATATCAATTCTTATCTAAAAAATCGTGAAGCGTGAGTAGATCATGAACAGGTCTGACCACCATCAACTGGGTGTTGGATCTGGATGATGAGGAGCATCCAGCAGGTCCAGAGAGTCACAGCACCAGAGTCATGGATGTGGTCAGGGAGGACCTTGTTGCTCCAACTGCTGTTTATTCTGAGGAGGAAATACACAGAAAACACTTTTGCTCTTCACCATTAACACTCTTTTCTGCACTCTGGCCAGTGTCACAAACATTTCCATACATCTCAACAATAGACAGACAGATATCCTTGACTCGTCCCTCAGTGGGGAGAGACTCCTGATAATAAACCCCAGAGCTGCAGATATCATGAGCAACAGCACCACCTTCAGGAAGAGGTGGGGGGCAGGAGGGTGACAGGATGAGCCACCCAAAGCATGTGAAGGAGAAGTATCGCAGGTCCTTCCTTCTGCCTGCTGTTTGACGTCACAACAGAAACCACTCCAAACACATCTGTTGACACCAAACTGTAAATATCGTTTATAACTTGTTAGGTAACTGGATTTTCTCCTCACAGACGAATGAAGCAGTGTCTTATCTGCAGGATGAGGTTGAAACAGAGAAATAAAAACACCTGGAGGAAATAGGTGAAACTCATTGTTGCACTCCAGAACAGAACCAACCTTTATTTCCGGCCTCTTCACCAGCGTCACCAACATTTCCACACATCACACTTCAACGCTGATCACGATGAGCGCGCGCAGATCTGCTGACAACATGAGCAACACCGCCACCTGCAGGTTGAAGTCGAAACAGCTACAAGGAAACAAAAATATGGATCTAAAACACACCTGAGGGGCAAACAATAAAACTACGGGCTGCTTTCCGAGCGAACTTGTTTTCAGTAAATAAATATGACTACAAGACAGATTTGCTGACGTCATCTTGAGGCGGGAATCCGCTCCTGACCTTGGCAAGGAGCCAAGAAACTCTGCCATTAGGGTCCTACAGTGAGTCACTGTGTTGGATACTACACGCTGAGGAAGCTCTCTCTTCACCACATTTCAACAGAATACAGTAGAGAAAACACCTACCCGCATCATTCGCACAACACCGAGACGTTGACACAGACATGCCAGAGTCAACGGAGGAGACTTTACTCGGAGCAGCTCAGCCTCCGGTCAGCATCACGGTGGAGCAGGTGGGCGGGGTTACGGAAAGTTCCAGAACAAGCTGCGGGCCATGGGCAGGGTTGCCAGGTTGGGTGGTCTTCCGCTCAAGCCCGCTTCTGTAGAACACGTATACGGCTGGACAAAATCGCGCTGTGCGGATTCATAGAATTTGGGCTGTTTTCCCCAACTTCCAGCAGGTGTTTCGTGATTGGTTAATCAGCTGCCACTCTGAAATGTTATTGGCCAATTTACAGTGAACCAATCAGTGGAGCAACTTCGACCAAAGTACGTCAAGATAAGTTAGATTGATTTGATTTTTTTTTTTACTAAAAAGTATATATGAACATACCAAACAAAACCGTATAGTGTAGGCAAAGACACCTTTAATGTATCTTCCGCGTGTTTGTTTACTGGTGAGAGTGACGACCAAAAACCCAGCAGTTCAAATGAGAAAGAGCGTCTTCCCTGACAGAGGAGTCTAGTCACCGACACAGGGCCCTGAGTCATGACCGATCTCTGCCTCAGCCTCAGCTCAGGTAGAATAGTGTGACAGAAACTATCTGGCCCTCACCCAGTCCATCTGGGGGTGTCGTCTCCGCTGACTGGTCCTGGTCGTCTTGGGTCAAATGCCACGTGTGGTATAGACTCCACTCAGTCTGGAGCGATGCGGATCAATCCTCCCAATGTTGCCATTTAAAGCACACCATTTTTACTCCACACATTCTTCCATGGATACAGGGTCAACTTGATGGTACCTTACCCTTATTCACCGCATCTGTTGAACGCAATCTTATTATTATTATTTAACAAAACATTATAAAGTAATTCAACTCGATAATATAACGTTGTTAAGATACTTATTTGGTAATATATCATTATTCCTATAATAGTAACATGAAGCTTGAGAGAAGACATCAGTTATTTGAATAGCAAGGGGAACCTGTCGTTGGTCGTTCAAGAATAATTGTATTTACTTTATTATGTATATCACCTTTCTGCCGAGGTCACAGTATAAAGCGACATGAAGAAACACACTGAGATGATGGTTCTGAACTCTGCTCCACATTTACAGCAACAGACTTCCCCTCCTGGACCAAGCTGGAAGAGAGGAAACGCTGCTTTGGGACCATGTTTAAAAGACTTGTAATGTCTCACGGCCACCAGGGGGCGCTTCACAGCTGAGTTTCACTCTCTGCCTCCACTGAGTCTCTGTGAGCTCCTGAGATTTGCCACACTTGGCCAGGGCCAGAAGCAGGAGCAGCAGCAGAAGCAGAGCCACCAGGACGAGCGGCGAGACCAAGTGTGCCCGGTGGGAGTGGTAGGACTCGGCCCTCCAGCTCACCTGCAGTCGGTTGTCCAGGCTCAGGTGAGCGGCAGTGCAGGTGTAGTTGTGTTTCTGCTGCAGCTCTTGCTCTGTCAGCACCAGCATCTTCCTCACCTGGTAGAGGCCGTTGGCGTTGGGCAGCAGCAGACCAGCGCTCAGCTGATCCTCCTCCACCTGCCGTCCGTCCCGGAGCAGGGTCAGGTTGATGTGGCGAGGGTAGAAGTCTGTGGCCAGACAGGTGAGCAGAGCTCCACCATTCCCCTGTCTGGAGAAGACGCGGAGTCTTGGCCGGACTCGACGGTTCAGCAGCTTCTTCTTCTGCTCCAGCAGCTGCTTCAGGACTGCCTCACATGTCGGGAGGTAGAAATGATGATAGAGGGTTTGGACGAAGTGCCACCTCGCTGCAGTCCACCAGCCCTGCAAGGCATCTCTGACTGTGCAGGAGAAGTGGGTGGTGTTGTACATCCGGCTGTCAGAGTCCTGACCGTCAAAACCATCACGTGACATGACGACGGTCGGCTGTCCGTCCTGGATCTCACAGCCTGCGATTCTCTGCTGGACGTGGAGACCTTCGGTCTGGTTGAAGCGGTGCTTGGAGAACCTCAGTCTGTCTCTCATGTTTAAGATCATGTCATGAGCGATCCTCATGGCGTTCTGACCCAGGTCCAGTGGAGTCCTGTCCCTGCTGCTGGTGACCAGGTGGTCCAGTGTGGAGTCGTAGTACGCCACCTGGAGGTCGTCCAGCATCAGGATGCAGCTGAACTCTGGCAGCTGTGAGGGTCCTGAGATACTGGTTCCCAAAACCCACAGTGAGTGTCGTCCTGCACCTGCAGACAGCAGAGGATTGTGGGTAACCAGGCTGGTCAGCATGACCTCAGGCTCCACAAGGGTTCTGACTGGAATGGTGTCAGCTGGTTCTGGATCAAAGTGTTGACCTCATAAAGGACTCATGAAGGATTATTGGTGATGAACTGAAGCATCAATGATGTCTCAGCCTGCTCCCTCCCACCCTCAGCTCCCACCAACCTATCACCAAAACACATGTTTAATGTTCCAGATCAGCTCAGCGGGGGAAGGTTGGTCATTGTCAAAAACAAAATATAGAATGTGTAATTACAGTGTGAAGGTGATGGGTCATGATGATGAAACCTGAGGGAAAGGGACCTTTAAGAGGATAAACCCTCTTGTCTTCTCTTGAAATGATTCCACACAAACCTTCCTTCAGAGTTGAAGTTATCTACACAGATGTGCTCACCAACTGCAGTTCATAGCTGAACTCTTTGTGTTGAAGACGCTGGTCAGAGCCTGTTGGATCAACATGTGACGTCACATCAAACATGAGATCGACCTCAAACACCTGATAACCAAACCACGCCTGGAGATCAAGACATTGTGTAAGAACCGTCTCCCCCTGCTGGTGGACCCTGGCCACTGCAGACCCTCAACTCGAGAAACTCACTTCCAAAAACTCATGTCAGCAAGACAAACAGCCGTGTTTCTTCATCAGCGATGTGGATGGTCACGTGATGAGTCTCACCTGAACTGGTCACCTGCTGGATGGAAGCGCTGAGCAACATCAGCTGGAGCCAGAAGGTCCACATGGTGGTCCAGACCTGCTGACGCACTTACTCTCCCAGGACTTTCCGTTTCTCCTTCTCCAGCTAAGGCGGGTCGGGAATGTGACCCGGCAGGTTCTCTGTGACGTGTCTTTGTGACGTGTCTCTCTGACAAGTCTCTCTGTCTCTCTTCTCTTCGCTGCTACTGAGTCAGCAGGAGCAGAAGTGAACCTGGGACCAACCATCTGGCCAAATGAAGCGTCAAGCTTCCTCAGAACCCTGTTGATCTCCCGTTAAAAAGGCCTGATGGGGTGAACACGGTTAAAATTAACCCAGTTTTGGGGCGAAGCACCAGAAAAGGAAGAACAGGAAAAGGGGAGCCTTTGACACAAGCAGAGCAGTTTCCTGTTTTTCTGCAGGAGGAATGCTGCTGTTAAACCTGGTCAGCTGAGAGAGCAGCACGTCTGTTTGGCTCTGGACCTGGACTCACCAGCACATGGGGTTTGTGGATTCTGCGAGTCACACTGTCTCACACAGACGAGTCTGACTCAGCATTTCAGCTTTGAAGCAATGACTGGCCTTCAGAAGAAAACTGGAGTCTCGGGTTCAGAATCACTTTATTCAACATTGGAGAGCAAACCAGAGTCAACAACACGGAGGAATCCTTCTTCAGGATCCAAGATCTACAGAGGCTCAGCTGACGGACAGATCTCCAGCTCCTCCACAGCTGCTGGGAGCTGCTCTCTCCTCCTGCGCCTCCACACCACCACCCCCACCACCCCCACCACACACAGCAGCAGCAGCAGCACCACAGCACTGAGCAGCACGGACCTCAGCAGGAGGTGATCCACCTCTGGCTCTCTAAGCTTCACCAGGGTCTCAGATATGAACACACAGAGATGGTCTCTCTTCACCACACACCAGACCTGTCCACTGTCCTGCAGAGAGACGTTCCTGATCACCAGGCTGCTGTTAGAGAGATCCATGTTGTCCAGTCCTCCATCCTCAGTAACAATGAAGACTCTTCCATCAGTCCCGTTGGACCTCCTGAACCACAGAACCTCATCAGTCTGATTCCAGTTCCCACAGTGGAGCGTGAGGTCCTCCCCCTCAGTGAGGAGCTGCACAGCAGGAGGCTCAGGCTCAGGACACACGTACAGGTGATAACTCTCACGACCAGCATCACCAAGGTCACAGGCGTATCTACCTGTGTGGGCCAGCGTCAGAGATGGAAGCATCAGAGTGGAGTTGAGACTCTCTCTGTCAGACCACAGTGAATTCCACATCCTCCAGCTGTCGGTTTGCTTCCTGCTGCCGTCAGAACAGTTCAGCTCCAGACTCTCTCCCTCCCTGCGCAGGATATACTGTCTCTCCAACATTCAGGTCCACAGTCTCATGATTCATCATCTTCTGTGTGTCACACACGAGGAGCGTGGAGTTCCTGTCCAGGGTCACCCTGCCCCGAGTCCAGCACTGCTCCTGGTACTGACCCGAGTGGGAAGCATCCAGAGGGTCTATCTGATAATAGGAGGCTGAAGAGTTGAACAGGTGCTGCGTCCCCTCTGTGGTCCATCTGGAGACGGAGCAGAAGTCAGCGGTGTCATCCAGGAGGAAGTGATGTTCCGTCCCTGCTGGCTGGAGCACGTCGGCGCGGATGATGGAGACGAGCGCCAACAGCAACAAGATCTCAGCAGCCACAGTCATGGCTTGATGATCTCGTCTCACCACCAGAGCAGCTTCTCGCGGCTCCATACGGAGCAAATGTGGGGAAGAAAAACAATGTCCTGGCCAAAGGTTGGGTCATTCTTGGAAGAGAGCACGAGAACGTTCCGCCCTTTTGGGATACGACGGTCTGAGCGTGTGTGTGTGTGGGAGAGAGGTTTTGTTTTTCTTTCTTTCTTGGCCATGTGAGAGCAGAGGAGTGTGTGTAGGGACGATCTATCTCAGCTCAGTTCGAGCGTCTTGGCACGGCCTGAGCTTCAGGAGGAGAACTGTTGAAGGAAAGAGGAGATCTTTGAGGCTGGACGACAGAAGGACAGAGCTGCACTGGGATCAGCAGTGAAAGAGAAGAAAGAAAACAGTGTGGCCTTAAGGTGAAATAGGAGGAGATGAAAGGTGAAAGTTCAGCATCTGATCAAAGCAGAGTAGCAGAGCAAGTGTGGTCCACAGCAGGGCAGATTCATCCAGTCGTTTCTCTAGTTGAGATTCCAAATGAATCTAATGGTAAGTCTGTGGGTGGGGTCTGAGCCAAGTTTGGTTGTGGAGGATCCAGGGGATCCGGTCGCATCATCCCTGTCCATCCTGGGTGTCCATATCCACCATGACCATAGGGACAAATCAGGCAAGGAAGGTCGGTCCTGCAGCGGGTCGTGAGGCTCAGCAGCACCAGGGACTGAAGTCCGCTGACCATGGACGGAAGACGATGTCGGTTGCTGGGGATCTGACGAGTGGACGAGGTGGAGGAGACAACGCTTCCTTGAGTGACAAGGAACTGGACTGGCCTTCAGAAGAAAACTGGAGTCTCGGGTTCAGAATCACTTTATTCAACATTGAAGAGCAAACCAGAGTCAACAACACGGAGGAATCCTTCTTTAGGATCCAAGATCTACAGAGGCTCAGCTGACGGACAGGATATATTCTGCTGAGACTACAACATCGAAACGACTGTGAAGGTGGCACCTGAGCTGCTGCTGCTCCAGACAGTAGTAGAAGATGATGGAACCAGCAGGTCTGTCAGCAGGGACCAGGAGGGAGGGTTTCTTCTGCAGCTGCTGGAGTTGGTGCCTGTCATTTTCTGCGTTAGAAACATGTTTTGTCCCCGACTTTAGCTGGACTTTAGCACTCGCATACGAGTTAGAGAATGGTCCTCGGTTGCACCTGCAAACTGGCCCCAGTACTGGCAGGCGTCACGTGCCAGTGCACCGGCGTGGTCGCGCTGGGGTTAAAGGTGACCATCACAGAAGCCCAAGAGTCGCTGCTGCGTTCCTCATCCGCACAGTTCATGTCACCAGGGGACCAGAGAAGGGGCCCTCATTTTTCAATGAATTGAATGTACTCTATTGAGACTTTACTATGTCCTGAAATACTGACATGCTGGTCGGGACCGGCGGATGTGGCGAAGCATCAGTGGATGCTCCGGCGGTTACCTGCCAGCATCATCCCAACAGTCTCCACAGCAGGAACTTAAACACATCCAGATGCGTTTTTATTCATTTACCAGGGAAACTATGCATCTATGAAGGAGTTTTCACCTCTGACAAATCGCTCCTACCACTTCCTCGTCAGCTGGAAGACGCGTCGTGATTGGCTGACATTTTCCCTGGTAAATGAATAAAAATGTATCTTGATATACAAGTTCCTACTGTGGAGGCTATTGTGATTTTCCGTCTGCTCCGTACAGCCAATCACAGCGCGCTGTTGCGCAGACCACGGAGAAGAACGGACATGAACTTGGCAGACGATTCCATGACCAACATGGTGTTTCGTGGAAATAAATGCTGCGCATGTGGTAGAAAGCGCCTTGAAATCCTTTATTTCAATTTCCTCTAAAACATTTTTTAATGGTAAATGCCGTCATCACTCCGCGACAGGTAAGATAGGTTTGGTAAGCGGACACATGCGGCGACGCCTGTCCCGGATTTCAAAGAGCTGTGTCTGTCACTGCCTGATGTGGTCCGCCTGCCTTTGTGTTAATGGCGCATTACAAACGACAATAAATTACACAGTGCCACCTAGTGCACAAGAGCGGTGGCTCAATCTGAGCCAAGCACCACAAACCTGAGCCGGAGTCAAGTGCAGACGACTGCTGATTTCGAAGTAAAAGAACGGAAATGTGTTGTTTCAGAAAATCCTAGCCGTTAAGCTCGAGCCCCCCGGGAGGTTTGAACTCTGTCCCGAGTGTTATTTCAAAAAACAACTGCCTTTTGATAAGTCATGCGTAGTTCATGGTGACATTCTGGAGAATCCCATCCACTGCCACCGCTCTAGGCGGGAACAAGAGCAGCGCAAGAACACCCCCAGGAAGTTCGATCTCAGTCCCAAAAGACCATTGTTCATAAATGACACTTAAGGACTTGGACTTATTCTCCAAGTCTGTCTGTGTTCAAAGTCTCAACAGTAAAAACAGATGCCAATATTTCGTGTATCCATGTTACCCGCACACAGATGACTAAAATACTGTAGATGAAGAGAATTGTATCTGGTTTATCCAACTTTATTGGTATTTGTAAATGACACTGATAGCAACACAGACAGTGATGAGACCAGGAAAGAAGAACACATAAATAACATGACGGACACAGCAATAGTGGGAGTTTATAAATGGCTCTTCTTGAAAAATCCCTGCATCATTTCATTTATGATTTCAATCCAGTTTCGTCCTGACTTGAGATTTAAATATCAGTTTAGCAGAGGCAAGATAAAACAAGACTTAAAAAAAACAAAAAAACCCCACCAAGTGACAGTGCTGTTATTTCACCCCACAGACCCCTCCAAAAATTGTAACATTTTACTTAGAATGTTTCAAACCAGTGGCATTTCTAACGGCCTTCATGGCAGCTGATGCAATAAGAGATCATGTTCAACTCAATGAATGTGATGTGGTGGAGTTCAAACCAATCCTTAAACAAAAAAACAAAAAGATTCATTTATGGTGCTCATTTAAACATCTGCTGACCTCCAGATCCATGTGGGCATGGCGTGACGCCCCACCTACTCGTTCTTCTTCTCCTTCTGCTTGAGCAATTTATTGATCTCCCTCTTGGCCATGGAGGTGTACTTGGTGATGACACCGTGCTGGTTGAGGCCCGGCATCAGCAGCAGGAAGCTCACTGCGATTGAGAGAAGGCCATCAGTCAGGAGGAACTAGACAGCAGCAGCTCTGACTCAATGTAAACCACACGCAACCTTGGAGCAAGGTTTAACCTGGGCTATGGAGACGTGCACGTCTGAATCAAAAGACTGGTTGAACTGGCTTAACTGCATGCTACATACATATATATGCATGCTATATACAAATGGGGCCGAGGGATTTTGCTAAAAAAACCCCAACCCTGACTCTTTTCTTTTCCCCCTGAAGCATGGTCTGCAGCAGGGGGGACAGCGGCACAAATCTGACTGGTACCAAAGAAAGCCGATCACGAGTGGAAGAGCATCAAAATGTTTAAATGAACCTGTCACACCTCATTTTAAGTTATTTGAAGGCTGACAGAGCGGGTCACTGCAGCCTCTCGACAAAGCTGTGTGTTTATAATCCTGCTGCAGGGTGAGATCTGTACTGTAAATACTATAGTGAGCAGGAAAAGATTTCATGTTTTTCCACATCATCTAAACGAAAACGCTTCAACTTTAACTGAGCTCGGACAGAATCAAGACGAGGTACAGGCTTTGAAAACCGGGTTCCTATTCAGAACTGGTTCAATATTGTCAAGATTCTCTGGAATCATCTCGATTACCGACTGTGAAGTCCGACTCCACTCACTGCCGGTTCATGGAGCCACGTCACTGCCACCGGCTGCAGCAAATGACAGTTATGGAGGAGCTTGAGCAGCGTGGGCTGGGCAAGCGTTCATAAGGCTTCGTTTCGTTTGCAGAGATGATGCGGCTTTAGGACGAGCGAACCCCTTCGACATCATGGTACAATGTGTTCTGTGTTTGATCAGTGATGGTGGACAACCCAACTGATGCATTGACATTTAGCATGGCGCTAACTGTTGTTGTCAGAGGAACTTGAGTCGTCTTTAATAACGTCAGCCACGTCTGATTTGCTTGTTTTTACAGTGATGTAGCGAAGCGTCCCCAGTCTGTCTCCTGGGGAAGCAGGTGTGGTTGTCCTGCACCGACAGTAACAACCACAACCAAACTCAGGAGCCACACTGAACGCATCATTTCAGGTGTCATCTTCATGTTGTTATTCAAATGAGACTGTTTAAGCACGATGAGCATATATATTCACGAGGTACATCCATGTACATTGATGTTTTAAAGTGTTCACATGGACCAATGAAAAACCTCTGTTTAAAAGAAGTGGATCTCTCTGTCAACTGCTCCATGGTTCAGGCATCACAGGGTTCATGTCAGGTTCAGGACTCGTTCCTGTTTCTGTGGTGCCAAATCCACAGAGCTTTTTCAGCTCTAAATGACAGTTACTCAATTTGCCTTGTCATCTATGCAACACAGTAAACCGATCAGGAAGTTTAATAATCTCCTCTTTGATCCTGATTTGACTCTTTAAAAAAAAAAAAAAGACAATCGTTACAAAACAGCCTCAATGACTAGTATCATACAGGGAACTGCGCTCACCTAAAACGACACCCAAATCCATTAATGACGTTTTTTTTTTTCCTCTACTGAGAATCGGTAAGCGAATCACTGAGGAAAAGAATCGTTCAGCAGCATCGATAATGGAATCAGAATCGTTAAGATCTCGTCAATTCCCACCCCTAATCAAGACTATGAATCTCATGTGCCATTTGATTAAAAAAAATGGAAAGAATGAAATAAAAATACACAAGACGAGCTCAGTGCAGCATCACGGGTGCTGATCCAAGGATTGACATGTGCAAGTGTAACATGATGATAAGCAAGTGGAAGCATTTGAGAACAACAGTATCACTGGAAATGTACTGACCAATCAAGTATGTGAGGAAGAGGTTGTGAACCTGCTGTCCAATCCAGGCAACTGCCAGCAGACTGCTGATGACGGAGGCAAAGTACTGAAGGAGAGAAGCACATTAAAGCTCGGGTCGGAGGCCACGTCACAAGATGACTTTAGTTAGGAGCCAAATTCGGCTCTTCAGAGAAAGGGAAGCCTCATGCAGAAGCTCACCATCTTTGGCTTCTCTTCCTTCAGAGTGCACAGTCGCTTCCACCAACCAACGAGGCGACGCTGTGACTTGACCAGGTTGCTGCAGATCTCATGGAAACGCTGCTGCTGCTCAGTGGTCCTGCAGGGGAGCACAGAGAAAGGGGAAAAAACAAAACAGATGGAAATGGAGGAACAGAGAATCCTTAGGCATCATGGCTGAAGTTAAAAGCTACTAAAACCCTGGTTCTACGATGCAGAACCACTGAGAAAGAATTGCTTCATACTTGTGCTACAATTACCAAGTGGTTTCTCACAGTGCAGACTTTGTGGCCTGAGGGCGATTCGCCCCCTGCTGTGCAGCCTCACACCTCAGCTGGGCCGTGCAAAACAGCTGGTCTGTGACCCACCATGAAGTCGTCATCAGCCGGGCGACATGAGCCCAAACCCATTTACCACTTTCTCTGTCACCTCAGATATTAAACTAATGACCGACCTCCACTATGGCTGTAACAGAATGTGGCGTTTCACAGCCAACCGTGAACACGAAAGTGTTTATTTTACAAGAAAAAAAGGCTGGGTAATAAGGAGCATCTTGATTGATCCATGACACACTCACAACACTTGAGCGCAATTACTGACGGCCTGGAAGATTTTTATCAGTGAAGCACAGATGCAGAGGTCAGAAGTGATCAGCGAACAGTCTGGTAATCTTAAGAGACTTGGGGAAAAGCATCGTTCCTCCTCGCTGTTCTTGTGCAGACAGTCGCGAGATCACAGCAGCAAAAACAGATCCCAACATTATTCATTGAAGTGAATGCGTCTGTCAATACAAGCAGATGTTTATCAGCCTAATAAAGGTGAAAACACAGGAGTTTTCAAAACACCCGCACACAGAGGGTCTCGGACCGCTCGCTGGTCAGTGACTCCAGTTCCCCAGCAGTGCCCCTGACTCACCTTCATTTCCAAGTACTGTGGAGTACAGAACAGAGAGCAACTCGTCTTCAGCGCTACATTTATTGCCAACTCTTGAGACCCTTTTCATTGTTTTTATTCACCAAATCAAGTGGCAATAAACAGCAGCAAATTGGCATCATGTTTACCATGCTAATGAAGCCTGAGAGCAACTATTTACACACCTTGCAGAAGCATGAGGACTGTGCAGAAACTGTTGAGTCAGTCAGCTGCTCAAAGAGTCTGGGTTTACGCTGAGACATTATTTTTATAATGGATCTTGTCAAGAGGCCAAAAGGGGGAACATGAGCAGGGTCACCGACCAGACAGGCTTGTGTTCATGCCGAACATCAGATTGACTGCTGCAGTCTAAAAATAAACCTGCAAGCCAACACCAAGTCTCAGTCAAGATGACAGAGGCTAAAAGCTAGCGCTAGTTTCAGGATTAAAATGTAAAATGCTGTTCTTTTCAGAATCAGAATCACATTTATTGCCATGGTCAGTGGGGGGCCCACTGACTAGGAAAGTGTTATGGAATAAAGTGCTGACAAAAAATAAATAGAATAACAACAAGGGCTGTTCACGAATTCAACAGTGTGACGGCCGAGGGGAAGAAACTGTTCCTGTGACGGGAGGTTCTGGTCTGGATGGACCGTAGCCTCCTGCCAGAGGGAAGAGGAACAAACAGTCCATGACCAGGGTGAGAAGGGTGTTATTCAGCTGAAGTTCAGTCCAGACGGTGCATATACAATATCATTCAACTCTTGTGAAGCTGCAGGTTCAACGACACTTCAAATATGTGTATTGAAACACAGATATTTTCTTCAGAAGATTTTATACTTTGTCTTTGGGCCCATTTCAGATCATCTTAGTTGGTCCCTACTGACATGGAGCACAGACCTTAGTTGCACACATCTTCATACGCTCTTGTGCATAAGGTGGTAATTCTTTCTTGCTTTCTGTCAGTCCCAACTTCAGTCTAACATTTCTGATTCCCCAGCCGCACCTCAAATTGCAGTGAAGACAAGTGCTTGAGGGTTCTGTAACGGCCGTCCAAATGAGACACACAGATTGGAAATGTGCCCGGACAAGTTCACACAGTTGGGGGAAGAAACGCCTGTGCAGTTTCAATACAGGATATGCAGCATTATCCCAGTGTTTGTCAACTGCCACAGCACATTTCTTCTCACTGAAAAAAATCCAAGGCTGCCACCACCAGTGAAACCAAGGCTAAATCATGCTACAGACACTGGACCATGAATGCTCATTATTTGCATTGATAATTTGTTCCAAAATGTGATGCCAGAATTGGGTGAACTAGGATATTTTGCTACAGCACATGTGACAATCTCTCACAGCACTCACACTTGGCGAAAGACACTGCATCATTCTACTACTACCATTTTAAGCTGCAAGAGGGGAAAGAAAGGAGCAGCATGAAACCTACATTCTGGATTTTAAAAAAGTTGTGCAGAGAGCAACATCTTTTGTTCTGTGAGGTTCCCACCAGCTGAAGGGAAGTAAAATTAAGTTCGTTTTTTTTTTAATTGTACAGGGAAATTCATGTCACGTATTGATTCAGTTAAGCAGCTGCTGCACCTTATGGGCGCCAAAGTCGTGGCATTTAGAAAAGCCGATCTATAAATATGGAGCCTGATGTAGTTACTGCCTTGCACAAGCAGATGGCAGGTCGTTTCTCCGTGACTGAGGTCTGTTTTCAAACATATTTTCTCCTTCATAGAGAGGCATGCAGTTCTAGTTGCGCAGTAGGAGCAAAGCAGAGAGCAAGAGAGCGAATTAGACGGCATCAGATTAAGATGAGTGATATCCACTGTACTGTCTGTCTTCCTGTCCCACTGTGGGACAGGATGAGACTGCAGCACTGCTCCTGCATGCAGAGACCAGCCATCATCACCATAGCTGCTTGAGCTTTGCGGAAATATGTCACGAGTGAATCAGATCGTCTGCTAGTTGTGTAGATGACTACGGCTGGGGCATGGTGACGTCATAATATGTACATTAGATGAGTAAATTTACTTCCATCCCAAACTTTGGGTCGCACTGAAGTTCTCGTTTACACTATAGCTTGTTTTTCAGGCTACAGCTTCCCAAAATAGTGAAATAAAAGTTGAACATAAATGAAAAAAACCCCGAAGAGTTAAATATGACACTAGCCAACTGACTCAAAAAGCTAATAGTGTCTCAAGACAGTGTTCAGTCCAGAATTAAGATGTGCTTGATCATCAAAACTTGGGATGTGCAGTGAAATCTGGATCAATATGTGAAGTCATCGTTTCAAAGATCAGCATTATGTATGTGACAAAGCAGCCACACTCACCACTTGTTGGAGCCAAAGACTCTGGGTGCGAGGGTGGGCACAAGGTAGTCTGCCAAGCAGAGCAGCATGACTGTGCAGGAGAGTCCAGTGAGCACAGAGGGATCCAAATAGTAAATCATGCTGCGGGGAGGAGAACTTGGGTGAGTCATCAGGCCATAAAATGCACCTCAAAGTGGGTCCAAGTCACTAAAGTGGACACTACTGAAGGTAGAGATGGGAAAGAACAAGAGTGTAACTGAATACCCAAATGGCTGTGGCCACTTTGGCACTGTAGGAACCTTTTTAGTGATAGGAAGGACTAGGAGGAACCACTTCATTCTGAGAACCATTCTCCCAAGTGTCAAAAAAAAAAAAAAAAAAAAAAACACTTTTGATGGCTCATTTATGCTTGGAAAAACTGGTTATATTAGACTGCCTTTAAGACGATTTCAGAGCCAAGAGCTACTTTAACACCTGAACTTGCTCAAGATAACCAGGCAAAGGTGACTATGAGACATATTTAAAGCTGATCATGAAGTGACCAGATATTAAAGTTTAGTCAAAAGCAATCTAAACCACAACACATGAAAATAAAATGCCCCAAATGTCTCGTTATTATTGTCTGTATTATGCCCTCCTCGTAGTGTGATAGCACTGGTTTCTATGAAAGGAGTGTTTTCAAATATGAACAACATTTTCTGGAGCCTTCTGCAGCTGTAGCTAAGCTGCCATATTGCTTTACCGGCGTAAACTCGAGGTTATCCACATCTCGCGACACTGGCGGCATGGAAGCGCGCTGTGATTGATGGGATGTCTGCCGCTGATGACAGCAGGAAACCGCACAGAAGTTCCAAACCAAAATTAACACATTTTTATTTGGAGTATTTTGGCGCTTATTCTGGAACGAAGGCAACTCTCCCTGCTCCCCAGTGCCAAACTGTGCTGGGAAGCAATGCAGTGCTTGTAGAATGTGAGCAAAATAGTTTAACAAATCAAAATTTGCATGGTTCTATTCATCTAATCAAGATGCAAGCCTTCATGCATATTTGGTTTGAATGACTGAATGTGAGAAAGTCTAGAAAACAGATACACAGCCAATACAACTCAATGCTTATTTGCATAAATATATAAAACATGAACAAAATTTAAGACATTTAACTTGTATAAAGGGAAATAATCATGATAAAAACATGTTTTTTTTTTTTTCAGGTTTAGTCAAATTAAACAACTGCCAAGGAGTTCATCTCCATTAACAATTATTTGACTCAAGTGTAAGAAGTTATTATTGTACAAATAGATGTTTACAGCTTGTTGAGAGCCCTCTTAAAGTCAGCCATTGACATGGCGTGCTGGGAGGTGAATGGGCTGGGTGCAGGGTGATGGTCTGAGGGCGGGGCTTTGGACGCCCAGTTTCAAAATATAAGCCAAAAGCCTGATCTGAAGACACCAATGTACAAGGCAATGCATTAAATTAAACTAAACTGGTGTAAACTCCTTCCAAGTCACATGCTTGAAGCATACTTGGGGCAAAGGAGAGTGTGTTCAGGTGAGAGACGAGAACTCGACCACACTCCGTTCCAGACGGCCGTGCGAGAAGTGATTTGTTTGTAATCCGAATCGATTTTTCCCATTACAATGAATGGAAAAAGAACTAATGGAGCTAACGGGACACGTCTGCATACAGAGGCTGCGTTATACACAATAACAAAGCGCCTCGTGGGTCTGATCGGCCCGCGCACATTATGTTTTTTTTCCGGCTTTTTTCAGGGGTGTTCGAGTTCTGGATTTTCGTTTGAAATCTGAAGCAAAAAAAAAAAAAAAAAAAAATCTCAAAATTTTTGTTTGAACTCCAATTTGTTCGAAGTCCGTGACGATCGAAAACTGAGGTACCACTGTACTGTATACATCGTATAGCTCCTCCTCATCTCAAATGGCTTCAACTGGCCTGAAAGAGCAACACAGCTGAAAAACAAACCAAAAAATACATCTAAAACAAGTTTTGCCGTTTTCTCACATGACATCCCATGACTCTCTTCAAATAAAGCATCAGCTGATGAACCAAAAAGAGCAACTTGTGCAACCAACGCACACTTACAGGAACAAAATTGTGGTGGCGCCAATCAGGGCTCCGGGAAACCATGGCTTTTCCCAACGCAGAACACGATCTCCGGCCAGGATGACCTCTCCCCATCCCTGCAGGTGTTCCTCCAACTGAGCGGTCTCTTGAGCCTGTACACACACACCCATGAAAGACAAACGAGCGACGAGGAGAACGTCTAGACACTGAGCGTCATACTCTTAAATAAGCAAAGGTTACTCGTGGCCATGAACCTCGTTTATCCAATATCTCAATACGAAATTAGCTTCTTTGTTAGGGACAGCGGTGACACTCATCGGTCAACGTTGAGCGTGGCTTTTTGAACATGAGGAATGGTACAAGAAACATAAGCGCATGACACGCATGCGTCTAAAGATCAGCGTTCAGGCAAAGTTAAGGCCTCGGGGAGGCCAGTTAAACATTACTGCTCGCAGTTATACAACGGTAGCAGACGGGCATAATGGGCTGAGAGTTCTGCATGGACGCCAAATTCAAGTTGAACGCTGCGCCCGTTAACGCCTCTCACCAGCTAATGCTAAAGTAGCATGGGCGCTAACTGTCAGTTACGGGAAAGACGGTTCCAAAGGAACGGGCGTCCACATTACTCAGTCGGCCTCATATTTTAGTCACGTTTCAGCTTCACTTGTGGGTACAGTTGGAGCGCACACAGCGTTTTGGTGTGCAGGCGCCGAGCTAACCACAGCGCTTGACACCGACAGGCAGGAGCAGCCGCGGCCATGACGCCCAGAACAAACACAACACACAAACAAATAAATAAATAAATAAAACTCACCAGCATGTTCGCGCTTTTGTTATCGCCTTCTGCCATCCTCCGTCACCGTTTTAAAAATCAACACCCAACTGCAGTCAAAGATTCGCTGCGTCACTAACGGTGAGCGGCTGCGGGGACGTTTTTTATACACAACGGTGACGTCATAGGCGCCCGTGACATGCTGGGAAATGTAGTAGCTTTTCCTGGTCTTCAAAGGCAGCCTCAAATCAAGCGCCTTTATTTTGTATTTTACGCGACATGAGTGACGGTAGTAAAGTCTTTTAGACATAGATTAAATCTTAAACAGCAAAATACAAGCCCTGAATCTTCAGATGAGATCATTATTGACTGTAAAACAATATAATACTGCAAATTTAAATAATACATTTAAAACTCTCTCAATTTTATGATGACACAGATGCCATGTTCCTAGCTTTTGTCACACTGTAAACGTCAAAAACAGAGTGACAGCATATGATTGACATGGCATCACAGACGAATTTGAATCGTTAATCCTCACTTTTTGCACACGTTATTATGATTTTAACGGTTGCTTGGTTGCTTTGTTTATTGATCATTGTGTCACAAAGGTAGAACTGACGTCTTTGTCTTCAATATAAGATGATCATTTGGCGTGTGGGTTGATGAGGCATCAGGAAACAGAATTGCAGGTTGGCTTGGTTTAGAAATGATGTGAGGTTTCATTGAATCAGTTGTCCAAGTCCAAACATTTTAAAGCAGACAGCGCCATCTGGTGGCCTCTGAAAATCAGGACATTGTTTCATGGAACCTCATCTACCCTTCACGATCCATTATATAATGGGAATGGATGGAATCACTTCAGTTCATTATGTTTTAACTATCTTGATTCATCCAGTGGCCCCTCTCATCCTCCACCACCAGACCTTGCACTGTCCTCTCTTTATTATAGTGCAGAATGTAGACAGTCCTATGGTCCCCCTGTGTGAAGGAATGCCAGAAGGGAGACCATGCACTTGTAAATACACAACTGTCATTATGTGACGTATTTGAACCTGCGCCATGATCTCTTATCTGGCTGTAAAGGCAGGCAGCCAAACCCAAGCAGCAGCCATAGAACATGAACCAGTGATGGCCACAACACACTGTGACTCTGTCAAGAATGGAACCACGGCATAGAGCACAGGCACGTGAAGTAGATGCTGCCCTTTGCCTTCATTTCTGTGGCCGTTATGAGGTCACTGCAAAAATAAAATAAAATAAAATGAAATTTCATTATTTCTTAGTTATTTTTAGCTCTTAAAAGTACTAGTGAGAACATTTATCCCTATTAAATGTGTTTGGTTTTCTTCCAACAAAACCTATTTATTGTCATATTGAAATCTTAAATGAAATCAGGCGGGTATTTCTTTTATTCATGATCAATATTGAGAGTGAAATGTAAATAAACTTTTTTTGCTTTTTCTTTACTTGTTGAATGATATTTTAGTAACAAAACGTGCTGTTTCAATCAAAACTATTTCTTGAGTCTTGTGTCACAGCAGTCACAGTGTATACTGATGAAATTAAATGACCATTAAATGTCCTTTCATCGTTTCTCTAAATCGAAGTTCCAGAAAGCTTTTTCTGCCAATTAACAATATAGGTCATTTTCGCTTTTTAATCTTTCTAATAATGTGATAAATAATCATGAACCTTCTTTTCCTTTTCTTTTCATCCTGCTCTCTGGCACCATCTAGCGTCGACTGATATTTCAGCCGCTGCCGCGCTCCCATGATCCCTCGCTCTGCGTGCACCTGAGTGGCGAGAGCCAAGCTGGAGAGTCGGCGCGCTGCGGAGCGGAGAAGCCGCGGCGGCTCGCGAGCACCTGAAGCTGGAGCACGCGGCTCAAAAGCCTCTCCGCTGGGCGGGACCAGAGCAGCCCGCCCTCTGGACCGATGTCCTCGCAGAAATGTCTCGACACATCTACATTCGAAACAAGATTGGAGAAGGCATCCAAGCGCCGATTTTCCAGGTAACTCTTGACTTTTCTGAAACCCTTCAATGCACGTATGAATTGAGAGTTAATAGAGTTTTCAAACCCATCGTCAATGGTTCTACAGTTCCAGTGTTGTCCGAAAGTTATGGAAATAAAAATAGTTATGATATAAATATGATATTCATAACGCTTTGCCGAACGCGTTTATTTATTTATTTGCCCTTCTTGTTGCAACCAAAGTTTCTTTAGATGTTAACCTAGGGACCCACCCCCAACCCCCACCTCCACATCCACCACCAACAGCAGACAGAACGTGGATTTAAATGAACGAGCTGCATTTGGGTCATTTGCCTCAAGAGTTTGTTTGGGAGCGGGTATAAATAGCAGTATAATTATAGTCTCATCTATCTTTTCTCCCGAACTCTATCGGCTTGAGAGACAGAGAGATGGTGACCCAGATTAATGGCCTGGTTTTCAAAGTTCTGTGAAGTAGGTTCTGACTTTGCCACTGGCTCTAGAGGGTTTCAAATGGGGCCAGAAGCTGACATGTACTGCCACTGAGTCCCCTCCCAGAAGTGCGTCTGAGGTTGAATTCGTCAAAGGTAAAGGTTGTCAGTGTCAAGTGTTTGATCCCGACCTCACATCATGTCCAGTCTCAGTCCGAACTTTGTTAATATGGGTATTTTGTGGTTGGCCCGGGACATCCAAAGCATGATCACATTGTGTGTTGGTTTGTTTTTTTCCTGCTCAGGTGAACAGAGGTACATATTCCCGAAGAAGCCGTCTCAAGAGGTCAGATGGCAGCACCACGTCTACAAGCTTCATCCTCAGACAGGTACTCATTACTAAGGCCGTCATCAAAGAGGCTAAGTGGGGGTCCTTTTGTCCCCACCACGCACTAGTCCTCTAAGTGTAAACCATCGTAACCCCTGTGCTTTTCAGTAATAAAGACAATTTCGATTCTCGTGAATCCATCACTCGCTCAGAGAGAGAAAGAAGTGTAGAAACGCAGCAGACGTCTCGTGCAAGACATACACCTTCCACCTTCATGATCAGCTCAGGCAGGTGGTGCAAGTGACTTGGCCTGAAGTGGACAAAAGGTCAGTCTCACTGAAGAGGGTGTAATGGTTCGGGTCTTCCTCAGCGTCAAAAGAGAAAAATAAAAGACGAGACGATGTGGGGAGAAAGAACTGCTCTTGGTTTACTTAACATGGAAAAGTCAGTCTCCACACATGGAGACACGACCATCGCACTTCTTTGTTTTCTTTTAACAAAAATGGAAAAAGACAAAATAAGCTCCTCTTTAGCTCTCCCTCTATGCCAAGGGTGCCAAACTGACCCGCTAAAGGGCCGCAGTGGCTGCAGGTTTTTGTTCCAGCCCTGAAAGCACAAACGTGTGAACCAATCAGGTGTCAGCTGAGACCAACAGCACCAGACCGACCATCCACTGATGCCAGTCTTCAGACACCTGACTGGTGAGTAGGTCTCCTCTTGGTTGCACCCACTGCGGCCCTGCGAGGACCGGCTTGTCAGTGCCAGGTGCACCCGGGAACAGCGGTCCTCTGTGGTCAGGAGTAGTGGGTGCCAAAGCCAACTGTTACACGGGATTCACGAGAAACGGAAAATATTTGCTGCGGTAAAATTGAAAACATGTGAAAGACAGTCATCGCCCTGACCCACTTCTCAAGACAAGCTGACACCCTTCATTACAAATACTGTGAGTGCTCGTCATGTCTGACTTGTGATGGGAAATGGCGTTATTTTTACTGCCCACTAGATGGCGCCCATTAGAAGGGTGAGTGACCAGAAGAGTTCAGGCGTATGTCACTGAAGGACACACGGACCTGAAGGAGCCGAAAGTCTCTCCGCTATAGTGTCAGTTGTATCAGTGAAAATGCTTGATCCCTGTGCTGATTCTGCTTAGAAAGGCTCGTCGATGGTGGAACAAATGAGTGCTTTTATGGCACGGTCTCGATTCCAAATCCTGATATTGCTTATTCAAACGACATTTTACAATCTCAATTTAAACGAATGGCATTTTCGAAATTTGCTTCATTGAGTCACACTTGTTGCAAATTTTCTGCGCCCCAAACGGAAAATAAATCAACCTATAATTAAATGAATGAAAGGGCTTTTGTGCTTAATGCTCAAACATTCACACCTGTCATGTGATTCTTTAACAGTAACCAATGATTATTATTGACCAATTGAAAGGCGATCTCTGGGGAGGGAGGGAATCACGTGACATCCAGGTGATGACTGGCCAGAGACACGAACAAGTGCGGTGAGTGGCTTTCAAGGGACGGCGGGCACATGTTTTATGACGCGCGAGTGACGGCATGAGCGCGAGAAGTGTGAGAAGAATAATGACTCATGTACGTCAGGTGCCTCAGTCTCCTCCCTGTCTCCCCTGGCTGAGCATCGGGCTGCAACATCCGTGGCTTGTTTGGGGGGGGGGGCCTGAATCATGGATTCAATCATTTCAGTATTTTCTTAAAACATTCATTTCCTAGCAATGAAACCTGTTATTTCCCTGAAGTCATTTTGTAGCTTTTAAGGATTACAGATGCCATGGAGATGGAGGATGCTCCCCCGTTTAACGCCTCCATCCCCCTCCCCCATGCTTGCTACGTCTCTGCACTGAAGGGAGAAAAAAAAATCAAGCTGAGTGCTCATCCGAGCTGAGAGCCGGCCAGCCAATGGGTTTCCTGCACCCTGGCTCAGTCATCAGGCTTGGATATTGAGGAAGGCTTCAGCGCTGCTGTAGCTGTGTGCTGCTCTGTACGTGCACATGTGGAAGCCTGAGCTGAGCTGAGATGCTTCAGAGAGAGTCTCTCCGTCCTATAATGTGAGTCAGCCAGCAGCACTGTTCGCCCAGGAGCTGCATCCGTCAAGCCACAGGCCTCCTGAAGACCAGGCGCTATCCAACTGGAGGGCTGATATTTTTTCATTATCGCTGCCGAGGAGCGAGGGGGATCGTCGTCATCCCCGTCCGCCGTCCCTCCCTCACTCGTGTCCTCTCCCTCCTTCGTTTTCACTCTTTTTTTCCCCTTGATTTTTTTTTTATTTTTTAACTGTGGCTCTTTGGAATATTCAACCTCCATGTATGACAATTTGTACCTGCATGGATTTGAAGACTCTGAGGCGGTGAGTCCAAGCAGCCTTTTCTTTTGTGCTCCGCGAGCCGCACACGCGCGGGCGGCCAGGGCCTGTCGTGGGTTAGCAGGCAGTACAGCGGGATGTGATGGAGGCAGTAAGGGGGTTGGGTAAGTGGGTGTTGGTGTGGTGCTGAAGGTGGGGGTGTACATTTGGGATGCGAGACATTCATTCCTAATTGTTTATTCCAAGTGTGTAATGAAGCGGAGTCCTTTTTAAGGTCTTTCATTCGGTCGGTAGTTATTGTGGTGTGAAACCAAGCAGCTTCCCTACACGGCGCTATGGAGAAACATGGATCGTGATCGTGTTAGCTACACCGCGGATGATGAATCACACACCACAGCTGCTGTCAGACAAGAGGTCCCACGTTGGTGAGCGGCAGGAGGGTCAGTGGTACCCGACTGTGGGATCAAAGAGTCCAAGTCCTCTTCCTGAAAATTGTGTTTTAGAATGTGGATCATTCGATGAGGTGCTGATCTTCCCCCGAGCTTGCCTCTTGACGATTGGATGCTCTCAGCTAATTGGTGTGCTGATGTCAGGGCTTGCTAGTGCTAGCTTGTAAAATAAAAAAAAAAGCTTAGCTGGGATCTTCTGCTGGATTGATTTTTGGACTAATGGCTCCAGAAACTGAATCATCATTAGTGGCTGATTGTTCAGATGGACAAGCAGGAGAAGATCCAGCATTAGGGTGGGCATCAACAAATGCTGGAAGAACGAGCCCGGTCGTCCGCTTTGAGACAACATTTGTACCCCGGTGCAGCAGTCGCCCGGCCCTCATCTCATGCCGTGGCTGACATCAGCTGCCTTTATGTATTTCCATGTTTAACAATGCCATTTGTGGGCTGGGCTGCAGAAGCCAGTGTGGGATTGGAACCCAGGGAGAAGTAGCTTTCAGCCTACTCTCCTGCTCAACCATGAAAGTAATAACTGAGACTTTCTGGGCTTTTAACTGATCCGTTATACATTCAGCAAGTGTTAACAGCCAAAGATGTCCTGACGCCTTCCTCTCATGCAGGTCAACAGCCGTGATGTTCACTCTCTGTGGGGTTTTGCCACAGTGGTTCACGGAAGTGTTCGATCGAGGTCATTCTTGGGAGGCTGCTTGGCCCCACAAACAAGTTAAAGAATCTCTTTAAACCATAGAGTTTGGATACACTGATGACAAGCCTTGTTCCCGTACAGAGGATGCAACACACTGCCCCCCCACCGCACACTCACTGTGCATCGTGTGCCATGTCTCCAAGTCGATCATCTGGAATCAACATAGTTGTAGTTACACAACCACCCCAGCGTTATTGACTCCTGCACCTAATGTTGTGACAGTGAAAATCAGTCGTGGCAGGCCTCCATGAGGAGCTTCCCGTTCTAAGTCGACCTAACTGTGCAAACCTTGCCAAGAAGACTGCCTTGATTTGCTGATCCCTGGCAGTGTGAGGAAATGCTCACCAGAGCTCGCTGTACAAATCCGACTTTCCTGACTCACGCATGTCTCTCAAATGTGCTCCTCTCCACGATGCGAGTCCCTCATCATGACGATGCTCTGTTTAGAGGTTATTGCTTGAAGAATCCCAGCGAACGAGAGGTCAGTAGAATTAAGTGCAGTGTGACGCAACATTGTGCTTGACTCCACCTCCGGCACAGCTCTGACCCCGCCCACCTCCTCATCAGACCAAGCCATGGCGTTGTATCAGATCAGAGATGCAGTGTGTGATTTCACATCGTGTGCAAATAAACATCACACTCCTGGAGGCGAATGATCTCTGAGATACTCCACAGCGATGTGCACGTCCAGACGCTTGAGCGGCATAAACCTTGCTGTCTCCTGTCGCACATACGGTTGTACGTTTTTTTAGATGCTCCGGTGACATCGTTTTCCCCACAGTTCTCCGGTCGCACAATGCAGGAGCTCGGTGTATTTTTATCTCTCTGTGTCTCTATTTTCAAGTGTGCGGACAGGATGGTGCACGTCGGCTTGTTTGGAATGACGAGGAAGTGAGGCTTCGACTGAGAGCGACGTTAACCTTGGAGCGTGGAGTTTAGGTGGCGTTAAAGAGACGCTTCACTGTCAGCAGAGGCAGGCTGAAGTTCTCCTGACCAATCACAACAGAGTGGGCAGGACTATGAGACTTCAGCTCCTACGATACCAAGAGTTTTTGACGGGGCTTGTGCTCATTTCCTAGTGCAAAAGACACTCAACTCGCCAGATGAGTTCCTCTTTAAAATGGTTTCCAATGGGCACCAGCCACACTAACAGTTTGTACCCGAAACTCTTGCGTTGGATCCTCAGTAGTGACCTTGTGTCCTTTGATACGCTTACCAGTACCTTCACATGGAATTCTACATCGCTCTGCCAAGAACAACTACTACCGTAGTTTGCTACTGCGGCTAGGCTCAGACTGCAGAGATGACGTTTGCCATGTGGCCAAATGGAGAGAGGATGTCTCCGCTATGGATGGGGAGCATCCTCTCAAGTCAAAACTTGCTGAACTGGAGTCAGTGCGTGGAGTCACTCTGCTGATATTGTTTTGGCTGTTAATTACTACGGCTGGAATACAAAGAGAAAGAAGTCAGTGCAAAACAGTGAACTTGCAACTTCAGAAACTGTTCAAGGAACTTGCAAAACTGTGTGAAAATGTGAAATTATAGAAGTAACTATGGGAAAGTCCCATTCTTAAGTCTCTTTAATACACATATGTAGACACACCTGCCCGTGTGTCTTCACTCCAAGCACTTGAAATTGTGTTTCGACAACCTTGTGGAGGATATCAACATTTCTAGGTTCTCAAAGATCAACCTAGTGCTGCCCATGATAGCGTGAGAAGGTCAAAGGTGGGTCGGCCCAGTGAGTCAGAGTAGTGTGCTCAATGTTAAGATGGTCACAGACATAGCAGCTGTCCCCAACACTGTCTGGTCCGACAAGGTTGAGGGAATGATTGACCTCTGTCCCTGTATCAGTACCTGGGCATCACGAGGTTTTGCGGCTCTTGTGCTACCAGGGCTCGGCGGACTCGTACACAAGCAGACCATCAGACTCAGATGTGTCTCTGGAAGAGGAGCGCGAGGTTCAGGCTCAGGTCCAGGGCCAGAGTCCAAGCCAAAGCCAAGGACCGGGACAGAGTCGACTAGAGCGAGAGCAGCAGGCCACCATTCAGCTGGAGAGAGCAAAGGTGAGCCTGATGGCAGCACTGTGCTAAGTGACGGAGGGGAAGCTGACAGGCCGTTGTTCTTCCCTTCCAGACCAAACCAGTTGCCTTTGCTGTAAGAACCAATGTCAGCTACTGCGGTGCCCTGGATGAAGATGTCCCTGTCCCTGCAACGGCCATCTCCTTTGATGCCAAGGACTTCCTCCACATAAAAGAGGTTCCTCTCTCCTTCAAGGAAAACCTGCTGTGTGTGTTTGTCTTCCTTCTCTACAACTCTCTCTGCCTTCTTCTCAGAAATTCAACAATGACTGGTGGATAGGTCGGCTCGTGAAAGAAGGCTGTGAGATCGGCTTCATCCCCAGTCCTCTAAAGCTGGAGAACATTCGGCTCCAGCAGGAGCAGAAGAGAGGACGAGTCCAAGGGTAAGTAGCATAAAACCTCGCCGTTGACTCAGTCGTTGTTGTCACTGAGCTCCTGCTCACTCATGTCCAAGCATCTTTTGACTGAATAGAATGGATCTCTTTGTAATCTGGATACATTTGAGGGTGTCACGTGAATCACATTACTCTGTTGGCATCAGCGACAGCTTTACATGTTGTTCGACTTGAGACCCTCATTTATCAACAGCATTAACACAGATGTGTGTGTGTATATTCATGTTGCATTTGAGGTGCGTTTGACGCTGTAAACTCAACTCAGGCGAAGAGTGAGGAACCAGAGGAGCATTATTTGAGATCGTGGCCTTGCAGCTCTTGGACCTCTGTGTCAGAGGTCAAACTGGGGAAGGCTTCATGTCTTAAATTTAACCTGATTTCATTTAATTTTTTCTCTTTCTGTGCACATTTTCAGCTATTCCACTTTTTTTTCTGAACCTTCACAACCATTTCATTGTCCCTCACAACATGGTGTCTTGTATGTAGAGAAATTCTGTTAAAACCGAGGTGGAGGATGACAGAAGATTAGCTTCTTTTACTTTCACTTTCTCGCCAACTACCACCAACACCTGTGTGGCATCCATTAGGCCCCAGGCTGAGACACAGTATCCAGCCAGTGTGACATTATGGGAAGCATCGCTGGTCCCTCAATGGTTGGTCACCTATCCCTGGATGCCAATTCTCTCCCATGTGCCGCAGTGTCCACCACACGTGCACAATGTGTAACAAGATCCTAGCGTTGGAGATTGAGGCAGGAAGGAGAACTTGGCCTGATAAGATGGAATACCTAAGGATGAAGATACCAGGACGAGAAGTGGCTTTGGAGAGGCAAAATAGGACGAGCTAGCCATCGCAGATTTAGTTGGCAGAAGCTGAGAATGTTTCTGTTGCCATTCACTGAAGAAATATATGCCAAATAATGCTGTTTCACCAAATGGTCCACACCAGGTGCTTTCTATCTCACTGGTCTCATCTGTCCAATACCTTCTGTTTCTGAAGAGTTGACCAGCAGATCGGCCTCATCTCATCATCATTTGCATCTTTAACTTCCAGTTTTCACCTTTCATGTTTTGTGTTCTTCAGTGCCTGAGGTCTAGATCTCAGAGTAATAAGTCCTGCCATCACATCAGGAACATCTCAATGCTCCAGTCGGTGGATATAATTTATTGGAGGAACCTGATTACCAATGATCCAGCAGCAGCTTTAGACCATAAAGCTGTGTTATTTCATCGTTCCAATGTGGAGTACCTGACAGATTCCTCTCACAGAAATCCATTTTGTCAACTTCATCTGACTTGCACATCGTATGAAGTTGGCATACGCTTCCAAATTGACTAGCATTGGGCAATAGTTTGTGAGAGTTTACAGATATTTAACATTCATTTTCTCAGATTGCTTCATGACAGTAAAAACTACGTCTCTTCCACGAGGCCTAGCCTGAACACCCTACTAGACGGTCTTGGGTGTTGTCGCTCCATCTTTCTCTGCCGTGACAGCGTGAGGTCCAGCGAGAGGCGCATTAGGTGAAAAAAAAACAATGTGGAAGTTGCGTTTTTGAACAGCATGTGCGCTCCAGTGTACACAGAGGCGAACTATACCATCATCTGATTTTGTCAGCTGGTGAACAGGTAATATCAGCGTATCGCCCACCCCGACTGTGCGGTCAATATTTTTCTCATTACGGTGACTTTTCCTGTGATGTTTAGCGCACATGTGACATGATGAGTGGAGCACTAACATTCTCTTTTGCGTGTTCTCGGACGAGGGAAAAACTTAAAACAGAAACACTGTGGACGTTATTTACAATAAGTGGGGTAGGGTTGTGAAAATGTTATGGCTCAGCGTAAGGCACATGATGGCCGAGGTGCGGCTGATGGCTGATCAGGTCTTTGTGGTACCACTACGCAAAGTCTCACTGTATCAGTGTTGTGCAACGACAGCAGTTGTGATGAATGAGCTGCTGATGGCCCACACTGCGCCTCTCGTGTCTCGAGTCCGAGGGTAGTCATGCTGGCAGCTTGGGTAACTCCTACCCAACTGAAGTCCAGGGCACAGTCCAAGACTGATCCACTCTGTTGATTCTCTTCCTGTCTCTCTGTAAATCCTGACAGACCACAGCAATGGCGAGCACAGTCATCTCCGCCCTCAGATCACGTCATGTGTTCAGTTTGAGGGTCAATATTTGTCCTTATTGGTTCCCACTGTTCCAGAGTAAAATCTGTAGCAACAAAGACAGTAACAGTGCCTTAACAAGGCAGTGTACTCAGTAGATCAGTGTGTATTAAAGCGAGTAGTTTAGATGGTGAGATCTGAACCCTCATCTTAGGGAGCCAGAATGAAAGTACAGTAGCAGCGCGGTGTGTGAGAGACCATGACAGTAAGACCAAACCAGGTACAGAAGACTATTGTGGGACACATAGACTGGATTTCTATCCTCGCGTTCTAGGTAAGAGTGTTCGAAGAATGTTCTCTGTTGATAAATGAGGAACTGATCTCGCCGTGTGTGTGAGTGTGTGTGTGTACCTATTGTAACCTCTCTCTAGCTGTCCAAAGCCTTATGATCAATGTTGAGAACAACAGTACATTTGGAACGGTGCTTGCGACTCTGGAGGATTGAAAGTTTCAACTGTTTTCTGTGGACTGTTATCGACCAAGGTTTGACGTCATTTCAAACATTAACACGGCGCTGTATTTCTCTATCCCCTCTTGTCTTTCCAGTAAGTCTGGAGGAAACTCCTCTTCCAGTGTAGAGGATGAGGTATCTGCCTCAATCCGACCTCTTATATCGTCGGCAGGTGAGGGCATCAATCGGGGGAGGGGGCTCTCTAAAGCCAGCTGCCAGATTAGAGCCTCGCTTATTCAACCGCCACAGCATAGAATGAGCAGCTAAGGCTTCCCATGTCTCTGCATAGAGCTTAAGTTGACTGCGTAGAGTTGTTGGCACATTTTCCCATCCTCCTCCTCTTCCTCCAGTTGAGGACTGCAGGCGCTCTGAGACTGGGGCATACCAACGACAAGCCTAAGAACCCCCTGAACTGCACTCATGCGACTTTGTGACTATAACCATAGGAGTATAGAAGCACTTGTTTGACACTGATCTCCTGCCAGTCTTAGGCAAATGCTCCCTCGGAGCATGTGTGAACTGTTGCACGGATGTTTAACGCTCACCTTCCACGACAGCAGCCAGTGACAATGCTCTCCTCTCTCCCCTCCTGCAGGAAAGCAGAAACAGAAAGTGGTAAGTTGGTGATGGTAAAAAACAACAACTCATCCTCTCAATCCTTTTCCATCATAGTCTCTGAAAACTGTGACACCATGATGCTTTTCATCGCCATCGAAGTACCTATTGGATTTTTTTATCTAGCTTCCCACAGGAGCAGAATAAGACGGCACAATTTGTAAAACAGTGTTGTGCTCCATTCGTTTACGAGCTATGTATGTGTAGTAACATCCAGCATGTTCACTGCTTCCTGGAATATTGTGGCAGTGGGTGGAGCTCGGTGTCATTCACTCATCAATGTAGCAAATGATGGTTTTCAGAGGTATGGAGGCAAGTCACGTGACTCTGAAAAGAGATGGGAGTCAGTGAAGGCAGAAGTCTATTAACATTTATTTGACTTGTGGATGTTCTGAAAAAAGTGAATGTCCAAATCCAGCTTCCATGGATCCTCCTCTCCATGATGCAGTGAGTCCCAGATCACACTCTGTTTTATTGCTTTTCACAGGGAGTCGGGTTTGTTGACCCACTGACTCCACCCACCTCATGATTAGACCGAGTCGTGGCAGAGGCGCGTAATACGTGATTCATGTGATTCATGTGATTCAGCGCGGTGTTTCACTTGATCACGTGATCTTGTTCCTCTGCCGACCTGTTGTGTGTCCACATGAACGGGACACACTCCTGCAGGTCAATGATTTTGAGCACGTGTCCGTCATCACAGGCAGATTAGAAAGTGAGCGAAGCCGAAGTTCCAAGTCATTTAAACAGGAAAATAAAAAGCTGAGGCGCTCTGGTGACGGACTTGACTGCGAGGGATTCTAACTTCCTAGTGTGGGGTTTGTGTGGCGCTCAAGAGTGCTGTGAGACACTGAAATGGGCAGCCCATCTACAGGTACTTCCTCCTTGTGGGACCGAAGTGAACAATGTGTACGGGAGTCAATGGAGAGATGAAAGTTGTTTTCTTCACATTCTAATGGTGTGAGAGCACTGCTTTTCCACCAGCGTTACTTCAGCTTTTGTGTGATGTGTAGTAGCCAACTACAATGCTCGTGACTCGACAGTCGGTCTGCATGCGGGACAAGCGGTACAGCAGGGGTCACCAAACTGTTCACTTCAGTCAGAGATTACAGATGACCTGTCGGTGACGCTGTGTGTGCGTGACTGGCTGGAACAGTTTGGTGACGCCTGGCAAGTGTTGAACGATGTCTACCTTCTGATAGTTTAGTAGAGATGCTCCGATCAGGACTTTTGATCACCACTGATCACCGATATGATCCCGTGGATTGACCATGAATTTGAGATCAAACTGATGAGGCCTTCTGTCTACATGATGTGACAACAATAATTCAGACATGTTTTCACATACCTCTTCAAGGAGGGAAAACATAGAAAACCTTGCAGAATGCAACAAAAGGACGACTGAAAAACATTTCATTCGATGTGAGACGTCGCAGTTTAGTGAATCTCTTGAGACTTTGCTATGTTCGGGAAATATTGTAGCAGGAGTCCGAGACAGAGAGCAGTATGTTTATCAAAGTTTCCACTCCAGAGGTTTTCAACAGCTTCAGATTCAGGATCCGGTCGTTTCCGTCTCTCAGTAAACAGCACCTGAGATAAGGCTGGTCATCGAGCTGCGTGAAATGAATGATTATTTCTTGGACAATTTTCAGTCCGATTCTGCTGCTGTGCTATCATTTAAATTGAGGCACATCATATGTGCGAGTGGACAAGAAAATACATTTGATCTCCCCATAGACTACCGTTCTTTTTTTTCTGATCTTAGGCCCATGGAGCGACCAGAAGGGGCCGAGACTTAGGCTCCTCATGACTTTGTCTTTAAGTATGTGACCTGTGGGCGTGGTTAAAAGTTACCGATGTAAAGACAGGTGAGCGGGTGGTGCAGTGTTTAGTGGACGTGAGCGCACAAGAAACAGAGACTTGCTTGTGACAGAGGTTGAGAGAAACATGCGCTTTACGCTTGAATGGTAAACGCTACATGAATTCCCGAATCATTTGCTACAAGGATGAATCAGAGCACCTCATTATTCATCTTTGCTGCTCTCTGTCCTGGAAGTCACGTCTCTGTGAGCAGATTCAACACGCTGATCCTCCCTTATCTCTGCAGACGGAGCACATTCCCCCGTATGACGTGGTGCCCTCCATGAGGCCAGTGGTCCTGGTCGGGCCCTCACTGAAAGGTTATGAGGTAGGCAAGGGTCATAATTGAACTGATCCTGACCAGGTTTGAAAAATCAAATAAAGGCCAAAAACAGACACACTGTTTTGGCCTCAAACGTGTCATGACATGGTGAATGATAAATCAGAAGCACTGGGATTCTGGAGGACAAAACATCAATTCTCTCTTGGCACCAGGTGACAGATATGATGCAGAAAGCTCTCTTTGACTTCCTCAAGCACAGATTCGACGGCAGGTAAGGCAAGCACCCGGCGAAACAAGTGGCTACAGTGCCAAGTCTCTGACTGCAGTGGGTCACGTTTTTCAGAATCTCCATCACACGCGTTACCGCTGATATATCGCTGGCCAAGCGCTCAGTCCTGAACAACCCCAGTAAGAGAGCCATCATTGAGCGCTCCAATACTCGTTCCAGCTTAGGTGAGAAACGCTGGGCTCTGTCCCATTGGCCGCAGGAAGTGCACGTTTAACACAACTGTGACTGTCCAGCCGAGGTGCAGAGTGAAATCGAGAGGATCTTTGAACTGGCTCGCTCGCTGCAGTTGGTGGTCCTGGACGCCGATACCATCAACCACCCGGCTCAGCTCCTCAAGACCTCTCTGGCGCCCATCATTGTCCATGTCAAAGTGTCCTCACCGAAGGTACGCTGCATTCATGGCACGCAAAGGTCAGCGGCTTCAAATCACCTGCAGGCTTCTGTTATTTTTGTGCTTGTTTTTTTTTTTTTTTTATTTACAAAATTTCCAAAGCCCACTAGTTCATAGCGACGTATTGTTTATGTCAGTGATGTGTGGGTGCAGATGAAAACCATGTCTGCAGGCCGGCCTGCGGGCCCCATTGGTCGCCTTATGATTGTGTTTCATCCTGCAACTGAACAACCTCACACGCACCACCAGGGGTCAGCTTGGAACCCTCACTCCTGTTATTCATCATTTGAAGTACCTGAGACCTGGACTCTGGACCACAGACTAGAGATTTGACTTGGACTTCTCACGTGATACTTGACGAGGACTGAGGACCAAATACTTTGGATCTCACTAGAACTCGTGATGAAATACTTGACTTTGAACACTTGCGACCTTCAAGTCTGGTCCAAAGAACTTAGACTTCACTAAGACATCTGACCTGAGACTTGAGACCTGACTTGGACATCTGACCAAAGACTTGAGACTTCACCTGGACTCTGGACCAAAAACTTGAGACTTGACTTGGACTCTCGACCAAAGACTTAAGACTTGACTTGGGACTCAGGACCAAAGACTTGACTAGGACTCAGGTCCAAAGACTTGAGACTTGACTTGGACTCAGGTCCAAAGACTTGAGACTTGACTTGGACTCAGGTCCAAAGACTTGAGACTTGATTGGACGCAGGAAGTCTTGGCTCAAGCTGAATGAATAAAGCCACTGATAAATGAGCTGATCTATTCATCCTCTAACAGAAACATTCTATCATCTCTGCAGCTACTGTCCGTCTGACTCTGACTGTGGTGAGGAACTTCTAGAAATATTGACCTGAACCCGACAGTGGAAGGTTTCCCACACAGGCTGTTGAAATAGCACGAGCACCACTGTCCTGAATGAAAGCACCTGAACGTCAGTGACGTTGTCTAGATGTAGCAGAAGATGAGGCCATCCAGCAGTCGGCATGCTCACGCAGGGTTGCGGCATGTGACGCACAAGCACTGATGCAGCAACACTTCCTGGTCCCTCAGGCCCAGGGCCTGATTTTGAAGTGCTTTTAGGGTTGTCACTTTTCTGCTCTGAACAAATGACTCACAGCAAGACTTGATCGAACAGTTGTCCCTATCACCGACTGGGGATCTGCTGAGCTTTGAATTTGCATTAGTTGCTTTAACAGCTAGCAGCTCTGGAAGTGCACCTGGTGTCAGCACCCTCAGTCGAGGAGCCTCCACTTCTGGCTCCCTTTTAGTCGCTGCTCATGTTGTCTTCAGCGTCATGATCATAGGCTTCTCTGATCTCCCAGGTCCTGCAGCGCCTGGTCAAGTCCAGGGGAAAATCTCAGAGCAAACACCTCAATGTCCAGCTGGTGGCGGCAGATAAGCTGGCCCAGTGTCCTCCGGTAAATGGATCCAGCCTCCATATTTGGCAGTGAATTTCACCATCTGAAACCAGTCGCCATTCGATTCACAGGAAATGTTTGACATCATCCTGGATGAGAACCAACTGGAGGACGCCTGCGAGCACCTGGCAGAATACCTGGAAGCCTACTGGAAGGCCACCCACACCTCCATGGCGACACCGCTGAACCCCCTCCTGGGACGCAACCTCGGCCCCACCACGCTCACCCCGTACCCCACCAGCATATCTGGACTGCAGGTACATTCCACGCAGATTTTTTTTCCCAACTGGTCTCCTTACCTCGATAGCTTAAAGGAAGACAGAGGAAGGATGTTGCAAATTACGTGTCTAAATGTGAGTGTGGGAACAGGACGACAAACTGTCAGCTGATGTTTTAGGCCGAGCTTGTGGCCAGCAGAAAATGTTGCCACTTACTTTGGAAAGCAATCCACTACTCCATTAAAACAAACTTTGCTACTTTATTGATTGATTTTAAAGTAACTAAGGGAGATTACAAGAGGTCACCAGACCATAACTTTTTAATAGCAATTTTGAGGTTGTGTTTACCTGAGCTCAGCTGTGTGGCGGCCGTGTTAATAATGTACTTTGACACAGTGCGTTTGTGCTGTCCTCGCTCCAGGGGAGCTAGCATCCAGCTGGTCAGCTAGTGAGCAACACGGCGTGAAAACTTGAAGGAAGGCCTGACTGTCTTTGAGCTTGAGTGGCGTCGTCTTGAGCCAATGACTTGGTACAAGTGTAGCTTGCAAGAGGATAGAGAAGAGTCAGTTGGTATTGTGTTTACACATTTGACTGAGGACCAAAAAAACCTTTATGTTCATATTTAACACGTATTTACTCACAGACGAAAAGTTTCAGAGGCAGAAAGGTAGACTATATTAATGGTTTGGGTTGAATATATAATTTCAACCCAACTTAACGGCTCTGCAGAGTGCTAACATATTGACCTCAAATCACACCGCTGTCATTGAAGAAGTCAAAAGTCAGGTTTTCCGCTTCGATGGATGTTTAAAATGGATTTGATATACGTGCTTTAAAACAAACAAACAGTTATTCAGATCAGGAACATCATGTATCACCACACTGACCTGATGAGGGCAGGTGTATCGGATCTGATTCCACCGCGTGTCGTTGTTCAGCAGAGTCAACGAATGCAGCAGAACAACCACACGGCGGACCATTCCACCGCCAACGAGCGGCGCAACCTGATGACGTCAGACGAGAACTACCACAACGAGCGGCAACACAAGGGGCGCAACCGCATGTCGTCCGGCTCCCAGCACAGTCGAGAGCAGCAGGACCCCTACCAGGACTACCAGGACCCTTATCACGATTCTTACAAACCACATCGCAACCGGAGCTCTCCGGGGAGCTACAGCCACGATTCACGGCACCGGCTCTGAACTTGGCCCCCACTGTCATGACTCGACCCTGGTGAACGCTGGCGCTAAGCTGACATGCTCCCGAAAATGTATCCTTTTTGTTTGGTTTTCTTCCTAACCCAGATGGAGCGGGAACAGTTGCCATGAGGCGCTCTCAGCCGCAGGGAATGGCTCCTGGCGCGCGCTGGCCCGTGCTGGAGCCGACCTCTCGCCATTTAGCTCATTGCATGCTAATAGATGATATTTCCTAATTAGCATTTTTGACTCTCCAGCGACAGGTGTGGTGGAGAGGTCCAGTTTTTACAGCTCCTGATCGTGGGTTTGGGCCTCCTCTGCCGTTTTGTTCTTTGGTCCGTGGTTTGTTTTATGTGGGGGTGGGGCTGTGGGACTGCTACCATTGAAAACTGGTGCTTCACATTCTCCCAAGTTTTGATTGACAAAGAGCAAGAGCAGCGTTCCTGTAGCATAGCTTCATCTGGGGCCCTCAACCTGGCGGACTCTGACAGTCGCGTCAGAGTGTGGTGACGGCGATGCAACTGAAAACAAGCTGTGAACCTGAGCACTTTCTGTTCCAGCCATGCTAGCAAACAAGCTCACACACCTTTTGGACTGAACGCAGACGCTGCTCGTCGGAAGTTTTAAGAGGAATGAAGTGTCCCCATCGTGTTGTGGCCGGCATGTTGCCCTGACTGCAGAGCATGTTTCCTCCTTCCCGCACCCAAGTCAGTGGTCTCACCCGAAAATGGTTGAAAAAAAAAAGAATAGAAAAATCCGAATGATTCTTCCTGGAAGCCAAGTCCATGAACTAAACCGACAGTGGAGTGCATGACCGCGGAGGAGCCAGCCAGCCTCATCCTGCCCGCCACTCATGATCCGCTGTACATACCTTGCGCCACAGAGTCCTTTTGTTGCAGTTGGGTCCTTATTTACTGAAATCCTTCCTGTGAGTACCCAGGGAGCAGTCGGAGCCGCGTCACATAGGATGGCCTGTGCCCCAGATTTGGGGCAGAGTCATCTGCTGCCTGGATCTGTGCTGGATGCGGATGTATTAACCTGCGACTCTGTGCCACATCTGGCTTACGTCTGTTTTGGGCTCTGGAGCGGATGTGGCCAGTACAGAACCTATCCCATGGTACAGCCAGCCCGCACCTGGGCCAGATACATTTAGCTACCTGGGTGGTGTCAGGTTGATATTGGGCCAGGATCGGGCACAGACGTCGGCCACTTTTGGGTGTAATACATCCAGATAGCAGTTGACTCTGTGCCACATATCCGTCCCGTGGATCTGGCCCTAGTACGAACCTTTGTACAACCTCTGTTTCAGATCCGTCAAACAGATGCCAGAGGCGATCCGGCACAGGTTCAGTGCAGATCTGGGTCTAATATCACACCCTGAACACGGCAGAACTCTGAAACAGAGTCAGAGTCCTGCTGCTCCTAAAAAGAAGTATTAACCCGATAAATCCTCATTTCCACATTTCAAAAACCGTATGAACTGAATAAGAAATGATTTCATAATAAGGTAAGTCGTAGAGTGAATGATCACGAAACAATAGTTTTGTACGTGGCAAAAAAATATATTTTATCCTGACATAGATGGGAGTTGAGGTGTCAAATGAGGAACACAAAGTGGATAGGTGGAGCTCTATTGCTCAACATTAGATCAACACAATGTGGAACAGACGATGTGAAGTATGGGAACAGCAATATAGTACTTAGTGGTGATCAATGAAACAGAAGCTTTGAAAAATAGAAATCCGTTCAGCTTCTAGATCAGCTAGAACATTTGATTCTCCAGTCGTTGAAGGTCATTTGTTGAACAGTTCCTGGATAATCATTTGACATACAGCTTCACTGTTCCAAGCAATACAGTGATTTGTGTGGGGTTGAAATTCAAATTTCGATTCCCTGCAATAGTCGCCCTCCTGTAGGACCTTTTGTGCTGGAGCTCCAGTGAAAGTGAACAAATGTCTTCCTGCTGTGTTTTCTGGAAACACAGGTCACCGTGCTCCGCTCGAGTGTTTGCATGAAGAAACAAAGAGCACAGGGAATGAATATGGTCTGGCTTCCGCTTCGTGGATTCATGGAGAGAACTCAAAACCTGCTCTCTTATGTTGTTTATTCATGCGATGGTCAGATACCGGACAGGTACCAGGTAGCAAAAACATTGATTCATGGGCTGAATTGGCTGAAATTTTAACGTTGATCCAGTGTATTTTTGTTACCTGGGTTGGGCCTTGATTGAGAAGTGTGACGATAAATAAAAACAAGAGCCTAGAAATGTGGCCATGTTTGCGTCATAATGCTTAGCTATTTGGGTGCTAACTGCAGCATCTTCTCTGGACCAAACACGGGAGGTTTGTCGCCATCTTGTGTAGAAGAGCCCGTCTGTCCTTCCCTCAAAACTCAAGACGTGACGTTCTTGTAAATAGTTCACCAGGTATTCTCTATCATCATCGAACCATTGGCTCCAGGGAAGTTGGCTCCCAGCATTTAAGCTTCTTTCCAGTTCCCTCAGAAGCGGGAAAGACGTCACAGGCGTGTTGAGTGCGCTCCAGTCATTGAGGCTGCAAAAGACGATGGCAACAAAGGCTATTCTGAAGCCTGCGCTGTCCGAACATAATCAACTTCCTGATAAATATGCATTCCGTTTGGTTTACAAGAAGAAAAGTCGCAGGAGCAAGAGCTAGTACAAGTTAGCGGAATGTGTTTTCGTCAACGTCCTGTTTAGGTTCAGGGTAGCCATCTTGGAAATGCAAACTGGGGGTGGGTACTCGGGTACCGACTGGGAAATCCAACATCGATTGATGTCATCGGGGCGGAGCTGGGAATATTCCACTTCCCAGGACAACTGGAAGATTAGATGATATAAAATATCAAAATGGCGGCAGTGGGTCTTCACTTGTCAGGTCCTGGGGAAATGGAAAGAAACCTCTCTCACACTACGTGATGAGGACAAAGCTTCATGAAGCATTGTCCTTGTCACAGTCCTCTAGATGGCAGTCTTGCTTCCCTAGTTGAAGGAAAACTAAAACCGAGAGCGCCACCTACTGAGCCCTGATGCTGCTTCGTTCTCTAACAGTCCATCGCTTCTCATTTGCTATCACGATTCAACTTGCTTACTCTCCACACGGGGGCAGTATAAGTCAGTCAGTGATGCTGACGCTGGTCACGTCATCACCAAGGTGACACCAATGGTAGGACTCATCAGCGCCTCTCGTGGTGCACGTTGACGTTCTCGCAGGGTGATTCTTCAGTGGCAGTAGAACTGGCCTCTGACCTGGCTGTATTGATGCAGATCTGCTTATTGCATTAAGCATTAGCACTTAAGGAGGAGCAGCGCGGCCTGGTCCTGCAGAGGGCGTCTCTGGAGTAACTGCTGTGAGCGGTGGGGACAGCGGGGCACACCACGAGGACCAGCTCACTCCCGGGTGCACAGGGAAGCAGCATGCTGATGTGAGGCGGAGGAACCCCACCTGCTGTTCTATGCAACTGCAGACTGTACATCGCTTCCAGCTTCTCCCAAGCCTCCCAGCAGCTTCATCTGCTTCTGCAGGGGAACTTTGTGTTTGATTCTTTCTTTCCTGTGGAAGACCAACTTCTAAAGAGGCTGATGCATTACTGCATGCATAGATATTACAATTTATAAAAAGAACAGTAAGATAGAACCTGAGTGTGTAAGGCAAAACTACCACCTTTCTTTTTCTAAATAAAGGCGTCTTGTTAAGCTGCCTCCAGTGTCCCGTCATCTGCCCGGATGGCACGGCATCCAGGAGCTCTGCTTTGTGATGGTGGGCAGATGAGGTACGCTATGTTACCAAAGGTATTTGCTCACCTGCCATGACTCACGTGTGAACTGAAGTGCCATCCCATTCAACTCTTCTGTGAAGGCTGTGCACCAGGTTGAGGAGTGTGTTCATGGGAATGTTTGACCATTCTTCCAAAAGTGCATTGGTGTGGTCACATACTAATGTAAAGATGGTGAATCAAGTTCAGGTCAGGACTCTGTTGGGAGCATGGAATTGTCCAAAATGTTTTGGTATCCAGAAGCATTCAAAGCTCCTTTCACTGGAACTAAGGGGCCAAGCCCAGCTCCTGAAAAACAAGCCCACACCATAATTCCTGCTCCACCAAATTTCACACAATGCAGTCCAAAAGGCACCTTTTGTCCTGGCAACCTCCAAACCCAGACTCATCCATCAGATTGTCCGATGGAAAAGTGTGATTCACCACTCCAGAGAAGGCGTCTCCACTGCTCTATAGTCCAGTGGTGGCCTGCTTTACACCACTGCATCTGGTGCTTTGCATTGCACTTGGTGAGGTACGGCTTGGATGCAGCTCCTCAGCCATGGAATGTGGTTAGGGCACCGGATTCTCATCATTTGGATTTGGAAATATAGTGCATCATGAAAGAGTGTTGCCGGGTTGATGAAACAGTGTCCTGATTGTCAGAGGCCACTAGATGGTGCTGTCTGCTGTAAAATGTTTAGATTAGAACAACTAATTCAGATCATTTAAAAACCAAGAGCGCCATCTAGTGGCCTCTGAAAATCAGCCTACCGCTTCATCAACACTGTTTCATGGCATCTCATTTCCCCTCCAGTAGCCGTCCTCTCCCTTGGCTGTGTTTGCTGACTCAGCAGACGAGTCCCACAGACATAGAAGAGTAAAATAGTTTATTTTGTGAGTACAGATGATCAGAAGGCACAGATAGTCTCAGTGGGGCGATGTTACAAAGGTTTGTCTGCAGGCACAAGTCTGCACAGCCACTCCGCAAAAACAGGTCCCTGAGTCATCAGAGTTCTTTGACCTACTGAAGCAAACAAGGCATAAAACTATCGCGTAGGTTTGTAAGAAAGCGTTGCAGGATCAAAAATACTGTGAAAACAGCTCCAGGGGGAAAAAAAACGCTGCCAAAAATATTCAGTTTAAAAACATTAATTCCACTAAGAATGCCCGAAGACAGACTACAAGCTGGTCCGTAAAGCTGGGGAGGGTTCACCGGGAGAACCAGAGATTTTAGCTCAGACGTGAGGTCAGCAGCGGCCATCCAGGGGAACGCCGTGATGTTGGCAACAAATGCAGCTCAAATATTAGTCCTCGCACCCCAAAACAAGGTTTGAACGTTTAGTCTTTCCTGGACAGATTTAGGCGATTGGATGAGTTGATTTGTGAGAGTCTAAAACAGGTAGTCGGGGAACACGGGTCCCTGCGCACGACGCTCCGTCCGTTCTCCCAGGTACGGAGCCTCCTCCTCCAGGCCGGGGAGCCGGAGACCTGGGTCCTCGCAGGGTGGTGGGGGGCCGTCCGGGTCGGGCTTCAGGCTCAGCCTCAGGTTCTCCGGGAAAGCCAAGGAGAAGAGCGCCTCCGGGCTGCACACAAACTTGTAGACATACCTCTCCCCTGCCACCTGGCAGCAAAGTAGCCAATCAGAAGAGTGGACCCACGCTCAGCACACTGGAGCCCCACGGCACAAACCTTCTGCATGATGCCCTTCTCGTAGTAGTACCTCAGTGAACGGCTCAGCTTGTCGTAGTTCATGGCCGGCCTGTTCTTCTGCACCCCCCACAGACGAGCCACCTGGCCGCGGGCACGCCAGCGAGTCAACACACTTCAGCGGTCCTCTTTAGACGGGACCGGCCCGTGACTCACCTCCTCGGGGTCCATCAGCTTGAACTCCATGTTGCGCCCGGTCCAGATGATGTGGTGACTGTGGGCAGGGTTGTCCAGCAGGGTGAGCAGGAACTGCCAGAGCTGGAGCGAGCCGCGGCGCTGGTACGGTAAACCCTCCGCTTTGACTTTCGCTGCGGACACACAGTCATGAAGCCACGGTCTTGACCAGGACCTGGGGCTGCGGTCTTACCCTCCAGTCTCCCCGGGACAACACAGCTGTCATCGTAGAACATGTGAGGCTCCCTGTCTGGACCAAACCCTGGAGGTGAGAAGCCACACAACTCAGAACCATCAACTTGCTCCGGGTTGCAGGAGTGATGCTCAAACTGACCCGTGTGACTCTGGAACTGGACCCTGCCGTACAACGTTTGACAGGTCTGTGCTTCTGGAAGACAAAAAGGTTGAGTTTCCTTGGCAACAGAACCAGACAGGTCTGGTCCGGAGACACACCTGGGTCAAAGCCAAAATCCCTGGGCTCTTGTTTTATGGTGACGTGATTGAAATGGGTCTGACTCTGAGCAGCTTCTGAGTAGTGATGCTCCATATGATCCTGTTTAAATCCTGGTTGCCCGGGAGCGACCAGAGGCTCAGACAGGTGGCGCTGATAGAGTGGGCGGCGCTCGGCGCTGGAGTGGGGGTACATCGGCTGCGGGGTGTTCTCGGTCGACACAATGGACAGGCTGGGCTCGGACATCTGCCGCTGGAACCTGAGTATGAGCCAAAGGATCAGCAGAGGGCAGGGGGTCAGGCAAGGGTCAGGACCACTCACTTCGGCTCCGACTGGAAGGACTTGACTGGATGGTTCAAGTCCAAATGCGGGCGGCCAAAGTGGGAGGGAGCAGGGAGGTGGGCCGGGCTGTCGCTGTGTAGCACCGGGGGAAACGGGTGAGTGGCAGGACGGCTGGCACCAGAAGGCCCAGTGGGCTTGCTCTTTGCATTGCTGAGGAGGGAGGTCAGAGGTCAGCGACCAGATAGGAGACGAGTTCATATCATCACGCACCTGCAGCTGTAGAGACACTGGTCAGTTGGAGGACTCCGGCAGCCATGTTTGGGGGAGCAGGGCTCACACTTGACTCTCAGCACTGCGGCACACGCACAACACAGTCAACTCCGGTGGTGGTATTTAATAAGGTGATATTTAACAAAATCGCTCAAAAAGACCTGAACACATTCAAATGAAATTCTCAGCAAAGCCTGATAAGAGGACGAGGAGCTGAAGATTCAAATTTGGTGGTGATCTGAAGTTCTGTAGGAAGGTTCTAAAGAAGGTTCACTAGGATGGCTTCCTCATGCCACAGCCTCCAGTCTCACCGCCAGAACAAAATAGATCAGAGAGCAGGGAAACGTTTGGCAAGGCTCAGGAGGTCTGCTTGAGCGAGGCCGAGGTGACATGCTGGACGTGCACTCACAGTCGCTGCACTGGAAGTCCGGGACAAACTGCTCATCGTCGGGAACTGGAGCTGCGGAGGGAAGCGGAGCGTGAGCGCAGTTGGTGCGCACCAAACCGAGAAGACCTCACTCACCTTCCGCAAACCAGATTTCCTGGAGTTGACTCAGGTCATGGAACAGGTCTGAAAAGCAGCATGAAGAAAACCCTTCTACATGAAGCAGACAAGACGAGACGGAGTCCCCCCTCCGCTCCCTCCCTCACCCTCGGTGTCCTGAGCCAGGTCTTCATGCAGATACTTCTTGATCCTGCCAGTCGCACACACCTCAGCCTCCTCCCTGCCACACTGAAAACCCCAGAATTCACTTCAATGCTTCCTAATAACTGACGGTGCAGCACTGAAGGGAGGATGAGTTTCATGACACAGTGTCCTGATTTTCAGAGGCCACCAGATGGCACTGTCTGCTGTAAAATCTTTGGACTTGAACAGCTCATTTGAAGCAACCGCGTCATTTTTAAACCGAGAGCGCCATCTAGACCTCTGAAAATCAGGACATCACTAGTGGAAAGGCTTGTGCTTGAGAAGGAATTATCATCACTCACGTTGTCGAGCAGATACGGAACCTGCTGGTCATAGAAGCCGTCCATGATGGAGAACACTTCACTGGTGAAAGATGACAAGAGAAATCAGACGCGCATTCATCACAGCAGACGTATGTTCAAGTGCAGTTTAGACCAATGGGAGGTGTTGGACACCTGAACTATCTGCCGGACTGGTTTTAAATTGGGGCTACATGCCAGGCTCTCCTCCTCCATCACTGCCTGGTTCTCTGCTGCAAGCACCATGGCGACATGCCTGTCCTTTACAGGAAGGATGCTGGAGGAGAGGACCGGTTTAAACAGTGTCCCTCAGACACTGTGATCCAAGTGATCCGTAACGCTGCATGAGACAATGAAACCTCGCTGTCTGCAGTATTGTTCTATTATTATTGACCTTTAGTGTATATCGTTTCATGTTTTTTAGGGATGGGATGAGATTCCTTTTGATGAAAATGACAAAAAAAACAGCCAACGATGATGTAGCTGTGAAAAGGTAAAATTGTCTGTAACAGGCAGAAACCTCCACAGGACCAGACTCTTTTTCTGTTCAGGCCCAGAGTTATTCATTCCACAGCTGGACATGGATGGAAATTGCAAGTTAAAGATCCGCATCCCTTTGTTTTGCTTCCCGCTGACCTCTCACTCCGTTTCAGCTGCGATGACTGTCAAAGGTCTCCATCGTGCCATAAATAAAGTCCATCTCATCTTCTGCTCACATCCAGATCTCTTGTTCACGCGCGTGGAATCACGTGACTGATCTTTAAACATGCTGGGAACCGGGTGTTGACGCAAACGTGAGTAACTTTGAAGTTCGGTGTGGCGCGCAGGCGCAGTAGCTTATTGTTGTCCCACATTTGAAGTGAAACTTGATCTCCACAGCAACAGTGGGAGGAAGGGGCAGCGCGGGGGATGGAGGGGGTGGGGGGGCTGTCGACATTTCAAATCTCAAGAGAAGTAGTCCATCCCAGCAGCGTAGTCCCAGTTTAGTGTGTCTCTGCTCAGGAGAAGAGCAAAGGGAAATGGACGCAACGCTTGACAGCCAGAAAATGGCGTACGGCTCCCGCGGCGCGCTCCCTCACCAACAGCCGCGGCGATGCAGCGCAACAATGGCAAACGTCAAGCGGCGCACTGAGAGCAGCCATGCAGCACTCACCTGCGGGGTGAAGTGTTCCGAGGGTTTGAGGCGCAGTCCGAGGGCGGCCTACATCCCCTCCAGGTCCCGTGGATTTTTCTCAATGGGGACTGGGAGCCTTAAGCTCCGCAGCCAGGGAAAGTGCTCTGCTCCACTCCTATTGGGCGAAGCACACGCCAGTCAAAAACCACCAATCCGCGGCAAGAGCGCTGTGACGCCCGCCCCTCTGTGTTTTTTATGAATGGTTACGTTTCATTCATGAAACACGACGGCGTTCTTAAAGGGCCAGTGCCGCTTACGTAAACGATGCCGTTCTGAATAACGAGAGGAGATGTATGAAAAATGCACCTGTGTTGCAACTGTAATTGTTACATACATTACTGTTATGATTATTTATCTCAGTCATTTTTGATAATCTGAGCAAAGTATGGATACATCTGAAGAAGGTAGCACAAACAACACATATATAACACATATATTATTATGATTTACGTTGTAATTTATGGGTGAAATGCAGAGAGACAATAATCACCAAACGTCAGATCAAATTCATTGGGTCTGGAAACAGAAATAGGACCGGTTTTATAGAAAAGCAGGCTAAAATGAGAGCGGAAAAAAAACAACTTGGAGTATTGGAGAGAGGTTTCATGGCTCAGACTTAAACCTCTCTACCTACCTATCCTACCTATCACAGAACTGGACCGTGCTTTAACTTGAATAAAAAAAAAAAAAAAACCTGCAGGATTCTGGTTCATCATCATCAGTCATATTATATAGATAGATATGTCACCCAGGGATATTAACAAGCCATTTAGATAAAGCAGATACTTTCTGGGTAATTCATATTTTATCGCTAATTATTTCTGTTCTTTCTTCTCATGCGGTTATCAGTTTTCTTTCTTTGTTCCTGTTAATTATTGTTCTGTTTTCCACAGTAAAATTTTGTTGGAATTATTGCCATACTTTGAAATCCCACCACAACACATTTAGGTCCATCATGGAGCAGCCGTACATGTCGGACTGATCCTGGACAAACGCTGCATCGTTGAGAACATGGGGGAAAGGACCTAAGTGAACAAAAAAATATCAGTCAATAGGGAGATGAAGGTTGTTTTATGAACCTGTGAATTTGAAAGACACATTCTAATGCAGTGAGAGCACTGACTTTTGACTGGCAGCGAAAGTTACTCTAGGTTTTGTGTGATATGTAGTAGCAAACTACAGTGCTGGTGGCAGGCTCTCACTTAGGGTCGGTCGAGTGAGAGCCTGCACGCGGGACAAGCGCTACAGGGTGACTGTGAGTCAGCTAATGTTTGCTGGCGTCTGGCTTTCGTACCTTGAGCATCTGCCTTATCAGCGAAGCAGTCAGATTCCGCTGTGACGTCACACATGCCACGTGGGATTTGTAGTCCAAATAATGACGTGTGTTCACAAAGAAAGAAATCATAAATTACACGCCAAACATAGATGAAACTCACGTCATTGTTGATCATTTAAACTGAGGTACGGCGTATATGTGATCCAGGGCATGAGGCAAAGTTGGCCAGAAAAACTGATGTCCCCAACAGTCTCTTTATTCCCCACTCTTTATTCACCCTTTCTCAGCTCCCATGGGTGTCTGTGTAAAACACCAATAGTGATGCCATCTATGTTCCGCCTCCCAGTGTCTTAACGCTATTAAACAAGCTAAATTAAAAATTAAATTAGTAAAGTAAAGTTTTTCAAGTTTGCTTCTTTTGATTGATCACGTTAATTCAAACCAATCGTATGAAGTATCTCAACCATTCAGAAAAGATATGAGTAAAAATAAAAACAAGGTGGAAAATACCTCTGCCCCTCGCAAAAGAAAAAATTTTTAAAAAGGTGTATGAGTTGTAGAAAAAAACACTCAAATGATTCATTTTATTCATGAAATAGCGGCCATATTTTCAGAGGCCACCAACTGCTGTTGGTAAATCTTGATCCAAATCTGCTACTAGTAATTGTTTCCTTGGTAAAAAAAAAAAAGTGTGACCTCTGTCTGGCACATACAATAAAAATGCAGTTGAATTCATTACATCCATTTACAGCTGTGTTTAGTCACAGCATTGGGTGGCATCACAGATGCACTTGGAAGCAGGCAGGTCAAGAGGACCGATGGACTTGGAAGCACTTGGACATGTCACATGTGAAAATGGAAAAACAACCGTCTGACTGACTCCAAACTCACAGGTTTCTAACAGCATGGCAGCAGCAAGCATCAGGTATCACAGGTGAAACATCTGGAGCCGTCTGTGATCCAGCAGTCGCCACTCAGAGGACACCAGGACTCCACTCTCCCTGAGGTCACACTCATGACCAAACTCCATGGAAGGAAAAAGAAGAACATGTGAAGCCTCATCCAAGTTGACGCTCATCCGAGACGCCCGCCGCCCCTCTGCCTTTATTACAGTGCTCACAGGGTCCAGGTGGTTCCACTCAGACGGGGAAGAAAAGGAGCAGTTCCAGAAAAAATGTACAAATAGTTTCTGCTCTGACTCGTCCTTTGACTCTGAAAATGCATTTAACACACCATAATGCACATTGAGTGCTTTTGTAGCGCAAGAATGCAGGCCGCGGCTGAGTCAGCACTTCTGGCACAAAAGCAGCTGGCAGCCGGTCCCATATAAAAGCAGCCCACAAGTGGCATGGTGACCAAACACCACCACCATGGCCAGGGTAACAGCACCCCCCTCCGTGTCTCCTTCCCAGATGTACGGTGGTTTGACTCTCTTTTTCTCCCTCAGATTATTTTCTTCGAGGAGAGGAACTTCCAGGGTCGCTCCTATGAGACCAGCAGCGACTGCTCGGACATCATGATGCACCTGAACCGCGTCAACTCCTGCAGGGTGGAGAACGGCTGCTTTGTGGGCTTCGATCGCACCAGCTTCATGGGCAACCAGGTGTTCCTCAGGCGAGGGGAGATCTCTGACCTTCAGCGCTTGAGCAGCAGCATCGGGATCCTGGGGGGCGTGATGATGGACACCATCCGCTCCTGTCGCATGATCCCCATGGTAGGTGGACAGGCGAGTGCCGTCACTCCGGTGACACTGACCGCTGCGCTCCGTTTCCAGCACAGGGGACTATTCCGGATCAAGATCCATGAGAGGGAGAACCTGAGCGGCCAGATGCAGGAGCTGATGGAGGACTGCGAGTCCATCCAGGACAGCCTGTACATGCACGACTGCCAGTCCATCGAGGTCTTGGAAGGCCACTGGCTGCTCTTCGAGCAGCCCAACTTCAGAGGTCGCATGATCCTGGTGAGACCCGGGGAGCGCCGAAACGTGAGGGAGATTGCCAACAGCAACATCATGCGGATCAGCTCCCTCAGACGCATCACCGACGTCTGTTAATGCAGAGCCATGCAAATAAATCATATTTTGAAGTATTTCATTGAGTTATGTGTCTTTATATCTCGCACTCTCCAAGAATTTATTTTATTTTATTTTATTTTATTTTTGCTGTTTTTTGTTGTGGCCAAAAATAACTTTATTTGTGGCAGGTTTAAAAAAAAATGTGGTGAAAATGACAGGAAATAAGGACCTTTGCAAATGAATTTGTGAAAAAGCCTAAAAAAAGCTGCAAAGATTTTAACAAAATAAAAATATTTAAAAAATAAATAAATCACGATGGTGGCAATATTCAAGTTTTTATATCACCTTATTTCAACTAAAGCTCTTTTAATGTCTTGAAAATATTTGTATAAGAATTTCAGTGTTATAAGACTTTGAAGTCCATCCAGAGTGGTGGAAACCCTGGACATTGTGTAGTGAAAAACCTCCCTGAACCAAAGCAAACAGATGCTTTTGTTGGCTTTTTGGGTAACGGCGGGCTGCGCTTGTGACTCTGGCTTTTTAGTTTTGTCTATTCTACATTTCAATCATGGGAATTTGGACGTTTATGAATGGATTCATTATGACAAATGTGAGCGTCGCACATGACCTCATCCCAACAGGGAGGGGGGAATATGATGCTGCACATGCTGTGTAGAGGGGTGTGTGATAAGAGACTGAAGTGAAACTCACGGCGAGTGGAGAGGCTGTTATTAACACTATCAAGGGCCTGAACTCCCAACGGTTCTGTCAGTGAAGACGGGCCTCTGCTCCACTGTTGAGCCACCATTGTTCCCTTGTTTCCACCAACAGAAGCCGCTGGTCCAGCGAGATCGTGGCAGGATGTGCAGCTTAAAGAAAGCTGGCAGGCCACACTTGATCCGAGATGTGAGGCAGGTCTCCACTTTGCTGCCAACTGACTGAATGGCCCCAGTGTCCCTGAGGTCAGCATGAAGTCTCGGGAGCTCGTCCTAAACTGCCCAAATCCGGATCCGTGTGGGATAAGGGAAACTTGTTGGCAGCCTTATTCAAACTTATATGCTGCTCAGATGTTCATTCAGGACAAACAGGAATGAAGCACTGCAGGCGGGTGCAGGGACTGTAGCGCTTCACTGCTCACACAAGCCACTTCAGCATGTCCCTCCCCAGCATCATGAGGCATTTCTATACAACACTTAAAAATGTATTTTTATGAGTACTGTCATTTTAACGTGCTAATTCGATGAATTAATTATTAATTATGAGTATCAACGGTGGCGAGCCAATGCGTGCGCATTTGAATTTTGGCCCATTGAAGGACCCGTAGAGGCGTGTTATACATCTATTATTCATTTTTGACTTGCTATGTTGAGCTTAAGTGCCCATTTGAGACAGCCTTGTTCTATTTCAGAATTTTATTTATTTCACTGAATTGCTGTATTTGTACTACATTTTTGAAAACAGACTTATTTTCTTTATTTAACAGTATTGCTGTTGGTTTTACATAATCGACTGACAGTATTAATTTTTATCGCTATTTTCTGTTGAATGGAGCATTTATTTCCTGCTCTGCCGTCCATGAGGTCGTGAAATCAAAGCATTCCAAGTCATCTCAGTCGCGCATCTGATGGTGGCTCACCACTAGGTGGCGTTACCGCAGCAAATAGCCACGTTGCAGATCAGATCAGGTGCGGTAGAGGGCGACAGATGACTCCGTCTACCTTTGGTTTCAAAACAAAATCAAATAAAGTTTTTGTTTTTTCTGTTTTGAATCAGAATACGGAAAAACGAAACAAATGATTTCATTTGTTCTGCAGACACAATCCATGGACTCCTGCAGCGTTCTGTGATTTCCTTCCAGGTAAGATGCGGCAATGGCCGAAAGGTAGAAACAAATCTAAATTTTGTTTATCTGATTTTATTTTGAAACAACAAATGAATGAAAGAAAGGTACAGAGATTCGAATGGAACTTCTGTTTGAGTTTTTTTAATAAAAAAAAAGAAATCCGCATCACCATTCCCCACTGTGCGACACATCAAGGACCTGCAATGTGTGAGCCAAGGCACCAGAGTTAAGAAGCCGCCCCTCCCATCCTAACCCTGAAGAGCAATTCAATCGAACACAGTGAATAGAGCAAGACACACTGATGGATAAGTGTCGGTGAACTGAATGACAGTGATTCTTCTTCTTCTTTCTCTCTGGGCTTCTCCCTTCAGGGGTGATCACCTTCCTCCATCTCCCCCTGTCCTCTGCTTCCTCTGCTCTCAAACCTACAGACCTCATGTCCTCCTTCACCACCTCCATCAATCTCCTCTGTGGCCTTCCTCTCCACCTTCTGCCTGGCTGTTCCAACATCTCAGCATCTTCATCTACCAATGTACTGGCTCTCTCTCTCTCTCTCCTCTGTACATGTCCAAACCATCCAGCCTCTCTGACTTGGTCTCCTGAACACCTGAGCACATGTGCTGTCCCTCTGATCCTACCATCATCCTGCTCTCACTCCCAGAGAGAAGCTCAGCATCTTCATCTACCAATGTACTGGCTCTCTCTCTCTCTCCTCTGTACATGTCCAAACCATCTCCATCCAGCCTCTCTGACTTGGTCTCCTAAACACCTGAGCATATGTGCTGTCCCTCTGATCTACTGCTTCCTGTGATTACTGATGAAAAATGCAGTTATATTTGCATGAGACTACAGTAGCAAACTTGAAATCACAAGGCAATTACAGCTCTTGAGATCAACAGCAATAGTTGAGCCAAACGACAAAGCTGTGGATTCAGTGATCGATCTACATACATATCTTCATCTAGGACCACAAACGCGTGCTCAAGACTAGAGGAACAAGGTGACTCACACAAGCAGCCAAATGAGTTTCTCTGCAGCGTCACTGGACTCCCCTTCAAGGGAGGGGGACCTGAGTCATCAGAAGAGACTCTGAGTAGCTCTTCTCTTTAGTTCCTTAGAGGGATGCCTCATGGTCACCTCCCTAGTGATGTGTCACAAGCACGTCCAGCTAGAAGGATATGCTGGGCTGGACCCTGGGAACGTTGGAGAGACTTAGTCCCTGTTCACGTGAAGCTGGGGAGCAGGGTCTCTGGGGTCGGCCATGGAATAGAAGCGCTCACAGATCACCCACCCCTGACGTTGATGGAGCACAAAGCAGGTGACCACAGGGCTGATAAAAACACTAAGTGTGGACTGGTCGTTGGTTCAGTGTCTCTTGACGCACAGCTTCATGTGAACATGTGAGTGCCCTCATATTTGTCATCCAGCTCGAGAGCGCCACGACAGTCTCTGGCGTATGGACTGCATCATTCTCAAACAGCAGAAACAGTTCCTTCCGTACGGAGCACTTCTTCAATGATCAGACAGTGGATGCAACCTTGGCCTGGGAGCACTTCAGCATCCAGCCAGGTCACTTGAACTGCAAGTCTGGACCTCGGGGCTCCAGCTGCTGCCCCCATCACCCAGCCTCAGGCACGCAGCGGAAGATGGATGGATAAGTCGTGTGGCGATTCAAGTTTGAGCACAAGCTTGAAACTCTGAGATGGGAATGCGTTCCATGACTTCATCACCATTTAAAAACTGAATATAGGAGTCCAGTAACTTGAAGGGTGAATTTAGAAGCAAGATTGAGGAAGACCAACACCACCCAGAATGCTTTGCGCATTTTCAGCCAATAAAAAATGGCGTCTAAGTTGGAGAAGAAAGCGATTTACTAATGTATTTTCTTTGTTAATAGAGACATAAATAGCGTGATATCACTTTAGTTTATGACCATTTGATGGATTATTTAGCTCACTGTTGCCAGGCCTTTAGTTATTTATTTTTTCTGGGCGCAGCATTGCGCAGACCTCAGCACAACACTGCCCCCCACAGCCTAAAGAAGTGTCTGCATTTAAGGGGTGTCACATTTCTAAGTCGCACAGTTCTTCACATTTAGGTTAGATGTCTTCGGTTGAGGGTTAAGATTGAGGAATAAGGGAGGAAATGGAATTCTTTGCCACCTGAGTGTCAAGAGGGCTCTCAACATGGGGATATGCCTGCTTTTAACAATCGTCTTTTTCCTATTTCGCATGAAACACACTGCAATATTATTGATTATGGCTCACTGAGCTTTTAAAGTAGATGTTTTAAGAAAGAAGGGAAATATAGGGATGTTTTGTTTCGGAGAAAAACTGCTGATACGTGATATGACGGTCCACAACAGCCAGAAAGAGCTGACAAGTGCGCTCATTGTTGTCCACCACAATGACGTGGCTTCATAAAAGGCCAGCACCATGGCTGCTGCTGTTGCAGGTTCACAGCATCATGGGAAAGGTAAGGCTGTGTACGAGCGAGGACTTGGGAGTGGGGAGCCCCCCCCCTCCGCTCCCATCCCCTCGGGTCCTTTACGCTCACATCAACAGTGTGTTTCTTCCAGATCACCTTCTATGAGGACAGAAACTTCCAGGGGCGCTCCTATGAGTGCACTGGGGAGTGCTCCGACCTCCACTCCCACTTCAGACGCTGCAACTCCATCAGAGTGGACAGCGGGGACTGGATGGTCTACGAAAGACCCGGCTTCTCCGGTTACCAATACTTCCTGAGGAAGGGGGAATATCCAGACTACCAGAAATGGATGGGCTTCAACGACTGTTTGCGATCCTGTCGCATGATTCCAAAGGTAACGCTCCATTTGCTATCAGACAAGAGTCAGGAGTTCACCTCTTCATTCCGCCTCGTCGTCTGCTACGCAGCTTCAAGGTTCCCACAAAATGTTGCTCTACGAACGTCCGGAGTTCCGCGGGCAGATGATGGAACTGGCGGAGGACCGCGCCTCGCTTCAGGAGCGAGTGCACTTCCACGACATTTACTCCTGCAACGTGCTGGACGGCAACTGGATCTTCTATGAGCACCCCAACTACAGAGGGCGCCAGTACCTGGTGCGCCCCGGGGAGTACAAGAGGTTTAATGACTGGGGCAGCATGAGTCCACGGGTTGGCTCCATCCGTCGCATCACCATGTAGTTGTGCACTGCACGCCAGGGCCACCAATAAAGCGCTGTAAATAGAGTCCTGAGCCTTTCTTTGATCTGCTCGTGCTAACACATCAGCAGCCGTGTGGAAATACAGTGCTGTCTCATGAGTTGGACATCATCCCTTGACAAATCAGTTGATAAATGAGCAAGAGAGGAAATCAACCACTTACTACCGTAAATTCCGGACAATAGAGTGCACCAGAATATTAGCCCCACCCACTAAATTTAAGAAGTAAGCTAGATCTAGTTCATACTCGGAGGGCTGGTGACACGACAGGTGAACACGCTCTCCATGTTCCTCCACCACACCAATCGTCAGGTTGCAGCAGGACCTCAGCATCCACAGCCATGTCTGCGTCCGTGAGAGTCAGAGTCACCTCGGTGTGTGTTGCTCCACCATCCTCGTCTCAGCTTGTCTCCAGCAGTTCATGGAACTGGAAGAGTCCACATGGAGGCAGTGTGGGGAAGGAAAACAGTCTCGCCGCCAAGAAACTTGTGGGAAGAGATGAGAAGAATGTTTGGGTTCCAGTTTGGTTCAGATGAGCCGTGTGTTTTGGATGGCTAGGTTTATGGGGAGAGGCTGGGGAAAGGGTGATGGTCCCCTCAAGGACAGAGAGACAAACGTGTGTGCGCGTCAGACTGGCTCATGGTCTCTGGCAACACACACACGTTTGAGAAGCGCTAGCGGAACCAGAGTCTCATGAGTCCGTGACTCAAAGAGGCTGTGGCTCCTCCAGTAGGCGTGGCCTCATGCGTGAGAAGAGCGAGAAGCATCACTGAACCTACCGCAGGAGGTACCTGCGAGCTCACAGCGCCCTCTCCTCCCTCGCTCAGCGCTCGCACCTCCATGATGTAGGCCCCGCCCTCGGGCAGCGACGGCAGAGTGAAGGGGAGGATGGTTCCGATCAGCAAACGCCGTCAGACCGTAGACATTCAGAACTGTCGGGAGAACCAGAGACCTCTGAGCACTCTGGTAATCCCCACTCAGCCTTCACCCTCCTCGTAGGCTCACGGCCGTTCAGGTCCAGGACCCGGCGGTCTCCAGGTGACTCGGATTTCCACTGAGGAGATCCCGAAGGCCTCCACGTCGGTGGGCGGCTCACGTGGCTCTGCACACAAACAGCAGTGAAAGATGCGGGTGCGATTCCGAGCGCGCGCCTGGTGATGTGTGTGAGCTCACCGCCTTCGGCAGAGTGGATGATGACGGCTCGGCTGAAGGGTCCGTCGCCCTTGTTGTTGTAAACCCCCACTTTCACTTGGAACGGCGGGAAGGAAAAGTCTCAGAAAAGTGATCTGTTAACTCAGGAGTTCTTTTTTGAAACCGATAAAGGAAGGAGGGTTTGAGGTTGTCAGTTCACTGATACAGATAAGTCAGATAAACGTCACATCAACTGCAGGGATTCACAGGCCGAGCCAAGGTTCAAACATCAGAACATGAATCTAAGAATCAACAGCCTGAAAGCAACACAATACAGAGTTGTTTTCAAAAGTCACCGTAAGGAGAGGCAACAGGAAGTGTCCAGAGCAACGTCCAGTGACAGCTAGCAGGCTCTTCGCTGCTGCTAGTGTTAGCATTCGCCTGAGCTGGCGGCCTCTAGCAAGTTGGCCCCGGTGTGGTGAACAAACCAGGGTGGACATGCTAGCTTGACTGCTGAGGTCATGTGGACGTGTGCGCCCAGTGATGCCACCTGGTGGTCGGCCTGTCTCTCAGAGCAGAAGCAGGAGGCAGAGAAGAAGAAGAAACCAAAACTAAATGAATGCACTGCTACATCCAGGTGTTATTTGCTAGCATCAAGCTTCATCTGGTTTGTACGACAGGGCCTTCGACACAAGTAGAGCAGCACGTCTGTCTGGCTCTGGACCTGGAGTCACCAGCACATGGGGTTTGTGGATTCTGCGAGTCACACTGTCTCACACAGACGAGTCTGACTCAGCATTTCAGCTTTGAAGCAATGACTCACCTAGTGTCAACTCCAGTCATCAGAATCCACTGAACTGAACTGGTCCCGTGCTGCAGCGGGTCGTGAGGCTCAGCAGGACCCGGGAGTGAAGTTCGCTGACGATGGACGGAAGACGATGTCGGTTGCTGGGGATCTGACGAGTAACAATGAGGATCTTCCATCAGTTCTGTTGGACCTCCTGAACCAATGAACCCCATCAGTCTGATTCCAGTTCCCACAGTGGAGCGTGAGGTCCTCCCCCTCAGTGAAGAGCTGCACAGCAGGAGGCTCAAGCTCAGGACACACGTACAGGGAATAATAGCCATCATCACTGCGTCGACAGGTGTAGTGACCAGTGTGGCCCAACATCAGAGGTGAAAACATCAGGGTGGAGTTCGGACTCTGTGTAAAATTCCAGAGTGAATTCCTCATTCCCCACCTGTTTGTTTCGTTTCTGCCGCGTGACACTGTCCAGCACTGCTCCTGGTACTGACCCGAGTCTGAAACACTCACGCTGTACATTCCCAAATAACGCCATTTAAAAGTGCGCTGAGCTACTGAGGTGTTCCACAGAAGTTCCGCCTGCTCACCGGTCCATCTAGAGGCCCAACAAAAGTCAGCTGTCTCATCAAGCGTGAAGTAATGTGGTCTCCCTGCTCTCTGGAGCACGTCGGCACGGATGATGGAGACGAGCGCCACCAGCAGCAGGACCTCAGCAGCCACAGTCATGGCTTGATGATCTCGTCTCACCACCAGAGCAGCTTCTCGCGGCTCCATACGGAGCAAATGTGGGGAAGAAAAACAATGTCCTGGCCAAAGGTTGGGTCATTCTTGGAAGAGAGCACGAGAACATTCCGCCCTTTTGGGATACGACGGTCTGAGCGTGTGTGTGTGTGGGAGAGAGGTTTTGTTTTTCTTTCTTTCTTGGCCATGTGAGAGCAGAGGAGTGTGTGTAGGGACGATCTATCTCAGCTCAGTTCGAGCGTCTTGGCACAGCCTGAGCTTCAGGCGGAGAACTGTTGAAGGAAAGAGGAGATCTTTGAGGCTGGACAACAGAAGGACAGAGCTGCACTGGGATCAGCAGTGAAAGAGAAGAAAGAAAACAGTGTGGCCTTAAGGTGAAATAGAGGAGATGAAAGGTGAAAGTTCAGCATCTAATAAAAGCAGAGTAGCAGAGCAAGTGTGGTCCACAGCAGGGCAGATTCATCCAGTCGTTTCTCTAGTTGAGATTCCAAATGAATCTAATGGTAAGTCTGTGGGTGGGGTCTGAGCCAAGTTTGGTTGTGGAGGATCCAGGGGATCCGGCCGCCTCATCCCTGTCCATCCTGGGTGTCCATATCCACCATGACCATAGGGACAAATCAGGCAAGGAAGGTCGGTCCTGCAGCGGGTCGTGAGGCTCAGCAGCACCAGGGAGTGAAGTCCGCTGACCATGGACGGAAGACGATGTCGGTTGCTGGGGATCTGACGAGTGGACGAGGTGGAGGAGAGAACGCTTCCTTGAGTGACAAGGAACTGGACTGGCCTTCAGAAGAAAACTGGAGTCTCGGGTTCAGAATCACTTTATTCAACATTGGAGAGCAAACCAGAGTCAACAACACGGAGGAATCCTTCTTTAGGATCCAAGATCTACAGAGGCTCAGCTGACGGACAGATCTCCAGCTCCTCCACAGCTGCTGGGAGCTGCTCTCTCCTCCTGCGCCTCCACACCACCACCCCCACCACCACCACCACACACAGCAGCAGCAGCAGCACCACCACAGCACTGAGCAGCAGGGACCTCAGCAGGAGGTGATCTACCTCTGGCTCTCTCAGCTTCACCAGGGTCTCAGACATGAACACACAGAGATGGTCTCTCAGCACCACACACCAGACCTGTCCACTGTCCTGCAGAGAGACGTTCCTGATCACCAGGCTGCTGTTAGAGAGATCCATGTTGTCCAGTCCTCCATCCTCAGTAACAACGAAGACTCTTCCATCAGTTCTGTTGGACCTCCTGAACCAATGACCCCCATCAGTCTGATTCCAGTTCCCACAGTGGAGCGTGAGGTCCTCCCCCTCAGTGAGGAGCTGCACAGCAGGAGGCTCAAGCTCAGGACACACGTACAGGGAATAAGAGACATAATCACTGCTTTGACAGGTGTAGTGACCAGTGTGGCCCAACGTCAGAGATGGAAACATCAGGGTGGAGTTCGGACTCTGTGTAAAATTCCAGAGTGAATTCCTCATTCCCCACCTGTTGGTTTCGTTTCCTACGCCGTGGGAACAGTTCAGCTCCAGACTCTCTCCCACCCAGCGCAGGATGTACTCTGGTGGAACCAAGATAGTGTAACTTTTCAGAGCCACACAGCTCTGCTGGTCCTTCTCCAGACAGAAATAGCTGTTGAACAGAGAAAGTCTGTGACCCGTGACACGAAGAGATGCCCTCCTCTTCACCGCTGTTGACCACGTTTCATCAGTTTTCAGAATGAATTCCCAGTTATCTGTCCGGTGGTTCCTATGTTCTGTGGCCCAGTGGACACTCTGGTTTGGTCCCATCGCGTCACAAGTCAGCTCCACTGTCTGTCCAACAGCCAGCCACAGATTTTGATCTGTAATGTGTTCGTCACAGACGAGGAGAGTGTAGTTCCTCCTGAGCGTGACGCTGCCCCGAGTCCAGCACTGCTCCTGGTACTGACCCGAGTCTGAAACACTCACGCTGTACATTCCCAAATAACGCCATTTAAAAGTGCGCTGAGCTACTGAGGTGTTCCACAGAAGTTCCGCCTGCTCACCGGTCCATCTAGAGGCCCAACAAAAGTCAGCTGTCTCATCCAGCGTGAAGTAATGTGGTCTCCCTGCTCTCTGGAGCACGTCGGCGCGGATGATGGAGACGAGCGCCAACGGCAACAAGATCTCAGCGGCCACAGTCATGGCTTGATGATCTCGTCTCACCACCGGAGCAGCTTCTCGCGGCTCCATACGGAGCAAATGTGGGGAAGAAAAACAATGTCCTGGCCAAAGGTTGGGTCATTCTTGGAAGAGAGCACGAGAACATTCCGCCCTTTTGGGATACGACGGTCTGAGCGTGTGTGTGTGTGGGAGAGAGGTTTTGTTTTTCTTTCTTTCTTGGCCATGTGAGAGCAGAGGAGTGTGTGTAGGGACGATCTATCTCAGCTCAGTTCGAGCGTCTTGGCACGGCCTGAGCTTCAGGAGGAGAACTGCTGAAGGAAAGAGGAGATCTTTGAGGCTGGACAACAGAAGGACAGAGCTGCACTGGGATCAGCAGTGAAAGAGAAGAAAGAAAACAGTGTGGCCTTAAGGTGAAATAGAGGAGATGAAAGGTGAAAGTTCAGCATCTAATAAAAGCAGAGTAGCAGAGCAAGTGTAGTCCACAGCAGGGCAGATTCATCCAGTCGTTTCTCTAGTTGAGATTCCAAATGAATCTAATGGTAAGTCTGTGGGTGGGGTCTGAGCCAAGTTTGGTTGTGGAGGATCCAGTCGCATCATCCCTGTCCATCCTGGGTGTCCATATCCACCATGACCATAGGGACAAATCAGGCAAGGAAGGTCGGTCCTGCAGCGGGTCGTGAGGCTCAGCAGCACCAGGGACTGGAGTTCACTGACCATGGACGGAAGACAATGTCGGTTGCTGGGGATCTGACGAGTGGACGAGGTGGAGGAGAGAACGCTTCCTTGAGTGACAAGGAACTGGACTGGCCTTCAGAAGAAAACTGGAGTCTCGGGTTCAGAATCACTTTATTCAACATTGGAGAGCAAACCAGAGTCAACAACACGGAGGAATCCTTCTTTAGGATCCAAGATCTACAGAGGCTCAGCTGACGGACAGATCTCCAGCTCCTCCACAGCTGCTGGGAGCTGCTCTCTCCTCCTGCGCCTCCACACCACCACCCCCACCACCACCACCACACACAGCAGCAGCAGCAGCACCACAGCACTGAGCAGCACGGACCTCAGCAGGAGGTGATCCACCTCTGGCTCTCTCAGCTTCACCAGGGTCTCAGACATGAACACACAGAGATGGTCTCTCTTCACCACACACCAGACCTGTCCACTGTCCTGCAGAGAGACGTTCCTGATCACCAGGCTGCTGTTAGAGAGATCCATGTTGTCCAGTCCTCCATCCTCAGTAACAATGAAGACTCTTCCATCAGTTCTGTTGGACCTCCTGAACCAATGAACCCCATCAGTCTGATTCCAGTTCCCACAGTGGAGCGTGAGGTCCTCTCCCTCAGTGAAGAGCTGCACAGCAGGAGGCTCAAGCTCAGGACACACGTACAGGGAATAATAGCCATCATCACTGCGTCGACAGATGTAGTGACCAGTGTGGCCCAACATCAGAGGTGAAAACATCAGGGTGGAGTTCGGACTCTGTGTAAAATTCCAGAGTGAATTCGTCATTGCCCACCTGTTTGTTTCGTTTCCTACGCCGTGGGAACAGTTCAGCTCCAGACTCTCACCCACTGAGTGCAGGATGTACTCTGGTTGAACCAAGATAGAGTAACTTTTCAGTGCCACACAGCTCTGCTGGTCCTTCTCCAGGCAGAAGTATCTGTTGACCAGAGAAAGTCTGTCACCCGTGACACGAAGAGATGCCCTCCTCTTCACCGCTGTTGACCACGTTTCATCAGTTTTCAGAATGAATTCCCAGTTATCTGTCCGGTGGTTCCTATGTTCTGTGGCCCAGTGGACACTCTGGTTTGGTCCCATCGCGTCACAAGTCAGCTCCACTGTCTGTCCAACAGCCAGCCACAGAATTTGATTTGTAATGTGTTCGTCACAGACGAGGAGAGTGTAGTTCCTCCTGAGCGTGACGCTGCCCCGAGTCCAGCACTGCTCCTGGTACTGACCCGAGTCTGAAACACTCACACTGTACATTCCCAAATAACGCCATTTAAAAGTGCGCTGAGCTACTGAGGTGTTCCACAGAAGTTCCGCCTGCTCACCGGTCCATCTAGAGGCCCAACAAAAGTCAGCTGTCTCATCCAGCATGAAGTAATGTGGTCTCCCTGCTCTCTGGAGCACGTCGGCGCGGATGATGGAGACGAGTGCCACCAGCAACAGGACCTCAGCAGCTACAGCCATGTCTGTGTCCGTGAGAGTCAGAGTCACCTCGGTGTGTGTTGCTCCACCATCCTCGTCTCAGCTTGTCTCCAGCAGTTCATGGAACTGGAAGAGTCCACATGGAGGCAGTGTGGGGAAGGAAAACAGTCTCGCCGCCAAGAAACTTGTGGGAAGAGATGAGAAGAATGTTTGGGTTCCAGTTTGGTTCAGAGTCCTGATTCAGATGAGCTGTGTGTTTTGGATGGCTAGGTTTATGGGGAGAGGCTGGGGAAAGGGTGATGGTCCCCTCAAGGACAGAGAGACAAACGTGTGTGCGCGTCAGACTGGCTCATGGTCTCTGGCAACACACACACGTTTGAGAAGCGCTAGCGGAACCAGAGTCTCATGAGTCCGTGACTCAAAGAGGCTGTGGCTCCTCCAGTAGGCGTGGCCTCATGCGTGAGAAGAGCGAGAAGCATCACTGAACCTACCGGAGGAGGTGAGGATTCAAACCTGCGAGCTCACAGCGCCCTCTCCTCCCTCGCTCAGCGCTCGCACCTCCATGATGTAGGCCCCGCCCTCTGGCAGCGACGGCAGAGTGAAGGGGAGGATGGTTCCGAGCAGCAAACGCCGTCAGACCGTAGACATTCAGAACTGTCGGGAGAACCAGAGACCTCTGAGCACTCTGGTAATTCCCACTCAGCCTACACCCTCCTCGTAGGCTTGTGGCCATCCAGGTCCAGGACCCGGCGGTCTCCAGGTGACTCGGATTTCCACTGAGGAGATCCCGAAGGCCTCCACGTCGGTGGGCGGCTCACGTGGCTCTGCACACAAACAGCAGTGAAAGATGCGGGTGCGATTCCGAGCGCGCGCCTGGTGACGTGTGTGAGCTCACCGCCCTAGGCAGAGTGGATGATGACGGCTCGGCTGAAGGGTCCGTCGCCCTTGTTGTTGTAAACCCCCACTTTCACTTGGAACGGTGTGAGCGGCGGGAAGGTTTCGTCTCTGTACTTGTACGTCGTGGAGTCCGCCGAGGTCACCATCTTGGTGTCTGTGGTCTTGCGCTGTTGTGTTAAGGATGGTGGAGCATCACGCACCGAGGTGACTCTCATGGACACAGACATGGCTGTGGTGCCAGAGGTCCTGCTGCTGGTAGTGCTCCAGAGAGCAGGGAGACCACATTACTACTTACATTTACGTGCTGGATGAGACAGCTGACTGTTGTTGGGCCTCTAGATGGACCGGTGAGTAGATGGAACTTCTGCTCACCGGTCCAAGTCTGACCTCTCCTAAACTCCTGAGCACATGTGCTGTCCCTCTGATCCTATCATCATCCTGCTCTCACTCCCAGAGAGAAGCTCAGCATCTTCATCTCTGCTACCTCCAGCTCTGCCTCCTGTCTTCTCCTCAGTGCTGCTGTTTCCAAACCATACAACGTTGCTGGCCTCACCACCCTTCTGGACACTTTCCCTTTCATCCTTGCTGACACCCTTTTGTCACACATCACGCCTGACACTTTTCTCCAATGATTCCATCCTGCCTGCACCCGCTTCTTCACCTCTTCCTCACACTCTCCATGGCACTGGACAGTTGAGCCTCAGTACTTCAAACCCCCACCTTCTTTAACTCTGCATCCTGTAACTTCACCTGTCCACTTGGCTCCCTCTCATTCACACACGTGGACTCCATCTTACTGCGGATAACCTTCATTCCTCTCCTTTCTAAGGCAAACCTCCACCTCTCTAGCTGATCTTCCACTTGCTCCCTGCTCTCACCACAGATCACAATGTCATCTGCAAACATCATGGTCCAAGGGGCTAGAACTCTCCTCAAACTGTTGACAAATTGATGTGTGGTGGATGACAAAGAAATGGAGAGCAGGAGCAGCTGCGATCGAGTACACAACAAATGTGTGATCAAAATGAGTGATGAAGCCACATAGCGCTCGGAGAAGGCCGTAACGGATGCCCATCTTAAATTTCCCTCCTGTCAAGCGCGTCTCTTTAAGGGTGTCGACGTCTTTGTTTCCTGGCGTCTGTCCTGTATTTGGCCTTTGTTCTGTTGAGAAAGGGTTTCAAAGCTCCTCCACACCTCCTCCACTGAACAGTATAAATGAAAGTACTGGGGGAGGCAGTCCTACAAGTGGCATCTCATCTCTGAGTATTAGTAAGCAAAGAGAAAAAAATAATAATCAGCATCATCATATTAATAATAATGGTGAGTTTGCAATTTAACGATGAAAACCAAGTCATTCATCAATACCAGCAGATGCCCTACGGTGGTCTTAACACCCTCACCTCAACTAAACATGAGCACACTGACAGAAGTGTGACACACTTTGTGTGCTCACAAGAGCAGGCAGTGCAGGTCAACAGACGGTTCCATGCACTCATGCTCTCCACACATCAATCCCACGCTTGGATGTGGTCACAGGGTTTGGAAGGTGACCTTAACACCAGTGTGGATGATGAGCCAATGGTGGCCAGACACTCCCACAGCCTAAAACCAGATGCCTCCTGGCGCTGTAGTACAGAGGCCACTGGGCAGAGCCAGGATAAACTGGCGCCACCTGGTCTCTCAGCGGACGCCTCCCAAGAAGAGGTGGAGGTTTCTGGGCAATGGCAAGTCTGGCCCTCTTCTACCCCAACCTCGCATCAAGGGAGGGAGCAGTGGGGGGTGGGGAGGTAGATGTATGCCGCACCATGGTGTAAGAAAAACCTGAGATTGCGACCTGAGGTTCCGATCCTGTTTTCTCTCAACAGCGAGAATGTATTTGCATTCACATTGGCCAAGCAGGAACTCAGATTGGCAATGCATGCTGGGAGCTCTTCTGCCTGGAGCATGGCATTCAGCCAGACGGTTTAATGCCCAGTGATAAGACCATCGCAGGAGAGGATTCCTTCAACACCTTCTTCAGTGAGACTGGTGCTGGCAAACATGTGCCCAGAGCCATCTTTTTGGACCTGGAGCCCACAGTTATCGGTGAGCGGTTTTTCGTGAGCCCAACCTGCGGTTGACTGCGGTTATTTCAGTGTCCATCATCGCGCTGTTGTTTTCAACCATAGATGAAGTTCGAACTGGAACTTACCGCCAGCTCTACCACCCCGAGCAACTGATCACTGGGAAGGAGGACGCGTCAAACAACTATGCCCGCGGTCACTACACGATCGGCAAAGAGGTGATCGACCTGGTCCTTGACCGGACTCGTAAGCTGGTGAGTTTCATGTCAGCACAATTCCAGCATGAAGCTACGGCTGGTTAAATGGCTGTTTATTGACATTTTAGTCTGACCAGTGCACCGGACTCCAGGGCTTCCTCATCTTCCACTCCTTTGGAGGGGGAACCGGCTCCGGCTTCACCTCACTACTGATGGAACGTCTGTCTGTCGAATACGGCAAAAAGTCAAAGTTAGAGTTTGCCATTTATCCTGCGCCTCAGGTGTCCACAGCTGTGGTAGAGCCCTACAACTCCATCCTGACCACCCACACCACCCTGGAGCACTCGGAGTGTGCCTTCATGGTAGACAACGAGGCCATCTACGACATCTGTCGCAAGAACCTGGACATTGAGCGCCCCACCTACAGCAACCTCAACAGGCTCATGGCTCAGATTGTCTCGTCCATCACCGCCTCACTGCGCTTTGATGGAGCCTTGAACGTGGATCTGACAGAGTTCCAGACCAACTTGGTGCCGTATCCACGTATCCACTTCCCCCTGGCCACCTACGCCCCAGTGATCTCAGCAGAGAAGGCCTATCACGAGCAGCTCTCTGTCGCTGATATCACCAACGCCTGCTTCGAGCCGGCCAACCAGATGGTCAAATGTGACCCGCGGCACGGCAAGTACATGGCGTGCTGCATGCTGTACCGAGGCGACGTGGTGCCCAAAGACGTTAATTCAGCTATAGCCAATATTAAAACTAAACGCACCATCCAGTTTGTGGACTGGTGCCCAACTGGGTTCAAAGTCGGGGTCAACTACCAGCCTCCAACCGTGGTTCCAGGAGGCGACCTGGCCAAGGTGCAGCGGGCAGTGTGCATGCTGAGCAACACCACCGCCATCGCCGAGGCCTGGGCCCGACTGGACCACAAGTTCGACCTCATGTACGCCAAGAGGGCCTTCGTCCACTGGTACGTCGGCGAGGGAATGGAGGAGGGAGAGTTCACAGAGGCGCGAGAAGACATGGCCGCCCTGGAGAAAGACTACGAAGAAGTGGGCACAGACAGCGTCGGAGATGAAGGAGAGGATGAGGGAGAAGAATACTAACTTGAAGCTTATTGTCGGAGCTATGAGCACTGCACTGCAAGACCACAGACACATCTGTGTCTGCTGGCCGTGGTTGTAAGACTGCACTCCAGTCCTCCCAGCCCCGCCCCCGATGACGTCACCCCACGTTCAATTTCCTCGTCGGAAGACGGGAAGATTCTCACCAACCCAAGTTTACAATCCAAGAGCACTTCCCCGAACATAAACGAAATACACCAATCGAAACAAAAACATTCCCCCAATTGGCGGTTTTCCTTGCTGTAAATGGAAGGCACATTTATTAAGAGGTTGCTCATACTCAGGCAACACAAGCTTGAGAACAGCTTTCCTCGGCACCTTCTTGTCCCACCTCGATAATTACAACACACTGACCTCGGCTGTGAGGTCACTTCCCAGCTCTGACTTCTAGCCTCCGAGGTAACAGGAACCACTGCATCTGTATTCCCACACTTTCGTGACCGTACTGGATACTTTGGAACAACTAGCATGGTGCATGAGCGTGGCTACTATGACACACACCCGTGTGTTCTGGAAGAGATTTAAGATCCAGTCCAAGTACAATTGAGAATATATATATGTCTGTCCAATGTTCTCAAAGGCAGAATGTCGGGACAAACGCACATTGAATTTCAACAACAATAACTGTTGGCAAGCATCTGCCTTACATAGACTAGCCTCGCATCCCTGTTGGTTTTGGTGCATAAAAAATGGGGAAAATTTGGAATAATGACTGGAAGATATGACGATGCCAAGGTTCACATCAATCGAATGGTACATGGAGCCCACAGGACGTCTGGCTCTCACATGTTGAACTGCCAGTCCGAAAACAGTGTCGCAGCACTACCTCAGTCACACCGTGGTGGATACTGTCTTACCTGTCTTCGAGGACCAAGCCGCACTGGACACAGCGGAGGTCAAGCCTGCCTTTATATTGAGGAGAGTGCCGCCTCCTTCCACCTTCTTTGAAGAGGAGCATTGACTTGACTTGACAGCCATTTGGCTTGGGTCGTGAGGTGTCTAAGCCGTTGCAACATCAAGCCTTTGCTGCATCACCATTCTTCGGTGCGTGTTTATCAAAACAGCACTGACCTTTACACTGAAGGGTCGAGCACACGCCGCTTTTGTTTGACTTGACTTTGTTTGGAAGGTCGCACTTTTGTCTCATTGCATATGGATTTGACCCCAAGCTCATGGATTCCAAGTGTGAGGTTCAGTTTCATGCTGAGGACCTCGGCCGCATCCCGTCCAGCTCCCCACGAAAAGGTCACTTTGGCTGATCGGATTAGACATTTTCCTCCTGCTCCGAATCTCCCCATCAGCCATCGTTCAGGCCAGTGGTGAACACCGCACGTCAGTCTGGTGCCGTTTGATTCAGCCGACAGCCCATCGGCTGAACCTATATGCGCTTGCAGGGTTGGAACAAAACTCCCACTTCGCTGCGGCCCTTTTGCAGATCAGTTTGACTGATTCATAAGCAACATTTAATCATTTAAATGAGTCACACTCAGTAAAATAAATCTGTACTACACTGCATTACTACTTTCATAACACATCCAAATTCATTTCCAAGTCTTCACAGAAGACGTTATGAATGTTCATCATCATGTATGGTGACATAGGAGAAGGTTTATAAAACACAAGTGGTGGTTTTAATAAAGTAATAAAGCCTTTACCATAAGCCTAATGCTAACCACACAGGATGATATTAGAAACACAATAACAACATTCTTATAAGACTTAATAACCTTGTCATAAGTTGACACACATGAATATGAACATTCATAACATCGAAATAAATCCTTACAAATGTAGTAATAATGCATGAGAGATAAGGCCATTCAGTACTAATTCTCTCCCATATAACGTGTTGAAATTAAAACCTCAGATGACATAAGAATGAAGAGATATTCTAATTCAGTCTGAAATATGAACAAAAATGTGACAGTGTCGGGATAATGACGACGACAGACAACGGAACCACATTAGTTTATGTTGCTTCGTCTCCAACACTGGAGTCCAGGGGGCAATTCTGTCATGACAATTGTTGCTCATGTTTCTATGTACACTTGGATGTTTTTGCACCACTCAAACACAAGAGGGCGCTTCCCTGCAGACTTCAGCCTCCTCGTGGTTAACAGAGCTGAATCAGCATTAAAAATAAAATGAGCAGTTTTTCAAAATTTCATGATGAGGTCTTCCTTATTTCCTGGCTCTTCTATCGATCAGGTCTCTGGAGACAGAAGACTTTGGATTGGTTGTCTCCCGACGCCGTCACAGCCAGAGAAGCGTCCCTGCAACAGAGAGGCACGAGCTCAGGCTGAGGAAAAGACACCGGCACCATCACAGTCAAACGGCCCGATTGTTAAGCAGGAACAATCCTCATCGGGCTGCATGCGCTGGACCACTCTCACCTGTTGATGGTGAAGCTCAGGATCTCTGCTGCGTGTCCGCGGTACTCCGATATCATGCTGCCGGTGCGAGCGTCCCATAATCGCAGAGCTCCGTCCAGAGAACAGGTGGACACCACGGACGAAGACTCCTCCCACAGCAGTTGAACAAGTCCCGCCTGGAGGAGCACAGAACCAGGTCTGACCCAGCAACTAGGAGCAACGCAACTGCGGGCTCACCAGGCTGCGGGAGGGATGCAGCTATAACACTGAACTGGATTTGAAGGATGGTTTGAGAGAGGATAAAGCCGTGCCCCGTTGTCTTATTTCATCATTTCATGCATCTATTTGAAGGTTTTTAAATGGGGACGGCAAGTTAGTTTAACCACAACTGTTTTGGACTACTTAAATAAGGACGTCAATTGAAGCTTGTGGACTGAAAGTTTGACACTCATCTAGACTTGTATGAGCTGGCACCGACCTCATGGTGGCAGCGGTGCCTCAAGGCCTGTGTGGTCAAGTCAAAGACGGCTAGGGTTCCGTCCAGGTACGCAACTGCCACCAGGGGGAGTCTGGAACACAGAGGACAAGTCAGTCTTTCTCAGAGTCAACCGGATGCTCCAGCAAGAGAACCGCGCTCACATGTTACAGAAGCCCACAGACTCCACAGAGTTGGTTTCCCCTTCATCATTGGGAACTCGCGTCTGTGCTCCATCTGCTGAAAACGCCGCCAACACCTGCGGAGACACTGCGTGAGACAGAAGGAGTCACAGACCAGCAGATGTCGTCACAGCTCTCACCTTTCCTGTGGTTGTGTTCACCAGTTTGGAGCAGCCGTCCACCGACCCAGTCAACACCAGTGAGCCGTCCTTATTGGCGGCCAGGCAGGTGAGCGCCCCCTGGTGTCCTTCTTGACCAATCAAAAAAAACAAAAAAAAAAACAGACAAACATCAAAACCGGCTCTCAAATGCAATCTAAGAATCTCGGCAGGTTCAAGAATGAGTATTTTGAATTGAAAATTCTGAATCATTATCCACAAGGGTTCATCTTCAAATCCTAGCAATTTTGTGGAGACGCACCTTTGATAGTGTGGATGGCTTTGCCCTGCTTCAGATCCCAAACTCTCACCGTCCCGTCATCGTAGCCCACCACAGCACGTTTGCCTGCAGCCAGGGGAGCAGACGTCTCACTGCAGCATCATATTTCAGCAGCCACCAAAGCAGACTCCCCTTTACCATCGGGCAGGATTTTGCCACAAGTGGCCTGACACGCAGAGCTCTGGAAGGTCTTGCAGTCTCCTGACGGAATCTTCCACATCCACACGTTACCGTCATTAGTCCCGGCGAGCAGCACCGGAGCACAGGGATGCCACTCCAGCCACTGAGGAAGGAGCAGACATTTATGAGACCCAAAGACTTTTTAAAAAACAAATTTATTCACCAGTCTTGATCAGAAGTTACCTCGAGATCTCCCACTTCAAAGGACCAGATCTCCTCTTTTGTCTCCACTTTCCAAACTTTAATGAGACCACTCATGTCACCGGAAGCCACCAGAGCCGAGTCGTGACTAAACGTGGCACATGTCACAGAGTCTTTGTGCCCTGTAGAGCAGATGACCTGTCACGATATCAGCAGCATTATGGATCGATATTTGATCCATCACCAGGAGGCCGCAGCTTCACACGCAGATTTCAACGTACGAACATCATCGGATGTTTAAGAGGACAGGATTAAACCTTTCCCTCAACTTTCACTGGTGTGTTTTTCCAGAATATAAGATGCTACTTTTTTTCTCGCGGTCTGAAGCCGACCCTCGCTTCACGAGCAGAGCAGGACCGGAGACAGAAACAGCAGGGGCTGCGGAGTTGGAACTTGGTGCACACAGGCGAAAACAGTGCATTTTGAGATCTATTTTCTTCTTAAATTTTGCCTATTAAATTTATTGCAGTGCGCTCTATAATCCAGAATTTACGGTCGATGCAACGTTCACAACGATGGCTATGATGTCATACAAACATACATACAAAACGGTCCCTTATCAATAGACCGTATGGACAGAGGTCCATCCAGGGTAAAACTAGCCAGCTCACGTGCTTCCGCCAATGTGCACAGATGTCACACTCAGCAGTTGCACCCTGATTAAAGCCGCCTAATTCTTCCCCTGAAGCCCCCTCGATGACAGAAGTCATTACAAGGGTTGAGCCCCTTCTGGCAACATTCTACAGCCTCGACACACACTAAACATTTTTTTTCAATTGCAAACATTCACCACCTCATATGAACTTCATGGTTGCAATGGATCACCAAGTCTCCCTCACCAGCGCACTCCAGCAGGACTTCGCCATCACTCACTCTCCAAACGTAGGCCTTGTCATCCTCTCCCCCCGTGACGGCCAGACTGTTGGTGGCCGGGTCCAGACTGACACAGAACACAGACCCTGAACCAGAACACAACATTTCAACTCGGCCCACACACCTTATCACCACAGACGGGACACTACCTGTGTGTTTGGAAAAGGTCAGCTCACTGTCGTCCTGCTCCTCCTCCGCCTCCATCTCGTCCTCAGTCTCCCAGCCTTCATCATCCACCTGGTTTGCCGAGTCCTCAAAGTCAACATCTTCCAATTCATCCGCCAAATCCTCTGTCAGGAAGAAGACAAGAAGCAACTTGACTCTACTGTAAACCCCCTGTGGGAAGTCTGAACATGATGGTTGAAGCAAAACCATCAACAGTTAAACACTAGTTTCAACCACCATCACAGGACGGATGTTTCAGAGGAGTCATAAAGGCACGTGAAGAGCAGCCTAACGTGCATGACGATGACCACTTTAAACATGATCTATAAATGGTTTTTATTCCGTTTCTTTGGGCCCGCTTGTCCGATCCTTACTGATAATCCATGGAATACAGTCATCTCCCAGCGCTAGAACAGCCGAACCAAACGTGACGTACAGACACCTTGGCATTTGAAGACAACATGAGCTCCTTATTGCCTGCACAACATGTCGCGACAGAGCCAAATGGATCTCATCTAACGTCGCGTCTGACTGGTTTCACGCACCGGGTTCAGGCTCCGCGCTGTTCAGGTCGATCACTTCGATGATTTCCTCATCTCCGTGGAGTTCTACTTCTTGCCTTTCGTCCATCCGAAATATCACACGAACACACGGCTAGCTGTCTGTTTGCCTCACATGTGACAGGACGGCGGCGCGGGTCGATGACGCCATAAGGTTGACGCCTCCTCCGGAGGAGTTTAGAAGTGTCCACCAGGTGGCAGTGTAGACAAGTCTAACGTCGACGGTCTCAGTCACCAGCGAGGGCAGCCACGAATGTTGCCTGCACTTCCGGCATTTAAGGTTTGTCAAGTGAAACTTATGTTATGAAAAGTCCGTTTTCAGCATCAGAATCAGCTTTCTTGCCAGTGTCAGTGAGGAGCCCACCAACGAGGAATAATATACAATAAATAATACAATAAAACTACAAACAACAAGGAGAAGAGGGACAAACAGTCCAACAATGGAAATGGGCCACTCAGCCATCATGAGGGGAACTGTGACTCTCCTGAAGTCCACAATCCAAAGCTCCAGGTTGTTGTGGCTGCAGCAGGACAGGACAGCGGAGAAGATCATTGGCTGCCCTCTGCCCTCTCTTCCGGACATCTACACCTCCCGCTGCCTCAGTAGACCTCAGAACACCATCACAGACACATCTCGCCTGTTAAACTTTTGAACACCTGTACATATCAGCATCTTTGGTTTACACTGCGCTGCACTTCATTACCACTTAGTTTTTATTGTTATGCTGTGGCGCAAGGGAGATGCCACACAATTTCCTTGTATCATCTGCTACATGACAATAAAGGCTATTCTGATTCTGACACCAGCCGCTCCACCTCCCTCCTGTAAGCCGACTCATCTCCATCTGAGATGAGCCCCATGATGGTGGTGTCATCCGCAGACTTGATCAGCTTCACGGACTGGTGGCTGGAGGTGCAGCAGTTGGTGAATAGAGAGAAGAGCCATGGAGAGAGAACACAGCCCTGAGGAGATCCGCCGTTGAGTGTCTGGCACAGTCGTCCCCAGCCAATGTTCTTCTCTGACCACAGTCCTTTGCTGTAAAGTGGAAGAGGAGGCTGGAGAGTCCGCAGAGGTGTTGGGGCAAAGTGGCTGCTCAAAACTGCATGAGCGAGGATGTTCACGTGGCCTGTACTTTGTGACTACTTGGAGCCCTCTCCATACTGCAGCCAAGTTGAGAACTGCTGCCGAAGTTTATCTGAATATACGGCCTTAGGTTTCTTCAGCTCCCACTGAAGACCCATACTTCAGCTCTGTGTAACGGTACGTGTCCCCGCTCTTGTGAGCTGTGTCTTTCTCCCGTCTAATCTGAGTTTCGCTGTGAAACAAGCTCTGTCATTTGCATAACTAACCTTGGTGCACAGTGTCTGTATACTCGCAACCTGTCAATAAGAGAAACAAGAATAAAGCTATGAGTATTATTGCTGTTGTTGTTGTTATTGTAGTTGTCTTCAGCTCTTCCATATTGAGGTATTTCCATCACCATTAAGGTCAAAAGGTTCAGGTCTCCGCTGGAAGTCAGATGTCAAACAACGATTTTAACTCAAGTCACAACAACCACGAGATGGAAGGCTGAGTCGTTCGTACCGCAGGGCAACCGTTGGTTTGGAACAGACTTCATCTCTATGATTATGGAAGATAAAAGGTATGGCTGCAATACATTAGCCACATTTTTTATTCACAATAATTACAAAAGATGTAGCAAGAAAGTTTTCACTCAGCGCCAAGACTTGGCTTTAGAATGACGCCCTAAAAATCTAATCACATGAAAACATGCAGACAGGCAGTCGAACTAGTCCTTTATCTGGAGACAATTTACCATGTTTTGAGTCATCATGGTTACAGTATGAAAAGTCATGCCTGTGCTGCACAGACAGTCATTTTGGTAGGGGGCGTGTGGGTGCATTTCAGGGTTTTGCCGGCATTCATGTCTAAATGTCACTCAAAATATGCAGTCAAAACATCTCTGCACACAGGTCCAAGTGCTCCTACTGAAGGAGTTGCTGACATATACACCAGTGGGAATCAAAAGGTTTTGAGCCCTGCTCAAAATGTAACGGACTGGTGGTCCCTATTGGCATATAGTGCAATGCTCCACACCAGATCTTCATCAAAGTCTTATCCACTGAATTATTGAATCATTTTGTGGAAGAGACAACACACCAGTCAACACCGGCCGACACCCAACGCTTGTGACCGTACGCCCAGTAAGTTGCACCTAGAAAACCCAGTCAAGGCCAGAGATTTGAGGATGATGATGAGCTGCCGTGGAGGGTTGGTGAGGTGACCAGGATGATGAGTTTATGATCTGGAATGAAGGAGCTGCAAAGACCGTGGAACAAGTGTGTAGCGTTGGAAGGAGACTATGTTGAACAAATGAATCCCAATGTCATCGTCTTTCTGTGGGCGCAACAACTGCCTCTCAGGAAGAAGGTTCAGGGTTTGAATCCAGCTCAGGACCTTTCTGGGTGGAGCTTGCATGTCCTCCCCGTGTGTGCGTGGGTTTTCTCCGGGTACTCTGATTTCCTCCCACAGTCCAAAGACATGCGCACCAGGTTAATTGGACACTCTAAAATTGCTAGGTGTGTGTGTGTGTGAATGGTGTGTGTGTCCTGCGATGGACTGGCGACATGTCCAGGGTGTATTCCTGCCTCTCTCCCAATGACCACTGCAATAGGCTCCAGGTCTCCCCGCAACCCTGAACAGGACTAAGTGCTGGTTTACTGAGGATGATATTCTTTCTGTGTAAGGCTCAAAACCTTTCAATGTCCGCTGAAAGATGGACAGACAATACCTGCCCTGACCAGTCCCAGGCTTTTTGCGTGTGTGTGTTTTGTGCAGATTAAATTTCCGATCATTTATGGCTCTGGAGCAACATGTTTTTGTTACGGAGCTCCTCACAAGGGAGGAGACTGACCGACGTTTGGGTGTGCAGCGTCTGAGCGGCAAACATGATGATAGGAATTTGGACATTCACGAATGGATTCAAAATCCTTCACATCCAAATCGCGACCCAAGATTCGTGGGCAAATGTGAGCGTTTGGCATCGCTCATGACAACAAGGAGGGAGGGAATATGATGGCGCACATGTCACGTAGAGCGGTGGGTGAAAGGAGACTCAAGTGATTGGTGGAATTGGCGGGACAGTCGCAGCGCAAATGATGGGGATTGCTTAGAATTGTGTTAATAGTGGCAATCTCCTGGAGGGGAAGTGCTTTATGAAGTCATCTTTTCTTGAGCTCCTGGAAGGGGCCTGTAATGAGGGCAACCTGACTCCTGCTCGTTATCTTGACATCAAGTCTCCCTTTCTGTTGTCAAAGGAACAAGATCAAGTCAAGTCAAAGTGATCCTGAGCTGAGCACTATCCATGCACATCAGCTGGGGCTTCATGAGGACCCATGAGAAGAACCGTTGGGGGGTCAGATATCCTGCAGCGCCAGGAGAACTGGCCTGATATTCTGGGGTTACTTTTGTGCCGGGGAGTCTATTTCTGTTTGCCGCCAGCCCTCCTGCAGAATCGCACATGAACAGGAAGTGCTTTAACTTTGCTCAAAATATCTCCACGTGCTCCTCCATGCTGCGCGGTAGTACTTTGCTCCTGTCTCTCTCGCTCCCTGTGGTCTGCTCACAAACACTGACACGTGCGGGTCTACACAGCTCCATCCAGTGAGCCACCAAGCCTGGAAAAGGAGCAGCACTGTCAAAAGATGAAACACAACTGGAACATTAGTCAGCAAATAACGCTGAATTGGGCCATTTTGGTCACAACGACTGGATGTGACAGGAGTGCAGATGATTTGAAGGCTTGACGGAGCCACTACATACAGAATTACAATCTTTGTGTAATTGTACATGACTTGTCCAGATTTCTTGCCTAGTCATTTGTTTAAATTTTTGGATATAGTTAATTAAGAAACATATGTGTTTCATTTTCGGGAGTTAAATTATGGCTTGTTCCAGATCAATTGTTTGGAGTTGTGTGAGTCACCAGCCTTCCCTCCTCCTCCTCTTCTCATCCTGGAGCAGGCTTTACTCAGACGGTTCAAGAAGCTGAACCTCCTGAAGGCTGCGGGTCCCCTGCCATCCTGAAGCATTGTGCTGCTGAGCTGGCTCCAGTGTTCACGGACATCTTCAATGCTTCCTTGGTGTCCTGTCATGTTCCTGCCTTCTTTAAATCCTCCACTATCATTCCTGTTCCCAAGAAATCAGAGGACCACAGGACTCAGTGACTACAGACCAGTGGCACTGACTTCGGTGGTCATGAAGTTCTTTAAGTGCCTGGTTCTATCTCACCTGAAATCCATCACTGCTCCTCTCCTGGACTCAATGCAGTTTCCTATAGAGCCAACAGATCTGTGGACGATGCAGTGAGCCAGGCCCTTCATTTCATTCTGGAGCATCTGGACTCCCCAGGAACCTATGCAAGGATCCTGTTTGTAGACTTCAGCTCTGCTTTCAATACGAGTCTCTGAATGTTCTGCTTCAAGACAAGCTCTACGTGCCTGACTCCTTTTCCTGCAGGTGGATTACAGACTTCCTGAGCAGCTGGAGCCAGTACGTGTGGCTGGGGACGACTGTCTCTGACACTTCTCATCCTGGACATAGACTGTATGTCCCTCTTCCCCCTGGCATATATATATATATATATATGGCAGAGAGAAACGTAAACACCAGTAAAATGAACCCACCAAAGCCAAAGTCTGATGGATTCTTCATAGAAGATTTCAGGATGTATTGTAGCAAGACTGAAACAGTTTGATTCAGCTGCATGAAGGCAGAAGAAGACTAGGAAGAAGGTGAGCCAAAATGTTATTTGGTGCTAAAGATGTTTTTAGGGCATGGAGGACGTAAAGGCATCCGATGGTAAAAGCAAGAGCTCAGGAGAGCGTGCAGGACTTACGGTAACATACTTACAGTAAATAAGGTAACCATGGAAAACCATGGTAAAAATGTAAAAGATCAAGCGCTATATTAAAAGCGCTCCTCATTGTATCGAATTTGATGTATCTAGGAATATAGCGGCGTATATGACTCTTTGCCTTACTGATGTGACTTAAAGGCACGTTGGAGTCCTTGGACAGGATTTATATTCCAAGTTACACACAATTCCAAGTCAATTTCTGTCATTTTTCCTCTAAAAAATGTAGAATAAACAGTAGGTATCTAAAAGAAATTTACTGCCTGAAACTGTTGTCGTCACCTATCATGAGTCCATCTATAGCAGAAGACAATTCCACCTCTGTTTTGTTTGCCTAATGGAACAAATAAGGGACAAAGGATCGAGCTGTGGGGAACACCGCTGGTGTGGTAGAGCGATTTGTCTGCGGGACTGAAAATCATTGCTCATAATATTTTGAAAAGCAGTGAGTCAATTTCACCCTTCCCTTCTCGGTCGTTTCACCAGTACATAAGGGGAGGATCACATGGTTAGCAATTAATAAGGACTCCTCCAAATCAATTTGAGGTGCATTTTTTGGCTGTTAAAGCGTTTTGCTGAACTTAGATTAGATTTTTTTTCTATAGCCCAGTGAAGGACAAGAAAGGTTTATTACAAAACCAAGGAATGAATGACCACATCTACCTATTCAGAGCACTAACCTGAGTTTAACCGTGGGAGGAAGAAAGCCACACCAGCATCAGAAGGACATCACCCAAGTCAGTGAACCAACCCGGGATCTTCCTGCTGTGGCAGCTCTACCAAACTTTCTGTTGGTTCGAAATTTTGACTTGTGAGTGACGGCACAGCTGAGAAGTCATGAGCTGCTTCAGTGAATTCTCTATCAAAGTCTCCAGAAATTGACCTCATAGATAAGTCAAGGACACAGAGCACATTTCCGCTGAGCTCACTGAAAGCTAAATCTATCGTCACAGCAACCGCCACATCCTGACATGCCCACAACATGTTTCAGTTCCTTTGATGTCATGAAAATTATAGATCCTCTAAATTAAAGATGCTTTTTTATTCAAGTGTGTAACAACAACCACACCATTGACACGGCATGTACTGTGATTTCATCCAAACACAGCCTCCAGTCAAATCACGAATAACAAAACTGTATTTTCTCAGGGTAAAAAAAGACCACTTACCATCAGACCATGAGATACGTAGCCCAAGAATTAGCAGTAGTAGTAGTAGTAGTACAGAGTTGCTGAGACTTAAGCAATCGTGTCTGCACCCAGTAAAACAATGTTGAGTAACCAATAACAACACAACACAGTCATATGGCAGCTGATTTATTATCTTGATTCTGTTGCATACTGTTCAGTAAAGTGTTTTTTTTTGCCATTTCTGAATCACTGAGTGAAGGCTTTTCTGGAAAATATTACAGAATGTGAATATCATTTTTACCTGATTATATTATATATTTTTATTTAGATTTAACTGATTCTGATTCCTTTTGCATTGGGATATGTATATTATAATGATGCACTATTTCCGGTGGGGAAAATTCTCTTGCAACATATGATAACAAAATTATCTTTGAGATTTACAGACGAAAACATTTATAGTCATTACTTCATCTGTGTATATTGGTTATAAGAAATGTATGACATCCGAGGTGTGCTCCTGTGTCTGGATGCTGCGCTTGACTCATGTGGGATGTAGTTGGGTGAGACTACTGCTTCCCCTCACAAGCCACTAAAAGCCAGTGGTCTGCTGCTGCCGCCATTAGCCGGGTGGTGTGTTTTTAGCCTTGTAAGTGCTATTAAAAGACAGCGAAACAGAGAATGTCAAGAGGTGATGCCTTCTCTCTCCTCGACACAAAAACAGTTTGGCATCAGCAGTGAGATTTTCGCTGAATTGCAAATGTGCTGCGCTGGGCAATATAAGCCTGTCTAATCCCTGCTTTGACATTACTGCATTGGACCCGCACACACACACACACACATTAAATCCCACCATGACACAATACATGCTTCTGTGTCTCCTATTTTCAAGTCCATAAGACATTATCTCCTCGGCCAGCCCTCGTGTGGTGATGCTGTGGCGCGGTCCAGTCACTGGTGTTAAAATCAAGGCGGAATTTTAGGCAAACTTGGTGGAAATGGTCAGCAAAGCAGCTTTTTCTGATTTTCCAGGCAGGAAACAAACGGACGTTGCAGCTCTGGTGTTTTAAGAGCTTACTCAAGCACAACATCAGAGATGCCTCCAAGACCCACCACCTTACATAACTGAGGCTCTGTAGCGCTTCCACACGAACACTGTAATCCTCTGTTGCCATGGATACCGCTGTCCCAGCAGACCTTCCCTGTACTCCACAACAGATACAACCTTGATTAATAAAATAGTACCCAGGCTGCACAAAGCTGCGACTAAAAATAACCGGTGCTCTGCTGGCGATGATAATGATGCAGGGAGGCTCCTGCCCTCTGACAGTGCCCTTGAGCAGGGTGATGAATGGTTGCGAAACCAAGTGGACCACAGAGAGGCAGTGATGGTCGAATGTTTTGTGAGAGCTCTATTACTGCTGTCAATAATAATAATAAAAAAACTGAAGCTGAGTTAACGCATGGTTAATCGGAACTGAATCACACATTTGGGATCTGTTCTGAATGCAGCTTAAAGGAAGCTGTTTTCAGCACCACAGTGGCCAATAATGCTTTACGTGTGCAAACATCTGTTTACTCCAACAACCCAACAAAACAGATAGTGTAAAGAACATTCTTTAGAATAACCTCAGAAGCACTCAAGAAGCTCAACAACATGCTGGCAGCATAACATTGTAAACATTATTGGCCACTCTGCTGTGGATGACATCTTTCTTCAAGGAACAGATACAAAATATGGCATTCACTTGACATTAAACACAAGGTAACTTTTTTAATTTTCAATCTATTGACAGCCCTAAACGCTGTATATTTTCCTCACCTCCTCTGTGGTCACGGGCGAATCAAAAGACAGGTGATAGGACTTTTATTGGTCTGTGTCTGCCCTCATTACAGCATTCATAGGAAGCTTAATGTGTTTGAAGGGTGAAGGAAATGTGTAGTCCACAGCATCCCAAAATAAAGGCAAGAATGCAACATGAAAAAAGCTATTAAAAAAAGACATTACACCTGTTCAGGACAACTTCCTGTTCTTTTCTGAAGACAGGCATAAACTCTTTTAGATTCACTCATGAGCGACCAGAAATAGATTGAACTAGTTGGCACGACAACATGAGCGGATATGAGGTGCCCAGGAAGTCACTTCCACAAATAAGGAGTGCAATAATGACTTAATAATTAAGATGAAGGGAACGAAAGAGAGGAGAGGACATTCCTTTTGGCTGATTGGTTCAGACTAAATTATACCAGACTAGTCAGCATATGATGTGCTTGAACATATATGCATTTATAGATTGTTGTAAAGATCAGTTATGCTGTTTTGAAGATTTGAATTTTAATGTCTTAAATGTGGTGTGAAAGGCATGTGTCCTTCCATACGTCCTTTGTGATGTGGTAACATACGTTTAACGTCATGAGTTGTGTTGCTCCTGGAGCCTGGGTATTTCTCTTCTTAGAGACTGATGACATCACGACTGGTTGACTCATGATCCCGTCAGTGACTAATTTAATGATTGGTTGCAGTAGACCCTGTCGACTAGTCGCTGCAGCACTAATGCACACACCTATAGAAGCATACAGAAAATGCCCAAGCTGCTTTTCCAGTCCTGCAGCCTGAGTGTTGTGACGCAGAGGCCGAAGTGGCGCTCAAAGGAAGACGCCAGCACCTCATTCATGGAAGCTGAGCGACAGCAAGTCGTGCTGTGCTGTGTTCTTTCTGATCAATCTTATGCCCACCTTCCTGCCAATGAAGACAAGACCTCAAAATAACTAAGAGAAGACCGAGCAGTAGCTGAAGAGAAAAAAGACTGAAAAGTATCGTTGACCTAATTCTACCTTGACGATACATTTGGATCTCCTTCGTTCTTGCACCATTAAATAAAATAAGAACATCCAAAATGGATTCCTTTGGACAGCATTTAGTATGCACAATAAGTGATGGGGCTTTTACTCATTTGAGACAGCTTAAGTGACTGTTGATGAATTCAAGTTCTGTTGCTGAGTTGGTGAGCCTTGGTGTTGCAATGTCTGGCTCTCCTGAGATAAACCGTCTTCTCTTGCTCTATGGATGTCCTTTATTTCCAACATCTGAATTTTGTTGCCTCACTCATGAAGAACTTAGGTTTTACAAATGTAAATGTCTTGAGAAAGTATGTGTCATTTTTTTGGCCCTTAAACTTGACTGAACTTGTCATGAGCTGGAGTGTCTCCATGGTGACTGTCCATCAGTGCCACGATCTTACTACTAGGATCACGTCAATAGATATATACTCATATTGGATCAGCAGGCATCACAGAAGCTTCACATCACAACCACACTAAGTTGTACTTTTTTTCTGTGTGGTGAGCACGTCAGTATACAGCATTCACAACCCAAATTACAAACTCAACACAAACATCATGTTTATGTGTGGGTTAAGCAAGACATATAATATGAAAATAAAAAAATTCTGTCTCCTGCAACCGTTACATTTGATATTTCTGTTATTTACATTTACAATAAGTACTTTAGTGCAACTGTGGGGCCTGCCAGAGGCAAAGTTTTGGTGAGGGCCACTTATGACTGGTCATATTGCTTGTTGATATTTATTCATAATAATTACTTGTTGGTGAATCCACTTCATGCCAATGTGAGTCTCTTGATGATCTATTAAAAAGCACCAGATTATGTTCAACATTAGGAAGATGTTGGCTTCAAATACCATGTGTTTCGCGACCCCTCAAATGTGCATCACATAGTTTTGCACCGTACAGAAGGTGCTTACTATCTTGGAGGATGAGAATCAAATTGGGTTTGATCGCCATTGGCCCGTAAATGGACTAGTAACAGTGGAACCATGAGTTACTGCAGAGCCCAACATTACTAACTTCAGTAAACCTGTCTGTCAATAAAAGCTGATATCAGTTATCAGCGTAAGTTTGAGACCCTGTGTGAGGATCAGATTGGCTAATATGAGCCAAGACCCAAGATCACAGAGGAGATATGTAGTAGCACGTAAAGGACTGTAGAGACCCTTGTTATGTTAATGAGTGAAATTACTTTAAGCTGTGATTTTGTGCTTGGTCCAAGGAATCCAGGTTTGCAGGTGCCAGCACGAGCATGAGCAAGTGAGTCGGCCACATGGAAATAATGGTATGATGTTTGCACGAAAAAAAAAAAAATTATATATTACATATGAGCGCTTACTAATGTGGAGACATTTATATAATAATAATAATAATAATAATAATAATAATAATAATAATAATAATAATAATAATAAGAGGAGCGGGCTGACCCCGCCTCTGCCTATTGCGGGGCTGCTCCATGTGACGCTGCTGGGCCGTAACAAAAATCCAGTATGGCGGAATCTGCCAGGAGATGAAATTGTCGTCCATTCTTTCTCCTGTGCCGGGAAGAAGCTGTAAGGGGAACATGGAGGAGAACTGGGAGTGTGGCGGAACACGCTGTCGCCCTGCAGCAGGGCTGCTGGTGAGTTCGGGTCCAGTCGGGAGAAATGTCTACTGGAGCCGCTTTGATGTTGATAGTCGGGCAGTGATGCGATACACACACACACACTCTCTTCATCAAAACAATGTCCAGCTGCAGGTCTCTCCTTCTGTCGCTTATTGCGGGGCTCTAACGGCTGTTTCGCAGTCCGGACACAGAGCGTGTTTCAGTGTCGAGGACCAATGTCTGACGGCCGGTGAAGTCAACATTTGAAGGCGGTAGTTGCTCTGTAGCGGGCGGGAAGTGCGGGAGTGTTTATTATGCCGATTGTTGCTGAGCTATTTTTAGTCGGCCGATAAGAGCCACACGTCAAAACGCGATGCAGTTCTTTACTATCGCCATTCTGCCTCACTAACACCGTGAAACTCGGGCCTCTGTGAGTGAACATGTATATATACTGTGTGTGTGTGTGTGTGAATGGTTGGAGATGGGCGGTGGTAACGCTCTGCATGCGTCAATCTCTTTTTTTTTGTGAATGGGGGCGTTTAAGCGTTGAAGCAACATCGTGTCTGCCTGTTTTAACTGCCGGCCACTTTCTAAAGTGGAAGGAAGTGCACGGCCGGCGAGAGCCGTGCCATTGAGTTGGTAGTTTAGTGCAAGCTTCGGTTAGCTGCTGCGTGTTGACGGTGTAGCTTCTGTCACAACAATGCAGCAACTAGTGAAGTGACTTCTCACCCCGTTAATATCCATTCGAATACAAGAAGAACACATTCATCCATTTCTGAAATGACTTCGACCCCCCACATTGGCTCTCCAGTGAACCCATTTATGCGTCTGCATCATCTCAGTTTGGCCTCCAGGGCCTGTCTCCCCAGACCTGTCATCCTGCATTAGACTAACTTTTTAAGGGACAATTGCATTGGGCACACACACACACTAGCGCGCGCACACACACTCCTGTGAACATGGTGCATGCATGAAGCCCCCCTGGAGTGGCAACAACTCCCCAAACAACATGCTGACCCCTCCCATCACTCCTTGCTTCGCCATCATAAAGTGTGTGTGTGTGTGTGCTGTGCAGTGACCGACTTTATTTTTTGGAAAGGGGGGGGCAATTTGTTCCATGGCTGGATGCACTGTCTGGCACTCTGTCTTAAGAACCCACCTCCCACCCCTTGCATCCAAACAGCCTGACTTCACAGACCACTGTCACCACCACCACAACAACAACACACACACACACACACACACACACACACACACACACACACACACACACACACACACACACACATGCAAGGGCGTGGACATGAATGCTCCTCGTCATGTCTCAGTTGCCCCCCTCCTCTCCATGCATGATACCCTAGGGCAGTGTTACCCCATTTCTATTGGTGGTAGTTGGGTCCACTTGGGCATGGTGCTTTCATCCCATCTGACACTTTGGCTCCAGGGCTGGTGAATTAGAGCTGTTTGGAAGACAAAGAAAAGAACAGTCATTTGAACTGATGTCCACAACCTTATTGCTAAATCAAAAAATAATGATCCGATTCTTTCTTCACCGTCACCCGTCTGGTGCTTTCTCCCTGTCCCTCGTTCATCACACTTGGTCTTCTGTGTACAAAAGTCAAGGCAACATTCAATCACTATCACCATCATCTGTTTTTTAAATAAACATCAGTCCCCAAAATTGTTGCTTGTCTCAATGAACTTTTGACTTCTGTGATGAGCAGGAAATGTGATGGTTTACTTTCTCTGTGTGGCAAAACTTCAGGAATAAGAGTCCCTGCTGAAACCTGTCAACATTTTTCTGACTGCACTTCTGTTCTTTCCTCTTCTCATAGCCTGGCCCTGAAGCTTGACAGAGCCCTGATCAGAACCAAACACAAAGGCTCATGGGGATTGGCTGCTGCTCCATCTGGATATCTGCTTCCTGTTTCCAGCTGTGAGAGACACTTTGGAGGCCGTCTTTACACTGCATGTTGAATCCGTCTCCAGACACTCGCAGACATCTACCATTTTGGCAGGATAGCAGTCTCACTAGCTGGTCAACCACATCTGCACACTCCCACGCGCCAAGGGCCCGTCTGAGCTGCTGGGTCGCACACACCGGCCAGCGATGACATCACACAGTCACCCAGGTAGGAACTCTTCTAACGCTGGCCGTGCTCTTTTCAGCATGAGCTGATACTGTGAAGTCAGTGATGCAAAACCATGTAGTGTGGCGCTGGGTCAGGTTTGTTTTGAACCTCATCGATCTGCCACTTTCTACTGTGTGCACCCCTTATTTGATGTATACATGTGTCCAAATGTGTATATGTCTGTGTTTTCTTTCTCTTGCGTTAGTAGTCACGTTCTTGTTTGGAACTCCAAGTGACTCTGCGTCTTATTGAAGTCAGGTTTATGAAATAATGTGGTCAAAGAACTAGCCTGTGGTCAATGTTTATGCAGTGGCTTCCTGTCATAGATTAACTTGTCCCTCCAGGAGATGGCGATGTTGCGAACACAACTAACAATGCACTTCCAACCAATCCCTCGAGTTCTGCTAGGTGCTACAATTTTGTCCAAACACAGCAACTTTCCCTCCAGTTCCACCAATTACTTTGGCCTCTCTTCGTCTAAAACAGTTGAACTCACTAGTGCAGCTCGTCGTCACCCGAACCTTGTACAGGGCTACTAACTCACAGAACTCACAGAAACTACTCACAGAACATCATTATAAAAAAGCTGCACTTATTTTATCATTGGTTTTTATTTAGCGTTCATTTATTTATTTAGTGTTTGTCTGTTCTTTGCACTTAAAATACTCATTGCTTTTTGCAAATAAAGCGGAAAAAAACGTAACATATCATGGAGGTGTGCATGATTATGGCGCACATAAAGCATATGACTTGAACACATAAAGCATATGTGTTCAAGTCATTTTTATGCTAAAAAGTGACTAATTCGAATAGTAAAAAAAGGCCTGCCCCGTAAACTAGTTAAATGAAGAGGAAGGGCACCATCACTATCTCCCCTGATATATTTGAAGTTTTTTCAGTGAGGACAGAGATTATAGTTGCTGCTTCAGGAGCTGATAAATAATGTGGTATGCAGCTGGCTCACAAAATGGTCATCTTCCTGGTTGCTCAGGTACCTGATGGCGTGGAGTGTGTTTACGCCTGGTGGAGTGTGGCCTAACAACTGACCTCTTGGATCTGGAAAATTTCTGCTTAAATATCTGCAAAACCCTCAAGCACTCGTGTCTTAACTGTCAAACCTGCACTGTTAAAATATGTCATCGTATCGGATGATTGTGGATGACATCTAGACACGTCAGGAGCGCACTCACATGTGAGTGTGCATGTATGTGTGTATGTGTGCATGTGTCCAAGAAGGGTCAACTGCAGCGTTTAGCCAGCAGTGTTTAGGACCTTACTGAGTCTGAGGGCCTTTATAGGTGGAAAAGCAGATGACTGTGATTACCATGCTGGGAACCTGCCTTCACTCAAGGCATCCCTGAGTTACTGAAGTTGTTTCCAGGCGACCCTTGATCAACTTTGCTTTCTTAAAAAGTCAACTCAATCTTTTGGTCCAGAGCGGTTGGACGATAGGAAGGAAATACTGTTAAAATGGCTTAAACAACTGCTTTAGACGAATGTAGCAACTAGAATTATTAAAAAATAATTTTGGCATAAGACCAGCAAAGCAAGAAGACGACTGTTGCTAATGTTATTGTTTTTGTCTGAGAGTACTACTCCTACGGAACCGTACATCATGCTGAACGTGAGTCACAGGAAGTGATGCCATGCCGCTGGAGCCAAGGTTATACAGTAATAGTTTTGGAGTTTTCATTAGTTTTCGTTTTATTTAGTTGTGAACTTTTGTCAATGAGGTTCAGTTAGCTTGAATTAGTTTTAGTTTTTGAAAAACGCTTGGTTTCGCTTTGGTTTTTATTCGTTTTTGTGATTGTTTTAGTTTTTTTTTTCCTTCAATATGGGGTATTGAAATAAGATTGCTGATTGAAATAGATCACAAAATTAGTCGGTAATAAAAACTCCTCAAAAGACTCCATATAAGATGACAGGTTTGCCCCACTACCAGCTTCATGCTAGTCAGCGTTGTCAGGTCAGTCTTCAGATTTTAAATCATCTCAAAAGGCTTCTTCATGATAAATAAATGTTAATTAATAAATGTAGACAGAAACGAAGGACAATTTCGCTATAATTTTAGTATGTTTTGTTTTGTTTTGTAAAAGGTTTCAGTTTTCAGTTATTGTTTTATGAAAAACGTTCTGTTTATTATTGGTTATTTTTATTATTTTTCTATTTTTATCTCAGTTAACGAAAATGGTTTACAATTCTAGTTTTCGTTTTTTTTTTAGAATTTTTGTTAACTATAATAATCGTGGTAGGAATGGGCAGCTTGGTGGCGAATGATACGAACAGATTGAACAGAAGAACAGACTCAGCAAAAGTTGCGGTGGGAATTGCTGACGGTATAATGCTTGCTTTTATTAATGAGAAGTACATTTCTTTCCGACCTGCAGCCGTCTTCAACCCAGTATGTCTCTTCATATACATCTCTTAACGTCCAACCAGTGCGACCTCCCCTGTCATTTGGTTATGGTATTTGATACAGGGTTTCACCAGAGAAGAATAAGGAAATAAAAGTCACGGAACGGTGCGCAGCCAATTAAGAAGCGATGGGAAAGTTTCGACTTTTACTGAATTGATGACTGTAAAAACACTACTTTTTCATCATGACAAGTAAACCCCTCTCTCTTTTTACGTCTGGCTGGAATGTGTGACTTGAGTTCCCCAAGCAATGGACTTAATGAGGTTTCTTTCTGGATTTCTTTCTTGCCGAACACCGCCATAATCATGCACACCTCCATGATATGTTACGTTTCTTTCTGGCTTGTTTCTATGTTTTAATACGATTGGTCGTGTGAGATGTCATCGTGAAAAAGGGCCAATTTTTGTAAAGGTGTGGCGGCTCTCATTTAGGTCGCAGCGTTGTGGCACACTTGTTTACATGTAGCGGAAACTCTGTGATTAGATGTGTTGCCAAAAACCACCATTGTCTTGTCCACCTCCATGATGCGCTTGTTTCAATGTTTCCACTTTGTTTCATCACGTGTCATCACATGGGATTTCATCTAAAAAAACGAGTGGAAAGAAAAATTCTGAAGGCACGGTGGGGTGGGGCAGGGACGGGGATTAGTTGAATAAATATTTTCAAATCTTTGAGATCACGCTCATGCGACAAGAGAACACACAACTTTTTGTAATGGCACTCCTTTGTCTTCAGTGTTGTCAGATTCAGACCAATGTCTGTCCAATCTATCAACAGGGTGGCGGCCCATAATCGATCCACCCAGATATTCCCGAATAATTCATTAAACAAGGTTGTTATTGCTTTGCTACTTCATTGAAAATAGGAAAAGTCCTGGCAATGTGGTTGCTATATGAGTATATGATTGATTGAAATTTGAAGTCAAAGTCCCCAAAATTGGCAACAAGCCCACCACCGTACTACAGCTGCTGGACAGTCTTTTTTTTACCGTATTATTAGGGCATTGAATCGGTCTGAGTAGATCACAGTGGGGTAAATAATTTCACGGTGATTAGAGAAGTTGTTCTCTAATCTACCACTGTCAACAATGTTTTCTGTCTTGTGGTTAGAAGTATGTAATATGCATTGCATCAATGATATCCCGCTGTATGACGAAACCGTTCCACTGTTCTCCCCGGGAGTAATTGAATGGTTTGGGTGATAGACAATGTTGAACTGCAACGTTCCTAGTTTCTGCTCCTGCGGGTGAGTCGACACAGAGAAGTCAGATAGATGTGTCCTCTGTACACATTAAAAAGTTGAGGAACCAAAACAACATTCAGGCCGGATCTGATGCTCAAATCCCACCAATGAGATTCACATACAAAGCCAAAACTTTGAAAGCAGTCAGAGTGGTACAACAATGTGAATCGATGTTGAACATTATTTTTGGCTTAGACTTTGACTCAATAAACAGGAAATATGAATGAAAGACTAGCCTTTCTGTCGATTATTTGAAGCTATTATTAGTGCATCTCCTTTAGTTTATCTTCGTCTTTCAAATCAGTTTTGGGGAGTTTCTTGACCAATCCTCAGCATTCCTCCTCAACGATCAGTTCCTTTGTTTATCTACACTTAGGGGGCACTTATTTGATGCAACATTTAGTATTAAGCCAACTATGAGAGGCTGAGGGACGCCTTGATGGCCAAGTATGAAACTCCAATACTGAAATAGCCGCTGCAGCGACCAAGAAGTTGGCATAAACAGCTGCCCAAGTTCAGGCAGAACTAACAAAAGGGGAAGTTGGTATTATAAGAATGATGACATTGTTTATTCTGGTTTAATGTTTGCATGAACACAGCAGCTATGACATCTGTATAAATATAGGTCAGATATAATGAATGAAGCCAGTCTTTCCCTGCCAACTTGTTGCAAGTGATGCTTGTGTATGTCGGGGGGGGGGGGCCCTCATGGCCATTACTTTGAGGTCTTCACTCACATATGAGTGACAACTCTGCAACTTGTTGGGCAGGAAATCCTGACGGATGAAACCTGTGTCGGGCAGAAACGTTGGAGTTATTGCCCAGTAAGGTGCTTGTCTGAGCGTGCCTGTGTGTGGCACCCCTGAGTGCCAGAGATGGTTTGAAGAGCTTTTCAGAAGGAAACACTTACTCAAAGCAGGTCAACTGATAGCCTTCACATCCGTGTTTTAAGACTGTGGACAGGCTGAAGTATTTGGAGAGGAGTAATTGCAAGCTGCACTTAGAGCTGTCCCTCATCAGTCTGTGATTTTTTTGCTCTCCACTTCAGTAAAATGGGCCACACACATAATTGGGGTGTTTTTCATCCCGATTTTGCTCCTTCTCAACTGTTCATCCATCATCAACTGCACATCTGTTGCCGGGTCGTGGGGGCAGCAGCTTTAAAAGGTCGGCCAAGCGCACTTCCCCTGGCCCACATCCACCAGATCTGACTGGGGAATCCTAAGACACTCCCATCCCAGTCAAGCGACTTTTTATCCTTATGTGTGGGGTCTCTGACAGTTAAAAAACAATGCTTAGATTTCGAAAATCATTATATGCGTGTGGGGGCATATTTTGAAAACCAGTTCCTCTCCTTTTCTGAGATGTAAGTCAAGGTGTATTCAGTTCTTCTGGGAAACCGTTTCTCGATTACAAGAGGCACTTGATTTTTTTATCTGGAACTAAGTTGTTTTAGTGCGTTATCATTCAACAGGAACCAGGAGCTAAGCCCATGAATACCTTTTTAGTTGAACTGGGTTAATGAAACATCATAATGCAACTCACAATCCCCATCTTGACAGCCCATTAGGTGGCTCTCCGCTCTAAAATGTTTCCTCAACCATGTTAATGGAACTTCATTTTAAACCAAGACAGCGCCACCTTTTGAAGTCTGCCCCTATGGAAGTTATGGATGTTGAACCATTGTTCTATAGGGATTTGCGTCCAAAAATGTGCCCACCGTTTTCAAACCATGTTTGGAATGTTGAGCATAAATGGGCCATTATCAAGTCTAGTTTTCAGGCATATCAGTGAACCATGATCTGATCGACTAAACACAGGTTATTTTACTCCTTCACTGCTCATTGTTCTTATTTTCTGTTGTGTATTTTGCGTTATTTGTATGTACATTTTTTCACTATAGCGTGTTCTTGCGCTACACTGAGTCTTTAATGAATGTGGTGAACTTGAACGTGTGCTCTGACAGCAATGATCATCCAATACATATTTTCTTCATGTGAAAAGCTAATTTATTGTCCAGTAGTCCACAAAACGAGGTAACACAAAATAAGAGCCAGACTCCAGTGATGCGTAGCATGAATTCTACAGCCGTTGTTTTTGGACTAGGCGAGGCTTTTTTTTTTTTTTTTTAAACTTCCTCTAAGCTTTTTAATAAAGTACATTTTAAGACTGTATATATTACGTGCAACTACTGAAAATTATCCATATAATTAAAGTAATATAAGTAAGTAAGTGTGACAAAAGATTTTACATCTCATCATCTCTTATTGTTTCAGATTTTGACGTCCAGATTGTGTGTGCCGGGTGAAGAGCCCCTATGATATTTAAGATTTTTTCAGGCATGAAAAAGTCGCTCAGAATGGAAAATAGGCATAGATTTCACCTTCTGATACAGTGCCAGTAAAATGTCCTAATTTAGTTTTGGCTCCAATAGTCCACATTCAGAGAAAAGGTGGCTTAGACAGAAACAGCAATTAAAGGGTAGATTTCCGCATGCATTACTTTTCCAGCACCCTGTCAAAAGCATATCTATGGCAGGATATAGACTGTGTAGCGATGAGATTTAACTGCTGTTTTGCACTTGTGTGGGTGTGAGCGCCTTTTATGGCTCTGAACCAGTGAACTTGACACTATTGCTCCGTTCCTCGAAGTCTCAGCCGTATCTAGGTTACAAACTGCAACAATATCCAAGTGAACACGGCCCTGCAAGACAATAAAAAAAAATAGTCCAGTGTTGTAATCACCAGGCGATTAAATACTGTCGAAAAGTTCCGCTGGTGTTCCCCTGTTCAAAGCTGTGAAGGAAGGACAATGAAAATGTGAAATGAAGCTGGTTGGACGACGGATAAGCAGATGGTGCTGAATTAATTTTGAATGTCTTTGTGGCTTCAAGTAGGAGCTGGCACTTTAAACAGACAAAGAGGCGTGAGGGTAGCGGGGGGCAATTGATTTTTGCAATTTTAGGTTTCTTGTTTTCTTTATCCAAAAGCAGAAGTTGAATCATACACTCCTAGAGATAATGTATCAACGATACTTAAAACAAAATATATAGATATATTATCGAAAAAGGAGATGTTTTGGAATATTTTTGACACAGAAAGAAATGGTCTTCTTCTCATTATTAAAACGAAAGTCAAAAGGCTCAAAAGTGCACTGCAACTGTGTTATTACATTCTAAACAATATAATACCCCTAGCCAGAGAATGTCCACACGAACCAGGTCGTCGGGTAAAAAAAAAAAAAATCCCGTCCTCGACTGCCACCTAGTTCTCTTTGCACCCGACCCCTATGACTCCCTCTGTGGGTGGTGGGTCCGCAGGAGGGACGGCCCATGTCGTTCATTCGGGCTTGGCCCGGCCTGGCCACATGGGCAGAGGCCATGCCCCCTGGACGCCTCCCTGGGGAGGTGTTCCGGGCATGTCCTACCGGGAGGAGACCCCGGGGAAGACCCAGGACTCACTGGAGAGATGATGTCTCCGGTCTGGCCTGGGAACGCCTCGGGATCCCCCGGGAGGAGCTGGAGGAGGTTTGTGCAGACCGGGAAGCTTCCTTGCTCCGAATGCTGCCTCCGCGACCCGACCCCGGATAAGCGTTAGAAGAAGGTGAAAGGTGATAATACCCCTAATGTTCGTGTGTTCTGCATGTTTTTTTTTTTTTCCCTTATCAAGGCAAATTCATTTACAGACAGAATTCATCTGTCCACTTTTCACGATCATTAAATACAAGAGTAATGTGGTCTGTGATCTGCTGTGTCAATCACATGACGGCATGGATGATGTGTGGGTGTTGTGGACACTCATTTGGCGACTGTCCGGCAGATAGTATGGATGAGTCTTTGATGGCTCTCTCTGATGTGCACATTAAAGCGTCCTGTATCATCGCTGTTGTGATGACAGTGTTGAACACGCTGCAGCTGTAGTCAGGGTCTTTCCAGTGCACTGCGATGACCCCTGTGATTTCTAGTGCTGTCCAAGGTCCTAAATGTTGTGCTTTGCTGGAAGGAAATGTATTTGGTTTAACATTGTCCTTTTAATTTCTATGGCTCTGATTTTCTTATGTATTTCTCCATGCTGGAAACAATGCGACACCCAGTTTACATATGTCTGTGACCCTTAGCTCCTAATTTTTACATTTTTTTTATAAATTACCCACAATAGTGTGTTTTCCAATCAGAATATTGATTGGCATTTAAAAGGTCTGTTTGGATGTGGTGCTGAACAACCTGAATCTAGAATGGCAAATGTTGTCGTTTCACTTTGAGGGAAGATTCTCATTTCATCAGTTCTGTTGTGCAGCAGATCAGATGTAGTTTTTGAAAGTCAATTTATCACTCATTCATTTACCCTGGTCCCAAATGATTTTGACTCCCCTGTGAGGACAGATGCTCTCTGAGCCCTGCTCTTCTGGAGTGGGCCATTCCTTAACATGCTATTGGTGACGTCAGACACCTAATATTCAAGAGCCTTGGATCATCACCAGTTTATTCTGTGGAATGTGAAGGCTTGTTCCCAGAGGAGATTCATTGTTCTCAGCTGGTTCTGTTCAACAACTGAATGATCCAAACAGACCGCAGTTGACCTGAAGTGGGCATGTCAGGTATGTAACTATTGTAGGGAGAAGAGAAACAAGTTATCTGAGGGGCCTCTCCTTTGTCAACAGTAGTAATCATTATAGAGTATTTTCAAGAAAAGGTCCCTCTCTTTGACATTGAAACAAAGGTTGCATTTAGACTGCAGCCTGGAGTGACCCAAATCCCATTTTTTGCCCCTATATGACCTGTATCTGATGTTTAAATTGCAGTCTGAACAACCCAGTTTCTAATGTGACCCAGGCCACTTGGGTATGTGGTCCTAATTCCAATACGTATCCATCTTCAGTATGAATGACCAGGTAGCATCTATCCGACCTGCATGTCATAGAGCTCTCACAAAGTTTCTCTTGCCATAGGGACCTTATGAACGAACTCACGCGTCAGTGAATCCGCTCACATCAGAATCCCACCATTCTTGGCTGTGACTCCGCACCCACACTCTTCTCTGTATAAGTTGCTGCCATTGCCCTACAAAATTCAGTTACCAAAAATCTGGCTCTTTTCTGTCTTAACCTCCTTAAAACCAATAAGTCGTGCATGCGTTGGTTCCGATAGCGAAGCCACTTTAATATCGCCAGATATACTCCACTGCTAGTGTCCATGTTTGCAAACAGTGAGCACGCTCACATACAAGTCGCGTTTGATTGTAAATGCCGGCAACCTCGCAATTTATGTTTTATTTCTTTAAAAAAAAAACAAATGAGCATTAAGCCCTGCAGTCTGAACTTAGTGTTGTAGTCAAGACCACAACATCGTAGACCGAGACATTATCAAGAATGGAAAGTATAGAGACGGATATTTGGAGATCAAGACTTGACCAACACTGTTTATGTAAGGATTCTCAAACTGATCCACAGACACCACTGATAAATATCAAAGACCAAACGCATCAAAACGGAACTAAAATCCAGAATCCTTCTTTCACCAGTTATGACAGTTTTCTCTGTCGGTCGTGACTGGCCTTCAATACTAAGACAGAGACAAGAAAAAATGCATACGAGACCTTAAAAAAGACCAATCTTGAGTACTTCAACATTATCACTCACTCCATCTTAATCCAGACACGTGCGAGCTCATGCCGCTTTCTTCCAGGTGTGAAGGGGTTAAAAGCTTTCCCTGCGATAACGAGGGCCCGACTTATCCCTGAGTCTATTTTTAGAAAGGCACACACAAGATGGACTCACGTGCATGCGTGGCAAACAAACAATCATTATTTTGGTCTTCTGTGCTGATTCTCTTTTTCACGACTGAGCAGTTTGCTGCAGTGTGCTGTTCAGCTAAAAGAGGAGCATGCGTGACGGGGCCGCAGTGTCTTTCATGCCAAGGGTCATCGTGATCTGAGCATGACGCCTCATCATGGGCAATTTCAGGACTCACGTTGGGCTACCATCCGTTTGATAAGGTCAAACCCACCTGTTGAAACATTTTGGCAGATGGGAATACGCTTTTAACTGTTGTCTTACCAACAATACTGCCAGCACGCCCTCCATCACGGCTACCGGTGCGCAGAGAAGCGGAGCCACCCGCCCTGACACCGTGCTAGTCGTCTCTTCCCATGTGCCACCAACTTGGCTGGACAACCCCAGGAGAGGGTCCATCCAGGGACCCCCTCGGACACACAAGCTCACCCTGTCCTTGTACAAATGGAGCGCAGCATCCATCCCGTCCGCCGCACCCATCCCCCTCTAAAAACAAACACCTCAACACAGCCTTTCTGAAGGGTGGATGTCCTGGGACGTTAGAAAAGCTCTGTTTTTAATTGGTATTAGGCAGAGAGGCAGCATGAGCTAATGAAAGGAATGGGACGCATCTTTTATCCCAGTGTCTTTTGTCCAGTCCCTGCCGAGAAACGGGATACACTGTGTTCTGCCAACGAGCTGTCAGCAGCAATTATGGTTTACACTGCTGCCTCGGATCCCTATCCTTGTGCCTTTTGACATGCTTCACAATGCTTGACATGACATGGCATGGACATCAAGGACACGCTGCCGTTCTAGATCAGATATCACATTTTTCAGATGGAATATATTAAGTCAAAGCTCATCAACTGTTTTAGACGATTCATTCCCAATTGTTTGTATGGCAGACAAGGATTCTAAAACAAATAGTAATGTATTTACGCCCACTGATGTATCATTGTTGAGACCGGTTTTGAGGACATTTGCAGTTATTAAAGTCATCATCAGGGTTTCTGCCAGGATTTCAAATCAGTGCCAGAGCAGCGGCATTCCTTGCCCCCACACCCAATCAAAAACAACACGGAACACAACAGAGCCAATAAAGAAACGATGAAGAGACAAACGTTTTTACATTTATGACAATAAAAATGCAAGTTTTTAACCATGAAAGACTTGAGTTCTGTGAGAAAGGGACTCCAGTCATTATAATGTTTCTTTTGGGAATAACACGCTGTAAAGTCCACCTCCATGATGCACTATATGCTATTGGTTGTGATGTTTCCACTTTGTTTAAATACGTTTGAGCACGTGAGAGCTCATCTTTAACAAGAGACCATTTTTCTGAAATGGTGGCGGTTCTCATTTAAGCCATGGCGACTCTTTTAAATGTAGCGAAAACCCTTAGTCACTGTTCTGGTCCTGTCATCACAGCCGAGTTCTAGTTCACCATTTGTGGCACACTGGTTAAAAAACACTGCTCTAAGTGACCACCAGCAGGAAGTTCAGTCGTTTGATATTGAATTCATTTGATCACATTACATTTCATTTCAGTAATTTTCTTTGTTGCAAAAAATAGACTTTTCAACTGATATTGATTCTGTTTGGCCTGCAACTGATTTGAGTGTCGACTCCTGGTGAAGCTGATGTTGGAGCCTCTGTTGTACAAGACGTGGCATTGAAATGTGCAAAAATCGGATCGTGTAGCAACAGTAATCATCTCCATCAAGGTCTCTAAAGATGCACCTTTCAATGACGACTTGTATACGTTTCCATTCCATGCCGTATCATGCCATACAAATGAACTTGTCCTCCAAGCCTCCTTCTATTCTGGTACACATGATGACCTCACAGAAACCCATATTCATGAATGAAATTCTCATTTCCATCATTGTGGTGATTCTCACACATCTTTATGAATTGATGCCCAGTGAGTGGATTGGACAAACTGTTCCAGAAAGGGCTGCAGTGGCTGCAGGTTTTTGTTCCAACCCATCAAACACACACTGTTTAACCGTTCAGTCAACTGAAACCAGCAGCAACAGACTGACAATCAATTGATTACTGCCCTCAGACACCTGATTGGTGAAGCTTTGTGTGCCAGTGGGGTTGGAACAAAAACCTGCCCTTGAGGACTGTTTTTTCACCCCCCTGCCTGAATATGTGACATTACACACACTTGTTGGTCATCTTTGTGGGGACTCACCCTAAACCTAACCATCCAAAATGAACCTGAACCAAGACTCCGAACCAAACTTGAATCCAACTTCATTGTTGTTTTGAAGCTTTCATCCTCAATTTGAGGCTTGTCCCGGTGGGGACTGGCGAAAATGTCTCCACATGCAGGTGTGGTTGCAAGAATGGGGTAGTGTTGGCAGTGGACTGCTTGGCAGAGACTTGACTCTGATTGCTTTTCTAGTTACTTTATGTTGCTTTGTTTAAATTTCCAATATTTAACAAGAAATCTGTTGATGCTGCACTTTGGAAGTTCTAAATTCCAATCCTTGTCGTGTCCCTTGCTGTATTGAAAATGTATCAAACTGAACCAACGTTTATATCATCGTCACACACCTACACATCAGAGATCCATTATTTTCAATGCCTGCTGTCCAAGCAGAGTGTGTTGTGGTTTCCAGTCCAAGGTTTTTATTGAAGCTCAGATTTAGGTGTTTTTTTCCCCTGAAACAATGTGGTATTTTCCCTGTTAATCGTTTTGTTGGATCATTTAGTTGTTCACCGCTGATTGTGAAGATTGAGAAAGGCAATGTTAGACACAAAGAGACTCTTCACGTGGAGTTTGATTCATTGTATTGTTCCTGTCCTGTTCACCTTCAGGCTTGAGTCCACCCGGACGAAACGGTCAAGCTGGAAGTGCACTGAATGTAATGAGGCTGGACTATTCTTCCTCTCTGCTTCTGGATTAAACATGGAGTCAAAATGAACTATGCTTGTGGCCATCTTGCCTCACGTCAATGCTCACCTTCAGTCTTCACAATTTCATCTTCTGACACGTTTCTCCACAAGCAGGAGCTGCATTAGCTTGACTGGACTGACTCCTCGCCTCAGGCGATCGTAGTCTATTTATAGCTATTTAAAGCTCCCTATCTCTCGATACTTACCCACGGGGACCTTGAGGAGTGAGGATGGCGAGAGAATACACAAGGTGGAGAGCGGTGCAGGGGTAGTGAGGCGCAGGTTCTGGATGACTTGTGTGTGGTTTTGCCTGTGTGTTTTACACACCTGTGATGCATCTCTGGTGTCATCCTGTGGTTTGGATACTAACCACAGACACAGACATCAGTTCCTTCTCTTAAGTCATAGATGTAAAGCTGCCAGCAACCATTTGTGTAGACTGTGTGTGACGTTACCGGCTGCCACAGGTGCCATCACATGCTGATGCGCTTGCATTTGCAATTCAAAGCCAAGAAGTGCGTGTCATGCCAAGCTTGGGACTCATCACTGCCACATCTGTTTGTTTTGCCCGAGTGCTGTGGCCTCTGTCTCTACATCATTTGAATGGTGTGGGTTTGTTGGGATGGAACATGAACATCACTGTGATGAGCATGTGCTGCCGATCCATGGCTGATTAGTGCGTGTCTGTGGACTGCTTGCGTGTTCCTCAGAGACCTCCACAAATAGCTGAAGCCAAGTGAGAAGCTTGCTTGCTGTAGTTCTCCACCAGGGATTTCACATGTTGTTTCCTCCGTCCAGAGTGATGTACCGCTTGTTTCTTGCGCTCCAAACACAGATGGATCAAGTGCATCACGTGACCATCCGTTCTCTCTTTGCGCTGTTCCTCTCCCCTCTTTACCTCAGTCTTCCCCCTCTCCCCCTGCCTCCTCCTCCTCTCCTCAGTCGCTCTGCTTTTTATAGCCATGTCTTCCCAGGGCTCGGCTGCTACAAAAGCCTTTTCATGTTGCCACCATAATTACTGCCTACACACTGGTGCGTGCATGTACACACACAGAGCATCATATGCACGCACATAAGCGAGCAGTGCAACACCCGCACCGTGTCTTTGTGTCTGCATGTGTTTGCGTTGTGTGCTGTGCATGCTCTGCATGTGCTGTTATACACAAAAGGGTGAGCTATTTTTACCTCTCTCCCCCTCCTTCTACTCCTCGCCATCCCCCTCAACCCTCTTTGCCGCCGCTGCCAGCCAGCAGTATCAGTCGAGTGCCAGCATCCCTCCTCTCACACTGAACGTGCACACTGAGCAGATGAAGGCTGCTGCCCTCAGGTCGATGCTTATTTTAGGCTTCTTCTCCTGTCACAGAGGATTCTTTGCCTCTTCCGTCGGTCAGCATGTCTCAGTCAGATGCTAAGGTGGTGGGTGCATCACCGTGGCATGTGCCCTCCTCTGAGCTAGTGACCTGAAGCCTCATGGCTTGGACTGTGGTCTCATCTGATTAGCACCGTCGCTATTGGAAGCCTTTCTCAATGTTGCGGACCATATTTGAAGCGGAGTGTTCTCTCTCTCCCACAGAGGGAATCCTGGGAAAGGAGCAGCCGCTGGAGGTGCTGAAGACGTCGGTGCTCAACCACATCCCAACAGGTTGGAACCGCATGTGCAGTTTTATGTGGATTACTTCTCTGAACGTGATTTCACTGTCAACCGCAGCCTCTGTGACTTTGCATTTGTTTGTCCTCACGCCTCTCCCCGTCTCAATAGTGGGGTCCGAGCAGTCGGTCCTCTGGTGTCAGACCTCCTCACCAGAGTTTCATTCAAAGGAAGCCTTGGGTCTCACCTCTGTTCATGGGCAACCTTTCGTTGTATGACTTGCCTGTAGCTTTTGATTCAGCTCATTGAGAAGACTGACGGCTATGAATTTAACAGGTCGCATGTGCAGTCAGTTTTAATGTGTATATTACATAATGGTAGGGAGGCAGCAAGGTAGCAGCATCTGACATGAATTAATACACAATCATATCTTCTCTCGTCCTGGGATTCTGTCATCCGCTAGAATGGCTGATAAAATATTGAGATCCGCTTCATTAGATATTCTAGAAGTCTGTTGCAGTGAATATCAAATCACCATGTTATGCCTTTGGCTGGAGGACCATGTGCTGGAATGTCTCACGTCTTTGGAGAACTTTTATCTCCTGTGCTTATATTTTTAATTAATGCTCAGGCTTTCCTTGACTTTGCTAACTCATTGGTTGGATGGAGAGGGTGAAACTCTTTGGATTTTTGATGTGTAACCTCAGCGAGTTCAGAGCTGTCTGAGATTCATGTTCTTTAGAAGCAAAGCTTGTGTTTGCTGGGCAGTGTTAATACCTACCATATTTACAAAACGTTTTTCAATTAAAAATGTTGAGCATTAACCGAGGTATGACCGGCATCGTTCCTGTCTGCCTGAACAGTGAGGATAAGATAAGTTCGATAGCCATTGGTATAATTCAAGAATGGACTTCTCAACATATTCAGGTTCTGTACCCTCGCTGATAGTTGTTATGAGACAGCATGCATCACCTGCTATCAGAGTTTTCTTATCATATTGTGGAGGAAGAGAAAGCGTGTCTAAGTAACTAAGTGATATGCTGTGGTTTCAATGTTTTGTGTATGTGGCGAATTATGACTGACATGAGTGACCAGTGTTCTAGTTTTCATGCTGCTCCGAAGTCTTGCAACTGGTCAGCTTGAGTGTGGGAGCTTTCAGGACAATTGTGGAGATGGTCTGAAATTTTGCCGTCAGAACTGTATGATGAACACTTCTCCTCGCAGCACGAGGCGTTCCTGAATCTCTGAATCTGAGTTTGGTTTGATCAAGAGACGCCAAATGGTCAGTAACACTGGCGTGAGTGGCATGAGTGAAACTGCACTGTAATAATTAGGGGTGTAAGAAAATATTGATACGTTCAAATACCGTGATACTTCATTGTGTGATATTGTATTGATATTTTTGCTGAAATATTGTAATACTTGCGATATTGTCTTGATAGTTTTAGTTGTCTACGTCAATATTTAATAGTTACTATACATAGATGCTTACATACTTGTATAGATACTTTGATTATGATGCATTTGTAACAAAAGTGAGTGGCGTCTACTGTATTTACAGGATGAATGTGATCAGTTATCGTGTTATACTTGAAATGTTTTCCAGAAATGTGTTTACTCTCTTTAGAAAACAGATTGGATCCTTGTTTTTGAAGATGTGAGTTAAACATGTTTGTGTGTGTGAAATTCGAGACCTACGATCGACCACAAAAGTACAGATTGAAATCCCACAAATTATATCTGATCACTTTATAAACAATCCACAACATGAAAATAACGATATGTAACTATCCGCGCAGCTTTTTGTTTTCAACACCTGCCCAACTTTTTTCCTGACTGCCGTTGTCCTGCTACGTGCCCCCGCGGCAGAGAAGTAGTTATTTTTCCGAGAAGCCTGTCCTTGTCCCTATCTCCTTCTGGTTCAGTTCAGATGTGGATTTCTGTCTTTCATAACTTGAGGTGGAGATATGGGACATTGTCAACTTATTGTTGGTGCTTATCTAATAGCAATTTAAAAGCTCTTCAAGTAAGCAGATGGAGACCATTGAAGAAGTGTAGTTTATCATAAGCCGGTTTTAGAAACATGTTTCTTCTGTAAGTGCTGCTAATATGATATAATGAACAGAAAAGTGGGTTCAGTTACGATGTATGCTATGAATAGTTTCTCTTGCATGTTGTTTCTCATCACACGGCTTGACATGCAGGAGGGGGTGCACACACACCTAATATTCTGGCATTTTACACCGGACCTATGAACAAAAATGGAAGGTACTCCTTTGCATTTGATCTGATTTATGCGTTGCTTCAGCATTAGCCATTGCTTTGAAACTGATGATGTAGAAATGTTATAATTTATTAGTCAACTTCATTTCTAAAGGTAATTGAAGGATCTGAGCTCTTTTCTTTTCTTGTTTTTTAATTTTATTTTCAATATCATTTCATGCATGAATACTTATATAATATACATTTAAAAATAATGGCTTTAATTGGCTTTTGTGTAAAAATGGTTGAGTGTTCTTCACCTCAACAAGGACGCCTCATTGGTAGATTGGTAGAACGGGACAGTTGCAGTGGTTGGACTAAATTGCAGCCTCTCACAGATGCAGAGTTTGGTTGGTATTGCGTTTATAGTTGCGTTCGCAACATTGTGTTTCCGGGAGGGGCTGACTTGCTAATATCTTCTTTTAGTCTTTTAGTTTGATGGCCTCTCACATCTGTCCCAGTGCACAAGGCACTTTAATTGCCCACTCCTGCTTTAGGAAATCCCCACAGCTGTAGTTGTGACTGAGGCAGTTCATTCATGTACCACAGTAACGGGCAACAACAACGTGCACCACAACTTTTAGCATGGTTGCTGAAATGTAAATTTCTCTCGCATGACCTTGGTCACCTGTCTGACGAGAACCGCCTCCCAAAATAGGCTCCAGCACAGCGAGATGCATTCGAGACTAAGCTGAAAGAAGTTCTTCTCTTTCAGCTGCAGGCTGGTGCGGAAATGAAAACAAAGAGTAGCACACGTTGAACTCGCTGGATCGGCTGTCCACTGGTCCGTGACCATCCGCAATCAGATCAGCTGTGACTAATTAATCCCATGAGTAATTTGATGGTAGCCCTTCCTGAAAAGGTTTTTGTTACACTCTGGTTACTCAAGCAAGGATGGTTTGTTGGAGAGTAAGATCTTTTCTCTGACGTCCCACTGTGGACCAGAGACTGTAAGAACGCAGGAGTCACAGCTGGGCTCACGCTGGTTCTCTCTGTTGCCTGCGTTGCTAAGCAACCTCACACACCTCCACAGTGTGTGCGTGAATGCAATCCACCTGACCCTGTCTGTCTCGGGTGTCTTTTCCCTCTCACCTGCTACGACTCACGCAGGTGCACCCGAACCTTGGTTCAGTACCTCAGGTGGTAAATGGATAAATGCACAGTTTTGGTTTCTCTTACTCCAATTTCTATACTGGTGTTTTATTCTATAGATCTTTCAATATGTGATGTGTATCTCATGTGTTGCTCAGTTCTTGTTCTTGTTGTTGTTCTCCAGCGTTCATCTTGTGGCATGACAGGTTGTCTTTTCTGACAGTGGCTGATCACACAACATTTGCAGTGGAGTGTTTGACTTGATCCTTGGAGCGCAGTATAAGCCGAAAATCTAAATGGTCAACTTTCTTGAAGCCAAGCAATCCTGATTGTCATGACAGAATGTGGCTAAACAAATGACTGTCTGCTTTTTTGTCCACACAACCATAGATGAATGCTAGACAGTTATATTTATTCATTTGAATATTTATTTTTGCTTAGGAGAACATGACTGTGTGACTGTTAAGCTTCTCAAAATCAGATTCTTGTGATAATACTGAGGGCGGTGTGTTGACAGGTATCTTGCAATATGATACGTATCACGGGGTAGAAGTGGTGAATCAATAAATTGCGATATATGGAAATACTATATGTATTGAAATAGGTTCATCAATATATTGTAATATTGGTAATGAGCCCGGATTTTAAGAGGGAAAGAAATCAGATAATGTAGTACAATATTATGTGCATGAAAACAAGTTTATTATAATGAACTCAGTCTAGTTTGATGTTCAGCTACATTCCGCAGTCCACCAGTGGAATGAACAGCTTCCTTCATCACGAAAATAACTCAGGTGTATAGAAAGAAAATCTAAGTATTAAACACAAAGCAGCAGCATATCCAAGTATGTATATATCGGTAAAGCTGACTTAAAATATTGATGTAGTATATTGAGATAATCACACCTAGTATTACGATATTTAAGCATAAACATTGATTCAATATCGCATGATATTTTCTTACGCCTCCTGATAGTAGTTGACAGTCTCTTGATGAACCACTACGGAGTCGGAAATGAAAAATGAATGAAGTGTCCATCATATAGACATCATTGTTGGGACACTGAGTGATGTGTAGAGTGCCATCCTTTGAAGCCACATTCCTTAGTTCATGACACAAGGTTTTCTGAAACCTGGAAGCGAGTGTGTTTCATGTTGTCAAAATATTTTTTAAATGGATTTGAGTTGTTTTGACAAATTGTTTTAAATTCTTTTCCCTAATATATAGAGAAGCTCAGTGTCTGTCTGCTGTTTCAATGTGAGGGTTGCCCAAATTTCACCTCATGTTTAATATGAATATGAATGCGATTTTACAGTTCCAAACACTCATTACAGAAATACAGAGTAGAATGAAACTGTGTAAGGATGAATAATTACTTTGTAGCTGTTGTTTGTTAGATTATATGTATTGAGCTGTTTTGAATGTTTGAATGTGAAACAGCTGATCAGTGCTCCCTATTTTCTTTTTTTTTTTTTCATCTTCTGGCACTGCTGCCCAACTCTTTTCCCAGTTGGTGCACCAAAGATAAATATTCTTTAACAACAGTGCTGGTTTAAGTGTGTTATCTGGTGTACTGCTACTCTGCACCATGGACCGGTGTTGTACAGCATCACCATAGAGCTGCAGGAACATCAGTGCATGACAATCTTTTTTTTTCATTTCATAGAAGATAATTGAACTGAAATATCTGTTGTCTTGCATGAGTAAAATCTGAATGATATAATCCGGTGGTGGCAAAATTCACTCCGAGAAGGACTGACACTACAACAAGGTACAGAATATTCATCTGCTCTTTTGAGTGTGCCTGTTGGAAATTATCCCCAGCAGCACATGACCAGGCATTTTCTGTCATCACAGATCCCAGCATTACGGCTGAGCTATTCTTTTGGGGTTCGGTCCAACATGCTAACTGGGAAGGACAACACTGTTTTCTGCATGCGGAGAACTACCATCTTCCATCTCTCTTGCAGTGTCTCTGACTCCTTCAGCAGTCTTCAACGTTCCGCTGCACGACCGTTGAATAACGTCATTGAGAATGCGACTAGTTCAGACTGGCTGTTGGCACAAGCGGACTTGCTGCTGATCATGTCCTTTCGTCACACCCTGTAACCTGGTTAGAGTCTGGTCTCCATTGGCGAAAACGATGACGGGTACAGAGAGCTAGGACATGTTGTCACATGCCTCCTGATTTCTCTGGAATTAGAGGAACCATTGTTGTACCTCTTTTGATAAAAAAAATAAATAATAATAAAGAAGCTTTCTGGACCCCTCCCGCCAGCACTACTGAGTCCCATACCTGTGAGTGTTGACAGGTGGGGAGCTCAGAGCGTGGGATAAACATATAACAAACCCAGTTTCAAATGGGAGACGCCAGGCCGGTGCATTGTCTGGTATAAATAGATCTGCTTTTGGAGCCAGGAGAGTTGTGGAGCGCGCCGCAGGCCCTGTAAACAGTTGGTGATTTGTTAAGGGGAGAAAAAGTGGGAGGGAGCACGAGAGGCAGGGTTTGGCAGAAGAGAGAAGAAGATGCTTGAAGAAAATATGAAGAAGCAAAGGAGAGGGGAAGAGCACAAACGGTCGAGTTGGTAAAATCATGAATAATCAGCAACTGTCACGGAAATTCCCTCTCAAGCTGTCACATTTTCTAATTCAAAACCTGTGTTTCTCATCAAATGATTTGCGAACTCTTCTTTAAAAACTAGCTGCAGTGCGAGATTCAACAACAGACCTGCTGCTTCGTTCATTTCTGTCCTGTGGAGCCAGCTAAGACAGAGAGGAACTTGTGCCACTGACATCACACACACACGCACGTCAATCTTTGTTACTGATTAATTCTAATAAGGGATGTTCCGATACTGATACCCGCATCGGTATTCCCACAGATACTGGCCTATTTCACTGTACTCTTACTCGAATGCATGATCTTGACAGCGCTAAATACCTACTACAGTGTTCGCTCGCTATATTCAGTGCATGGCAGGTTTTTATAGGGCAGTCAACCCTCACAGGAATAAGCGTGCTCGCAGGTCTGTACAGTAGGCAGGTACGTAGTAGATGTACGTAGTCCCGCTCCGTTTCAAATCGGCGACGGTTCTATTTCTTACGGAGCTTCGCACCACAGAGGAGGGTTCAGACAGGGAATTAGATGCGTGACATAAAGGTGACATGAACCTGGGAGCATGCCATAATAAAACATTATGTGTAGATGTTATTTGCATTTTACTGCAGAAGAGCAACTGCAACATGACGGCATGGACTGCAGCTCGGCGCTGTGTGACCCCAACACCAAAGCGGAGTTCATTTTCAACGTGTTTAGTTCAGGAAAATGCTCAATAAAGACATTGGTAGTTCCAGAGACTCTGATTTGATCTGATGGTCTACGCTACCACGCAAACCCAGGGTTACCACATGGTGCTGGTACTTCCTTCCATTATGGTGCTTCAACTATTGCACGTTTTACCGGAAGGTAACCCCACGATAAACAAGGGAACACTGAAGAGCAGTCGGCAGCACCAGGGTCTTAAATATTATATTTCACCTCATTCAAACAACCATCCCTGTTCCTCATCCTTGCGTATTTTGGGTTCAAACTAACTCACAGCACAGGGGTTAAAATATGTCCGAGGGTCTGTCAGCTGCAAGCCACTGCACAAATAGTAACGCACACTGGATCGGTGTGAGGACACATTGTCTCTCCACCTGGACAGATATGTGACCTGATCTAATGAATTAATAAAATATAATGATGTTCTCTGCTTTTTTTCACAACCCATCCTCCCTCCGATGGCGTAATATATTGACATTAGAAAAGCGGACTTTAGCGATGCAGCAGACGTTTTCCTTCCCATGTAGCATTCGAGGCTGGGCATGAGGAGCAACATATACCCCCTTTTGTGGCTCTGCACTGTCACTGAAACGTATGGTTGTTCGATTGGCTTTAAAAAGCAATTGACCTGCAGTGACGTGTACAGTGGAACGAAAGGCGCCCATGGCTTACCTAACCCCAAATTCTGTTTTTCATTCTTATGACTCGCCGCCCACGTTGTCAGGATATGCCACGGTAGTGGTTCAGTTGGACGCCTAATGTGTCAACATGCAACGCTAAATGTTGCCTTCAGTGTCAGTATAGAATGTTCTTTTTTTCATATATATATAAATTATTCATCGTTCTAACAGCTCACATCCCCATAAACAAAAATATGCATGTTTCTCTATATTTAAAAAAGTCTATGTAAATAAGGAAAATATGACATCCATAAATGCTTGTTGTGGTCTTCCAAATATATTTTACTTTTAACTGCTCAAAGGTGTTAAAGGAGCAACAGGTTGATGCACTTTTTCCATGAAGTCCATAAGGCATAGTCAGCCCTCAATTCTGATTTTGAAGACAGGGTTGGAAATTCATGCTTTTTAATTTGTTTTCAATCAGCATGATTGAAAATCAAGAAAAAAATGAGAGGTGAGTGGATTCTTAAAATAATCCTTAGTGGCAAACCTGGACCCAACTTTGATTTGGAAAATGAAAGATGCTTTTGATATTTTTGATGACATAGACAATGTGATGAAGTCAGGCTTAACTGAACCTCCATTCCTCCATTTCATGAACATCGTGGGAGACTCCCTGCAGGGGAAGTCCTTACTCCGCTTCACCTGAAACCATTTTGTGGTTTTATTTGTTTGGGAAATGCAGGCAAATTCCAAGCTTGGAATTTGAGCCCAAGTATTAAACCACACAAGGGAGAGGGAGGCAGAGAGAGTGAGTGCGAGAGAGTGAGAGAGAGAAAGTAAGAGAGGTTGCAAGTGGACGAGGGCAGATGTGAAAGAGAACTTGCAGGAACTAAGATATTTGATGTACCACTTTGATCTGCTTATGCAGGTGAAACACATATGTGAGAACGCGTAGAGGTGCGGGCGTTGATTCCTGGAAAAGCAGGGAGCTGCAGCATAAACAGGCTGCATGCCTGAGACTGCCCTGTGATGTCACCAGTGGAAAAAGGAGGAACGAGGGAGAAAAAGAGATATATCCAGCAGGTTTGAACAGACGAGTGACAGGCAGGGAGGAGGGAGGAGAGGAGAGGAGAGGGCCTGCTCTTTGTGACCCGGGGACGGAGGAGGAGCTACAGAGATTCAAGCGGGGAAGACGGCACTGATGGGTATGTGTTGTGTGACTGCTGTGTGTTTCCAACGGCCCATGTGCTCTGAAGTTTGGATGTGTCTCACGAGTGTGCGGCTGTCCTTGAATCGCTGCTCTTCAAGATTCTCTGTAACAGAGTTTGTTTGTTGATGGAGTTTGATTCGTTGCTGACCCCTGAGGGCACTTGAACTGGGCCCAGGTCTCAAATCAAATTATCTTTTGACTATAAATTCTCATGAGCAAAATTTTGTGACAACATGCGATGATTAAGTGAAGCATGTCAGCATGGCAGCCATCGGACTGTGCTGCAGACCCCTTGAGAGTTTTACAGTGATGAGGTATGAATGGGTGCGTGCAACATGGCAGCGTGCGGTTGTTAGTCGAGCGGCCTGAGAGGGCCACCTACAAGAGATGGCTAACTGTGTCTGCAAAAACTCACCCCCTCTGTCCTGGACAACATCAGTGAGTGTTCTGGGAGGAGAACTTGAGTACAAGAACAATGGGTAACATTTAGACATAAATAGATTATTTTCAGATTTCCTGAGATGACAGGTTTCAGCATGAACAGTCCAAAATCCCGGAGTCAGACTCTCCATCTCTCTGTGAAACGCTCCCTTGGACTATGTAACTTTCTCTGGGTGAGCCGCTTGGAGGCGTGTTCTGTGAGTGGCATCACAGCCTCAACTCCACCTCTACCATGACACTTTATGGCAGAACAGCAGCGACATGAGTTCCTTTGTTTACATCACGGCAGAAGAATGGAATGACAGAGCATTAGCATTGGTTGCGCCTGCGTGTATCTACGGTTAGCATTCGTGCTTCAGCCTCCTGTTAGCGCTCGAATTCGGCGCATAATTTGAGGTCAAGTGTCTTGTTTTGATGCTGCGCCAGAGTCCGTGGGTGCACACGTCATTTTCCTTGATAGAGAAGTGTTGCCAAACGACTGGCTGGCTTTTTTTCATCATTTTTACATGGTGATCTAAAATTTTATAGAGACAAGGGCTGCATATATGAACCAAATGTGTGTGTAAGCACTGTACAGCACAATGTTGAACACAAAACTGATGCTTGCAAGGGGCATTGTTTCAGACAGATTTGGAGGTTTTGAGGCCACACTGAAACATCACGCAGTTGTACAGTTTCTCCTTGAGCAGAAGTTTATGTTTCTTCTGCAAATTGTGGAGAGAAGATTCATCATGGTCTTGCTGCACCTCACTAGTCGTTTTGAATACATAGCATATCCATTCTCATTTTTTCTTTGGAACAAGTTCCCTATTATCTGTTTCTGACATCCGTCATGTTTTTTTTTTGTTTTCAATTGTGTGACGTGTGCACCTAAAGAGTGGACTTGCAGCTGAAAAGCAGTCAGCAACGCTAACATGCTGCTGACAGCTGTCTGCTCGATAGGAGGATGTTGCCTCAGTTCATTTCCCTGCCAGGGATTCCATCAGGCGGGAAAAAATAAAACACAATAGTCATCAAGAGAAAGAAGGTAGCATCTATAGATCCGGCTGGAGGTGGGACACAAGCAGCGGATCTATTCCTGTCAATTAGTTACGATAATTCCGTTAAAAACACGACCCACCACCATGATCGTGTCCACCTCCGTGATGTGTGATGAGTTTTCCGCTTCTTTTGATGTTTCCCTTCACTTTAATACATTTGTTCATGAGATTTCATCTTTGAATAATAGATCATTATTCTGGAGGCATGGCGACTCGCAGAAACCCTTGCTGCCTATCTCACTAACTACATTACAGTTACATTGATATATCCCCAGCCCTATCTCATGAAAACCTTTGCTTTGAAAGAACGTTTGCCTACCCAACAATCTAGGTGGCACTAAGAGCCATTTCTGTTACCAAAGTGCGCAGATATTTTTCAATGATGTCAGCTATAAAAGGGTCTAAAACCCACAACAACCTGAATAAAATCTGGAATCTGTCTTTGACGTCATCATCATCAGTGTTTGTGGAGGATTTGAGATTGCTGGTTCTGTTTTCAGCAGAAACCTTTTAATTAGCAGTTTAGTGTCCATGCTGCATGACGTTGGTCCTCGAGGACCTGTTGATGCTGTGCTGTGTTGCTGATGACAAAGGTTAGACGTGTGTATGTAGGACAAGCAGACATGCTTCACTTCTTAGAGATTGCATTCAGTCATTATTATGAAAAGGAGCAGAGAGAAGAGATCTGATCATTTCTGCCCCCTTTTTAGTAGTACATTTTCCCTGACTGACAAAGGCGTCTCTGACTCAAGTCCATTTTGATTTCCAGTGCTGTGAGTAAACCTAACTGGAGATTGTTGGACACAGTAGTAGCACAGATGCTGGTCACTTAAACATGTGAGTAAATCATGAATCTTTTTGACCGTGTTGTTACACTTACTTGTCCATTTTTTATGACTTCAGAAGGTTTCTGGACATGTAACTCTATGTCAATCATACTCATTGCTTGCCTTCTTCAGAGATGTGGCAGTGGGCATTGTATTCCACATTGTCCAAGGTCCTAGGTGTGAAGAGCCTGAGATCATCAGCTTCCATGTCTTTTGGCAAAGAGCACATCATCATGTTCTTGGCTCTTACTTTGGTGTCCAATTGGACAATTCTCTGCTCATAACCAATAACCAACCAAGGAATATTCAATCAGCATGGTGTGTTCATTAACTGTTTATTTTATACCAAGTGAATAAGCAGTTCTTTCATAGTGACATAATAGTCAGTCAGTTAGAAAACTGTTTCGATTGCATAAAAATGAGTTGTGGGGCAAATTAATATTTTGTGACGGCAGTTTAAGGCCCATTACCGTTACACACGGACAGAGCCTTTTGTCCACGCTCTGCGTCCATATTTCTACACGTTTCCTCAAAGCTTACGGACACGGGCTACAGGGATCAGTACCACGGGGTACCCGGTACCCAGACATTGTTTCTGTCACTACCTGATATGTAGCTCAAATGAGACATGAAGAAGAAATTCTCTCTCCTCCAGTGGTGAGATAATTAACGGCCTCTACTCCAACTACGCTGCCTCCATTTTCCTCTTTCGTGCAAGAGGTACATTATCAAGACTTCCACAGTCGCCATGTTGGACCTTTACTTTGTATGATGAGACACATGCTGCATATTTAAGATGACAAAATCGTGAAAAACATGCTGAAAACCGTCATGTTCATCTCCACCTCTATGATGTGTGTGCTACCCGTTTGCTTGAATGTTTCCACGTCGTTTAAAAACGTTTGATCATGTGAGAGTACATCTCCAATCAGGGATCATTTTTAAGCCATGATGGTGCGCCGCCATCATTTGCAGCGCTGTAGAAAACTAAAAACGAAGGTGCAGCTTTTTTCCTCTCTAGCTGTAGTACATCACGACTCCGCGTGTTTCAATAGGAAGCGTACAGCGATCAGAGCGTCAGCATCAAAACGGCCATTCACTTTTATTTTGAGTAGACTGTGGAAACGGACCCCAGCGTTGGAAACTTCTTCGATAAGTTCCAGAACATTCACCGGGGATGATGAAATTTGGCGCTGGTTGCGTCTCTCTCTCGCAGCTCCGAGCAGGTCTGCAGAGCAGAATACTCAGCTACAGCATGTACAGACAGAACATGTTACACTTGTATCTACACTATACTGTGATAACACGATAAAATGATTAACAGACACTTGCACGTTTGTTATGACCTCAAAAATAAGTTCCCCACATTTGTTAACGCACCAAAGACCAGTGGTAAACACAAAGAATGCCTTACAAATCCAAAGTTTATTGACTAACATGACTGGCGTGGTTATTAGCATCGTGGCTAATCGGTTTGGCCAGCTATATGTTCACTGTACAGTTCGACAAACAGCAGGCATCCATAACTGTGTTAGAACACGAGCAAGTCATTTTCGCTTGCAATCAATTGATTGAAAAACTCTTTTCACCGTACACAAAGTATATCTATCTTATTTCATCAAGCATATACACATTTTGTTCCCCTTAAAAAATGATCTGGCGACACAACGGAGACAGCAGTGAAATTGACTTACAAGTCAAGTAGATCCGTTGCCACTTCAGGACCAGAACAATTGCCAGGCTGTAAATGCATCTCCTATACAGACACTTGTCTGGGATCTTGGTCTGTCATTCCATTCTTCTGCCATGATGTGAACAAAGGAACTCAGCTCACTCGCTGCTGTTCTGCCATAAAGTGTCACAGAACACGCCTCCAGGCTTCTCGCCCAGAGAAAGTTACATAGTCCAAGGGAGCGTTTAACTGAAAGCTGGACTGAGACCTGTCATCTCAGGAAATATGAAAATAATGTATCTATGTCTAAATGTTGCACATTGTGTTTTATTGGCCTTTTTTTTTCAAAAAAATTCCCAATGAAACTTCCCACCTAAATTTCCCACTATCCCCGTCTTATGAATAAAATCGAAACAAAGCAGCTGTTTATTCTAGCGTCAATACTCACTGATCATTACAGCCAGCGCCATGGTCATAAAAGACTTGACCTCAAAAGCACTGAAGAGGCTCAACAACATGCTGACAACATAACATTGTTAACATTATTGGCCACTGTGGTGTTGATGACATCTGCTTTTAGAACAGATACAAAATGTGTGATTTCATTGCCTTGTTCTTTATTATGATGAATCCTTATGAATATCATGAATCATTAATGCTAATGCATAATTAATTAAAGTACCAGTGCTGCCTTGTTATTCCACTGAAATTATTTACGTGAGTGGTGTATGAAAGCTCCTATATTATGCTTGTTTCTGGAGCTGTTCATATTATATTGGATCCCAATGGAGCACTACAGTGCTTCATTGAATCAAATGCTTCATAAGTTGTAAATAATGTGCTGCAGAATTGCATCTTTTCTCTCAGTGCCTCAATGTGCTTGCAATGGGCTCTTGGAGGCAGATCCATTTTTGTCATTGTGAGTCCGTTAGAACTTAAAAGACATTTGAATAGGAATGTTTAATTGAAAAAAAAGAGTGGATCACCACAGTAAATGAAATGATGGGATAAATGGGCAGAGCAATCAGATGACTTCACAAATGACAAAGGAGATTTGTTTGTCATAAAAGTTGATCAATTGTTTTTTTTGAAAGACACATTTGAAACATGAATGACAATTTTTCTCTATACAATCAGTATTTTTCTTATTTCATCTTCATAAGATGCAACATTGTTTGCAACATTTTTCAACTTGATGAAACAGGAATTTTACATTTTGCTTGTATTTTGAAAGGGGGTGTCCCTGGCCCCATCCTCATCCCCTCCCAGCTGGCCATGTCAACAACTGACTGAAACAACTTGCTTTGTGGAAAATACATCGATTTGTGGGAAATTACTTTTATAAAAACAAAACTTTAGTCAAATAACAAACATAAACAGTAGCTGTTGCCACAGTGCACATTCAGATGCAGGGGTGTCCTGGGCAGTTGTTTAACTTGGTTCACACTGATTAGTTAAAAACAATAAATTATTATCATTCTTTCCCCTAATTAAAAGCTAAGTGTCTACAGTTTTGTTAATCTTCTTTCATATATTTATGCAAGATCCCCAAAAAGCTATGAGTTAGTTTTGTAAACTGTTGTTTCAAGTTTGCATTACTGCGAAATTACGGCAGTAATATTTCTGATTTCAACTGGTAAATGTACTGGGAGTGATGGTGCCTGCATTTCACCACCAAATGATCCTTTAAATGAATCACCGCAGCTGCATGTATAGCAATGGATCACGTGAATGTGTGGGATGATTGACTGAAGAGCTGTCATAAGCCCCTCTGTCTCTCTCACCCACAGTCGACATCAACTCAGCACTGCCCCTGCGTCTCCCTCCGGCTGCCATCCCAATGGACCTGCGAGTGGACCACCAGCAGCAGCAGCAGGTGTCTCCGCTGTCTCCCTCCAATGAGCATTCTCCCGGCTCTGTGGGAGGCACGGGTGGAGGGGGCGTGGTCTCCGCTCCTCTGCGCGAACAACAGCTACAGCAGGAGTTGCTTACCCTGAAGCAGAAGCAGCAGATCCAGCGTCAGATACTCATCGCAGAGTTTCAGAGGCAGCACGAGCAGCTGTCCCGCCAGCATGAGGCCCAGCTCCAGGAACACATTAAGGTACCCTTCCCAGCCCGAGCCCATTTCTCACATCTTTAAACACCAACAATGTCTTGATCTTCATCAACTGTGAGTCAGAGTGTGAACAACCTCATCATGAAAGACACAGTCCTCTGCACTCTCCATCGGACATTGACCTCACTACTGCTAGGAAACTGATGACTGGTGGACAGCCATTACTTTTACTGAGTGATGAAAATATGTTGGATTGTCTGAATTTTTCAATTTTACAAAATGACACAAGTAGCAATGAACAGGTTTTGACATCTTACTCTACAATGGGCTGATATGTGTCTATCAAATGTATTAATCACATCATTTTAGAAAAGGTAAACATCTACCAAAACAGTTTTTAGTATCCTGAACAAATAAAATGCGGTGACTTATGTCAACATGCTGCAGTCCCTACGACCTTGAACTGAGCCAATGAAAGCCAATCAACTGCAGTAATTTGTTTCTTGTTGGAGGAAAATGTGTGTCCAAATACTCGCATGAAGGAGACAAAGGAAATTTTGGCCAGCCCTGCTCCAGTTAGGCTTTTTAAAGACAAGAACAAATGCAGGGTGGAATAAGCAGCAGTCTGTTTTGTGCACTAACCTATGGAAAACATTTGTCCATCCTCTGTCTGAATTTGAATACACCGGTGACGTTGGTCACTGCCAGAACCCAGCTGCTGTTTTCTTTACTTGTGTCAGGCTCAACAGAACAGAGAATCTCAAAGTCTGACATTCTAAAGGCACATTGACGCTCAGCATTACGCACGGATCCGCAGAATCTGTCTGCTTACCAAATGTGTCCTACAGTACCTGCCGCAGGATGATGATGTCACATCTGGCATATATCTATTTTTTAATGTTTTAATGAGCCAGAGAAAATTGGAAATATTGGTGAACAGCAGCACAAAGACAGCATGGTAACATTGTTTGAAAAGGCCAGTTCCCTCCATAGAGGGAGCATTAATTGGCCTTAATCCTTCAAGGGAAACATCAGTGTTATCACCACCTCTGCCTGTTATGATTTTATTACCCTGCAACACTATTGATGGCTGTCATGGGGTGCCACTTGTTGCCACAGTGTGATCAGCATTCTGGTTTTTGCATTCTCTTGTCTGGCGGCCTTGCACAGAGGCACAGATGATGCTAATAACTCTGCCTGCTTCTCAACCCCCCTGCACCTGCTTCCTTTTTCTTATTGGTTTTCTAATACAAAAGGTCACAAAAAGCAATATCGAATGTACATTACAAGTTGAGGTAATTTGAAAAAAAAAAAAAAAAAAATGCTTTTCCATGCTTAGATATGACATAACATCTTTTAACCAATGAGACCGGGTTGGCGGAGCAGCATCTTTCCATTCCAGCAAAATAGCTGGACGGGCCACTAGTAAGGTGAACGAGAGTGTCCTTCTGGTAGCTAGAGTAAACCGCTCTCCAGTGGGGCCATAAACAGCCAACAACGGGTCTGGAGTGATGTTCTTCTTGGTGATTGCAGATAATGTTTGGAAAACGCATTTCCAAAATGAGTCCAGTTGGGGGCAGGTCCAGAACATGTGAATGAGAGTGGCCTCTGGTCCCCCACATCTGTTACATGGAGGACTTGCTTATCTCGGTACAGTCTGGATTTAGACATGTGCACCACCTTCAACTGCAGGAGACAGTGGCGAGCACAAAAGGAAGTCTTATTTACAAGAGCTAAAATTGATTCCCACCTCTCTTCAGATATTATGAGATTAAGGACCTGTTCCCAGGCCTCTTTGATCTTTTCAAGTGGAATCTGTCTGCTCTTAAGCAGTTTGTTGTAGATCACTGAAATAACATGTTAGACTCAGATTTCTGAAGGAAGCTTGAAATGGCAGATTGAATGAAGTGTCTCTCATTTCAAACTTTTTAATTTTCATATTTACTTTGTAGTAATAGTTAGATTTCCATGAATGATCTCAAATTGGAGCAGGCCGAGCTCCACTGCTCTGTATTGTGGAGTGTGTAGTTCAGTGCTGGTGTGCCTTGGCCTCTCTGGCCCGTGGGAGGGCTGCAGGACCACTCAGGTGGAAGCTGGTGACGCACAGTGCTCCCGGGGAGGCCAGGGCCTCAATCAGACCCATTCACTACTCCTGTGTACACACACTCACAGAGCCATGGAGGCTTTCAGCCATACAAATCCTTTAAACTGTCAGTTTGCTTTCAAACACATGGACACACATTGCCCACACATCTGTTGAGTTTTGCCATGAATTTTGCCCACTTGTTCTCCTGTAGCCTCAAGAACCGTTGCACTAAGAGTCATCCAACTAAATAATGTTGAAAACTATTCAACTAAATTGGATGTTTAACAAAAAACAACGCCTTGCTTTGCGTTTTAGGGCAGGTGATGTGAAATCTGCACTCACTAACGCAAGCCTAAATAATCTTAAAGACCGTATAAATTCAAGGGACCAGCACCCAGTCTTTGTTTACACATACTCTAGTTTTTACTGCAAGGGATGCTCTTGCGACTAACTCAAAATGTCATGTTAATTCAGCTGGTGTCCAGCAGTTCAAATAGTTTACAAAAAGTTGTATCTGTCTGTCTGTCTGTGAGATTTCATAAGCATCTCTATTGTGAATACATAACAAACCTACAATGATTTCTCATATTTCTACACATGCTTCAAGAGTTTGTGTGCAACCCTTGAGGTACGTTCATGTTTGGCAAGTGCCTGAAGATCATGAGCACCTTTAACAATACAGAAACACTCTTATGAACTGCCTGGATAAACTACAGCCAACATTATTCAGCACTTTGGTCTTCCTAGTATTGAAGTGAATACATGTAACTGACATTTAACAACTGATTATTTCTAGTCTTGCAGAAGTTTTTGTTTTCCCACCAGAACTTTATGTTTCTGTCTTCTATTTTTATCCTGCAGGGGCTAGATGCAAAGAGCCTAAGTTCTTCCACAGCCACAAAACCCAAACTGACACTGCAAGGCTTTTATGTTCAGTGTTTAGAGGATGGGTTCAATTGTTTATCTCTAGCTCAGAGCTTTAGCTGCCGGCTGGATCCTTTTAAAAGTCTTTCATACGTCAGTCAGATAATTTGGTGTATGGGAGGAATAATGAATCAAAGCCCGGATGTGTAAATGTGTGGGGAATATTTGTGAGGAATCACTGGAGCAAATGATATTAAATGATTTTCATTCTTCTCTGTTTTCATTCATGAGTCAAGAGGGGTTATTCTGTCTACTCTCTCACACGTGCATGTTTTCCTCTCACAGCAGCAACAAGAGCTTCTGGCTCTGAAGCATCAGCAGGAACTGCTGGAGCATCAGAGAAAGATGGAGAACCACCGGCTGGAGCAGGAGCTGGAGAAGCAGCAGCGGGAGCAGAAGCTGCAGCTACTCAAGAACAAGGAGAGAGGACAGGAGAGTAAGTAGCTCGCGCTTCTGATCCTGAGTGCTGCTTGATTTCCGAAGGATTTCTGGTGCTTATCAGATATTCCCCTGCCCTGGGTGGATGCAAATCTGCCCACTAATGTTTTCATGATCGGCTTTGCTTCAGCTCAAACATCTGAGACTGGCCATGGAAGTGCCCACTTGAAGGTTCTGGGTGCTGTCACGCGCATGAGAATGAATCCTGCCAATAAATCTTAAAGCTACCCTTATGACTGAAAAACAATTTCTTCATGTGAATGTCATCGAGTTGCACCATCCGTACTGGCAGCGAGACTGTCCTATTTTGTTTTACTCATACACGTGAAATACTCGCTCTTGACAGCACCTGATACCTACTAGAGTGTTCCCTCGCTATATTCTGTGCCTCGCGGGTTTTTACATTTATGGTAGGCAGGTAGGTACAGTTATAAAGGTAGGTATGAAAACAAAATTATCATTTCATAGTTTTTATCTTATGGTGCTTTAATTACTCGTATCAATACAACAGGCAAGTACTCAAATGTCAGTACTCAGCAAAAAAGTGGTGTCAGGATATCCTATTTTCTATGATGACTTTCCAGCGATTACTTGAGGTAACTATAAATTAAGATATTAATAATTGCATGTTTATTAACTCCCAACAATTAGTAATTACAGTGTTGTTTAGAGTGAGCTTTCAGTGACCATTTCCGGGCAAAATATATTCTGGCTGAACAGGATGCAAAAATCTTTTATAATGATGAATAACAGGCTAATATACGTGTGACTAGGTAGTTTATTTATTGTAGTATATGACCTCTAATCTGAAGCGTAGCCCCATTCCCGCATGCTGTTCCATTGCTGAAAGACTCTCATTTACTCACGAGGCAAAATTAAGATTTTTTTTTTCCCCTCCACGATTGCACAACAAAAACAGACTTCATACCTGGCATCTGCTGCTGGTCAGTTCTCAGTGTGCTGCTTTCCCTTCTTTACAGCATTATGTTTGACATTAATGCAGATGCCCAGTCACAAGAATCTTCCTGCTCAAACACCCAGCTAGATGAGAAGAGGCAGCAAGATGAGTGGCCGGTGTGTTTGCTTGCTGCTGTGTTTCCATTTAGCTTGGAGAAGCTAAATGGTGAATGAGCGGTGTTAGCTGGTGGCCTTGGCCTGAGTTCTTACTGCCGAAGCTGGATGTCTCTCAACCCTTCATTGAGTTTGAGTGGACACGGGTCCTTGAGGAATGTTTACACACTGTATGGAAACTGGTCTCAGGTCAGAGCTGCTTCTATGGGCCTCAGAGAGAAAGAGTCTGATTAATATGCCCACGGAAAAGAAAAGCTGTGGCATCACAGCTGTTTGAGTCCAGAATTATGAACAGAACAGAGCAGAGTTTGTGTCAGTTCAGTGTATTCCTTTGGATAGAGGCTGGAACAGTTCTACTGTCAACATTTGAGGTGAACTGTTCCATGCTTATTTTCGCAATAGCTTTATCACTCATCTTTCTTTCCAAACTGTCTATGGTCGCGGTTTATTTTGTTTCTATGTTACTATGTTTTTGTATGTTACGACCACAATATGCTATTCAGTGCTGCAGTGACAGGTTGACATAGTGGATATAATCTGCTATTAAAATACTGTAAATTCTGGACAATAGTGCTTATTCTTTTTGGTTTTTGGATGTGCGCGATTAGAGCCGATGATGGTCATGCTGTCACCATCATCTCTGCTTCATGCTTTCATTCTCTTCCCATCAGGTGCTGTTGCCAGCACAGAAGTGAAGATGCGTCTACAGGAATTTGTCCTAAACAAGAAAAAGGCTCTGGCCCAGCGTAGTCTTAATCAGGGAGGCCCCCACAACGATGCCCCCTACTGGTACAGGTGAGTGACTCGCTACGGGGTCATGATAATGTGACATCAAAAGCTTGCAATTGGCACACGGGTTCTGAATCTATCAGCAAGCTTCCTCTTTCTCACCTGCCTGACTCGCATCCTGTTGGTGAGAAGGACACAGCAGGCTTGTTGAAACATCATGGGAATAAATAGACTTGTGACAGCAAAATATTGGAACGCGATGAGAGATGAGCGCAGGGTCTGTTGTAGCATCAGCGACTTATGCCAGTAGACCTGCAGCTTTATACTCAAAGTACAAGCTTAAGTCCAGTCAGTCCAGCTGGACAGTGAAGCATGAATAAATGTGTTTCATCCTTTCATCACCACCTGTGACGGTGGTGAAGACAGTTTGTCTGAGGAGGACACATGTTCACACTCATTTGCCACAAGTCATGTTACTTCCCTCTCTGTCCAGGAAAACCCAGCACAGCTCTCTGGACCAGAGCTCCCCTCCACAGACAGGTGTGTCAGCCTATAACCACCCGGTGCTTGGCGTCTACAATCCTCGAGACGACTTCCCACTTCGAAAGACGGGTAAGTTCTCCACTTGTCTGTGTTTTCGTCCGAGTTTATCAGGCGCTAAAGGTTTTATCACAATGACAGAAAGAGGAAAAGGTTTTTGCATTTTGATTTTGTTCTGGAACTCCATCTGAACCATGGAAGATGGAGTTCCAGATGGAAGTTTGTATGGCACTTGTATGGCTTTTCTCCTCAACTTCTCTCAAGTCTAGTGCTGTTCAGACTCGCAATAAACCTTAATGCTTGACTTTACAAAACACAGATCAGAACACCTCAAATGTCATGGTTCATGTGTGCCACTGTGCATCACTCACACCAGCATGGTGTCAGACCTGTATTTCTGACCAGAATTTATGCATATTTATTTTTCAATTCAAATGGACAACTACATTTTTTTTGTTTTTAATTTAAGCCTTTGTTCAGAGGCCAAAAAATACCAAATCTAACCTTAAAAAAATATGTATGATATATATGTTCGCCAGTCTTTTAGATCCAGACTCGCCAACCTGTCTTTTCAAACTATTTCAACCCAGTGGCGTTGGTTTGAGTTCCGGTCAGGGAACCCTTTTTGCCGCAAGCCAACACAGTTCTTGACTCACGGAAGTTGTTTGATTTGATTCTCTGTGCTTTTCGAGCAGTTAGGATGACGTCTTTGAAGTACATGCCAGGAGACTGTGGATATATTCGCTCTAGGTTGTTTAGACTGAAACTTGTTCATTTAATTTTTACTTCTGCTCCCAAATGGAAATTTTCCTAAGAAATGGGATCAGCACTTTTTGAAAATTGAGTTGAAAAGAGCTTTTCCAAACGATGAAAAAAGTTTTAGATCAGAGGTTAGGGTTAGATGACGGTCGTTGATGTCGGTACTGTTAAAATCTTGCTTGAATTCAGAGAGACCTCAGTCATTTCATCAACAAAGAGTCATGTTAATGATGAACAGTGAGTTAGAGACAAGTACCCGTGAGATTGCACACTGAAGTGAAGATGGTTTCACACTTTATTTCACCGTGAAATCCGTGGATTCCGGATTCGGACGGACAATGCCAGCTGAAGTACATTCAAGCACATTTGTTCCATACATTCTTTTCCTCACATTTTCACTATTAATTTTCTTGCAATACTTTACACTTTATGAGAATATTTTCTCTATAGTCTTGTCTATTGAATGAGGTCCCAGCCTTTGCTTTAGACTGGTGTGACCAGGACTAGTGTTCACTGTTGAACACTGACTTTCATAAATTTACTGAACCACTTGCCATGTTGTTGTAGCTATTGCTACTCCTTGAGCAGTATGACATTGAATCAAGAGTTCTGTACAACATGCTTGATGTATGTTTGTGTTGAAATTAGTGCCACATTTGGTAAAAAAAAAAAAAAGGTGACTGAAATGTGATCTTTGGGATGAACATATCAACATTTCATCAAGGAAGGTGTGTTCGTGTGCATCAGATGTGTGTGTGTGTGTGTGGTGGTGTAGTCATAAAGCAGAGGGCACCTTCCTTGCAATTATTCACTTAGTGTCGCGGCGGGCAGCGAAAGCCAGTGCACAGGCTGTGTTGACTCTGGCCTGCGAGGCGGAGGGCCATGGTGGTTGATTCTGGCCAAAGGCGCCACATTCCAGTCCGGGGAGCAGGAGGAGAGAAAAAAATAAGAGGTGTCTGAAGGGAGTGAGGCAAAGGGAGATGAAGAGCGAAGGAGTGAAAAACTCATGAATGTCCTTAAATGAGGCACACCATGAATCTGAGGGGACAGTGGAGATCCATGCTGATGAAACATGTTCTCCACAGAATATCATCACGGTATGGTGTGGGTTAATCTCTCCGTAGGTCCCCGGAGGTGAGAACAGAGCCCTTGTGCCACCCTAATGTTTGCCCTGTACCATGACGTGCTCTGTGGGGTTTACTTATGGTAATAATGGTCGTCTGAGGCTCTTTTATAAGTTATAATCTGGCCATAAAGTCCAGTCTGGCACCTGGACTCACAGCAGCGGTCTCTCACAGATGCGCTGTAATGATTTATTGGTGCACTTTGATTTCCCAGTAACATAGCATTTATTTGGTACAATTATTCTCATGTTCTCATGTAAGTAGAAGGCCTTCTGCAGAGCAGATTCTCAGCCAGCTGGAAGCATCAGCCACCATGAAGCATTTGTGGGCATGTTAAAGGTCCATTCATGCTCCCTTCACGTCCATTTTCAACAATGTTACCGTCACTGATCACATGCTTCCATGTGTTCTTTACGGGTACATTGGTATTGCTGTTCATCAGCATATCCAGGGGGAGCAGCCCCAGCGACTGTGGAAGAAGTTTTGATAATGTACCTCTTGCACAAAAGAGGAAAATGGCGGCAGCGTTGTATGAGGTGGTGGTCAGTATCGCCACTGGAGGATGGAGAATTCCCGCCATTGTATGACTTCTTCATGTCTCATTAGAGAAACGCATGGGGTAGTAACAGCAACACGCCCCCCTGTTTCCTCAGGTGGTACTGCTCTGTTTGATCCGCATCTGCAGGCTTTGTGGAAACATGCAGGAACACGGAGGAAATAAACACAGAGCAGAGACAGAAGGCGGCATCTGTACATAACGATGAACGAAGAATGCAACGTATTTTGTTGCATGCTGGTTGAGTTATTTTAGCGGTTCAGTTGCTCAGTTGCAGTGTGTTGCCGCAGTCAGGAGCACATGAATGACTATTCCTTCACAATCCAAATGTTGTCCTTGTCTCCTTGATAGTGGGATAAACGTAGACAAGATTATAACTTACTTGGTGGAAGTAGCGATCTGTGAATTAAATTTATTACTTAAAAAAGATGTGTTGGTAAACAATGATGGAGTTACCCCATCACTCTGATTCTGAATCGACAAATGCGACTCAAAAATACTTTAATGAAAGAACCCTATTGCCTTGTTGACGTGGGCAAACCCTGTGGCTTTTCAGTGGCGCGTTTACACAGGGGCGAATTTGGCATCATCACCAAAGGTTCTCACTCTAGACCCCTTTTTCAAAAGTTTCTGAACTCTGATGGCTCTGTTGCCGTGGAAACAAACACTGCATCTGAAGCCAACTGATGGGTTCCGTCATTTCCTGCTTGTGTAAACGGCACCTAATTCTTTTTTGGAGATCGCAATGCACCTCCCAATGAATGTAGATGAGATTTGTAGAAGAGATTTTACGCATTATATATCTGTTGTTATATTCATATCTTTTATCTATTTGAGTTTTTTTATTATTTATGACACTGAAAAAACATTGTTTAATTACTCCCTCAGTGGAGGGAATTAAACAGGGTATTCATCATACATTGTTGACTGCATGTCAACAATGTATGATACATGAGGGCCTCACAAAGATGTGGACTGAGTGGGAATGTTTGGGGTCACTTCCGTCTAGAGAAATTGGGCCAGTTCATCTTCCAGGTGGCACAATGGAACATGGGCAGACTAATGTGAGTCAACAGAGACACGGCACAGCGAACCCTCCTCCTCAGAGTGGGCTCCTTTCTAAATTCAGAAAGCCTCACCCTCACTGGTGAGGCCCCTTGTAATGTGACAATGGCGCGTTTGTGCATCGATATCATGTGTGGCGTGATAATCAAGCCCTCTTTAGGCCCTGAACAAAAGCCTTCTATTTCATTGATAAGATGAATGAACATGTCTGCTCACGTGACAGCCCACCGACGCGATGCGCGTGTCTTATGGCTTTAATCATGTCCCGGTGTTATAATGGACTCAAATGTACCCTGAGCTAAGTGTCAGTATTAATAATCATCCTGCTGTTATCTATGATAACTATTCCAAATTCTCATCGTGGAGCATCTCTACAATACTGAAATGAAAATGCGTGATCTTTTGACGAAAACAGAACATCTCAGATCTTCAATAATTGACTGAACACGTGCCACCAAATATCGTGGTGGGATAATGTTTTCAGACTTTGTCTGTTCTATTAAATATAAATTTGATGATGTGATTATTTATTTTGCTGACTTTGAAACCTACAGTGTTGACAACTGGCATGTTAAAATTGTCAAGAATTTATGTCAACAATAAACCAAAAATTTGTATTGGTTTGTGTCTGTATAATGCAGCCACACTTTTGGAAACACAAGTACTTTTTTATGACGATGTCAGGGTGTTTGAAAGGTTTTTTTCTGCCACTTAAGAATTGGCATAAAATGAAAGGGTTAGCGCAACACTTGCGTCTCAAATATGACGCTACTTGCTATGACACCAAGCACTGTTTTGTCATGGTGCAGCTTCCGAGAATGGCTTCATTCAAGTGGTGTCTGCAGGCAATAACAGTGGTCACTTTCCACCATGAGAAATGACGCAGCCAATGTTACTGCTAGGAGACATTGCTGAACTTCTGGTTCTGTGCTGAAGAGCTGAAGTCACATAACTGCAATTATCATGCCGCTCACAAGATGTGCTCTACTGGCGAAGCTCTTGGTGAAATATTGATGGCTAACATTTTGGAGGCAACTCTGGAAGATTCTTTCAGTAATTCTGTTCAAAGTTGTCATGAACATCAATTCAAACTTTGCCCGGTGTTTAAATAATGTTATTGTTGTTCCACTCATCCTCACTCCTATGGTGTAATATGCTGGCGCTTGGAAAGTTCCCAATTGTTGGATCCAGACAGGAGACAGACACACTACCAGATCCATACGGGATCCACCAGACGGATGTCCAGCGCAGAGTGGGCTACTACTTGCCCAGATGTATATTCACTTGATTTAGACAACGGACCAGATCTGGCCTACATCCGTTCAGGCAAATGGCTCTGCGCCGTGAGGTGCGTCCCACGCAGGGAGGGAGACGTTCGCTGATTTACACCGCATTCTTACGTGACTCTCCTTACTGACAGTGCCGTGCCAGCCAGCATGAATGAAAAGCACGGCCTTTGAGGCCCCGGGACTGTGAAATAGTCTAGAATTAAAAGTGTACGACCAAAAGAGTGCCATCACATGGCTTATCTACCCACGGTGTGAGGATATGCCGTGGTAGGCGGTGCTTCCATTTAAAACCTTATGCCTTAACATGAACTTTTAATATCTCTGTCTGACTGCAGGTGTGACTCAGTGGAACTGAAGTGGTCTAGAAGCCCTCGTCTGTAGGCTGGTAATGAATCAGGTCTTCCAGCGCGTCTCCCCTCGATCTGAGTGTTCAGGCAATTAAGGATCAATATTGATGAAAGCTTTTGTGTTAGAAGGCCATTATTTTAAACAAGGTCGTTCACGCACCACTTCACAGCCCCTTGGCGACTCTAATCAAATATTCGACTGCTGCACATGTACAGTGGAGGAACGCAGGGCAGCGAGCTGGACACAAAGTTCTGTCCATCGTCTGGACAGAGTGCTTCCACCCACTCAGTGCTAGTGTACCATCGCACTTCACAGTTTTCCACGCATTTATTTTTGTCAAAGACTCGTATTACATGTGTTCTCACGTGGCTTCACACAGTGGGGATACAGCTTCTAAACTCGCGTCTCTCTTTACACCTTTATTGTCACACGTCATTTTCATGTTTTCTCCAGGTGTGTAATTTCTCAGATTTCAGTGTAAAAAAAGTGAAAAATGTAATTATGTCTGGCTGATTGGCAGGGCTTAGCAAACACTACATTAGCATCCATCACTGCAGCCAAGGTGACATAGCGTTCCCTTCTCCCTGTCTCCATTCACAAGTCTGTGACAGCTCACACAAAGGACCAAAAGGCCTTTGGGCAGCCAGACATGGCTCCCAAATTGGAGCTAAATGCTTTTCATCTGCACTGTCTTTGGGAAATTGGATCAGAATTTGGCTTGTGCAGAAAGCATCTAAATAGGGGGAACACTAATGAATAGCAGCGTGTAACAAACATTCTGCTATTCATCACTGTTTGTCTAGCAAACAGGTTTGATAACAAAGCAGCTCTGTGGAAGGTGCTCCGTGATATTTCCACGGCTGGGCTGTCTGTATTGGCATCCACAGTGGCGCCCCTTGCATTCTACTGTATGCTAATGCCACTGAGCCTGAGTTCGTTTGTCTGTTTGGATTTGAACACATTCTCATGTCATTTGTTGACTGTGATACGACAACGTTTAGGCTGTTTAAAAAAAAAATCAATCTTTTTATTTCTTTGGGTCTGTTTCATGCAGCCACACCTTGTGGAAGACAAAAAAATTCTATGCCAATGTTTTTCCACCTGACACGTTTCCTGCTCAGCATGACAAAGATAATGAATGAGCTTTAAGTATAATATAATAATGTAATTCCTCAAGTTAGCTTGCTGTTGATTTTTTGAGTGACAGCTGTTATAACTTTGTGGTAATCTACGGTGCTGTAAAGTTGAAATGAAAGCTTATCATTGAGGGTTGATATGAACATGTCTTATATTGTAAAGTGAAGTGTCTGTGTCAGACTTGCACCCAAGGATCTCCCGCTCCTGGAATACAGGGATTGAACGGCCCTCTATTGGCAGCCTCGCACCCCATACCCCCGAAGCACCTCCCACAACCTGCCCCTGGGCACCCGGGCATACGCCTTATCCAAGTTCACAAAGCGCATGTAGACTGCAGGTCATACTCCCAGGCACCCTCGAGAACTGTTGAGAGAGAGTCAACAGTTGGTCCGTAGTTCCAATGCCTGGACGGAACCCACATTGCTCTTCTTGAGTCAGAGGTTCAACAATCGATCGGACCCCCCTCTCCAGCACCTTAGTGTAGTCCTTACCAGGGAGGCTGAGGAGTGTGATTCCTCTGTACTAGAACTAGAACTCCTTACAGCATTCATGATTACGTTTCAGGGTGGGACGCTCATGTCTAACCATGCTGCTCGTCGTCTCTTTCAGCATCTGAACCCAACCTGAAGCTGCGCTCCAGGCTGAAGCAGAAGGTGAGCGAGCGCAGGAGCAGTCCACTTCTGCGGCGGAGGGACAGTCCCATCACCTCAGCCAAGAAACGCTCCCTCGACATGGCAGGTAACTTCTAATTGTTTCTGTGTGTTTGCGGAAAGGACTGATGCATCTGTTTGTTTTTTTTACGCATGTGATTTTGTCAGACTCTGCATGTAATAGTGCCCCTGGCTCAGGCCCCAGCTCCCCCAACAACAGCTCCAACAACATTCCCAAAGAGAATGGCATTGCGGTATCAGTCTGCAACAGCACAGAGGTAACACACGCGCACACACACGTTTGTGGGGACTGTTCATTGACATAACCCTTACGCCAGCTTCTCACACACAAACATAACCAACTGATATTTTTTGATGTTTATCAAGGAACAACTGGTCAGAAAACATATAGTGATTGTCTCACATTCAAAATTCTTCTTCTGTAATCCTGAATTCTAATATAATATAGTCATGTTATTTGTTGAATTTGATCACGATGTCTGATGCACTTAGCAGCAGTTCATATATTGGCTTTGTGTCCCTTACATGTGGGAATGCCTGCCGTTTGAGTGAGGCGTCAGTGCTGACGCAGGCGGTGACAGTGAGGCTGATGTCAATACTGCCCGCCTTGTGTGCTATTATTCTTGATGCAAACATAGATAAATCATTGGACTGTGCTTGCCAGGCGTCGATGGCCCAGCGGCTGTGTGGCGGAGCTGAACGAGGCTCCATGAACCAGCTGTCCCTCTACACATCGCCGTCCCTGCCCAACATCACGCTGGGTCTGCCAGCCACAGCAACAGCGACAGCAGCTTCCAGCGTAAGCAGAGGCCACGGTGCCACCGCTGTCTTCTTTGGATCACTAATGGAACTGCCTCTCTCTCTCTCTCTCTCTCACTTCTTCAGGTGACTTCCGCTCAGCAGGACGGAGGTCTGCAGCCAGCGCTCTCTCTAAGCCCCCCGTTCCTCTCTGGAGGACATTTGACTCCCTTTCTGGCTGAGTCCAGCACAGGAACTGGTGGGCATAGTGGTCACAGTCCTCTCCTCCAGCACATGGTGCTCATGGAGCAAAGTCCTGCGCAGAGCCCCCTGGTGACAGGTAGTTTGTTTGGCCAGCTTCACAACGGTAATGTGCATCATGCAAGTGCAGTTTTGCCACTGATGCGTCCTGGCAGGGAAGTGACAGAAAAGCATGAGACAGAGAAAAACAGCATCAGTCACAAAGACGAGTGTTCGCAGGACAATGTGTGCCTCTTCACACTGACAGACGTCCATTCATTAGCTCAAACTAATGAGCCCCTTTTGCTTGTCAGCATATGCTAGGCAAGTTCAACATGGATGCATTGTGGGCGCTTTCCCATCCGCTCTTTCAGAAGACACATCATAGCGACTGTCCCACATCAGCACTCAATGGACGATGACGCATGCACGGTCTGTGTTGGGAAAAGACTGCAGACTTTGGGTCTGGAATTGAGACCGTTCTTTTAAAGGTCAAATCCACTGAATGATCTCTTACATCAGGGTCCAAAGGTAGGAGGTTTGATGGCCCTGTCACGATCCTGCCGACCAGCGCTGGCAGAGCAAAAGCCATTCATCGACTTTCAGCGTGAGATTAGGTTAGCGCTGTATTCGATGAATACTCCACTGTCTGCAGGTGTACTTTATTCACACTTAAAGTCCTGCTTTTCATGTTTTCAGTCACTATCAGTGAACAGTGGGAACAGAGAAACGGCAACATCGGCGTTCTCTATGAAAGAATGACAAAATTTGGGAGTCTTCACTCCTGAAGAGCAACCATGCTGTGACAGCCCGAAGAATGTCTGTTTAAAAAAAAAAAAATGAATCACAGAAGCATTGAGAGCAGGGACCTATTACTTGATAAAAAAATAGAAGTGACGTGAGGAAGATGGATTCAGAAAAGGCGGACTGTCCTCACTGTCGGACACTGAGATGTTGTCATGGCTACATCTGCTTTGACTTGATTAACGCAATATGATTTAAAGAGAACATTCCCAGACAAGTTGTTTGACTTTCTTGAAAATCAGATGTTTCGATAGGTTGCATCTCTTTTGTCAAGCGTACTAGTTCTTCTGGCAGCAGAATAATTAAAAAATATCTCTTCTTATTCTGGCTTATAATGCAAGTAGAAATGATTGAAATGAAGCGTCAATTATGTTTTTGCAGTGCTTGTAGTCCTCTGGTTTCAACTGTATGACAACTAACCTATGAATGTGTTTGGGCTGCATCGACTATGATCAGCTACTAAATGAGTCACCGACAGCTTCAGCCAATGGGTCCTGGCGTCATTGTTCTCCTAGCTCAATCTGTAGTACAACAGGCTGAGTATGGCACCACTTCACAAAGGGGCACATCAAAGGACACCTTTTCTCACCTCCAATTGAGTAATTAAATATAGTTTCAAAACTGCATAGAACACAAGAACCGTCTTTACAACAGTTAATCTACTTTAATTTTTGGACTATAAGACGCTACTTTGTTCTTGCAGTCAGAACTAATCTCTTAAATTTAGTGGGGAGAGTTTATAAGCCTTTGCACTCTGTAGTCCAGGAATTTATGGTACAATTAAAAAAATATATATATCTGATTATATTCTATTTACAACATGACAGTCATCAGAGTTCGACCTGTACACGTCATATGCCGATCAATCATTAAGGTAGTCGCTGACTAGTCGACTGTCAAAATAAACACTGGCTGTATCCCTAAAAAGACACTGAAATAATGCCAAGTTGATTTTACTGTTTTACATACATGCTGTGTTGTGTATTGTTTATATATTATAATGATTAATTATAATAATTTGAACACTCTCTCACCATTTTGCAGGTGTCGGCAGTCTGACCATGTCGTCATCAGCCTCATTGGCCAAATTGCAGCGGCAACACCGGCCCCTGGGACGGACCCAGTCGGCACCTCTGCCTCAGGGCAGTGCAGCCCAGGCCCACGCCCAGGCGCTGGCCCTGCAGCAGCTGGTGGTCCAGCAGCAGCACCAGCAGTTCCTGGAGAAGCACAAGCAGCAGTTCCAGCAGCAGCAGCTTCACATCAACAAGGTAAAGACGCGACTCACTCAGACGTCCGTGTTGTCTAACCTACAGTCGTAACATTCACTAATATTTCAACAAGCCTGGCTGCAAATTGGTCGTCGCCTGATGTAGTTACTGCTGTACTCAACCAAATGGTGGACACCTGTAACTTCGTTATGAGCAACATTTGTGGCCGTGTTTCCATCTAAATTTGGAGTAAACAGAGATCGAGTCGAGGAGACGAGGGAGGCTGCATTATGTAGTAGACAGTGAGCAAGAGAGGGAATTAGACTGACTCAGATTCTGAAGAGGAATATTCATCTTCTGATGAAGACTTTCGCTTGCAGTATGACAGAGTGACGCTGCTTCAGGGCATAGTCACAGCCTGTTCGCTGTGAGTACAGGCAGCATACTGGAGCTGATGCATCACCATCATCATCATCGTTGTTGCTTCAGACATGCGGAAGAAGGTCTCCATTGGATGAGAGACACATTCTGTCAAAGTTATGTAATACACTATGGCCGCCGCCAGGTGACGTCATAATGCCAGTTAGCTGTGTGAATTTACTCCCATCCCAAACTTAGCCTCACACTGAGGACGCGTCTCTTTTACAGTGTGCCTTCATCTTTTGGTATTTCCAAGCGACAACTTTTTTCAAGTATTTATATCAATGAATATTTCTCTGAAAAAAAAATGGTGCCAAAAGGGTTAAGAGACCCTTCTAAATGAATTTTGTTGGAGTGGTCATGCTCAGAAGAGATGCAAAATTCAGTTATTGACCTTAGAGAGCAGTGTTGTGGTCATTTAGTTTCAGCAGCAGTCTATCGTTGCACGTATCGTCGTGCAGATATTCTGCTGCTGTTTCTGCTGAAGACAATCGGAGTGGCAATTGACTTTGATCTTGCAAGTCAATTTTATTTTAGTCCTGAGAGGTGTCAGTGGAGGACGAAAAAACTCCCCCCGCGGTAACTCTTTCTGTCCTCTAACGATTTAGAGTCCCTCAAATTGACAAATGTTTCATGAAAGACTCACCGCTGAGACTCAGCAGAAGGCGTGTGGTAAGACCTGCTGTTTCTGGTGCTGGCAGCCTGGAGTCCATTCACACATTTCCCAAGCAGCTGTTGCAGTAATCTGCCCAAATTCTGCTGCTTCCATCATCGCTGAAAGTAAAGTGAGATTATTTTCAACATTGGAGTGCGAGGAAATGTTCCCTCTTTGTGTTTATGGAGCCCCACCTTTTCTTACACCTCTCTGTTTACATCTGCTTTTAGCTGCTGGGTCTTCACACTACAGTCCCAATGTTGTACTTCTGTTTTGGGCTAGTTCCATTATTTTGCCGACACAATACAACTGAGCTGAAAGCCTCAATTGTTTGTAGCTTGAAGGATAGAAATTGGCAAATATTATAAGATCTTATACGACTGTAATCAGTTGTTAAGTTGTTTAAATGAATTAAAACAAATGAGCACTTATTATTGCACATGAATAATATATATCGGTTCAAATAGAGAAGTTAATGTTGGTTATTTCATTGACAACAAGAATAAAATGAAAACCACCCCCAAATGTCATGCTCATGCGCCTGTGGGAGGGGTAACGTTTCAGGAGTAATGTTGGATATGTACACAGTTGTGATGGTGGATTGTCAGGTGTGTTTTTAGCAGGGTGTGTGCGGCGTTATTGAGCCTCTTTGTTGCGTCAATTGACGTTGATAATTGTCACTACACTGCCGTGCAGGTTAAGAGGTGTTAGAGCAATAGGCGTGTTGATTGTTTTCTAGCTTAAAGATTGCTAATTATACCGTCAACATTTACTGTATAAATGGCATCCCCCATCAACTGAAGCACTGACTATAATAGAGTGGATTTGGGTCTATTATAGGATTATAGAAGTTCTGCCTGAGATTGAAGCGACGTCTAAGAGAAGGCAAAACGTTGACGTCTACTTTTATTCAATATACCCAGAGTCATGGCTCCTGAGGCCGTTTTCAGAACAAACCCTGAGTTAGCTTTCCTGGAAATGAGGGGAAAATCAGTAGTGGGGAAAATGAGGGGGGTATAAGTATCTGTGGCAATTATAACTCTGGCCCATTAATATATTCATTTTCTTTCATTAAATACAGGCAAAAATAGTCATTTGTAATGAGTGAAACAAATTAGTATACATTTTTTATATCATTATTTTACTCAATTATTAGTGTTATACAATATTTCTGTCAGTGCTTCAGTGCTTAGGTTTAAAAAAAACTTGAGAATAGAAGTACAAAAAATGGTGCATTTGATCAGACTGATGGCGCATATGTCAATTAGGGCTGGGGGACAAAAATTGCATTAAACCTCATATCCATTTCCTGGTAAACAGTTGGGAAGCTGAGCTCAAGCACGTCTCCTGCTCAAAAGAGCAGCCTATCAAAGACACAAGTTTCATACTCATGACTTTTATTTTCAAACAGCAACTATTGGCAAATGTAGACCAAGGACTCGTTGTAAATGAATAAATCATGGTCGAGATATAAATCAAATCGACACCCAAGTATGTGGAAAATATCCACTGAGGCCAAATGCATATTGTGCCAAGAGGAAACTTTAACAGCATTCTCTCATCAAAGTTTGCACCTTGGCTTACAAAGATTAGAAGCAGAGTTGGAAGAGTCAGAGATGAAGATGCTGTGGTTTCCATTGGGAGTGACAGGATTGGAAACCAGAGGGGAGACCGGGAGCATGATGGAGGAAGAATGTCAGGACTTGACCTTCAGTGAGAAGGAGATGAGGAGGACAGGTGAGAGCAGGGAGGATGATCAGGACAGATTAAGGCGGAGTCATGACGGGAAATGTTGAAAGACATTGCATTGTTGCTGTTCTGCTGCACTGAAACGACCACTGCTCACGTCACTAACATCACAGTTCCTTGAATAAATCTGCACCACTCGTCCTTAGTTATTGGCAATTCTGTGATCTGTCTGGTGCTGTCAGGCGCTTTTTCTATTGACTTGTCAGCACCTCTGCATCATTATGCATCATTAAAATTTCCATCTCCATTGTGGAGAAGTAGGAGGAGCGACGCTTTGTTTCATGTGTTGCCATGGTGAATCATGTTTTTCTGTGTTCCATTGATGAGGGCTTTTCATATCCTCATGCAGGAAGACCTGTGTGTGAGTGGAAACCCTAGTTCTCATCTGGTTTGAGATCAAATGCAAGTGAGTTGGGGAGTGACAGGAGATGCATGTACCAAGCAGCTGGAGTGGAGTGTAGAGTCTCGCACGCAGCAAAGAGCTGCATCCTTCTTCACTTCTTCTGTAGTATTTTTGTTGGTGAGTTGGCGGAGGCCGGTTCAACCTCACATTTGCACCGGGTGCGTTTGCCTCCACGTCTGTGTGACTGAGCCTTAAGTGGTTGCCGTGGCAACTGAGCGGAAACTTCTGCTGTATGTGGCCATGCAGGAAATCCGTCGCTGGTGCTGTCAACAATTCAACCAATTAGATGGAGCAGACGTGGAGGAGCAGTGGGCGAATGGAACGTGGTATTTCCTCTCCTGCTCCCAAGAGGCTTCTGCTCATTCACCTGAATCACTTCCTGTCACACAACAAGGACAGGGCAATCTAATATTGATCCCACATGCGATACAGTGTGCTTGTGGAGCTAACTTTTCCATCACAGAAAATACTGTTGAAGTGCGATGTCAACATTCCGTTCTGGTTAAAGGACAAACAATCCAGAAAGATTGTCTTGAACCATTTAGCATTACTGCTTTATTTTGGGAAAATAATAACTAATTAATAACTAAATAACAATGAAGTTCCGTTGCTCGCTGCCCTCATCACCTTTGAAAAACTTCTTGTGTTTTTGCTGTGTACAGTAGTGATGCACAGATGAAGTATCATGGAACAGTATTGCATGGCTGATGAAACGGTCTCCTGTTTTTCAGAGGCCACTAGAGGGTACTCTTGGTTTAGAACTGATTTGGTGGTTGGCTAGTTAAAACACTGTACTGTTCGGTAGTCCATAAGGTGGGGATGTCTTCTCTATTTCCACCTGACACGTACTTGTTTGTGTGCTGACTGTGTACGTTCATATGTTTTTACTTGTATCTATGCAGTTTGTTGCTGTAATCTAATGTTATTTTTTAAGAGTCACATATAAACTGAGTTGTATTCTACAGTGTGTAACTGTTGAAGCGCATGGTACAAATGGGTGTCACTAGGCAATGACTGTGTGTGTATGGATTGACCCCTACTTGTGACCATAGTTGCACTATGCATTGTTGAGCAGTGATTTTTTTTTTAGGCCTGCTCAAATTAACGTTTTAAGAAGCATGTTGTTAAACATTCTTGAAAGAACATGGCAAATGGCTGATAATGCAGTACAGTTGTCATGAATTTCAGCCTCGCTGGGCTCAGTATGAAGACAGCCGTTTACTCGGCTAGGGCTGTGTTTACTTGGTGTAAAATTCCACATTGAATGTGCTGGTGAAAGTTAGAAGTGGTGATGGGTAGATGAGGTATCATGAAACTGTGTCCAGATTTTTAGAGGCCACTACATGGCACTTCAGAAGGGTTTAGAAATGATGTGAGGTTTCATGGAGTTGGTTGTTCATGTCCACGCATTTTACAGTAGACAGTTGCATCTGGTGGCCTCTGAAAATCAGGACACTGTGTCATGAAACCACATCTACATGTTGTTAGTTAGAAGTCTGGCAAGTCAGCAGGCCATGCCTGCTCATTGCGTCTTCTGACCTCATACAGGCAAATGTCTGGGTCAGGACCAGGGGCTGAGGCACAGGTGTGGAGAAGACAGCTGAGAAACACAGCCACTAGTGGCTGCCCTCTAAGCTTGTTGCACGGTGGCTGCTCAGTTTCCCATCCTAAACAAACACACCCACACAGTCTTGGCTCAGCAGCACCATCAGACACTCTGATGTGTCTATGTCAGTGACGGTGAGTGAACAGACAAGTGAATCACAGCATGTCCTGGGACGAGTCGATGAAAAGCAGCCTAACAGGAAGTGAGAAATGGTTCTGTCGGCGGCGTGGTGAACGGAGCAACCACTTATGTTCAATTAGAACGGCGAGGCTGGAAACGAGCAGCAGCAACGTCCAAATTAAGCTTGTTAAAGGAGGAATGCTGCAGAGAGAGGAGGGGTTTGCCAAGAATTTGATCCAGTTCATCTACTGCCCATCTGAAGGCACACTTTGTCAGAGCCTATTGTTTCATTGTCACCCCTGCCCCCCTCTGTGTTGTAAAGATGATGGCCAAGCCCAGTGAGTCGCCAGTGGGACGCCAACACCAGAGCCACCCAGAGGAGACGGAGGAGGAGCTGAGGGAGCACCAAGACGCTGCCGCTCTGCCACCAGGGGTCACCATTAAGCAGGAGCCCCCCGACATGCAGGAACTGCAGGATGAGACGTTGGTTCAGCACCGGGAGAGACAGACGGAGCAGGAACTTCTCTTCAGACAGGTGAGATGTTTGACCTGCCATTGAAGCAGGTTGTTCAGTGTATTGTGGAGGGAGTAACTGTTGGCGGTTGTGTGTGTGTGAGCAGCAGGCCTTGCTGCTAGAGCAGCAGCGGATTCACCAGTTGAGGAACTATCAGGCCTCCATGGAAGCAGCTGGGTTGTCCATCTCCTTCCCAGGTCACCGTCCGTTGTCCAGAGCTCAGTCATCGCCGGCCTCTGCCTCCTCCTTCCCAATTAGTGTCCCCTCTCCTGACCCGGCCATCAAGCCTCGATTCACCACAGGTCAGCCTCACACTCCACGACTGGTTTGTCAAGCACGATATTCCAGCGCCAGGAAGCGGTTAGCCGACCTGTGTGGGGTGTGTGCAGGTCTGGTGTACGACTCCCTGATGCAGAAGCACCAGTGCATGTGTGGCAACACCAATAGCCACCCAGAGCATGCAGGGCGCATCCAGAGCATCTGGTCCAGACTGCAGGAGACTGGACTGCGAGCTCAGTGCGAGGTTCTCTGCTGCTCCAGACGACCCTCCATTTCCTCCCTGCTGGTTCTAATCCTGGTGTGTTTGCAGTGCATTCGGGGGAGGAAAGCCACTCTGGAGGAGCTGCAGACGGTTCACTCGGAGGCCCATGTTCTGCTGTATGGAACCAACCCTCTCCGACAGAAGCTTGATTGTATGTTGAGGCTTGTAGCATCAGCCGCATGCTGTTTTAGAGGATGAACTGAATCGGACCTCTCTGACCTCACCAGGTACAATCACACCAATGTTTGTGCGGCTGCCGTGCGGAGGAGTTGGGGTAAGTTGGGACCCTCACCACTTCACATGGACACAAAATGACCATGTTTTCTGCTGATATTGAGAAACTCAATACTTGCAACTTGAGTTCCGCCAACAACGGACTTCAGTCACAATATGATGTTTCTACCAGAATTTTTCCACGAATAGCACGCGAAAGCTGACACATTCAAGACCACCTCTTTAATGTTTCCACTTTGTTTTGTTCGTTTGATCACATCATTAAAAAAGACATCAGTTTTCTGATGGCGTGGCGGCTCTCATGGACGCCGTGCCGCACCCCCAGGCTAGTTTATACGTGGCAGAAGCCTGTTGTACTATTGTTTGCAAAGTCTCAGTTTCGTATTGTTGGAAATACACCTCCTGTGTACCTCCGCGCGTCCGTTCACTCGTGAGAATGACTACCAAGAAACCAACAAGTTATATCCAACAAATCCATTCCCTGACAGAGGAGTCTAATACAAAAGCAGAATTCTGGCACAGCAACTACGCCTGACTATGGTAGAGCGACAAAAAACTATCTGAGGTCTTGACCCCTTTATACACAAAAGCTTCTCTACGTGGGCTCCGTCCCCCCGTCCCCCAATTGGTCCTCAGTCGTTGACGCCAGTCCTGGTTGCTGGTTCCGTCTTAACCATGGCAACGACCACAAGGCATGCTCCCCGTTCCGGACCCAGGTGGCTCTTATCAGAACCAGCTCCTTCCAGCTCTGGAAAAGATAGTACTTTCCAGCCTCCTCTGTCTGACCTTGCACCCTCTAATGAGTTACAATGTCCTCTCTGCCAGTGTGGTTCACTCCCTCCATTCTAGTCCACCTGCAACTTCAAATTCTCTCACACACACTCAGCCACACTCCCTCATCCAGCATTCCTGTGAATAACTTCTTTATTAGTAGCGCAAACAATTAACATTAATATTGTACAATAAATGCACAACTCCCATTAGTAGAAAGACTCCAACATGTCACAGTAGCCGCTTGATTGGGAGTGGCAAACCTTCTCTGCCTGGTTATCTCGCCCGTGTGGCTGTTGATGCCAGGGAAATGCAGGGGCTGTCAGCAAACATCTGTGCTCTGAAGCTAGTTTGTCCCAAAAAAATCCACATATGTTTATGCCACGGGGTTCAGAGACAGAGAAAAGAGTAGTGGTTAGTCCGGAAATGACGGTATGAGTCCATATGTATGAGTCATATCCAATCACAGGACGTGTTCAAGTCTCATTCAACGTCTCGCTGTCCCCAACTGTGCTGCTGAGCAGAGCCACATGCTCCAAACACGTCAGGCTGTGAGGCTTCACCTGAGCAGCTGCTCACCTGACTCAGTATAGCGGTTAAAGCTCATCCCTGTGTGTCACCAGGTTGCTGGTTCACGTCCGGCGTACGTCTCCTGTGCATGTATTTTTAAAATTCACACATTTTACCATATATTATCCTGAAATATCAAGCAGCGTGAATAGAAATGTGTGAGCCATTTATTTCACTAATTTTATTATGTGGCTCGTTGCCCTGTTCACTGAATTAAACGGACTTCATGACAATGAATAATCGGTGAAACATATGCCGTACGTTTAGTTTAGGGAATGACAAAGTGAAAAGTACAACTCATTAATGTCCAACTGTCATAATGTCCATGTCCTAGTCTTAGGACCGCGACTCACATCGCCATTGAACGTGTGGCCAGGTTTATCGTTTATGTTACAAAGTCTTTTTGAGGCCAGGTCCAGGCTATCGCAACTATCCATCCACTGTATGTGTCCGTTCACTCTGAGGGCCCCTGCGCCTGCACTGTTGCTGCTGAAGACCTGATTTCAGCCGACATGACGACACAAGCCAGCTGAATTCTGGTTGGATATAAACTGAAAAACAACCCTGGGATGTACTGTGGCATGATTATGACTATCATATGTACTATGTAGAATATATTTTAAGTCAAATTCACTTTTGTCATAAATATGCTTGCCCCTGCTAAAACTACAATCTACAACGACGCAAAAAAATGGTTTCCTGAAACTGCTGCGTATATCGAGCCAGACTTCTACCGCCACCTAGTCGCGAATTAGCATTACTGCGACGTTTAACGAGGGCTGGAAATAGTCAATTGAAGTGTAGAGAACATTGAGTTACTGGCTTATTTGACACTGAAGTTTTGCTATTTGCTACTTTTGCTATTGAACTCTGATTTGTCCCTGAGTCTCGTCAAAGTGTGTGGTTTCAGTCCCTCGGTCCTGTGCAAAGCAATTTATCATCATGTGATTAGGAAGCAGTAAAACCGAAGCTTTTCTTCCGTCATCCCAGGTGGACAGCGACACCATCTGGAATGAGGTCCACTCCTCCAGCGCTGCTCGGCTGGCTGTGGGCTCAGTGGTGGAGCTGGTGTTTAAAGTGGCGACTGGAGAGCTGAAGGTGCAAAACATGTTGACGTGCTCTGTTATTTGTTTACTTCGCTTTAATAGTGCTGTGTTTAAAAAAATCGATTTTCTGATTCTGAATCGATTCGTACATCAATTCCATAAAATCGATTCGTATGTCCAAAGATCGGATTCATTAATTTACGTTGTAACACATGTTGTCCGGATGAAGTCCAAGCCCTTTGACGCAGGCGCGCAACACAGTCAAAACAACTGGGACAACACAGTCAAAACAACATGCCTCCTCACAGTGGCAACACTCGCAACGTGCCGGGTTTGAAGACGCCTGCGACGCTCAAAACAACGGTCTGGCACCATTTTGGGTTCAGACGCGACCAAACCAAAAATGCGTTCGACAAAACCATAGCAACTAGCATGTTGTGCCTAATGGAGGTATTGGAAGTGTTGCAGTATTGCGGAAATATGACCCACCTCACGAGTCACGTGACGCGACATCACCCAGCGCTCCTGTCCAAGCCATCCACCGGGCCACAACAAATGAAACTCGAGCGAAATTTACCACTACCGGGTAGTTCTACACGCTCTGTCAAAATAACTGAAGCGATTGCGGGCTTCATTTGCAAAGATATGCGCCGTCTTCCGTCGTTGAAAACGAGGGCTTCAGGCGGCTGGTGAAAGTAACAGAGCCACAGTACGCTACGGTGCCTCGCAAACGTCTGTTATCCCAAACATGCACCAGTCAGTCAGAGAAAACGTGAAAAGTAAGCTTCAGTCAGCAGTCAGGGGGGCATTACAAGTGATACGTGGACATCTTCGCAATCTTACGCGAGTCTGACAACTCACTATACTGATGAGGAGTGAGACCTCTTCTCGTACGTACTACAGACCACAGAGAACTGTTCACACATAATGAAGTCAGTAACCAGCACTCTGTTTACATTTTCAGTGGCTGAGAATAATTTTTTTTCATCTTGATAATAACATAAAAATGCATTCGTATTAAACAGCAGCATCTCTTGGGTGGATTTTTCATGTCCTATTTCTAATAATGCACCAGTCCCAGGAGCAGTCACATCTGGCCTTCTGTGTCTGTGTATTAACTCGCGTAACTCGTCATGTGATTATGGCAACAGCTCAGAAAATGGTTTAAATACTAACCTGAATCGAAATTGGATCGGATCGAATCGAATTGAATCGTGATAATCAATTCTAAGTCACGAGAATCGGAATCGAATCGATTCTTGACATTAGAATGGATACCCAGCCCTGCTCTTTAATATCTGGCTGAAGGCATGTTCCTAATGTGCTGGTGCTGACTGTTTGTGCTTGTCTGGTCAGAACGGCTTTGCTGTGGTCAGACCTCCTGGACACCACGCAGAAGAAAGCACTCCGATGTAAGGATGAATCAACAGCCTGAGATTTGATTCCTGTTCCTTACATCTCCCCTTGTCTGTTCCAGGGGCTTCTGCTACTTCAACTCGGTGGCCATCGCTGCCAAACTGTTGCAGCAGCGACTCAGTATCAACAAGATCCTCATTGTGGACTGGGTCAGTCTCCGGTGGCATGGCATTTCCTGTGCCAGCAGCAGCACAGTTACATGTCCTACTTGCTTGTTGCTCTGCAGGACGTTCACCATGGCAACGGCACCCAGCAGGCCTTCTACGATGACCCCAACGTTCTTTATGTCTCGATCCATCGCTACGATGACGGAAACTTCTTCCCTGGCAGTGGTGCCCCAGACGAGGTGAGTCATGGAGGTTTTTGTGAAGGTTTGACCCAAAAGACTGATGAACCACTCGTCCTTCTTCATTTGTTCTGCAGGTGGGCAGCGGTCCGGGAGTGGGCTTCAACGTCAATGTGGCCTTTACAGGCGGTCTAGACCCCCCAATGGGAGATGTTGAGTATCTGGCAGCCTTCAGGTATAAGATACTGGAAACGCACGTGTTTATATTGTTATGTTCCTGGGGACCGCCCGTTGCCATAACCGTTTCCCCAGCCTCTCAGCCTAAACCTAACCATCTATAACGAATGGCTAAGGTTAACCAGGACTCTGAACCAAACTGAAGGCTTAAACTAGTGACTCTTAGTGACGGCTGTCATTGAGATACATTGACATAACCCTTTCCCCAGCCTCTCAGCCTAAACCTAACCATCTAAAGCAAATGGCTAAACCTCAACTAAACCGCAATTATAACAACCCAGCTATTTATTTTTTTTAGTAACCCTCAAAATGAGACTTGACAAAGTGAGGACCGGCCAAAATGTCCTCACTGTGTTGATTAAAAACTCATACAGGTTCTCACAAAGATAGAAGTACAAAAACACACTCACACACACACACTGATGCTCTGCTCTGCTCGCTCCCTCAGGTCGGTTGTGATGCCAATTGCCAATGAGTTTGCCCCAGACCTTGTGCTGGTCTCCTCTGGCTTTGACGCGGTAGAGGGGCACCCCCCTCCTCTGGGAGGCTACGTCCTGACGTCCAAATGTGTGTAACAGATCCAGAACCACGGTCTCTCTCCAATGGAGTTGTCACATCACTGGATGCCAAACTTCATCCCGTTGTTTCCTCAGGTTTGGGTTACCTGACCAGGCAGCTGATGACGCTTGCTGGAGGGAGGGTGGTCCTTGCTCTGGAGGGGGGTCACGACCTCACTGCCATTTGTGATGCCTCTGAGGCCTGTGTCGCCGCCCTGCTGGGCCAGGAGGTGGGTGATAATAGCTGCTGTTGTCAACAAGTAAGGGGCTTTTCACACTGCGGGCTCTGTCTCGGGTGGCCTGAGTCCGACTCGCCCCCTGCTGTGCCTCCTCGCACCTCTGCGCCTCAGGGATGTCCCATTTTAACTCCTCAGCTGGTGGCGCTCTGCGCAAAATAGCTGGTTTGTGACCCACGATGAAACACGTCTAAAGGAAGTCGTCATTTACCACCATCGGGTTGACCTCCTTATTTCTGTCACTACGTGTCATCGTCACCGTCATGAAGGCGAATGGCGAATAAAGGCGAAAACACCTGAGTAGTCAAAAATCTGCACACATCGCGAGTCCCGGACAGCAGCACTGTGCTCTTGTTCCCGTTGCCAGTTTGAGAAGTTGTTTTTGAATGATGTTGTGCGCCCAGACAGCGATCAGACCCTTTGCTGCCCGTCATCCATCATGTTTGTGTGGAGTCGTGCAGTACACGTCTCGGACTTCTGAGGTGAAAGAACTTTGTCTCGAGACAGAACCCACAGTGTGAAGGTGCCCCAATTGAATGTAGAGAGCATGACAGATGACTTCCAGAACATCAGTAGAATCACAGCCTGCTTTACTTTGCTGCAATGTTAGCTTGTTAGTGTGCTACAGAGGAAACCGTGTCAGTAGGATTTTGCATCAAGGTCTCTGTGTTGCAAGTAGAGTAACTCTGACCTGTGAGTGTGTTTCTGCAGCTGGACCCGCTTCCCAAGTCGGTTCTAGAACTGAGGCCCAACCCAAATGCTGTCCGATCTCTAGAGAAGGTTCTGGAAACCCACAGTGAGTCCCTGTCTTTCAATGGCTTCCCCCCCGAAATAGAGCCCTCACTCATGCTCCAAGTCTCTCCATCAGGCAAGTATTGGCGCTCTGTGCACCGCAGCTCACCACAACTGGGCCTGTCCCTGCTGGAGTCCAAGCGAGGGGACTCTGAAGAGGCCGAGGCAGTCAGCGCCATGGCGTCACTCTCAGTGGCCAACAGCAGCGCCATGGAGCACAGGTTGGTGATGTCTGCTGCTGCATTCCCCCTCACGTGAAGCCATCATAGGGTTATAAGCGGGGTCGGCCCAGACGTGACCCTGACATAATACATGGAGCCTGACGCCATCACTAGGCTTGCCATCTTTCATATAAGGGAGAGCCAGACCAGCAATGATACGCACCAAGTGGCTGCTTAAGATGCACCGCGCCGTCCAAAGAGTCGAATCAGAAGGTGGCAGCCTGGACGCGTACTGCATGCGTTTTAGTTGCTGGGTTTGTGAAGGTCATGAATAGGTTGTCAGGCCTGAAATGACATGAAAAGGCATGGAGATTGAAGTCAGAGCCGCCATGACAATTTCTGTAAACAAGTGATAAAAATTTAAGAAGAAAATCAAAAACCTAGCAGAGCACAGGTTAGACACACGGGTGAAGACGGGGAGATTTCATTGGTCTCATGTGACAAATCCACATATTAGCCAAGGTTTGAGACTATTAATAGAGACGTGTTAAAACACTGAAGACGTTTTCTTCATTCAGTGACACGAGGTTTCTGTAATTGTTTATATCACTGCTTTTATTTTGCTTACGCTTTGCTGCTCTTTTCCCCAGCCGGGCAGAAGAGGAGCCGATGGAGGAAGAGGAGCCACTGTAACAAAGGGAAACGTGCCGCTGCCCTTTGACCTCAAAGGAGATTGTCTCTTTGAGCTGTGAAGAGTCTGGACTGATTTCTTCATTTAGTCCCCCAGAGCCCACTCATGTCAGTCACCTTGACTGGCGGCAGTACGGGGGGCAGGGGGCGGGCTCAGCCTCAGAGGAGGGAGCCCATCAGGAGACGGAGGACTGAACTGGCAATTTCAACATACAAGAGTTTCGTGGCGCCAGCCGTTCGGAGACTCTTTTTTTTCTGTCAGTCTTTGCACCCCCAGGTCTGCCCACGACCAGTCGGCGGGCAGGTGCGTTGGCAGGAGCGTGGTTCAGCTCTGTCGCTGAGAAACACTTGGTGCTTCACACACACGGACACCAGTGGCAGTTGAGGCCCCAGCTGGCGACCACAGCTCTTTCTCTTTAACTTTTGTTTCTTGACGACACAAGGCTTTTGCTGAGACGTGCGAACACTGTGGACGCCGCAAGGCCACGTGGACGCCCGTGTACGGACGCTCGCTTGACCAGCCCGACGTGTGTGGGTGGAGTGCCTTGGGGAGGGTCGCTGGTTATTAGGATTGTTCTGGAAAGATTGCCTTAAGTCACAAAGATGGATGATGAAACAGTCGTTCAGCATGTTTACTCGAACGTGGATGTTCTCAAGAGTTACTCTACTTTTCGATGGATCTATTTTTCTGTACAAATCTAACTTTGTGAAGGTAGTTGCCAGCCGCAGCAGGACAGGAAGTTGGAGTGGGACGCTCCAAAGCCTTTGATGTAGCCGCCCTTTATCCCAAAACAAACAGCGCATGTGACGGAGCCGCCGGCCTGGGCCCTGAATGTTAGCCGCACTAGAAACGCAGAGCGAGAAAAGCCAAAGCATGTTTGCATCCACCGACATGTTTCGTTCCGGAGTCGACCGGGTCACGTGACCGGTTGCTTCCCCGTTGATTTGCTGGTTGGCAACTACCTGGATCATGAGAGTGTAAATTGAATTCTATATTTTGTAGTTTCAGTTCCATCAGGGTTGACACTATTTACGCTTTTTTTGATGTTTTCAGTTTTGCTGCCGTTTCCCCCAGCCCATCAATAATACACTAGTTGGGTGTTTTATATCCATTTTCTGGATAGTTCTAGGGCTGCCAACCCCATACCTGGCATTTCTACTCCCACCGCCCTTCCTCCCTGAGAGCTGCAGGTCTTCATCACTCCTGTGCTCAGTGTGAGTGCTGGTGCATCATCTGATGCTCTGCAGAGTCCAGTCATCCCATCCGACCGACTCTCGGGGGGTAAATTGAATCACTCTGTTGCCTAATCAATGTGCATTCCTCTGGTGCAACCTTTCAACTGTGACTCCCGACACGTCTGCGGCTCAAGAGGTCGACGGGGACGGGCTTCTGTGTCACCACCCGCTCCTTTCTGTTTTGAATATCCAACCGTTTTGTCTCACGAAAACATTCCATGGCTTTCCTTTGGTTTAAACTTTACTACTAGGACTTCGCTTCCTTTCTCTCCGTCTGCTCGCGTTTAACTCTTTGCATGGTTCGTGAGTCCGCATGCCTGCTCGTGTACGTGACAAAAAAATGTATTTGCACAAAAGAAGGAGAACACTGGAGGCTCCCGCAGCCGCCCGGAGCCCGGACGCATTTCTTCCTCTCTGCTGTGCGAACACTTGACAGACTTTGCCCACACGGCTGAGAAACATTTGATATTGTTCTTATTGAATATCGTTTCCAGTAGGTGATTTTACCGTGACTCAGCACTTCAAGACTGTGTTTGAAGGGACTCCGGCTCTGCCAAACATCTGCATAATCACACACTCCCAAAGAATGTTCCTCTATCAAAGAGTTTTGTGATTTTTGGTGGAAGCAGGTTTGAAAAAAACAACAAAAAAACAAGGGCAGGGGACTGTGGCAGCACCTTGGCCAGTTCTCGATATAACCACTGTGGCTCCAGAGCAAGACTTGGTTTACATGTAAATGAGAAAAAAAAGTTATTTTTTTCTTTGTCTCTATTGATGAAAAATGTTCTTTCATTTGGGACCTACGCTTTGGACATTTCATCTGCGCCATCCTCTATAAAATCTATTTCTTAAAACTACAAGTGTTGTCGGTCATGATTGGTAAGACGGTGGGTCTTATGTGCTATCAGTGCGGACGCGGGCAAAGTCCACAGCACATATAGATTTTCCCCCGCTGCTTCTGTGGACTGGTCCCCTCAAGTCCACCGTCCAGCTTCTGATTGACAGCAAACATATCAGCAGCACATGACGGGGACGGAACAGTCGGTCACATGAGGGGAGGACTCAGCTGACTCCTCCGTGGCTGGACCTCATTACTGCAGCGGTCCAGGTCATGTGACCTGGCCGCACAGCACAATGCAACGGCAGTTCAGGAAATGAAATTCATATTTTGTTTGCCACTTTAAATCCTCCTTGAGAGCAGTGGGTGAAGCAGAGGGCTGATACAGCCGTGACATCAATACGTGGCGACAGAAGTTCAGACACATTGAAGCTTAAGTGCAACAATTGTGTTGATGGACCATCAACTTCAGGACAGTGCAGAATCAGACGATGAAAACATAACTTAAAATAAAGAATGCTACATTGTCTTGAAGCTGCATGCTTCGGGCAAGAACAAGGTTTGTAGATGGACATATTGATATGTGGAATCAAAGTCCAAACTGTAGGCTACATCATGAATTGAGGTTGAATAATATTCACTTTGTTGTATAAGAAGAAAGGTAATGATACAGACATTAAAAGCAGAGGGGGATTCAGGTGATCACCTGGCCTTTAGTCTCATTTGTCTCTTGTCATCAAAGCTCGCCTTTTTCCACCTCATGTGTGGTTTGTTTTTTTTGTCATGTTCACTGTTTCTCAAGGAGCTCTGTTTCACATTCTCATATCTGCTTTCCTGCTCAGGCCGGAGGTGGTCAACAGGCTGTGAAGACTGTCACCTGAACAACGCAACCGACATATTAAAACACACACTAGTCATAATGTAATGTTACAGCAGTGCAGTCGATGAGGCCAGAACAAGAAGAGTAACGCTGTCTGGGGAGATGATGCCTTGCAGCAGCTCGGAGTGACATGATAGAGGTCATGGAGCTGGTCCGGACTGGCCATCTATAAATATTCAATCCTGCTTTGATTTGATGAGTCGGCATGAGTCGGGCCACTTGATCGCCAGTGCCTCATGTATAAACCAGAAGTGATTCTTGATAAATGATGAGTAAAAAGTCAATGGATTTTCATGAGGTGATGGATGGGGATGAAACCAAACCACATCTGCTCTCACCTGTGGTCACGTCCAGGAAGACAACAGGTGGCTGCTTCACACTGCTCCACAGTCAGCAATGGACATGAAGGGGTCGGCCACTCTGAAATCAACTGGCGACTTTATCTACTGGAAGATTTATTTCCAAACTTCTACAGTAAAAAGTGACTAAACTCACAGGGGTTGTACTACTCCAGACTCCCTGGGTTGGACTTCACGAGCCTTTTTTAAGGACTCTCAATAAATGTAATTTCATATTCAATCACACTACAGCTGAGTTAACTTGCGATTAATGGAAAATAAATCCTACAGATGTTTTCAACGCCACAGTGGCCAGTCATCCAACTCACAGGGACCGTGGCCATCAATGTCATGGACATGTTGATGAACATCTTTCAATGTCTTTTTCGAGGTTGGGCGACCGTACACGTTGGATTCGAATAAAAACGCGACATCACTCACAAGCCACGCGCATCCACCTCCAGCGTCTCACAACGAGCGCAACTCTTCCACACACGTCACACGGAGGTTTCTGCGTCTTTACCGTAACTGCACAAACAGACGCGCAATCCCGTGGCGCCAGTCAACTCAGTCAAAAGATCCAAGCGTTTATTCATGAAAAGTAGGTGTTGGTTTGCAGTTTCTGTAATACTGTTGCTGACTGAATCGCGCGCAACACCCCCACCCCACCCCCTCCTATACACGCGCACGCGCTCTCGGGTCGCTCTCCCACGGATGTGCAGCAGCCGCGCGATGACCGGCGTGCAACAGTAGCGCTCACCTTCCTGCGGTCTGTCACAGCCCTCCAGCGGGACACATCTCCTAGCTGCTCTCCCAAACCCCCCGCCGTTCCGACAGTGCTCCGGCGGAATCTGTCGACATGCCCAACATCGTCCTGTTCAGCGGGAGCTCGCACCGCGACCTGTCCCAGAAAGTGGCCGACCGTCTGGGACTGGAGCTGGGCAAAGTCATCACCAAGAAGTTCAGCAACCAGGAGACATGGCGAGTACTTTTTGTTGCGTTTTCTAACTCGACACACGGCGGTAAATGCACCTCCCAGGCGCCAATACGCGAACGTTAGCGCGGAGCTAACAATAGTTTACTACTGAACACGTGACTGGCTAGCCACATGTAAACACAGGCTAGCGAGCTAACCTCAACCCGGGCGCTTTTTAACGCGACAACGTGCTCAGTAAAAGAGTCGACCCGGTTCACCTGAAGATAAGACCCACTTCTAAAACCAGGACACCCTCCCAGCGGGTTCCAGCTTCATTTTAGCGGTGTTTAATGTGTGTTTAACGTGAGACTTGCAGGCCAAGTTCTGTACGTCAAAGAACGCCTCCCTCGAACAAGTTTTCTTCTCCCGAAAACAAGATAAAACCCCCTTCATTTGAGTCTTCCAACCACATTGGTCCGTGCCCCTCGTGCATTCATTATTCGGACGGCGGTGTTCTTCATCAACATGTGCCGTGACATCTCGTCAGGTGGTTAGCCTCCTGCTAACTTCGTTTACTTTACTTTGCTCTGCGTAGCGTCCGCTCGCCACTGCTGCTTTTGCGTACATTAAACACGTGATACAGTCCGTGTGCGCGCCGAATACGTGCTCGTGAAGGGATGTGTTCAAGCACGGGAAGCAGCACCGACTACGGTGCGAAGCCAAAGTTGCTTTTTATCCGCGGACTCGTGAGGTTCCGACGGCTAATTGTGCGCAACTGCGAATCACATGCACGGAGTTGGAGCTCGTTTCCACGGTCGTCAGTCCTGGCGGGGCTGCAGGTCCCGTTACGTCACAGGAGCCCAGTGAATGGTCTTGCAGACCGACACTAACTAGTCTTGGTGTCCTCAGAGTAGACGTCAGTACACTGGGCCTCAGTGTATGTTGATGGATGGATGAACACACCAGTAGATAGTGGGCCCAAAATCTGCCCCACAAGTGTCGCGATCATTTGAAAAATGGCTCAGAGATTAAACCTAAATTGGACCTCTGGAGTTGCTGATAATTGTACACTGTATAGAAGACTGTGAAACCCTGCTTCATCTGGGTCCTGTATCCACTTCAGACGTGTCACTGTTGCCTTCCCTTCCCCAAACCAGGTCTGTTTCTAGTAGAGTGGCATGTAGAAATTACGGCCAAGGAAACCCAATTATTGCGTTACTTCAGCCGACTTTTCAAATGTTAACAGCTCAGTCCAACAACTGGAATCTCTCTTAGTGGGACTATGCAACCTGGATGATGGGGTTTATAGCTAGCATGTAGCCGAGTGGCTGGACTATGACCTGACTGGGTGATGCACAGCGGAAGTAAACAAACCTCTCCTCAGACGTGAACATGATCTATGGGATTAATGCGAGAAGTCGCATGGTCTTCATCACCTTCGCTCTGGTTGTTTTGATCGCTAGTTCTCACAGTGTTCAAAGACGTTATTTGTTGCTCTACTCTACGCAGACGATTAGCCGCGTTAGGTTGGTTCCAAGATTTGTTCTGCTCTAATATCCATAGTTGTTTGTTAAAATTGGTCTACGGCTGTCCCAGAGTGAGGTTTGCTTCCTGTGACCCCTCAGAGCCACTGGTTGACTTACTAACTCCATGGGCTTTGAGCACCTCATGTCCCAGGAGTTATCTGTGCTGATGCTTTCAGGCTGGGAACCTGGCTGTGTGGAGCCCACCAAATACAAAACAAGTCTTGCGTTCTCACAGAAGCTCAGTCCGCTGTTCTCACGCTTAAAGCCCAGCTGACTGCTGACAGTAGGAATTTGTCTAGATAAGTCTGGAAGCGATGCTGATAGTGTGACTGTGGGATTGCCGCCAGTTTTTTGGCTTCATCTGTTGATCGCTCCTGAAACATGACTTGTTCTGCGATGCTGTAATTATTTTGTTTTCCACGTGCCTCGCTCTTTATTTGCCGTGAAGGTAGTCGTGGTCTGCAGGTCATGTTTCGGCATGGTCACATGACCACAGACAGGGGAGCAGGTAGGAATGTTTTACACTGCCCGCTCATAGAATGGATTCCGTCTCCCAAACCAGCAACTGTGTTGGACTTCATGTCCCGTGTCCCTCTGCAGTGTGGAGATAGGGGAGAGCGTGCGCGGCGAGGATGTCTACATCGTCCAGAGTGGGTGCGGCGAAATCAACGACAACCTGATGGAGCTGCTGATTATGATTAATGCCTGCAAGATTGCCTCCTCGTCCCGTGTCACTGCTGTGATCCCCTGCTTCCCCTATGCCAGGCAGGACAAGAAAGACAAGGTAGGGGCCGCTGTCGCCACTCACACCTAAGATCCACATTGGACTTGTCTTTCACTCTTCGAACCTCACGTCTCACGTGGGTTTCAAGTACAACATGTTTGATCAGTGATTTTATCCCACTGTGAATAGTGATATATATATATATATATATTTTCTAATGTTTTGCCTTCAAATAAAGGAAATCTCTTTGACCAAAATTCCTACCATCAACTCTCACCTGAACTTGGGGTCATGACCCCAAAGAGCAGTTATTCTTGTTGTCAGTGTCGAGCTAAACGTCCGGCCAGGAATCCTCATGTCTTCCTGACAGAATGCTGGGGCCTCATGGACCTGGGCTACCCAGTCCCGACTCTTGGCAATAAACCTGGGAATGTCTGTGAGCTCTGTCCAGTTCATGCTTATAAAAGCTCCCATATGATGCTTATTTCAGTTCTCTTTACATGAGTATGGGATCCCAGTGGAACTGTGTATGGATGGATTGTGTAATAAAAGACTTCTTTTTTATGTTGGGTGTCACTTCTCAGGATACTTAAAGTCGGCACTCGCTGACCATCGCAGATGAGAGCCAGTTGGAACTTTAACTGTATTAAAATAAAACAAGGTCAGATGGTGCTCAGTGCTCTCTGATAGAAGTTTGAATGGCGGCCTTGTTGGACGGCACTATCTCTAACCTAAAACAAAAACCGAAACACCAGTGGGTTTTGCATGGTATGAGCTCTTTAAGTGCCCATCAGCTGCAGACTGAACCTGTAGGGGGAGGGTCCTGCTCTGACAAGTCATTGGCACGATGAATCTCCGTCTCAGTCATAGCTGGAAGCTCAGAGTGCGGACACCTTGCTGTGTCAACTTGGCGTATAACGGTGCGAAACGCAGCGGAGTGAGTCAGACAGGAAGCTGACTGGACTGACTTTGCTGTGTTGGTCCGACTGACACTAGGACTTCACAACACCGTTGCCAGCGTCTGCGTCTGTTTCATGTGCTCATCAGTTCAGTCAATAAGAGTAAACATGGGCCTTTCAATGTAATGGATGGCTGCCATGTTTCCAATATGAACTAGACATGGTTGAGACTCTCCATCAGCCAAACCTGTTGTTATCGAGCAGGTCACATGCTCTTACATGACCACGTTTCTCTAACCATTGTTTACTTGTGACATCACTGTGGGTCATTCATGTCCCTCAAAGTCTTCAAAGTTCCCGTTCAGCAATCTATAAAGCATCATTCTTGTTCCAGAGTCGCGCTCCCATCTCAGCCAAGCTAGTGGCTAACATGTTGTCTGTGGCCGGAGCGGACCACATCATCACCATGGACCTCCATGCCTCGCAGATCCAGGTGAGGCTCATTTGCTGTTTTCTACACAATGATCAGACTGCACATCACTAGCTTTCATTTACTCTGACCATGATGTTATCATGAGTAAGTTGGTGGCTCATGACCCACTGCTGTGAGTCAAAGTGGAGTACAATTGTTCAATAAAGTAATGGTCGAGGTCCTTTCAACGGCTGCTTACAGTGTTGGTGTCTTTTCCTTCCAGCCGACTCGGCCTAGTCCTCTAAATTGCTATTCTTGAACTTTAAAAATGAAACTTTTTTTTTTCCAAAGGGATTTTTTGACATTGCCGTGGACAACCTGTACGCGGAGCCGGCCGTGCTGCAGTGGATCAGAGAGAACATAGCCGAGTGGAAAAACTCCATCATTGTGTCACCTGACGCAGGAGGAGCCAAGCGGTGAGGGGTGGTGCTCCACTGTTGGACACAGTCAAGTCTGGCTGTCATGTGACCATTGTGCTCTCCACAGCGTGACCTCCATCGCCGACCGGCTCAACGTAGAGTTCGCCCTCATCCACAAGGAGAGGAAAAAGGCCAACGAGGTGGACCGCATGGTCCTGGTCGGTGACGTGAAGGATCGCGTGGCCATTCTGGTGGACGACATGGCCGACACATGCGGCACCATCTGCCATGCTGCTGACAAGTCAGTGCTAACTGCTTCTTCACAGAGTTGGAGCGATGCATCAGAGCAGGACACGGTGGCTTTCAAATGGGTTGATGTGATCCCATCCCAAGTCACTGTTTGTCTGGGAATAAGACTGATAAAAACAGTGCTACTCGGGCACATAACTCAGGACAGCAGTTCTAAGCCTTCAGCTTGGTCTCGCATCCTCCGCTTCACGCTGCCTGGCGGCTCTTGGTTCGGCCAATCATTTTAAACCCTCCTGTCCTGGGCATCCTGCTTGTGGTGTGCTGTGTTTAGCTCCAAGATGAGGGAACAGAGTGGACCGCTCAGAACATGGACAGGTCTGCTGCTGTGCAGTGCAAAGTCCTCTCTTCTCATGAAAGCAAATATGGCATTTTTTGGAAATCAATATCCCAGCGTCTGGTTTACTGCCTAGTTTCCACTTCCTCCAGTTAGTGGTGGCTTGGGGAGCCGTTAAAAAGAAAATAGAAATGATGTCTGACAGGATCATCTGGTCAGTCGATGTGTCTGTCTTAGTAGTTTAAAAAGCTGAGCCAAAGATCACCTGAGAAAAACAGGATTTGCTGGAATAAAATGTTGCATTCAAACTAAATGGCGATATCTGAGGAGTCCTCCTCTTGACTTAATTTCCAACCAGCCTGTCATGTGGTCTCTCACAGTCATCGGTTTCAATCTTCTCCGCATTCATGACCCTGGTTATTTTCACGAGTGTAGGAAATTCCAGCGCTCCTGAACACACCATTCACACGCATCTTGGAGTAGCTCAGTCTATGGTGGTCTGTAGTGGACAAAAAGTCTCACTGAAGAGGGATTCATGAGAGAGGATCGATATTTCTGAAGGCAAAATCACAGTGATACTTCACTTCAAACATGTAATAGGCCTGTGTCGCAGATGCTTTTGTTGCAGCCTAATCTAAAGCAAGACCCCTTGTAACCATCGGCCCCCATCACTTCTCCAAACAAACGGCACCCTTGCCCAGCGTGACGCACAGTCAGGGTCTCAGCCTCCTCTCTCCTGGTGAAACAGCTGCCGATAGCCAGAGTGTGTGGTAATGCTTTGTTTCGATGTGAAGCACTCAAGTGAAATCTGAAAAGAACACACCGGTGAACAAATCCATGGTGTCTCAGGGCTTCTGCTGCTGGAGAAATGGCGCCATCTGCTGTCCCTCTGAGTTTGAGAAAGCTGCACAGCAGTATGAGGTCTTTGGAAAATCAGGAATTAGAAGTGAATAAAATGTCTTTTCATTTGAACTGCATCCACTTGAGCAGCTGACAATCACAGCCGATGCAGATGTAGATGGCTCATGCTAGCATTGCTGATCTAAAGGCTTCAACTACGCGTTGCTCAGTGTGAAGGTGGGTCTGCTGCGGAAGCTACTGTCGGCATGGTGGAGGAGGAAGTGTCTGACACTTCGGTCCACAGTTTACACCTGTTTTTCTCCACTGTGGGAAGAAACCGCTAGCACTGGTAGTTACACAATTGAACTACTTCATGTAGATGGGTGAAGAGAAAGTTGAGGAAGGAAGCCACCCCTCTGGTGCATGGACATGAAGGTGTCCTCCACAGGTTTAGGTTCATTGTGTTGGCATTACTGCTCATGTTTAGAGGCCCAAACTGTTCCTGTTCCTAAAGAAACCTTTTCTTTCTGCAGGCTGATCGATGCTGGAGCCACCAAAGTCTATGCCATCCTGACACACGGCATCTTCTCTGGTCCGGCCATCTCTCGCATCAACAACGCCCCCTTCGAAGCTGTGGTGGTCACCAACACCATCCCACAGGAGGAGAAGATCAAGGCATGCCCAAAAATCCAGGTACGCTGCAGTGGCGTGGTGTTTACAGTGACAATCCCACAGGAAGCTCACCGGCGTTTCCTCTGCAGCTCATCGACATCTCCATGATCCTGGCCGAGGCCATCCGCAGGACTCACAACGGCGAGTCTGTGTCCTACCTCTTCAGCCACGTCCCCTTATAAAGATGGAGACCACACTCTGCTTGCAGTTGCCTCTTACGGCTGCGCTCCTCCAGAAAGCTGTTGAGGCTGGAGACCTGACGTTTTCACCCTGGAGAAGGAGGGACACCTTGTCCTCTCTGAAGCTTCTATTTATACGAATCTCTCTGTTGTTTCATTGCGTGTCCGTTCCTTGGGACCCCTCCACCCTCACCCGCAGGGTCCCACTTGTCTTCAGATGTTACTTGCAGGCATTTCACCATGTCATCCCGTTGATAACGTCACCTCCTGCTATACAAGTCTGCACATTCTCCTCCATCCCAGTCTTTATTTCGCGAGCTGCTGAACGTATAAGAGCCGTCTTTGCTTGCTAATCATTGTTCTGTTTGTTTTCTTCTTTCCTGAGGACCAAGAATCTAAAAAATGCACCTGAACTTTCCTCTTTTCTAAAAGCTCCCAGACAGTGTCTTAAAAAGAAAAACAAATTTCAGTTTGTAGAGTGTCCGACGCCTGGCATCATGACTCCGATGTCGTACTTAAAAGGTCATTATTGAGCCCAGAGTCTGGTTCTAGTATTAAGGTTTGCACCACGGTGAAGTGTGTGTATGAGGAGGGGTTGTCAGAGTGGGGTGGGTCACTCGTATGAATGAGACAGGTTTCACTTCGGCCTGTTGAAGGGTTTTAAGACCCTTGTTTTTTTTTTATTATATGTAACTGAACTTTGACATTAAAGCTTTGACAATTGGTTCTGCAAGCTGTGGCTGGTCCATTCTTTGAGTTGCTGAAGTCCTTGCGTCATGCATGCCACACGTCATGACTCTGCTGTAGCACTGCACTTGGACAAAGACACCTTCGTTCTCAGCTAACATTACGCGAGTGAGGAGCGGCCATGTTGTCCCGGGTGATCTCATTTCGGTGGCTGATCGAGGACCGACCCGTGAATCCACTTTGTGTTTTGAGGCGAGTCATCGGGAGGACAATAACTGAGTGCAATTCAGGTCAGTGCCAGTTAGATACAGAGGTCAAAGGTCGACATGTGACCATGTCCTACTTGGTGGAAGCATCAGGTTGCAGATAAGATAAACTAATAACGCACATAGGTGGCAATAATTAGCCAATCATCGATTAAAAAAAATCTCATCAACACGCGTTACGTAATAGATAAGGTGTGTAGCAGAGGTGGCGCCACTAGAGGGCGCCCGAGTTTCAGGGAGAGGAGCGCAGTATTCAGAGACAATACAGAGTATTAAGAACAAGTCATTGAATATTCACTTGACGGTCGTTGTGTTGTCTGAGTGTTATTTTGTTCTTGTTTTGTTTTTGTTGTCCTTCCGGTTTCTGTTTGTCGGCGCTGCAGTGTCACCGCTTCTCCTGCAGGAGGCGGAGGATGGCGAGGGTGACGTCACTCATTAGCATATTTCTATCTATATGTGTGCTGGTGCAGAACCGGGACCAGTACCGCTGCAGCGCGCTGACGAGAGCACTTCGACCTCGGACACTAACTGGTAAGCGCGCACTCTTCCTGCCCGCTGGCTGCGGATCGAAGCAGCTCGATCCTGCACCGGATTCTGTCTCGGTTCCGTTCGGCTGTCGGATGACGCTGCGGACTGTCTTTGTTCCGTCGCTCGCGGTTTTCACCCGCGGCGTGTCTCTTTGTTTGCCTCTCCGTACAAAGACGCGCGTGTTCGCCCCGGGCCGCGGCGCGCGTGTCCCCGCCGTCAGGGCGGTGGTGCTGTGGAGGACGTCACCAGTGGATGTGGAGCAAAACTGCGACGGTGTTTTTTTGACTCCGACCTCCTGATCAGCTCGTGTAACGGAGGGGAATCATGTTTAAAGTCGCGAGTTTCATGATGTGACTGCGTTCTAACGGTCTGCTGAGCGGCCACGCGCACAAAGAAGCAGCCCACAGCGTGTCTTGGTCAGCCTGGCCACACCCTTCAGACCCTCTGGACCAGGAGCCTCCTCGGTCATTGTCTCTCTCTCTCTCTCTCTCTCTCTCACCCTTCAGACCCTCTGGACCAGGATCCTCCTCAGTCATTGTCTCTCTCTCTCTTCAGATCTGCATCTGCAACCATGAGCGACAAGCCCGACATCTCTGAGGTGACCAACTTTGACAAGAGCAAGCTGAAGAAGACGGAGACTCAGGAGAAGAACCCCCTGCCGACAAAAGAAAGTAAGCCACATTCCTCCGTCCCGCAGAGTGCCGTGCCTTTCCTGGCGGTCTGCGGTGATGATTAACCAGCCTTCCCTTCCTCTTCACAGCCATCGAACAGGAGAAGGCGGCGACGTCGTGAAGCCCCCCCCCTCCCACATGCACTGTACACCCCCTCCTCCTGCATTGCCTTGTTTTCAAGTCACCTCTTTTAGCTGTTTAACTCTGTAACCGAAAATATGAAATGACAACGATAACCAAGCGTCAGACTGCGGACAGATGGGATCCTGGTCCTGGTGGTCTGCTCCGGTCCCTCGGCGCCGGCCATCCACTCACCACATTGTCCTGCCACGGAGAGACGAGGGAAGGAGGGAGGGGCCGCACGTGACTCCCACCTTCAGCACCTATCCACCAACATGGCGTGCGGCAGGAGGAGCGAGGGGCGCGGCCGGCGTTCCAGGAAGCTTCTAGTGGTCCCTCCACCGACAGCCGGCTTCCTGCGCAGCTGCCTCTTCGCCTGATCCCAGGCGGCAAGCTTCTTTTGTTTTTTCTGATTTCCATCAAAGATGCACAACTTTGTTCGTACGCTGGCCAAAATCTGAAAAAAATCACTTTTTGATTTTCTATCTGTGAGCGCAAGGTTCTTATCAATTTGCAGTCCGCGCGGCACGGGGCAGGTTTGTCCCAGAGTCTCCTTCCAAAACACGGTTTTTCTTTCAGTCCAAAGAGTAGTGAATGAATCCCAGCTGTCATGATTCTCTGCCACAAACCACCAGAAATGGAAAATTGTGAAATGTTGTAATAAAAAATTTGTTACTAAGCTTGTTGTCTTTGCTGCTTGATGTTGCCCCGCCCACTTTCCCAAAACCCTGCAGGCTTTGTCTCAAATGCTGAAAGGCGGCGGCGCAGCGCCCCCTGGAGAGGGTGACCACTGCGTTGTCCCATGCTTCTGGGACAGAGTGACCCAGAGCACAAGCAGATTTGCGCCTGTCCCTTCTTAGCCGCTGCCAAAGCCTTAATGTCATTAGCATGACGCGGCTGGCGTGTCCCGTCGAGCCCAAACCTGCGCCCCCCTGGGCTTCAGGTGCGCGTGTGGGTGAGGGCAGTGTCGGGGAACAGGAGCCTGCGCTCAGTGTGGCCCCCGGTCTCGGGGCTCGGGGGGCTTTGGGGAGTCCCAAGCGTCCGCAGGTCGGCCATGTGAGTGTAAGTGGATTGGCTGCCGTTAAGTCCGTTGCTCTTAATAAGCCATTAATCCACATCCAGAGGGAGGAGGAGCAGATGTGCAGGTGAGTGGGTGAGCCACGGAGCCAGGTCAGCTCTTCTGCAAGTCCAACACCAGCAGCAGCCCGGTCGCCATGACAACAGCATCTGCTGTGTCACCGGTTCAGAGGGAGTGGCTTCCTTCCCACTGCTCCATGAGTCATCCCCCTGCAGTTTATCAGCGCTCTGACCTGAACTGATCAAGAGTTTTTATTGATCGCTGATGAGAGGATCCAGATAAGAGGAGGCTGACGGGAGCGGGCCGAGGTTACTGCAGCACTCCTGCTGCTGTGGAGTCCTGTTCATGGTGTAACATTTGAGTCTCAGTTCATCGCCGAGCTCACTCAGGATTCATGGCAAACGAATCTCACGCTTGGTAGCTGTGCTAAATCTACCTCAGATCCACCAGAGTGATGTCTCCAACGCTAAGCTGTGAGCATGTTGTTGAGCCTCCTCAGAGGTTACTGTGAAGAAGGTTGCCGACCGTATCTGTCAAGTTGTTGGAGTAAACAAGTGTTTGCATGACTGACCACTCTGGTGTTGAACATTTTGAGCTTCAAGCTACATTTTGAACGGATACAAAATGTGCCTTCTAAGCTCTTTCGTATTGCTTTTTGCACTTTACAATATTATTTCTATTTTATTGTGATATGTTGGGTACAGAGCATGTTACGAAAATAACTTCCTTTGGGATTAATAACGTTTTCTGATTCTGAGTCATGGCGAGTTAACTCAGTGACTCTGAGTCGCAGAGACAGTTCTACCTTAAGATTGTCACTAAAGTATGACCTCAGCCAAGGTTCCAACAGTCATCTTCAGCCTGCGGCATCACTCGGATGCCTGCTAGGACTCAGGCTTGATCCAAAAGCAGCAGCCTCATCTCCCTGCTCCCTTGGTTCCCTCAGGCCAGACCAGGCCAGAAGCTCCCCTCTTGCTCTCCGCCTCCTGTGAGAACTTGTGGAAACTCGTCTCCCAGCTGATGGATCTGTTCAACGAAGGAATTCCAAGATAAGAGGAGACTCACTTGAACATGTTTGCAGCCACACATGGGGATCTGCGCAGAGGATTGTGTACGTTTGCGTCCACAAAAGGTGCAGGCCGGGATGTGGACGTGGAGGGGATAACGGTGGCCCACTGGGTGTCACAGAAGTGTCGTCCTGTCACGGGCCATGTGTTGCAGCAGAGCACCAGGTGATGATGACGGTGGCCATATGGGAGGGAGAACAAGAGTCCGGCAGGAGAAGCAAAGCTGAGATGCACCGACTACAACTCGATGATAGACCTGCACAGACTTGGGTCGGGTCCCTTCAGCTTCAGAAAATCCATAGCTGAGCTCCGTCTCACGCCTCACCTGAGGAGTGGGATCTTACCTGTCGCGACAGGAATCAGCAGGTTTCTGCTGCCTGCCGAATGCGGGCCGCACTTTTATGACACACACATGTTTGTATCTCTATCTTTGTGGGGACCTCTCCTGCCATCATCCTTTCCCCAGCCTCTCCACCTGAACCTAACCCTCCAAAACACCTGGCTCACCTGAACCAGGACTCTGGACCAAACTGGTATGATGACCCAGTTATTTAGAACTTTGAAACTGAAGCTTATGTCATCCACAAGCTGTGTGGTTAATATTGTGAGAACTGTCAGCAGTTAAGGGTGAAACATGAACACAATGGTGCCTGGACCCCGACACGCTCCACACACCTCTTTAATGGCAGTTACTCTTTAACTGGCTGCCTCAGATCCTGTGCACGTGGGAATTTCGGTTAGAACACGGCTCATTACGACATCAAACCAAAGCCTGGAACACAGATGGCTGCTGGAGATTTGGGCGTGGCCCCGCAGCCGCTCCATTAGCAGCGGATGGCAGCTCCGGTGCGGCCCGTGACCGTGGCCCCCACCCCAGGCCCATTCGCTTCCCCTGGTCCTTCCACTCCCTCCAAGTTTGTTCTCGCAGCAGTGGCGGAGACATGGCCGAGGTCTGACCCCTGTGAGTCTCTGGGTGAATTCAGAGGAGCAGGAGTGAGTTCATCCTTCAAAACCTCCAACTGGGTCGGCGCAGAGGTGACGCTCTCACTGCTGCGGCAGCAGGAGTCGCAGCAGCTTTCAGGAGGTCAACACAGCACTGTCCAGAATCTGTGTAAAAGTGTTACCATCTATTCCCAAGTGGATCCACGGAGAACCGTCATTCAAATCTTCATGCTTGGAAGGAAATCTGTTTTGAATGTCAAACCCAAACAATCAACACCAGATTCAGACTACTGCAGTACAAACGGCTTCGTAGAATTTCTATGACAGCGGTAAAATTGCACCACTTGAAACCCAATATACCACATGTCTGTGTTAAATGTAACAAGGAGAAGCGGACCTTGTTCCACTGCATGTGGGCGTGTGAAGAATTACAAAAATTCTGCAAGGATATCACGGACTTGATCTCAAAAATAGAGATTCCTTTGGATCCTCAATTGGCTGTTCCTCACAGGTTTCCTATTAATCCCTCTATTAATGCACATAAGAAGAAACAGATAGTTTCTGTTTGCTACAGGCCAAAAATGTTGCATTGAATTGAAAAAATGTTTCAGCTCCTACAGTTGGTCAATAGATCCTGGAAATGTCCAGCAATCTGGCTCTCGAAAAACTGACCAATATATCAAAAGGGAAAGTGCATGACTCCTGTGATATCTGGACGCCTTTTTATGCAATTTCTACAAGAGAAACCGTTGTTTTCTTTGCTGTGATCGTGGCTTTCTGTGACTGGATTTTGCACACTGAGAGTCACTTGGTATTGAGGGTGAGGGGGCCGGGGGGTGGGTGTGTATTGGTTGTTTTTATCTTTGTCTTTGCATTTGGTTGTCATTTGTAATTATGACAATCAATAAATATATGTTTGAAAAAAAAGTTACAAACTTCAGTTTCGGTAAACTGAACATCAGACATTGCTGGAGGGAAGTACAAGTCACTTGAACATTAGGTGGTGATGGTTAGTAGTGTCCTTATTATTACTATTACAAGCCAACAAGGGGCCTTACGAGGCAGTAGCTGAATCAGTCGTCGTAATGGTAGAAGCAGCAGTAGTGGAAGAAGAAGTAACAGTTGAAGTAGCAGTAGTAACAATATCATTATTATGTCACAAATACTGCAAACTCTTGAAAAACCACCGTCGTCAGCAGAATTTCTTGGATAGGAATGAAGGTGTTTGATGTCCGATCCACAGTCTGAGTCCACGATGGCGCCCCAAAGCCTCTGCCGACTCGGACAACATGCTGGCGGTGAGGCTTGGTGGTGGCCCTGCCACAGGAGCGTCTTCATGCTGTTGCATCACATGCCGTCTGGAGCTGCGTGGGTCAAAGGCAGCGTTGTTCCACTGCTCTGTGGGATGACTGTCATGCGGCGGCCGCCGGGCCTCACCCGCCGTCAGCTGCACCTTCTTCAATGGTTCCGACCTTGGCTGACGGACCAGCAGCAGCAGCAGCAGCAGCCAGGACGCTGGGCCTCGGCAAAGCTCAGGTCCGTTCCTCGCCTGAAGACGCTACCTGTCCTCAGCTGGTTCTGTGGCCAGGAGGACAGTTTGCAACAGAGACTGAGGCGCAGTGGCGAATGAATGAGGCTGTTTGTCTGTCAGTGGAGTTTCTGTCCCACGGTCAAATACCTCATGAGACTCAGTCAGAGGAGCGAGGACAAGAAACAATGACGCTGGACACTTGCTCGTGGTCAGAACTCAGACAATGAGGCAGAGGGGGGAGCCGCTGCAGAGGAGGGCAGCAGCGTGAGTGTCACTTGCCGATACATTCCAACCCTGCTGACACCAGTCTGTGCCTGGTTTACTTTTGTTGTGTTTGTCAGTGTTACTGCTCGCCATATAACTTGTAGTATTAGTAGTGATCGGTCGTAGTAGCAGTAGCACTGTGAGTATCATTGTTATGTTACATTGTTATTGTTAGTATGTTATTAATAATAATAATTATAATATAAAAAAGACATTGATTATTGTTGTTGTTGTTGTGCATGCTCCATTTACGTCTCATAAGAAGGTGGGGAGCGCACCCTTTTCAATCCCTCTTGCTTTGTCATGCTTCATTCGTGGCCGGTCAGCAGAGAGCAAGAGGATGACTCAGCAAACACGGCATATTTTCACTGGGTTCAGCGGACGCGTCCGGCGCTGCGTGACTTCCGGACTGACCTGCTCAGAACATCACTCCGCTAGAGTCTGTAAGGTTCCGAAACCGCCGTCCCACCGGAGCACATCCATCCATCATGGGCCGTCTCCATAGCAACAGACGGGCTCGTGCGAGGAGGCTACGTGACAGACATGCGGTGCTCAGCCTCCTAATCATTGACCAGGACCGAACCGTTGCCACGTCTTTGTTTAGTCTTTACAAGGTCCCAACGCTGACTTTGAAGCCGTAAAGATAGAGAGGCCTACTTAGCTTTCACAAGCCTCCTGAAGCTGCAGACTTTATTATTATTGAGGCTGTTCAAATGCTTCATATCAGCTTGTTTGGGAGCCGCTCCTATTGCTGGGCCGTCCAAGGCCTCAGCTGTGCTGCGTCTGGGGCAGGAAGCCCAGAACCCGATGGCTCTTCCTGTTCAGGCTTCCTGCCCTGCAGAAAGCAAAGGTGCGCCGCGCGGTTCTGGGCTCAGGAATCACCTTCATCGCGAGCGGAGCTGGACCTCATGAGCTGCCGAGATGTTGGGGCGGCCTGAGTGGCCAGCTGCGGCCTGAACAGAGCGGCAGATGCGAGGGAACAGACGTCTCTGTGTCTTTGTCCACGGAGGCCCCTGCGCTCATAGAGACCCCGGCCAGACGTGTGCATGCATCGCTTGCCCCTCCCCGTCTCCGGCATCCCGCTCCCAGTTCAGCTGGAGCGCGGCCCGCTTCAGAACCGACTTGTCCTCTTTGTAAATCTGGCACATGTCAACTGGCTCTGTTGGCCCCGCTCCAAATGCCACACATGTCCCATTTTCCGAGCCACGTCGGCGACCCCGGTGGCGGGTCAGCGGCCGGGAGCGTGAGCCACTCGGGTGGGTCTAAGTGAAGGAAGGAGAGTGGGCTCGCAGGTACCAGCTCCACACCAAGGCTTGTCCAGACGCTTCAGAGACGCTAATGATGCCGTTGGGAAGATACGTGCTGAGACAATGTCTTCCTTCTCACTGGAACTCCTTCACGACTGCACTCCTTCAGTGATCATGCCTGGCTGTCACATGACCACTCTTCACCCCAGCAGTGTTCCACCAACGCGCGTCAAATCTGAGCTTCAGGGGCCAAACTGCAGACTCATTCCTGCTGCTGATACGTGCAGTGAAATACATGCCTACATTTAAATATGAAAAATAAATCCAATCAGAAGTTCATCCTCTGGTCCAATATCATTAGACAATTACGATCGTGGAGAATATTTACAACAGCGAGCAACACATGGAAGTTTGATGGGAAGTTTTTGGTTTTCATTCATTTTTATTTCACTTTAAATACACTTTAACATACTGTAGAATTAATCAACTATTTTCACAAGCATTGAAAAAACGTTGGAGGACAAAACGTTCTGCTGTCGAGATCACGTCAAAAGTCCTGCTGAGTTTAATGACTGGCAAAAGCAACAACATAAAGATGAACATCCTGATCATACAGATAGATATCAGAAGCAGACGTGTAACGAAACACTCCACAGTATATTCTGGCCCCACTTTACTTAAAGGTCTCATCGATGATGACATCCATAAGACATCATAATGCATCAATAAGGATTTATAAATGCTCATAATCCTGTATGACGAGGCTTCTGATATAAACACTATCATTCCAAATTCTGCACATTATAACACTTAAATACTTTTGGTGGCAGAATGCGATTAAAGTTCTGATCATTTATGGTTCTGGACCAACATGACAGGAAATATGGAGCTTTGCAAATGAGACTGTAAAAAATAAGAGTCAGTTTTTATCCTAAGAAAATGTCCCAGCTGCAATGATTTTACCAAAATACACTTGATTTGCAATGATTTGATCTGAGTATTTCAAGTGCAAAGAACACACACACACACACACAGATTAATAAATAATAAATGTCCATGCTAAATCGAAATGTAGATAAAATAAGTCCATCCTCTTTATGCTGATGTTTGGTGAATAGTTTCCAGGCTGACGGCGTGTAGTGAGCACTGGTTGTTTTGTTCCGGAGCTCCTCACAGGGGAGGAGAATGATGGATGGGCGGAGTCAGAGAGGTGAAGGTGGGGAATGTTTGGGTGTGTGTGTGTGAGGGGAGTAGTTCAGCGGCTCATTCAAACAGTAGCTGCTGATATGTTCCTCAGGATCGGGATGTAGAGAGTCAGAAACAGCCTGGAGAGAGATGGATCTCACAGTCAGCCATGTTTGTTTACGTCCGCCCCGTATAGTGTTCGGGTGACGGCGCGCTGCGCTAGACATTGACATTTCAATCATGGGAATTTGGACATTTAAGAATGAATTCAGAATTGTTCAGGTCCAAATTGCAAGCCTTGGTGGCAACATTTGTGTGTGCAAATGTGTGTAAAAGTGCGGTGATAGAACGACATCGTAGCGCTGCGCAGAACTCGCGGGCTTGTCCAGAACAGCGTTAATAGTTGCCATGGCAACATGGCCATCTCCTGCAGGGACTGCTTCATAAAGCCTCAGAAGTGCGCTGTGACGGCTTTTCAGTGTAACATTGCATTATAGATGGGTGCTTTCAGTGGCGTAACCAGAGTTTCTTCTGAACCTTCAGACACTGACTCATCTGGTCAGTCACACAAACATTTTCTCTCCTCAGTGCAGATAAATGTTTTGTGTGTCCCAGAGCAGTAATTACTCTCTGGCCAGGTCTCTCTGGTGGCGCCCTCTGGGTTCCAGGCTAACTATGAAATTCCGAGTTGACACACGCAGTAATTATCAGCTGTCGGTGACCAGGTTCCCTCCCCAGCCTCTCCCCCCGCGAGCCTCTGGTCCCTCCACAGGTCAGGAAGTTTGGCGGTGACTGGCAGGAGTTCAAGCAGTTGAACATCGCAGGGCTGATGCAGAGCTCAGAATCTCTTCTTCAGCACATAAGCAGGACCCAGAGGTCTCCCAGTACCGGTGTCCCTCTGAGCTCTTATCAGATTGTTTCGTTTGGCTGGAGCGAGGCGCGAGTTTGGCCCATTGGTTGTGTACGACATTAGCATTCCTTTGTGGTTCCGAGCCAACTGTGTGGGCGGGAAGAGTAGCCCCACCTCCATCTTGGAAAAGCAGTAGGAAGCGCTGCCCGCCCACCAGGCCCCCCCCCTCTCTCTCAGGGGTCAGAGCGCGGTGACTTCCCAGAATCAGGGACGCCCCCCAGTTGTTGCCCGAAACAGCCAGTCTGTGTTCCTCGCACCAAATCATGTCTCTCAAACTACACGGCCATGACTCCTCCAGATACTCATGCTGCCTCCCCCAGACAAGACAGTAGGAAACAAGCTCCTCCATGCTACGCTGTTCCAGGGTCCAAGGTCAGATCATGTTCCTCCTGGTCAGGACAGCTGAGTCACCCGCAACATCTGCTTTGTGACTAAAAAATGAAGAGTAAGATGCTGCTGAGTCAGAGGTTGTTTCCAAATCTGGCTCACTTGTAAACTTTCACTCGCTCAGAAGCGTTTCCTGTTCCACGTCTTCTTCAAAACACCCAAATAATGGCGCCGGAGAGCGAAAACAAATGTGTCCACAAGCATTTTTGTCTTCGTCCCGCTGAGAACTGTGTGGCCTGTTGAACTCCGCTCCGTGTTCAGAGGTGCTGGTTGAAGACCTGCGCACTACAATGTGCATGAGTGCTCGGTGGGAAAGCAACCGTCTACCCACCCATTCTCTGGTCGGCACCAGCACAGCTGCTTTCTTAGGTTCGTCCATATGTTGACTTTGGAAAGGGCGCCTTGATAGCTTGAAATCCCAGACAAATGGGCATCTGATGCTTCATGAAGCTTCATGTCCTCATATTCACAGTTCAGTAGGTGGCGCTCCAGGCAGTATAGAGCGTAGAGTGCCTTCTGAAACAGATGATGCTGCCTCATGAAGCTTCAGCAGGACAGGAAGCTCAGTATAGCGGCACAAAGAAAGTGTCACCAGAGAGATCAGCGCGTGGGTGAGCAGACCTCAGTCTGGAGCTTATGTAACTCGCCACAGACAGGTACGAGGTTCAAGACGCCCGCAGGCCATGCATTCTTCATCTGGTGTCGGAAGACGGCGCATACCTTCAGATCAAGCTCAGACACTATCAGACCTGAGTGCTGAGGGGAGGGAGACACATGGAGAATGCTGTCACACCGTCGCGTATTCTCACATAAAGCTCCTGCATCTGTGTTGACCGGCCGTTTGGAAGCTGTTTGGGTCGTGAACACAGAGATTATCTCTTTATTTATTTTCAGCTTTATTTGCTTTGGCCCTCGGAACCAGTGATTCTGTCGCCCGACACCTTTATATCTGTAAACATTTGTTGACAAGTGTATCCGCCGCGCACTCACTCCAGCTCGACAAACACAAAAGAGTCGCTTTCCTTGGTGAACAGATTGCAGACTTAAATAAGACTCTTCAATTTATCAACACAGCGTTGCCATGGAAACTGTCGCCTGGGCCCAAACGGAGCAGATGGCTTTCAATATCAATGGCTCGGGCTCAGATGAGCAGATCCGACCATTTTCCAGTGACTAAGGGGAGTTTGTTTGGCTTCAGCCGCAGTGCGTGTCGGTGTGTGAAGTGCAACTGAGTCTGTACAACAAACAGAAGAATCTGGAGATTGAGCTGTCGCTCATTGAGCTGTATCTGAACGTCAACATCATTTCTAACACCATCTATTGGTGTGCTTGGAGTCAGGGAGCAGTCACAAGAGATGAATTCATATCAGTCGCCGCTTCCAAGCTGAAATGCTGGCAAGCGTTTCATTTGAAATCTAGCTTTGTGTTGCTCCCACCGAGGGCCCCGAGGACGGACACGAGCATGAAAGTTCTCTGTGCACATGGAGGCTGAGTCAACACAGCCTGCCCTCAGAAGGACGTCCCAATATTTCCCATCATCCTCCTGGATGCATTTGTGTGTGGCCATGTGGTTATGTAATCTCAACATCCATCCACACACACACACACACGGTTGCTGCCGCTACATTCCTCAGACATGAGCGCAGAGCGTGCAGTTCATCACACACGGGAGCGACATGTGGAGAGGAGAGCTCGGAATGTCGGAGTCCGCAATGATGTCGGCGGAAAGTAGCACGTGTGTTTACTTCACTCACACGCTGTAAAAAAACTTTAATGGCTTCTGGAGGCAGCAATCCTTCGACTTTCATGAGAGCAGATCTGGCGGCGGTGCGGCGGGACCCACGTCTGTTTAGTTAGTGCCATTAGGTGCAGAATTTGAAGGAATCATGAGGTCAGGTTCAGTGTGAAGCTCAACGTTCCATATGGATGAATATGGCCTGCGTTCATTTCCTCCATATTTCTTCACAAATCTTACAACGGAGCAGTACCAGCCGAAACCATGGGGGGCAGTGTTGCTGTTACTGCCCGATACGCAGTTCTAGTGAGTAAGAAGCCATAAGAATGGTGGACATCTTCTGTCCTCCCATATATTTAACCGCCTCACCGACCACCACCTCATGTGACGCGGCGACGTACATTATCAATACTTTTTCCACAGCTGTCGGTTTTGGAGTTTGTTGTTGTCATCAACGTTTGACTCTGAGCTGCTCCCCCTGGTGGATATATAGAACGTGTGGAAGCATGTGATCAGTAGCTTGGACACGGATGGGTACAGTATCAATGGGCCTTGAGGGTTAAGGGCTCTTGACTAAAACTAGACTATAAGATTTAATAAACCTCATCGTAAGTTCAATAGCATCTTCAGTAAAGTCGTACAAATGTATTATGATATCATGATTGTCACATTATGCTGTAGATTCCAAAGTTTTGGGCGTTATTTCTGCAAAGCAAACAAGTGTGATGTTGTAAACAAGTCGCGCAGAAGAATGTGTGTGACGTCAGTGTTGGAAATGGCCTTCCATGGTGTCGGACACATTGTTCGGGTTATCGCGAGGAAGTGAGCGCGACGTCATTTCCTGCTCACAATGTGGCTCCGAAAGTTTGAAAGCTCCTCTCCCGCAGAGCATCAGGCACTTGGAGGGACAAGCCATGCGGTGCCATTGTCTGGGGCGGGGGCACCGCCCCCCCCTCCGCTGCCGCAGCTGTCCTGCTGTTACACTCTTCTGAGGACATTCTGCTCATTAGGGCTCTTTCTTCTACACTCCGTGTGTGTGTGTGATAATGAAAAGTGGCAGGAACGTCTGTGGGACACTGAATGAATATTCATGAAAATCAGAAAAGTGGACACAGTCTTTGCTGCTGACTCCACAGCACAAACAGGCGGAATTCTCCAGCGCTGAGCTCATCTCCAACTGCCAGCGTGCTGCCATATTTGGACAGAAGGCTGCCATTTTCTGCGAGGAATTTCAGGATTGGTGCAGCGTCACTGAGAAACGAGGACGTGATAACTTGTGGAGGACGGGGAAGGAGGAAACAGTGGGACGCTGACAAGCCCATTATCCAGATCCGTCTCTTGCTGCCGGAAGAAGGCAAGCTCTAACTTTGATGGAAACGTTGGCGTCACTCTTTCACTATGAAGAGTGAAGTGGAGGTGTGGTGTGGAAGGTGGCTGCAGTGTTTAGTGGCTCCTCACCGGCGGCCGCTCGCTGCTCTGTCTCTGCTGCATCAGTCTGAAGCGCGTGTGAGGCCAGATGACCTGCTCTCTCTCACGCACCATTACTCTACTGCAGGAGACACAGAGAGCAGCCATTGTGCCAGGAATGTGGGCGAGACGCCCGGCTGTGTGTCTCCTGCTGCTGCACCGGGGAAGGAGCCGACGCCAGCTTCGCTCCCAAACACCACTCCAGTCCAGATGTGTGACTCGGGATCAGGCCGCCTCCCACCTTGCAACACGTCAGCTGTAAGGTCTTTCAAGACACTGCTGGGCTGACGGTGGAGGGCCGGAGCTCAGGTGACCTCATCAGGTTCTCCAGGCCGTGCTGAGCAGACATCATGAGCCACCGTTCAAAGTGGTCGTCACAGACCTCCAGATCGATTTCTCACTGTTACAGGCCCCGCAGCATCAAAACACTTCCATTCAAAAACAACTTCATCGATTCAAGTTTGTCAGACTCTGGCCTTTAGGAGCAGCTTAGCTCTGCTTCATGAGCTTCCATGGCTCTCAGAAACTGTCTGGTCATCATCCAGAAGAAGAATGGAGGAGAGCAGTGGCCATGCTCCGCCAGACGGTCATGCTAGCGCCTCCTGGTGAGAGACGGTTGTTACTGCCGTTGCAGACCTGTCTCTCTTCTCCACTTCTCCAAACCATTTTGCCTCTCAACATTTCAGCCGGAGCTCTGATTTCCTTGTGTTGGAACTTCCTGGTCCGTCTTCATATCTTCAACTCCGAGGTGATAAGGGTTTACTGGATGGTTTATCGTCTTCCCGGAGGTGAGGCTGTCCGTTGAACAGCAAAGTCCACCATCATCACACAGGGGCGTGTTTCACTTCCGTGATTCCAGGGGCAGAGGTTGACTGGTGTCACGTAGTTCCAGGTCTACGTGAGTTATGTTCCCTCACAAGTCACTTTCACCCAACGTCTTGTGAAAGACTGGACTAGCAGTGCCACGACTCTTCATCAAGTTATGGTGACCTGCACAAGAATCTTCCCTGCAGCTACCCCACTGTCTGAATCTGTTTCAACAGCTCAGACCTGTAGATCAGAGGTGTGCTCCTGCCCGGCTCACCTGGACTCGATACCAACACCCACACAGAGTTTTACTCAACAGAGTCGGAGATCAGGTAGATGATAACTTGATAGAGAAGTGACAGGCGGACTTCACTTCCTCTTTCAGTTGTACTGAGGAGGAAGTGAAAGAGGCGACTTCCTGCTGCTCACGGGGCACAGGGGCAAGAGGCGGGGCTCGTCGGGCCCACGGTGTCTGAAGGGCACGGTGGAGAGAAGCGATGCACATGAAGGACTCGCTCTGAGCGTCCGCTGTCAGAGAGCATTTCGTCTGAAATCCAAACCTGATGGCGCCGCTGCCTCCCTCCCTTCTTGTTCCTGCGACACCAAATATGGAGAAACTGTAATTTTCCACATTCTTGTGACTGAAACTAACATCCATGACCTCATGGTTGCCTCCGCCCCACTCTCACTCGTGTTATTATGTTGTGTTATGTAAGCCTGCGCCACTCGCAGCCGTCCTGTCCTGGAGCTCTGCTCAGCTACGGCCACAGCTGTCGTCCCTCACTGACCGTCAGCGTCAGGAAACTCTGTCAAGACCCCAGTGTTTGCACGGGGAAACGACATGCCCATAGATGGAGGTTGGCCGTGAGGCTTGACACTGTCAGGAGAGCTGGAGATCGACGGACGGTCCCGCTGCTGTGGCTCAGGTGGTGGCGCTGGTCATCAAAGCACGCCCTCCGCCATCTCGCCATCCCAGATACTCCTGCATCTCCCCCCCAGACGGAGCAGCTTCCTGCTCTCTGCTGCTGTTCCTCTGGACTGAGAGGCAGCAGCCTGTTTGCTCTGCTCACTTCCTCTTCTGACTGCGGTCGACTTCCTGTCAGACCAGCAACAAAGGCCTTCCGACTGAAGTCAGTCATCTGAAACGGGATGGTGGCGGCTGCTGAAGTGTCCTGCCGGCCTCCAGCACTCGGGCCGTGTGCCCAGGTCAGAGGTCAACTCTCTGTCGGAGCGGCCGGTGAAGTGTGACCGTCAGGAGCAGATGCATGTGAACGGAGGCCATGCAGAGGCACTGACACATTTACAGAGTCAAGACAGAGTCAGCCAGCCATTATAGCAGCAGCGATCCGGCAGGCAAAAAAAGGTTCATGGATTCCTGTAGTTTGCTTTTTCACCATTGACAACTTGAACGTGAAAAACTTTGATGTGTTTCTCATTAGAAAGTTGTGCTCCAGAGTATGAAGTGTTTGGTGTGTGTGCGAGGAGCTCACCACACAATCGAACTTGAAGGTGTGTGTGTGTGTGTTAGTCAGGAAGAAGAGGAGGAATGTGGCGAAGGGGAGTGAGAGGAGCGGCAGAAAGTCCACACACACACACGAGTCCTGGGACGTTATTACGAAACGTGTCCCTGGTCAGCGAGGGTCCGTGTGAACCAGCTCATAACTCTGACTTCTCTTATCTGGATGAGATATGCAGTTAGACAATGGCTCTTTGTGGCAGCCAGCTATTAGACAGCGGGCGTGGCCACCCACCACTCTTATCGCAGCCGTCCCCGCTGATAACAGCTCGTCCTCCAAGCGCAGGCATGACTCAGACCTCAGGAGCCTGTGGGCACAGGTGAACACGCCTGGTACAAGTGGCCCCAGAGCCACCACTGGCATCCCAGGCCCTTCTCTTTAAGGAGAAACCTTACGGCTGCTCACCAGTCTGATATCAACCCCCCCTTCCTGCACTCCCTTCCAACTTCTCTCTTCCACCTCAGGCTGCTGTGGAGACCCACGGCGGGACTCACCAGGATGCTGCCAGGATTCCTTGCTGACTACTGGGCAGCAGCTGTACCAGAGCACAGTTGTCGTCCCCTCTGATCACATTGCAAGAGACTGGACTGGAGATATTTATATCACCTCAGCTGGAGGTGTTTCCCCTCACGCCTGCCACTTGTGATGAGGCAGCAGGGGGAGCATGTGAGCACTGGATCACGACAGTATGTCTTTGTTGTCTACTGGACTGTTTGAGGTTACTGGCCACTTCCTGCGTAAGTTGTGACGACTTCCCATCATCCTCAGTTTGTCTCCTAACAGAGAGCACTGATCCCAAGTCTGCCTGAGGCGGGCGGGAGGGAGGCAGGGGGGGTTCAGGGCTCTACCTCCGTCAGCCGGCATCAGTGTCAAGGCCAGGACGGGGGACTGGAGTGGGCATGTGTCGGGGGTGGGCGGCTGGGTCGCACACTGTCCGCAGACATAAGACATGAACACACACTTCTCCTCCGTGCTGCGACACACACACACACGTCACCATGGATGTTTGCACATGAAGAACCTGATTACCGTGACCCGGAGACCCGATCCCCTCCTTCCTTTGTGTTTGCCAGCGTGTGCGCATGAGTGTGATCAGAACAGAACAGGAGGCGGAGCCAACAACAAAAGCAGGATGTGATACAGCAGGACTTGACTTCCTTGTTGATGAAGCAGCACATGGCCAATAGCGCCCCCCCGGGGATGTAGAGTGAAATAGCAATGTGGACTCGTCCTCACAGATAGAGAGGTGCATAAAGCAGACATTATACGGTGGAACCGTTTGATAAGCTAGAAATGTGTCTGTGTGTGTGAGAGTGTGTGTGTGCGGAGGGCCTGTTTTTTTTTCTCTGCCTCAACACGTGTTCCCTTCAGCCCAACAGGACCCCGCCCATCACATGCACACATGCATGCACACCAGTGTTTCTATCTTTGTGGAGACATTGTGAGGTCACTCATGACCCTCTGCCCCTAAACCTAACCATCCATCCAACAGAATGGCTCACCTCAACCAGGACTCTGAACCAAACTGAAACCCGGTTCAAATGAGCCACTTACGCTGATGTCTTCATCCTCTAATGGAGGCGCAACTTTGTGGGGTCCAGCCAAATGTCCCCTCAAAGTCATACTGTCCTCACAAGGATAGTATTTTGTCGAGAACTGGTCCCCACAAAGTAGGATAAACAAGCCCACACACACTCGTACTTTCCTATCTATCAGGAAGTTGACTGCAGCTTCTCAGACATCCAGGAACCATTGGAACATTTTTGTCACTCATAAACTGTCAGGACTTTATAAACAAGTCCTGCCAAAGTCACGAGTCCCGGGGATGAAGCCTCCTGGTGGAGGACGGACAGCCTGCAGGACATTGCCATGTTGTGTGATGACTGGGGTCTGGACGAGGCTGGTGAGTCTCACCTCTCTGAACCAGAGAGCTTTCGCTTCAGCATCAGTTCCAGGAGGCACGTTGACCCTGCCTCGTGCTGCATGTCTTCTACTGATGAGACATACCTGCTGGTTTGCACGGAGAACTTGTTGTTGGAAGACAGAGGCCCCTTTTGTCAGACCTGTGCAGTTACTGAGCATCAAAAGAGGGTGATGTGTCTGGGAAGGTGGCAGGAAACTGGTGCTGAGACGTATCCTGTCTGCCTGGCTCCTATCATGCTTAAGGTCACTGTCCGTCCAGAGACTCAGAGTCGCCAACACAGGGGAGGAAATCAAATGAAAATGATCCCACACGAAACAAAACCGCAGGCCACAGAGCGGAACACAGGACAGGAGCGGCAGGAAAACACACAGCAGAAGGAAGGAGTGGACACAGCAGGAGCCGAGGACCTGCAGCAGTCAGACTGCCGCTCTCACTGACGGCTCTTACGTAAGGCCTCGGGGTATCGTGTTCCCCTTCAGTGCCGCTGCAGATGTTGGGTCCAGCTGCAGGAGGGTGATGTCATACCTCGGATTATGTAACCACGTGTGATGTCATCAACCTGCGCGTCGTATCACGTATAGCAGGTCTCACCAAAGGTTTTGCATCTGCAGGCGGCTGCAGTGGCACTGCGTGACCTGAAGGGCATCCGTTTGGAAGACCCCTTCATGTATGGCTGATACGGGATATTCCACACACACGACTGAGTCGGTTCCCTCCAGCAACTATTAACGCAATTCCAACCAATCCCATGACTTTCCCGTTTCCCGATGTTCCCTCTTTCCTTGTTGTGATGAAGTCATGTGTGCAATGCCAAACGCTCACGTTTGCCCACAAACCATGGGTCACAATTCGGACGTGAAGGACTCTGAATCCATTCATTCAGTCCAAATTCCCATGACTGAAATGTAGAACAGACGGGGAGAAAATGTCTCGCGCTGAGAAGACTGGGCCTCTCCACTCTGGCCCAACCGGAGCTGTGCGGACTCCAAGAAGTCTTCATTTTCATCCATGTGTTTTGAGACTAGGTTTGTCTTTGTCTGCTCTTCTCTACAGGCTCGACATTCTCAAGAGCCTCTGGCAATTCCATCACAACATCATGAGGCTTGAGACGAGGCATCATATTGGTCATGATTTTGAGTGACTCGTTCGAAGCATCTCGAAGGTTTACCAGTGATGTCATGGGAAATATCCCACAGCGAAAATAGAAATCTGTGGTGCCACATGCCGCTTCAAAAATAAACTTCTGGGAGTGGAGGATATCATCAGGTGAATTCATAATCAGACATCAAAGTATGGATGTCATGTCATAAGAAGAAGACGACAAAAGGATGTTTATGAAAGGACTGTAAAGAATGGCTCTTACTGGGATGCACAAGTGCATGAAATGTTTCATGTGGCAGCGGAATGCAGCCCGGGGCGGCACCTTTCCCAGATCTGCTGAGGAGTGTGTCCTTTTCCTTGCAGCACAAAAACAACTATTATCCCCAACTTTCCTTCTCCAGACTCCTGGGCTTGCCTCGACTTGCCGCCCCTAAAGTCGGGATGCTTGTGTGCAGGCCTGTCTCTGCACGTTCAGTCCAGATTATAATCCCTCAGCCACAGCCTCCCGGGCTGCAGCCCCAGTATTGATATGTCAAATATTTATATAATAGGTAATCCCTGCGCTGGGCCCCGTCCCAGGCCCATGTTCTGCGGCAGGGGTTAATCCGTCCAGCAGTGGATGCACAGACACCACATCACTCATCAGCGTGTTCTGGTTCTGTCCTGCTGAGAATAATCTGAAAAGCCAAAATCCGCACACAAAGAGCTAATCCTACATCTGAAAATGATCAAATCTACGTGGAGGCAAAACATTTCTGTGTCCTGATGTTTAAAGAAATATAGATATTTTAACACACGTGTCTCTCAAAACCTGTTTCTGAAGTTGCAGCGGACACAAGAGCCGTGGCCAGTGAGGGCAAACATGCTCACGGGTGGAGTAAAATATCACGCCGGAACAACATCACCCTTCCGCTGTGGGCCTCCCACTGTGCTATCAGCAGCCAACTTCTCCTCTTTCTGAACAGTAAAATGACTATTACTGTCGTCATTTTGAGTGGTAAGAGTTACAGGGCCGGTGCAGTTACTGCTGAAAAGAGAGCTGAGCCAAAAGGCAAAGCTCTCATGAGCTGTGGGTCATGACTGAAAGAGGGAGATCCCGGATATGAGCAGTTGAAATGGCTTTTGTCTGGCAGGTGGCGGGCGTCTCCCTGAGAGATGGAACTGCTGTCACTCGGCAGATACTCGAGCTGCTGCTTCTCCATGTTGAGAGGAGTCAGTTGAGGTGGTTCATACGCCTCATGGAGGTGCTTCAGGCACGGGCCAGTGGGAGGAAACCGAGGGCTGGACCCAGGACCAGGTGGAGGGAGGAGATCTCTTCACCGGCCTGGGAGCGTCTGGAGACCCCCTTGTCGGAGCTGGTGGATGTTTCCTGGGAGAAGGGTGTTTGGCCCTCCATGATGAATGTGCTGACACATGAGCAGGTGGGGATGGATGGTTAGAGTTAGAGAGCGCAGCAGTAAGTTATGACCCATCAACAGTTGAAATGCACTTCATGAAGGCAGAAAAGAGTTTCAGTGTGTGTAAAAACGATCAGCAACTGGAGCGTCAGTCTGGCCACACCCACGTCCCGCCGCAAATTCAAGCATTTTGGCCGCAACATTTTACTAAAAAAGGATGAAAAATAGACAGCGGAACGACGCTTGAACCTTTCACACCGACTAAATAGTCGACGGCGTCATCTAGTGGCCGGTTTGTGTTATGACATAAATAGACATTCAACATGGCGGCTCCCGCTGACGCTGCGTGTTTGGTTGTTGTCTAATATCGAGGTCCGTCAGCGCGTCACGTGCGCATTGTTCCGTGCTAGTCTTGTCGGATGACTGATCATGAAGGCGTCGGAGCTGACTCAGTGTGCTCGGACCGTGGAGAGGCTGGCTGCAGCGGGAGAGCTCGGGGACGTGTTGACCCTGCTGGGTGACCTGCAGAGGGCCAGCGTCAGCCAGGAGCTGCTGGAGGAGACAGACGTTGTTCAGGTTCTGTACAGGGTCCTGAGGAGCTGCCGCGACGGCGCCGTGAGGCGGACGGTGAAGACTTTGTTGTCCAGGTGGAAGAGACAGTTCAGCAGAGGACGTCCTACTGCGACATCCTCTCAACACGAGAAGCGTGGTCCTGGAGAACAGGCGGCGGACGCTGACCTGACCGCCGTCAGGTCGAAGTGTGTGCAGCTCCTGCTGGCTGCCCTGGCAGCAGACTCTCTGGACCAGACGCAGGCGGCTCAGCTGGCGGCACAGATCGAGCTTCACATCCACAGCAGGCACGCGACCGACCCGCTCAAGTACAAGGCCTGTGTGAGGAGCAAAGTGGCCAACCTTCGGAACACCAGGAACCACCACCTGCGACGCGGCCTGCTAGCGGCCACCATCTCTCCTGAAGCCTTTGCCCGGATGACGGCGGAGGAAATGGCTTCTCCTGAGCTCCGGCAGCTCCGAAAGGAGTTCAGCTCTCAGGGCTTGAACGAGCGGCAGCTTCCCGCAGCTCCGGAGGGCGTCCAGACCCAGAAGGTGCGGTGTAAAGGATGCAGCGGCACGGACTGCAGGGTGAGCCAGGTATCCCGGGGAGCGCTCTTCCTGCCGTCGTGGGTGCGTCCGGATGATGAGGCCATGACCTTTGTGACCTGCAGTGGCTGTGGACAGCAGTGGTACCACAGCAGCTGGGTCTGCCTCTGACCTTGACCATGACTGTCAGACAGCCAGCAAGTGGCAAGCGCTTCTGAGATCCGGTGGTGCGGTGGGTTCACACTGGCTGGTGTTCTGTCACGGTTGTCTGAGGCTTCAGCTCAGGCGACAGCTCGGTCTTTCAGGGTCAAGCGCCAAAAATTTGTTCTGTTGACTACTGTTCTAATGGTCAAGAAGAGGGTTGTGACATTAGGTTGACAGAATTTATTAAAGTATTATCCACAGCCTGAGTGTCTGTTTACTGTTTTATAAAATGTTTTATTGATGAGATATGTAACAGAGATTTGTTCCCTCCTACTCAGTGGTTATTCATGTTTTTAATCCCACCGCGCATCTGCTCCGATAAACTCACAGAAAGTAACTATGTGATCTATGTGTTTATTAAAAACAAAAAATCTAAATAGAATTTTTTCATTCGCTCCCATTTAAATTCAATCTGAAAGTGCTGGCATAACGCTGCCACCAGACAAGACTGCTCAAGCTTTCAGCCAATCACACGTCACGCCAATGACAGTTCGTCCGTTGGTTGCTCGCTGCTACATCAAGTATCTTGCCAGATTCCATCCGAGAATGCAGCACAGTACTGAAGAACAAGGTGGAGAAAGAGTGCAAGATTGAGGTTTCATGGTCTGAATGTCACTGTGGAGGCACGTTGCTACACGCTAACTAGCCTGTGAGCTTTGTCAGGTGCCTTTACAAATTTGTCACTGGCCTGCAGTGTTTGCATGTGTTCCTGAGAGACAAACAGAGACCAGACCTTTAGCCGTCAGTTAGGGCCGTTGTTGAAGATAGCACAAAAACAGCCTCAGTGAGAAGGTTGAAACTGGAGACCTGGTCAGGTTCCACAACTATGTCAACTATGTCTCTATTATATACGATGAAATCTGTCCATAAAACAAAAGAAAAAGGTGACAGAAAGGTCATTGTATTCATAGTTAATGTCCTCCTGTGACAATGCTTGGTTGTGTCACATTTATTTCTAGCATTTAAAGACTTTCGCCTTCCTTTATTTGATCATGTGAATGCATTACGTTCATTCACTAGCAATAGCTTGGGGCAGCCAGCCAGGGTGTCTGAATGATGTTTCATGTTTTGAGGGCCACATCGACGTGCTTGGTGAGCAGGTTTGCTCTCCAGCAGAAGGACCATCTCCAGGATCTGGACATCAGCAGTGCTCAGGTCAGGTGCCACCAGCTCACAGATGGAGATGAAGTCTTCAGAAGAGCGCCTCCTGGCTGCTGTTTGCAGAAGGTCCTCGCTGACATCAGCGCTCCCAGAGGAATCCAGTGCTCATTCCACACCAATAGTTGGGACTGTGAAGCTGCAACAATGCTTCTGAGTCATGTGATCCCAGTCAGGGAGCATGTGAGTCAGTAATCTGCCCAGGCCCTTGTGCCCCTGCTGCTCCACTCACCAGTCAACATGCTACCGACGCAGGGGTGTGTGCCTCTTCTAGAGAGGCTTTGTAACAAGGGCCTCCGTACCAGAACCAGTCCGCACCCGCCAGACGGACATCGGAGTTGGGTGCTCTCTGGAATCTCAGTCAGTCATATTGGGCCATACTCTCACATCTGCTCCATCGCTTCCGGGCCAGATATATTTGATCTGGACTAGAATTGTAGCCAATAAAAAAGCTCATTTTGGACAACAAAGAACAGGGAGGGAGGATTGTTCCCCTGGACACCTCAGAACTGATGCCTTGCAGGATTCATTCGGCAAAGACAAACATGTGGTTTGCTCAGAGGCGTCATGTGAGACGGTGCGGCGCGCGGGAGCTGCCACGACAGCAGCACCGCGAGCCGCACCGTCGGCTCCGCTGGCCACCTCGTCACGTGACGCTCGCCTCTTGTGTGGAACGTTATCTCCACTCGAGCACGTCTCCGGCACCTCTCACTGAAGAGGACGGGTTCTTGTTTGCGTCACCGAGGTACTTTTTTTGAACGCGTTGATAACGTCTCGGAATGTGAGCCTAACGCTTTCGGTTCCGCTCCTAGACGTGCACGCGCCGCGGTTGCTGGCAGCGGTGAGACACGAGGGCAGGAGGCGTGACTCCGGCCGGTCATATGAGCGTCATCAGCGGCTGCTGGGGCTCCGGAGCCAGCCGGGATGAGAGGACGACGCGGAGCCGAGAGGAGCTGGTGACCAGGTAGCGCTGACTCGTAATAACGGAATAACACCGCGCCTCGCCGAAAGACGATAGCGCTATCAAAGAAGCAATCCAAAAGAGTTTCGCTCGCGTGCGATCGGAATAAGAACCATAGCCGAGCAAGTCAGATGACTTAGTGACCGAGCAGTTTTGTCGAGTTCTGCGTGTTTTCGACCGGAAAGTTTGGGGCGCGTGACGTCACCAGTCGGTGTCCAGTCGGTGTCGACTGACGAGAGCCATTCACTCACTCACTCACTCACTCATTCATTCCCAGCAGGCGTCTATTTTCTCCGAGTACATCCAGCTCAATGGAAGCACCTCAGTGTGTCGAAGGCAGGTCACACACGCGCAATGCCTGGCGATAGTGGGGCATTGAGAAAGCAGTTCCGTGATCCTCGCTAGTAACGTTACTCTGTCCCTGTAAGACACGTAGACCCTCCGAGTTTTCTCCTACACTTTCTCTGTTGACCTCGAGACGGTATCGTTCAGCAGCCATCTGCTGGCTGTCCCCGGCAACTCGATCATTGGCTCTGGAGCTGTGAAAACCCCTGCAGACTGTGCGGATGAATAGCCGGAGTCACGACTCACTGGTCCTGTGATCAGCGCGCACGTGATGCGCCGGATGAGCTGCTGAAGTGTCTCCTCTGCTTCCTTGTTACAGTGACGCTTTCGGAGCGGCGGGACAAGATGTCACTCATGAGCACCAAGTCCACCCTGCTGAAGGTCATCCTGCTGGGTGACGGCGGCGTCGGCAAGTCCTCGCTCATGAACCGCTACGTCACCAACAAGTTCGACTCGCGCCTCTTCCACACCATCGGCGTGGAGTTCCTCAACAGGGAGCTGGAGGTGGACGGCCGCAGCGTCACGCTGCAGATCTGGGACACGGCGGGTCAGGAGCGCTTCCGCAGCCTGCGCACGCCCTTCTACCGTGGCTCCGACTGCTGCCTGCTCACCTTCAGCGTGGACGACGGCCAGAGCTTCCTGAACCTGGCCAACTGGAAGAAGGAGTTCACCTACTACGCCGACGTCAAGGAGCCCGACAGCTTCCCCTTCGTGGTGCTGGGGAACAAACTGGACGTCTCGGAGCGGCAGGTGTCGGGTGAAGATGCGCGACAGTGGTGTCAGGAAAACGGTGGAATCCCCTACTTTGAGACCAGCGCCAAGGACGCTACCAACGTGGCCTCGGCTTTCGAGGAGGCGGTGCGGCGGATTCTGCTGACGGACGACAAAGCCGACCACCTCATCCACTCCAACACCGTGGACCTGCAGAGGAGGAGTCCGTCTGACCCCAGCTGCTGTTGAAGCACACGCGCCCCCGGAGCCAAAACCCACAGCACTCAGACAGAAGAGCCCACTCAGGTAGCGACGAGCTGGCGATGCTCGGTGAGAGAATGCACTGGGTAGGTGGCGCTCTTGGGTTAAAAATGATGCGCGGGTCCATTGAAACGCTTGTTCAAATACAAAGGTTGAAGGGCAGCGCCTGACATCTAGTGGGCTCAGAAAACGAGGACACTCTTTCACGGGACTTCTGGTGACGCTCGTGAGCTGCCATTGTTGGCCCTCAGTGTGAGGACACAAAGACCACACAGAGGCAAAGAAGAAGCGAAGACTCAAGTGCGAGCACCACCTGGACTGACAGCGCAGCTGGTTAAATGTCACCCACATCTGATGGAGAGAAGTGAATCTACTGCTGAGAAGAACTGCTGCTCGCTCTGCTTTAAAATGGTGACATTTCTGTTGAAAACCATCCACGCATGAAGAGAATGATGAAGTGATGCCTTCTATCTTGCTTCGCTCTCAATCTATTTCAGAAATGACACTGATTTATTGCAATAAATGCAGCTGTGGCTCTCACGTATGTTTCACTCTGTTATATCATAACCAGAAACCACGTCAGTTCCTCACCGTAGTTTGTCTTCGATCAGGGGTTCCCAACCTTTCTGATCTCTCGGGGGCCACCTTTTCCAGAACAAACGGCCCCGGGGCCCATTCATGTAACAGAACTGAGTCATGACTCTTGATTTCATTTGTGTTCAATAACCATATTTAAGCTACTTACACGTAAACCAACCAAAACCTTGGGAAATGACATGAAACCATGTGATCGGAGCAAAGACATTCATTTGTCATCGAAAGGTCCGATCAGCAGCAGAACCAGGTGCAGGTCATCAAATTTTAAAAAAGGGAAAAAATACACTTCATACAAACTGTTGAGAAAATTGAAGAAAAAAACTGTAGGCCATAAACAAAATTCAGATATAATAAATATGTATAAATGTAAAAATAAATATCTTATTTTCAAAATAAACTCAAAACAAGATGTAAGTAAAGTCTGCATGAAAGTGCAGCCATAAACTTTTCTAAATCATTTTAAGAACTGCTTTCATGAACAGTTTTTGCTGTTGGCCGAAGCATCACTTTCTTTATCATGTTTCTTTTCAAGCCCTTCTCCATAGCTAGGTAACTATCTCAAGTTTGCAGCTGCCAAGTCAATTGAATGACAAACTACCGCCACCATATGTGGCCTCACGGCCCACAGGTGAAAAACAAAAAACCTCTAGCGGCCCTCTAGATCTATATATTGCTATTAAAATGTTCAAACACTTTTGCTATACGAACAAAATTTCTGTGGTACAGCTGGTGTATCTAATGAACGGTGTTTTTTGTCAACCACTGTCTGTGTGTGACTAGTTTCTTGCGCTGAGCATCATAAAACAGCCGCGAAAAGCCACAAAGTGAGGCCCGCAGTTCTCCTGCCTGGTGGTGGAGGGGGCATTTACGATGCCAGGGATTCTTCTTGTGACAACAGAACGACCACAGAATGAGTGACAGAACAGGCGACAGTCTACAGTTAGTAAGTCAGGTGCAGATATCCGTTTATTTTTTCTTCTAGTTTGGCCTTACTTTCAAAATGGAGGATGACATATCTAAACTAAACCATTTTCTAAACTGGACTCTCAATCGAACAACGTTGTTTTTGTTGTTTTTATTAAATGTGCTTTTGGTATGCTACAGTTTGTATGTCAAAAAGCTGACATGAGATTTTAAACAGAACTTGTTAGCTGTCAATCAAATGGTGAACAGGCTGCTCTGTAGGGTTCATGTGTTTATAAATCTTATTGTTATGAAGTCAGTGGCTCACCAGCCATAAACCTCACCGCGCGTCACTGTCTGCACGAGATGATGCTCTAGATAGTGAGACTGCACTATTGGAAAACGCTCTTCAGCCCCAGTGTCAGAGGAGAAATGGTGTGTTCTCACGGTGCCAGAGAGCATGGAAGCCTGTTCTTCTGAGCGTCATCAGAAATAGGTGAAGCAAGTTTAAAGAATGAGGGACAAGGGGCAGCCATCTGGTTTGGTTTGCTTCAAACAGGTGTGGAAACTGACTGCAAATGCCCAGGGTTTTCCAACGTAAACAAGCCATGATATCAACCTATCGAAACAACAGAAGCTATCAAAAACATGGGTGAGGAGGCGTCAGTACTCCGCGCTACCAGACCCAGTCAGTCCCACTGTTGACCCAAACACATGACATGTTTTCTACTGCTGACCCGTCTGAAGAGAGTTTTACATTCCATTTAGATTTAGCGCTCAGTGTTGCCGTCCGTCTCTGATCCGTTCAGACACTTCATCCTCTCACAATAGTCCGGCGCTTCCACAATGATGCGGTTGGAATCAAAACAAGTCCTTGGTTTACATGGTCCTGATCTTCTTCCTCAAAAACCATTGACAAATCCCTGATATTGCCGCTATTTCCACCGCTTTGCAACAGTGTTCAGTACCTCCATTGTCACAAGTTAGTGCCGGCGTTTGACCCACTTATGAGAAGCTCGTCAAAATCAGAACAATGTTTATGGATATGGGAACAAAATATTGATTACATTTTATTGTATACACGGAACAAAAATGAAAATGACTTGTATGTATTGGTTGACGTCAGTGAAACTTAAATGTGAAATGGACACTACTCGTTTCTCACGTTCAAAAAAAAAAAAAATGAAATCATTTGTCCACTAGATGGAGAAAGAGACAGAAAAAAAACAGTCCATCACCACAATGAACTCAACTGGGTTGATGGTGAACTGCACGTGACTGAGAGTTAGGAGAGGAGTCCTGTCACATGGAAGTTTCATTGGCTTTCTTTCCATTGTCACTCTCACTTTGAATAAAACCTCAAGGCCATTCACGGCGCTTGACTTATAGAAGTCCAGTGGTGCCTCGGTTTTCCAACATCTCAGAATTCGAACAAAATTTCGAGATTTTTTTGCTTCAGAGGCGCTTTGTTATTGTGTATAACGCAGCCTCTGTATGCAGACGTGTCCCGTTAGCTCCATTTACTGACTGTTTTTTCTTCATATTGAGGTGTAAAACCTTTCCTGTCTCCACACTGGAGCGTGGTCGAGTGTCACAGGGGAGGTGCTGGAGCGCTCACTCCAGGGTTTGATGTCCTGTTGTGGGCTGGAGCTGGGACAGGGATGAGGCCAGTCTGGGACAGAGCGTGACTTGGTTTATGACTTTGTCACAGCCAAACTGCACAGAAGCGCATATTCAGAGCTGGACACGCACCGGGCACCTCTTCCCTTCTGGAGAGACCTCACTCACTCGGCAACCCCTCCCACATGCAGCGGCCACACACATAGAGGAACAGCCACCTGCAACAGACACTCAATTGCAGGACAGTGTTTGACATTTGACAGTTTCCTGCCAAGCAGAGATCTTGAATATCAAAACCTGTGTCTTGAAACTTGATGCAAAATGTAAAGGGATTTGATCCTCATATTACTGCATTTGTTGAAGGAGTTCAATTCGTTTGAAACCATGTTTATTTGACTACATTCTCATGGAGCAGTTTTCTCTGTTGTCATGCTGATGAGGCCAAACTATTGCACCCCGCTTCGTCTTAACATTATCTAGTTGTTTTAGAATAAATGCTCAGCATAGAATGTGTCTGAGGACAATTAGTAGTGATGGGTAGATGAGTTACAGTACTGCAGGGTTGATGAAGGTGTCCTCAATTTCAGGGGCCACTAGACGGCGCTCTTGGTTTAGAACTCAATTGGTTGTTCAAGCGCAGCCACTTCACAGCAGACAGTGCCATCTGGTGGCCATCACCATACCATGAAACAGTGTCCTGACTTTCAGAGCTCAGTAGGTGGCGCTGTGACTTTAACAATCATGTGAGGTTCAAAGCCAAGGACTTGAGGGCAGAGAGTGCCCTCTGGTGGCCTCTGATCTGAGCTCATGCAGCAGGCAGTTGAGCCATGGCTCTGACTTCTGTTTGATCAATAACGTTTGAGTAAAATGAATCCAGAGAAAGACAAATAAAGAAGCAAGAGACCACGGTGGCACGATAAAAATATCGGTTTTACTAGAGAAGGTTACAAAAATCATCACTAAATACTTGGAGAATCGTTGAAACTGAAAGTGAAAGCAGAATGGAGCACCTACAGGGGTCTACGATGCCATCAAAGCACAATGGAGATTTAGAAAAGAGAGGACGGGGCCTATCATAGTCGACTACACATCACCTGACAGCTGCAAAGACAGTCATGTGTCCTTCATGCAAGTAACGAGGAAACAACAACACCCTGACACGCACCGTCTCGGAGGAACTTTTGAGTTGGTGTTTACACGAACCTGCCGCAAAACAGTGCAGATGATCAAACAGAACACATGTGGCAATAGAGTCCTTTGTTATACAGAGAAGACGGCTGCACACCTGGACGATACTGACATGCTTAATTCTTTTTCAGGATATACAAACCATCCATGAGCAATTCACAATAGTGTCCATGACTGTTCTAAACTAGAGTGGACTATATGAAATGAAGGTTCCTGACTGGGTTGATGGAGTGTAAACATCCAGAACAGTCCGTGTGGCTCATGAGAACTGCTGAAACCTGTTGGTCTGGCTTCAACCAAAAAATACCAAATGAATAAAAATCACAGGAGACATCAGAGTCAAGCGACAAAACGTCGTATTCATATTGATAGATTATTATAATAGAACAGAAGCACCTCAACCCACCCACTGATAAATCACCACTGCACGCTTACGTTTCATTGCAGAAACCACGCTACGATGACCATATCCAACAGAACTAGAGCTAAACACCGAATTTAAAAGGGAACATTGATGTGAATTTTGAGGGGAAAACAAAAGCCAAACACTGATGAGGCTATTTACATGTGAGTTCTGCCCACGAAAACAAAGAATTGATAGAAAATGGGATTCCTTTTGTGTACGAGTCACATGGGACAGTGCACCGTCCCGGTGAGGTTAAGCGCTATAAATGTTGAAAAAGTGGGGGAAAGTACAATTAAAGTAGATTTGGTTTGATACCTGAGGTGTTTATGTTTACAAAAAGGAATGTTTATTTGTTAGAACTTTGAAACGCTGGTGAAGGCTACAGAACGTAAGAAAAAAAAAACAAAAACCTAGAATCAAATGTTAAGCAAAAGTGAACCGAGGGGTCAAATTTCACTTGGTGTTTTCGGGTCAACCACAACATAGCCGTGTGGCACGCTTGCACAACTGGTCCCGAAAGTTGGGTTTATTCCTGGTCTTCCTCATCAAAGACCTCTACACCGAAACATTGCATCACGCTTGCTAAACCTCATTCCTAACACACCAATCCATGAGCTGATGTGGTGCAACGACATTCAGGTCCCCAGCACATTCAAACTGGAACCGGATCGGGACCCCGGACAGAGTGAGTCTGAAGGACCTGAGGACGGTAACGCGGCCACCAAGAAATCAGCTCCAACCTTATTGATCATTTAGGCTCCATGTCGTGTACCGATCAAGGCACAGACAGATCCTTCTGTACTGCGTTCACTTCCTCCGTATTTCGGCACCTTTCTACAATGCTTACAGAGACTGACCAAACCACCAGAAACCATGCGGGGGGCAGTGTTGCTGTTACTACCTGATACATAGCTCTAATATGACATGAGGAAGACAATGGCGGAAATTCTCCGTCCTCACTTTCTTCCTTTGTGGCCAGAGGTACAACAGGAATACTTCTTCCAGTCACCATGTTTTTTTGAAGTTGGTTGTTTCCAAATTATGCTCACCCTGGTGGATATATTGGTGAAGTGCAATGCCTCATCACCAGGTGACTGACGTTCTAGGTATTGAAAGGTAGATGAGGCTTCATGACTCGGTATTGAAGGGTTGAAGAGGTTTCATGAAAGTGTCCTGATATTCGGAGGCCACCAGACGGCACTGTCCTCTGTCAAGTTTTTGGACTTGAGCAACTTATTCAGTGTAACACACATCACATCGTTTCCAAACCGAGAGCTTTAGGACACTGTTTCACCAACCCTGCAATACTGTTTCATGATACCTCATCTACCCATCACTGGTTCCCAGTCCTTCAACAGAGCTGTGACTTGGTCATGGCGGGTCAGTTGGTCATGATAGATGAAGACAAAAACAACCCAGCAGAGTTCACACGAGAAGCAGTTCCACCATGGCCGAATCAACACTATAGATGGGCAAGTTAACGTTGATAAAGCTCATGTTCACTCACTATCGTGTTCAACACCTTGACCGCAGTCAAACGCAGGACCTCGGGATACCTGAACACACTGGATAGTCCTCATTCTAGCAGGTTGGTCTGAGGAGGGGTTATTGGAGTTCAGTTCCCTTTAGGCTGCAACAGCAGCTTGATTTCTACAATAAGATGAAGAGGAAAGTAAACAAAAATAAAGCACAAAAAGAGAACCTGGCATACATTTCAGAGTATTAAAAAAACAACAACAATCTCACACATTCACACAATATATCCATATTCATTTATATATGCATATAAAACACCAAAAGTAACAGCAAGTTGGTCGCTGCCCAGCTTCCTGTGGCAGAAGCTGACAGTAAACAATGTTTTTTCTTTTCTTTTTTTCTTTTCTTTTAGGAGCTGCAGGTTGAGAGGCCGTGCCGGCTCAGGGCGCGAGGCCATCACTGCCGAGCCGTACGCCGCCGGCGCCTCAGGCGAGGTGACGCTTCAGAGATGATGTGCCACGTGTGAGAGCTCTGGTCTGGGGGAGCCCCGCGCACCACCTCTGTCTGGGTCGGCCGACACTTCTGATCTTCAGTTCTCTTCCCTTCTGCTGTGAGAACACACCTACACTTCTGAACCATGAAAAGGACGAGGATGGAGGATCAGAGAGGCGGGCATGGGAAGCATGACAGTGGCTTGGCTTAGAGGAAGGAGTATGGAGAATGAGTGTGGTGAGGTGGGAGGGCAGAGCGAGGAATGAGGTGGGCTGGTTTAAGAGGTCTGCCCTTATGAGTAGGACGAGTTCTGGCCCTCCTTGGAGCGCGCTTCGGCCTCCACGTCCTGATCATCCTTGGTCTTGATGTCCTGGTACGCGTGCAAGGCAGCGGCGCTCTTCAGATAGGCCCAGTTGGCCGACAAAATCATCAGATAGTGAATCTGAGGCAAAGAATACAGTTTTATTTCATTCAACCTCCTGGTGGCGACAGGGTGGAATGAAGCATTTATTGACCCTCCGCTGAGGAAGGCGAGTATCAGCTGCACAAGTACACACAAGACACATGAACATGGCAACGACTGGACTGGACGAAAAGGTGCAGGCGACACAGTGGGTGAAGTTTAGCCTACGATTGTTTCAATGTGATTGAAAATGGCAGCGTGTTTTTTACGAATGAGGGGAGGGGGGTCTAAGCTCCTGCTCGACCGTCACTCTTCTCTATCAAGACTTGCTTGCTCCTTTCCCCAGCCTGGCCAGATGAGCCCAGCAAGCGTGGACGTGGACAGCTCAAGTCCAGTCTGAACGGTACTGTTGGCCTCCACGAGCAGACCCTCGCTCTTACGGCTCCCTCACCTCTTCTCTTTCCTGAATCTGTCCTTCTCTGCTGGCTTTCACCTCTGGCTGGAGGGGAGGGGGGTTGGGGCAACTTATCCTTCAATACAGCTGCAGGCATGTTTTAACATGGTGGGAGGAAACCGGAGTACCCGGAGGAAACCCACGCTAGTATGGGGAAGAGCATGCAAACTTCCCACAGAAATGCTCCAAGCGATGCTCAAACACAGGTCCTTCTTATACTGCAGAGGCAGCACTCTTCAAGTAGGCATAGTTGGCTGACATTATCATCAAAAAGTGAATCTGAAGCAAAAAAAAAAGACTTAGTTAAAATGTTTTTGCATCATGAAGGATGAAACGGAATGTGTCCTTGAATCACACATTCACTGCATTGCGGTCCTCAAAACTGGTCATGTACAGTCGAGCTTTGTGCCAAAGCTCACACATTACATTAGATGTTGTAGAGGTGTATGGCATCATGTTCCCTCCCTCCTGGTTGAGATCAAGTCCTGTGCGACCCCACATTTTCCCACAAATGTTGCCACCAAGGGTCGCGATTCGGACATGAAGGATTCCGAATCCATTCACAAATGTCCAAATTCCCGCGACTGAAATGTAGAATTAGCAGAACTCAGGAGTGCATTTTGAGTTCTTGTGAATGGCTCGACGAGACAATGCACTCTCACCACGCGCTGTCAGCCCGGAAACTACCCATGGAACATTATCAAGCTTTTTACAAGCTAATTTGCAAAGGTCCTTATTTTACATCATGTTGTTCCAGAAGCATAAACGATCTCAAAATATTTTGAGATCGTTGAGAACCAAAACGGTGTTATCAGCCGTCAGCGTCACGGGTTCACAGGAGCAGATGCTCATGCAGCGTTCTGAGTCAGAACTGCTGTGACATTTCTTATCGGAGTAGTGGGAATGTGTGAAAACAAATAAATGGGCAAAAGAACTATCGACTGAACTGCAGCTGTGGATAAACACACAGCGCTGCACTTACACAAAGAAACGACATCATGACAACGTACGTACGTTTAAGCATGTAATGTTAGGCAAGCATGACAGCATAACATTACACCGTGTTTTACAAAAACATGTTGCCAAAGTAAGCCGATGTCGAGCTGAGGGGGAACTGCAGGGAGTGAAATGCACGGCGGGTGAAAGGCTGACGGCACGAGAGGAGTTGCCATGGCGACACTAACACACCAAGCAAACATGCATATTTCTAGCCCAGAAGAGTCAGAAGAGCTCCAACTCACCAGCGCAATGGCGGTCGCGGCCGTACCAGCCAACACAACCATGTAGAGGTGGTAGGACAGGTAGAACTGTAGGAAGAGAGATGAAGTTCGTGAAGTGAAGCGAGAAGACAGAAGAGCGCACAGACTCTCACCTCAGTTGTGTCACACACTTCCACCAGTTGGGTTCCACAAATTTCCCCTGGACTGGCATTCCAAGGAATGACACCTGCAGAGCCCAACAGCAATAGTTGACAAGGAGGCATGAGCCCAACCACACAGATCACCGTTCATAGAAGGCCTGGCTGTTACTTGAAGCCCTAAAATAAGTCTAAAACAAGTGAGGACGACAAAGGCCACTCACAGAGACGACATGTATGATCGGGCTGTGCCAGTAATTGGGGTTTATACTACATGCAGTGGAGCAGAGCAAGCTGCCAATAAAGCATATGTGATCCTCATCCCGCTTTGTCCCGGAGCCAGCTGTCCCTTGGATGTAGGTCACAGGCTCCATATTTCACAGTGGTGGTGTACTTCCATCTGATCATAAGCCATAATCTCACGTGGACTCCATCTTTCTATAAAGTCCCAGTCATCTGTCTGTCATCTATTAATCCACACGTTCATGTAGCTATCTTAACCACCGTGCAGGTGAGGCATCATCTCTTTTTCAAGTGCAGGTTTCTCCATCACCTCGTAACCCACCGATCATGATTTCGCCTACTGTTTACGTTCACCATTCATGTATCACTCCAACCAACTCCCCATCATCTCTCTAGCCTCGTCCTTCAGTTAAATCCATCCACCCTCGGCACCCAGTCTGCTCCCACCTCATCATTCTTTTTAATCTATCGTTCATTCTTCATCTATTTATCCAGACTAGACACCAACAAGTTCTTTAAAATCCGCACCAGCAGCTCACACTGGTGATGGGTGGATGAGGTATCATGAAAAAGTATTGCACGGTTAACGAAACAGTGTCCTAATTTTCAAATGAAGTAAGGTTTCATTCAATTAGTTAATTTTCGGACTTTATAGCACACCTGAATATTAGCCCCACCCACTACATTTAATACGGAAAATAGATCTTGTTCCTACGTAAGCAGCACCACGCTGCTGCCACAGAAAGGTTAGTGGTGCAACCACCTTAAAAACACATGAGGATCAATTCTAAAATAGTTCTAAAACACGGTCCAGCATGGAGACTGACTCCCTGACTGGGCAATGTTCTGAACCTAAATCATGAACTCCTCACATCTTTTGTTGTCAATAAAGCACTCAAAATGCACTGTTTTCGCCCATGTGTCCAATGTTCCGACACCACAGCTGGCCTCAGCTGCTGCTTCCCAGGAGATCGGCTCCATTGGCTGAGCAGTGACATGCGGACAAAAACAGCTCATTTTAAGTGCTTTAAGGTCAATAAATTGCTTGTGATTTCATGGATTTCATGTGACGAGGCTCAATATGTTGGCAGCATGACCCTCTTCAGCCTGTAAAAATCCATGTTGTTGGACAAGTTGCAGGGTTCAGACCATGAGACAAAAGTACCTTGAAAGCTACCTAAAGTTTTCTACATGAGAGGCTGATTTTAATAGTTTGCTTAGTGATGGGTAGATGTCCTGATCTGCTGTAACTGCAGGACTAACCGCTGGACGTGAACAACTAATGCAATGAAACCTCACATGATTTATAAACCAAGAGCGCCATCTAGTGGACACTGTTTCATCAACCCTGCAACACTGTTTCACACCTCACCTACACTAACACTAGTTTGCTTCAACTGAAGAATGCAAACCTGTTTGCTTACACTGTAAACAATATTGACAGTATTTTCCTATCAGGATGCCACAACAAAAGTGCGCTCCAGTCAGTAGTTGGCGGCTTCATAGGGAAAAGAAGCCATGGTGTGAGGGAATTACTACTTGCACCAAACACAATCTGATTTAGCACACAGAAATTGTGACTTGATTTAAGCATGTTCCGAAGGTCCGCACTGTTTGTATGAGATACTATGCATGCCTGGGCACAAATTGCAGTGAGAAGGAGGCGTCTTTGTTTGACCTGTTTGAGCCACAGACATGAAGAGATTGGCCTCACCATACTGTCGGACGTCCACACAGATACTTGTGACATCAGACACAACACTGTTTGTGATGGCATTGCAGCTTTTCTGCATGTTGTAGTAGAGGAAGTACGGAATGGAGGTGAAGCCAAAGATGCCAATGAAGCACAGGGCCAGGATATAGCTCAGGAACACAAACTGCAAAGAAGAAAATGGTCAACCTGATTTAACCTCATTACGTGTCATGAATATGGGTTCAAAAATAGGACAAGTTGAACGTGTCACTAGGTCAAAACTGGCTGAAGAGTGTGTGCATACCAGGGCAGTGATGCAGCGTCCAAAGAAGGTGGTTTTGAAGTCGCTCTGAAGCTCCTTCTTGATGGCTCTCGTGGTATAGAAGCCCTCAGACAGGAGGAGGATGGAGTAGACGAAGAAGAAGGCGGCGATGCCATAGATGCAGTATAGAAAGATATCGATCCTGAACACAAACAATTACAATGAGGGATAACGTAACAGGCGTGAAAAACCAACAGCGCAACGTTTAAAGGAGTGAAGCGCATAAATTTGCTGAGTCAGAGTTGCTTATCAAAGAAACTTGCTATGTTTCAAACGATAAATGACACTTGCCTGTCAAGTTTTCTCCACTTCAAACAGGAATTACGATAAAGAGCGCGGGACAGCAACAATCCAACATTATCCAAGATGAATTAACCATTCAAATTAAATCGCATGCATCAGTGTTCTGTGTTTTATGAAGTTGCTTTTGTGTTACACATTCTGCCCAGACAACTCAACTACTCGCTGAGCCACAGCCATCTTGTTTAGCATAGGGCAGAACTCCCACCTCACCCGCCATGACGTCTACATGACGGCTCACAATCATTACATTAGTTCATTACATTCTTACATGAGACGAGACGTTTGATGCAGCAATCGCAGACTACACGACCTGGATAATGCGGTTTATAGCTGGACTAAGCCAGCGTGTAGCTGAGTAGCTGGACTATGACTAAACTGGGGGACATGCGTGTTGATGATGATGACAGTTCCATGTTCCGCCGCTCAGATTCTTGACCTCTGGAGTGAAAGTAGTAGCAGTCACTCAGCAAGCTTGGCTGCGGTCTACTGAGTTCAATAGAACTGTCCGCTTCTCTTGCTCTTCCTCTACGATCACAGCAACTGGAAGGACAGAAGAGCTCATGGCGCCACCCCGAGTCACGGATGTCAACTGCTCATAGTTGGATTTTCACTGTACAGCATGTGAAGCGGGAGAACATGATCCAATCAGACTCATCAGCCCGAAGTCAGCTCAGATATGAAGTGATGACCTACCTCCACCACAGCTTTAACAGAGTGCAGTGTTTCTATTATCTTACAAGAGAATAGCGGAAACACAGCACACACTACAGACAAGGCTACTCTCACAAGTCGAAGGAGGTGACAGAGATTAATGACAACTTTCCTCAGGACAGCGCTGCAGTTGAGGGCAAATCAGTGAAAACACAGGTAATGGAAATCTGTCTAGTAAATCTGATGTTTATCAGCTAAATAAAAAGGGAAATCACGTGAATTACATCAAGCACCTGAAGACATAGCAAGTCCTAGACTGCTCCATTATTTTCCTGCATCAAACCCCTGCGGTCCTGAGGAGAGAGTGTGTTCTGGGAGTTTTGTGAAGCTGCCGATCAGAAAGCTCTGCTGCAGTTTCCAGGGTCTAGCACTCACTGCACCTCCAGCCACCAGTCCGTGAAGCTGATCAAGTTTGTGGATGACACCACCATCATCGGGCTCATCTCAGATGGAGATGAGTCGGCTTACAGGAGGGAGGTGGAGCAGACTGTTGAATTCATGAACAACCTTTGTTGTTCATTTTATTTTATTTTCGGTCAGCACTTTATTCCAAAACACTTTCCTAGTTAGTGGGCTCCCCACTGACCATGGCAATACATTTGATTCTGATTCTGATTGTGTTGGGCCGAATGGACGAGTGGTGGCGAGTGCGTGGAGTAAAATTCCCCTGACCCAGCCGTCTGACCTGATGGAGACCGCGTCTAAACCTTATGTGGCTTACCTGATAGGATATCAAAACACGTTAGGCTGCCTTACAATGACATCCTGTCATTCCTTTTCTGATATCTCATGTGTATCTGAGTGCAAAAAAAGTAGTGACGTAACCATGTTGTGGAGAGCATGGAGGCTGTTTAGACAGGCACTAGTTTCCATGGCAGGCTAACTTCAATGCTGTACTCCACCCCATCCTAACCTATCTTCACCTTTGTCACATCCATGAACCTCTCCGCTCCACATGTCCAAACCATCTGTGTCGATCCAGTCTCCAAACCTTACTCCGTGAGCTCGTCTTTCCCAGATCACACCTGACAGTCATCTCCACCTGTTCCATCCTTCCTGCACTCCCCTCTGCAACTCTTATACTTTCTGTCCATTAGTGATCGGTTGTTGAGGTTTCATGAAACAGTGAACAACTAATTCAATGAAACCTCACATCATTTCTAAACCAAAAGCGCCATCTAGTGGCCACTGAAAAGTATGGCACTGTTTCGTCAACCCTGCCAAAACTGTTTCATGATACCTCACCTACCCATCACTACTGTCCATCACTCTGTGCATGTCAATATTTTGTTTGGCTTCAGCTTATTTACTAGGTGACAAGTCGGCCATCAACAACCAGAGTGGCTGAGACATTCAGAAAATGTCAAAAAAAAACCTCCATACAAAGAAAAACATGGTTTTATATTCGCTCTACATAGACCATCTTCTGAATACTCAGACCACAAAAGTCACATCTCAAGCAACTGGGTAAAGGCCTAAGAAATGGTGCTACCTATCCGACCACCAGCAACAGATATACTCACGTCTTGGTGAGGGAGATGTGGTGATCCCTGGTGGTGGAGAAGTGGTTTTCCACAAGAGCCAGGGTGTTAGTCAGGGCGATGTGACCACAGGAGCACATCAGAGCAAGACCAGTTAGGCAGAGGATGGTGGCCAACAGTGAGGCGTAGGGGAGTCCGCCCAGGCATTTGATGCAGCAATCACAGCATCCTGCGGGGGGAAATACAGATCAAGTGAGTAGGCTGGACCAGGCTAGACTTAAGCTTTTTGATCTCGCGGCCCACCTTTTCCAGAACAAATGAGTCTGGGGCCCATACAAAGAATAGGACCGATTCATTACGGATTGATTACTGATTTCTGAATTATTGATTTCATTTGTGTTCAACAACGATTCATGTTAACAAACAAAACCTTGTGAAATGGCAAATGTCAAAACAGCAAAGATAATTGTCATGGAAAATTGGAAAAACTGTACGTCATGAATGAAATTCTGAATAAAATAAATGTCTACAGTGTACAAAACAGTGGTCAGGCCAGAAATAATGTATGGTTTGGAAACAGTGGCACTGAGGAGAAGACAGGAGGCAGAGCTGGAGGTAGCAGAGATGAAGATGCTGAGCTTCTCTCTGGGAGTGAGAGCAGGATGATGATAGGATCAGAGGGACAGCACAAGTGCTCAGGTGTTTAGGAGACCAAGTCAGAGAGGCTGGATGGAGATGGTTTGGACATGTACAGAGGAGAGAGAGAGAGCGAGCCAGTACATTGGTAGATGAAGATGTTGAGATGTTGGAACTGCCAGGCAGAAGGTGGAGAGGAAGGCCACAGAGGAGATGGATGGAGGTGGTGAAGGAGGACATGAGGTCTGTAGGTTTGAGAGCAGAGGAAGCAGAGGACAGGGGGAGATGGAGGAAGAGAATCCGCTGTGGCCACCACTGAAGGGAGAAGCCCAAAGGGAAAGAACGTCTAAATATCATAAAAGATTTTCCTATTCATAAATAAACTCTAAAGAAGATAAGTAAAGTGTAAATGAAAGTATCACTATAAAATGTTCAAATTAATTTTTAAAAACGCTCCAACAGGTGAACACTTTCCACTGTTGGGGGCGCCATCACTTTCTTGATCATTTTTTCTTTTCAAGAACTTCTTCATAGTTGGTAACTACCACAAATTTGCAGCTGTCAAGTCAGTGACACACTACTGCCCCTTTATGTGGCAAGTGCATGTATAAATGAAAAAAGTGGTGCTGGTGGCCCAACTATGGGCCTCAGCTCTATGGTTAAGAATCACTGGACTCGACCACAGCTGAAACACGTGGACAGCCCGAGTCATAAATTACAAATGTGTCAAAAGGGCGTAGGCACCGCACTCATCGCGGTCAGCCATTTCCACACATTCACACCATATATGTCAGTTGAGTGCATCAAGATTATCATGCATGTGAGTGAGAGCGGAGGTATTCAGAAGAGCTGAAGCACTTCTGCCGAAGAGCCAGGAGTGTTGAATATTACATGGTAGCAGCACTAAAGCACATTATGAAATGCTTTCGGTTTCATAAGGCTGAACACTGTGGTACACTGCTTGAGATTGGATCTAAATAAATGATGGAAACATGACCAAGTGTGTGCACAGGCAATGGGACGGACTCCAATGGTGAAAAATACTGGAGCATTTTAACAAGACCAATCACCATGTAGCGAGTTGTCATCTGTGCTTTGGACTATGATGCGGGAGATACTGCTAATAAAGAGTCAAGAGGATGAAGAGTGATGAAGAGGAGGGGGAACAACACATTGAATTGAGAACAAGCGTTGCGTGTTATGTAACAGATAAAAATAGATTGCGTAGCAAAGCAGAAAGTAAGAATAAAGGATGTGGAGTCCTTTATGCCGGTACCATGACAACGTGGCCCAATTCAAACAATTGAATATCCTCCACCTGCAGAGGCCCAGTGGGGGTTGAACGAGAACAATTCTGACGTCAATCAAATCCAAAGAAGCACACCTGAAGGCAGCCAGCAGGTATTCGGTGTAGCAGGCTGAAGGCTCACTCAGTCACCAGCTTCACCTTTATTATTGGACGGCACACATTTCACACAAGTATATACACAGTACAGGCTTCTGCTTCCACCACAAGTATATCATCATCTGCCTCTAGTCAATATTGGAAGGCACTCAGGAGGGCACCTGCGTCTACAGCGGTGTGGGTATTGACAGATTAAGAGGACACATCGATTTTTTTCCGCTGAGATGAATAATGAAAAATCTATTAATGCACTGCTGTCACTCATGGAAGCCCGCTATACTTCATCTTAATTTAGCCTCCCATGGCAGGATGAGTTTCCTGAGTTAGGGCATTGTGGAGTTTTTTGGGAAAGAGTATAGGACATCCAGGGGATCAACAGTAATGAGGAATCAATAAAGAAATGTCCTCCTTTAGAAAACACTGAAGCATGGTCCGACAGAATCACTGGACAGACCACAATAAAGGAAGCAGTTGAGTGTTTATTCAATGGGGGGCCTAAGCCAAGCCCAGCTACTTCCACACCATGGGACCTAAGTGAACAAAAAATATGAATGGGAGTCAAGAGGGAGCTAAAATACCTGTACGATGTCTGTGAATTTCAAAGACACATTCTAATGCAGTGAGAGCACTGCTTTTCCATCAGCATCAAAAGTCACTTGTGACGTGCAGTAGTGAATTACAATGCTGGTCGCAGGTTCTCATTCCATAGTTGGTCGTGCATATGGGACAAGCGTTTGATTTGTACTCCAAAAAATTCCATATTTTCACAAGCAAATAAATCATAAATTACATGACAAACCTAGTTGGAGCTCACACCTTTTAAATAGAGTGGACCAAAAAATCACTTTGATCTCCCAAAAGACTTTCATTTTTCCCCAATTTTAGGTCCGTGGACCTTTGCCAACATCTCAGCAGGCTCAATTGTAATGACTCGTGATGGGCTGATGAGATTTCATGACACAGTGTCTTGATTTTGAGAGGCCACTGGCTATTGTAAAATCTTTGTACTTGAACATCATTTCAAAACCAAGAGCGCCATCTAGTGGCATCTGAAAATCAGGACACTGTTTCATTAACCCTGCAGTACTGTTTCATTACACCTCACCTACCCATCACAAGTACTAACTTATTCTATACAGTAGCTTAATATACGGTCAGATGAAGAAAGCTGTAGGATCAGTAGCGATCCAACTGCAGAGATATCTCCAACCTTCATCCCCAATTCCAACAACAGGGGTCATGGTGACCGCCTTAACAATTAAGAGGCGTGGGGAAACCAGAATTATGTGCCGCATCTTGCAAGCAGGTATGGGGGTTTGGACCCACAGACAAAAACACTGTTTCCAGCATTTTGTGGCCGAAGAGACGGAATGTCACCCTTGTGTTATTTCTGCACGTTACCATACACACCACATGGGCGGAAATGACTCCATAAGGGCGACCCACAGTCAGCTGCCATGGGGAGAATCCTGTGATGCGCTTACCTCCTTTGTTGCTATATAAGAATTAACGTTTTCATGCAGAGAAATGTTGGCGTCGAGAGTTCAGTAGCCTTGTTTTCTCCTGTTATACATATGCAACGCAGAGTGAACCCAAGTACTGAGAAATGCCGCTGTGACGTTGTGAGACAGCTGTCTGTTAGTATTGTCACGGCTTAGACCGCTCTGAATACTGACCTTTTGACCACAATTTTATATGCACTACACAAAAGAATCTGACATGGGTGCAGCCAGACCTTAATCGAGCTGTTGACAGACAGAGGCAATCATTTGGTTTCATCAAGGCCATCGTGTAACCGAAGGTCATTTTTCCGTGAGCAGGACTGTAAAAACACCAACATGGCTGAAGCTGATGAAAAGATCTCGCCTTCATGTTGAAGAACTTGTGCTGACAAACACTCGGAGTTGCATAACAGAGCAGCGGCCGGTTGCATAATGGATCCAAATCCTATTAATGTTAATGATAGGAGCGGACTGAGGGGGACAAGCAGCTATTACGACTGGATGGATATAACATCCAGAGCCCACAACAGGCAGGACCTCAGACGGCTTCGCAGGGATCATGGTCGAGCTGTGTGAAACGTGAGGTTGCTCCGCGCTGACACAATAGCCACGTAAAAAGTTCATCTCTAAAGGTTATTACAGAGACCATCCTACCATTTTAAATCTTAATTTCCAGGTTTGAAACCGCATCACTCTTTGAAATGATGAATCTTTGCAGCACAAAGAGACTGGGCACATCTGTTCTAAATACAACTCATGGTGAGTGCACGTCAATGTTTTATGATTTCTGCTGCAATGTCTTCAGGCTCCCTTGGCCTCGATGTAACATCATGGATGAGTTCACTCGCTCAAGTCTCCTCTCGGCTGCCCTGCCTGTACGACACTGTTTGTCAGACTCACTTTAACTGGCCCGTATAGTGGTCACCCGCAACCTGAACTAATGGAGATCAATGAAGTAGTAAAAATTTAAGAGATGCCACACCATTTCTCATCTTCAACACCTTGCTGCCTCACCTATTATAAATATGACAAAGCTGCAGTTTGAGTGGGTCAGCAGAAGCTAATCTCTGAGGCCATGTGTCGCGCTCCTGTGACCTCGCTGCATCATCCATCAGGGCAACACCCAGGAAAAGAGACAGCAGCAGGAGCGTAGGTTTCATACGTGGGGCAGATATTTGTTCCAATAACCAATGAAGAATGCAATACTTTATCGAGTGCAACGGCATAATCTCTGACTGCAACACGTAATTGAACATGCAAAAACCTCAAAAAGAGAAGGAACACAATGAGAAAAAACAGGGTGAACACACCATGAATGAGTGAGAAAATGATGAGAAGGTGCATGTGAAAAAGCATTTATTGGCTTCGGGGCAAGTAACAGTTGCCATGGTAACATGTTACCCGCGACCCAGTTCAGCAGCTAACTGCCTCACAGTGACTGTTGAAGTAGAGGCATGCAACTGCCAGTTTAAAGGCCCATCTAGGCTCAACATTACGTAAGGATCCAGATACGGACGGATACTTCTGTCAGTACTATGCATGAATTTCCTCCATATTTCTGCACGTTTCCACAACGCTTACAAATATGGACCAAACCGAGCTCAAATGAGACATGAAGAAGACATAACAATGGTGTAAATTCTCCACTGGCAATATATTTAACTGCCTCACCATCCACTGCCTCCGACAACGCTGCATCCGTTTTCCTCTTTAGTGCAAGAGCTGCGTTATAAATACTTCTCCCACAGTCACCATGCTGGTTTATTGTTGTCATAAACCTTTGACTATGGGCTGCCCCCCCCAGTGGATATATTGGTGAACAGCAACACCAACGCAAACAACGCATGCAAGCATGTGACCTATGACGGTGACATCGCTTGAAACGGATGTGTACAATATTGTACTTGTACATAGAGGGAGCATTAATTGGCCTTTAACAGTCCACAGTCAGACAGCTGAGCCTGGTAATGATGGGATCATGCGCGTCTGGAGTGAGGGCAGGAGCTGAACAAAAGACAAGATAAGAGATTGACTGTCTGGAATCTACCAAATCCCGGCACTGCAGACTTGTTGTCAACACCCATCCGTCAGCATCAGAGCACAATGCTTAGCCACAAGTTGGCAACACTCGGATTGTAGTAAACAAAAGGTGGAAATGACCCACTCGTATTAATTTGACAAAACAGATGTAGATTATAAATACTACTGCCATTGGTCTCAGGATAATAATAACGTGTATCCTACCAACCCCGCCCTTCATATTTGACCTTAATCTTCGGGGCCAGCAGGTCAGCATCTGCCCATGCGTAATTGAGCCTAATGGACTGTTGTGTCCAGCAATCCTGTTTTCAGCACTAAGCGTACTGATCAATATTTTATCAGTTGAACTTTTCAGGACACTTTTGCAAATCCAGAGCCATGCCGAGGAACACCCAGGGTGCCAGCAGGGAGAGCATCTCAATAATGTAGCAATGGAGTTTCTTGAATGGTAGCGCAGGACGGATAGTGCATTTGCTCAAAGGGCTAATTTTAGCTACATTTTGAAATGGAAACAAATGTAAAAGCTTTCCGACATATTTGTTTGAAGGAGAAGGTGAAATCCCTGGTTTCCAGTGATGTTGGTTTCATGGCTATAATGCTTCCACATTTTAGTCAGACAGTTTTCACCATGCAAACTGCAGAGCTTCTCTTTTCTCTGGATTTTCTCTGGAGCATTGGATCGTTCAGGCTGGAGGTCAGATGATGAAGAACCAAATGGATCCCCTTTTAAAGCAAAAAGCTATATGGAGTCTTAAAAACACCTCACATTGAAGCATTGCCACAACAACGGAGTTGCCGGCACACAGACACGAAGCATGCTCTCGCTTGAAACTGGACACTACAGACAGCCAAGAAAGTGGTCAAATATACAATATAAATGGTATAGAGAGCATAAATATGATATGACCCACGGGCCGAGATAAACCAGATGAAGTGCTCAGAGACAGCAAGAGAGCGCGCACCGCTGTTTGGACACACACTCACATGAACACAACGTTATCAGAGGACAATCTACATTAAACGGGCTGATCCCACAAAGCTGGTAGTTAATAGCTTAAGAACTGTGCCACACAAATAGTTGCCTCACTGCCGACCTAGACTCTTCCTAGTCAGAATCCTATGCAAGGAGATAAGACAAGGTGGAACACAACTCACAACATTAAAGTGCACCTGTCATGCCTCCCTTCTGGCATGTATGTTGTAAGAACATACATTTATAATGCATCTACTCACGTTATCGAATAAAACAGTCAACCATAGACTAACTAGTATTCAAGTTTCAACACAGAAACAACAGAGCACTTTGATGAGCTCCACAGATCTATCAAAAATCTGCCATTCATGGAGCAGACTCAGGCCAGAGTATCCTCCAGCCAGATCATGACCACCACATCACTGGGATGGGCCGGTGACCAGAAGGTCAGCATCAGCGGGGGACAAAGGAGTTTGGCGTCGCTCAGGAACAAGGCCTGCGGTGCCAACCTGCCAGTGTTGCTATTCATAAATTCGCTAAAATCCCATGTAGTACCTAGACGAGCTGGCTGGCTCAGGTGACCCGTTTCCCTTCCTAAAGAAATACTTGATACTTCAATAATGTCAATGTGCTCTGAGTGTTGACATAGAAGCAGTTGGGAGCAGAAGCTCATTCTAGCTTCTGTGGTCACTGACACGTAAACATAAACAAGCACATACATCCCCATTTAGGCCGGCAACTCACGTTGGGCTTCAATGATGAACACATGAGCGTCTCCCTGAGTGACGGCTTTCACATGCTCTCACAAACCTCATAAACCCTGGGGGTGAGGGGCTGGGCGTGTGTGACACTCGGGCAGCAAAGGAAAGTGATTGAATGTTAAGACGATCATATATATTTTGACAGGGTGAGGCCCAAAACATCTGCTGCTAACACCTCCGCTGAGTAATTCCTCATTCGCTACCTGGGATTAAAGCACAGTTTTGTCAGTTCCGAGAGTCAAATCAGGTGACAGTCCTGCTCAAATGATGGCTGAGTTCCCACAGCTACTAATAAAGCTTCGAACCATTTTAACCACTGGACACACTAACCATTTAGATCGCTGTCCACCGAGTGACACCACTACGTACACAGTGGGCCGTGCAGCCAGAAGGAGGGCTGGCTACTTAAAGTATTGGAGCTGGCTAATGTTCAAGAGCCGATTTATAGATTAATTTCCTTTTCTTTCTCTAAAAGTCGCCTGTGATTGGTCACAATGGGCGTATACATCGAAGTGTGACACGTATACGTGGTGGAGATGCACATGCACAGTAGAGAGAAACAGGAGAGGTGGAACTGGTTTCAAGTAAGAATTAACAGTGTAGTCAGTGAAAGAAACTATGTGTCATTTCATTTTCATGCAGGTAGAGCTACAGTGGCCTCAAGCGGAGTTTTACTGGTATGAAGTCAACTGCAGCTACATGTCCGAAACCTTGCGGTGATGTTAAGAGTTATTCTGTTCATGGTGCCCATTAATGTGAATAAATGATCATTTAGTCATATTCTACTCTCAAAATCATTATACAGTCAGTCAGTCCTTTGTCTTGTGTGATGAAAAACCTTTTCACAATTAGCATTAGCACTGCTTGTCTTTGACCACGGTATTTCGTCGAGGCACCAGCACAGCGAGAGACGTGAATGTGTTGATATGAACCAAGGCAGACGACAGTATCAGAGAATCTACTGCATGAGGACCACTCAAGCTAATAAAATACACACGGATCCAGAGATTCAGAGTCGACCGACGTCATTATCAAAGGTACCCTGTATTAAAAAGAAGTGTAAAACTACGATGGTAAACCAAAGTCCACCACACTCTCCACAACTGTCACAGCTGGTTTCGGCTGTCAAACGGCGCACCATCACGGTCTCGTCATGTGCACGTGTGCAAGTCCAATGCAGCAAATGAGTCGCAATTTATCCAGAGATGCAGACTTGTCATCGTGGAGATTGTTTTTGCCGGTACACGGTGCACGATTAGTTATTGCCCGTCCCAACTGATTATAAATGCAGGAATGTTTCATTTGGAAAACAGCATCAGGATGGACTGTTCAGTTGTTTATAGTAATGGATATGAACAGTTGCAAGCACACTGCAACCACAGCAGAAACTGTATTAACAAGCTGCAAATAACACTAACACAGTGGCCCTGCTCTAGTCCAAGTTTTAGAGGAAATGTAATATACAAATGGAGCTGAGATTTAAGGTAACAATAAGCATGGTTGTAGTAACACAGGTTGGAGTAATAATCATCAGGAAAGGAAAGGGGCATCAGGGAGACGCCCTAAACTGAAAACATGAGTTTTTTTCAGCGGGATGCCCTAACCTTCTGATCCTTAGTGCCTATATTGCAGCCTTAAGTTAGTGCCATCATACTGGACTTTTTCTCCCTAGTAATTTAGTGAAATTAAATCAAATTTCTCCGATTCTCATGCCTTCGTGGACCCGCAGCTGTGCGACTGGAAGCGCCATATTTGTTTGTGAGTCGCGTCACTCGCATTTGGCCCTCAAATATGTAGGAAATTAGTTAGTTAGTGATCTGAAAATGGTCTGCACTGGTTTCTTGCAAACTATGGGCAAAGTAAAAACATATATAGATCCCTGCTCGCAGATTAAAAAACCATACGAAGGTATGATAATGGGTCACTCACCCATGATCTTCGGCCCAGTCCAAAGTTCACTGCTCGATATACTTATCAAGAAAACAACATCAAGTTTCAGTCGCATAGTTCTCATCATGAGGGACGTATTGTTTAATGTCGCATTAATGTAATCAGATTAAACCTCAGTCTCGTCATCCGAATGGTCATCGCAGGAACTCTCTCAGTGGATGCGCAGATAAGAGATTATAAAATGCAATCAAGCAAAAAGATCAATCCAGGACCAGTCCTCGCAGTCTCTGGGATTACAGCGAGCGCGCTCATCATTTCCCTCTGTGTCCCTCAGAGACGCTGCTGCCACGCGCCAGAGGAAGGTGGACATGAAGGACAAATGCTCAGTGATGGTCCAAGAAAACCTGGAGAGCAAATGCTGAATACAAGAGGACAGCATTTGATGAGTCAGCAAAATACTCAATCTGTTGAATTATTATAATCCCACAAAATGTTGCTTGCCTGAGATCATTATGACACTGGTCGATCACACAAGTCTACCTGAGACTCACAAGCAATGAACTCTCCGCTTGAACCTCAAGACAATTCACAATTTCACGGTACTTTCCTTGGTTCTAGTTCTAATGCAGAGACTCAGGAATGCGTACAATTGGTTGACTGTGTTTTGAAAGGAAGCACTTGACTGACAGTGAGCTGTGCTAACCCAATAAGAGCAGCCCGTGAGGAATATGAGCCATGCCGCTGTACTGCCAAGTCACAAGCTTCTTACATGAGCGCGCTGGTCCTCCTGCCCCCACGGAAAATCTTCAGCTTCTTATTAGATACTCTAAGCTTCTGGTCACATTCCAGATGTCGAAGACCAACACAAATGATTACACCCACAAACAGGCCATCCACTAATCCGGGTCTATTTTGGGCAGGTCCTAGGGGAGGATGCAGAGGAGTGCAATACAACTTTGCACCTGGAACACATCAACCCATGATCTGACGGTCGTGACGGGTCACTGATGCTTCTATAAGAGCTTCTACAAACCCACAACAAACTTATATGGTCCAAGTTAGCTGAGCCACAGTGATCAGGCTAATAACAACGTACACAGAAGGCTGCAGATAGTTTGGTTGAACACGCATTTCAAACTGCAATTCTATTCAGGCCGGATCCTTGCGTCCGTCCTGTGCGTTCAGTTCCTCTGTATTTCTTCACGTTTCTACAAAGTTTACAGATACGGACCAAACGGACAAGTCCCATCTGGAAACATGCTAGGCAGTGTTGATGTGCTGGTTTTGGATTTGTTGTTGCCATAACCGTTTGACTTCAGGTTGCTCCCCCTGGTGGCTATATTGGTGAACAGCAACGTAAAGAACGCATGCAAGCATGTGGTCAGTGACAGTGACATCGTTTGAAACAGACAGGTACAATTGTGTACGTAAAGGGAGCGTGAACGGGGCTTAAACAGTTGTCATGGTGATAAATCCCAGACCAACCGTTACCCAGCCAAAGCTTTGAGCATCTCTAAACCGACAGTGGAACATCTGGAGATCCCCAAATCTGAGCAGCGGTATGGAAAAGAAAGGGTGTAAATCTCCGTGGCAGTTGCTAAGAGCAGCGTGTTATTTTGTGCTTTGAAACCAGAACAGAATCACCGTTTTATTTTGGGTGTTTTTTTGGCAGAATGGAATAAAATTCTTCAGATATTGACGATGGCATTAACGACTGGAAACGCGCTCCATCAGTCCTCAGAGCTTAGACAGCCGTCATGAAGACACGGCGCGGGAGCAACAGATTGATGGTGTTTTGAATAAAATGGCCGCCGTCCTGACAGAGAAACACCTGACAGTGTTAGCAGACCGGAGCACTGGGAACATTTCAGCAGCGTTCGCGCCAAAAAAAAAAGCGCTGCAGCCTGCGCCAGCGTCACCACCCGCTGCGGTTTTTTGGTCCAGACCCTCGCGTTTCCTCCAAACTCGAGGCTCGATTCACCTGACGGACAGACTCCCGCTGCTTGTGCACGCATCCATGGCAGCGGGAAGCGTCGCTCCGACACTGCGCTCCTGCACCTGCAGCCCACAGGACGCTCGCTCGCGACCAGTGGCGCGCACAGTCGCTGGTAAATAACTGCTCTGTGACGAGGGGAACAGATGACACGGGTGCAACTGAAGGCGCGATTGTGTCGCGGGGAAGCCATTGCAAGTAGGTTAAACGGCTGAGGCTGGCGCAGACGCCAGACGAGAAAAGGGCGCAAACGTGGGCGCTTACCGCCTTCCTCCTGCTCCCGGTCTCGCATGGGGGCGTTCGGCTGCATCGTCGTCTTCCCGCGGTCCATTAGATGGAGATGAAATCGTATATCCTGTGGTTTTCGAGGAGCCAGTCCGGTACGTTGGTGGATGTTCTCCAGACGACTGGACGGTCTCGCTCCCACCCCCGGGCCCTCAATGATTCTGTCCGTGTGGGCGACTGTGCGTGTACGTGCGGGTCTCTCTCTCTCTCTCTCTCTCGCTCTCTCTCTCTGTCTCTCTGTCACTCACTCATCACTGCACGCCTGTGTGCGGGGGTGTCACTAACATGTCTTGCTGCCTGCTGGAGAGAGGGTGTGTGCGTCTCATTTCTCTACGACTCTAAGATGGACAGGTTGAATTTATCTGTACTGATTAAAGTCAAGGAAAGATGAAGGCCGCCCGGATGAAAGCCTGTAAAGTCGTGTGGAGTGGAGGAAAAAAGCGCATTCACGCCTTTCATGCCTCGCTTTTAACACATGACCGACACATGGCACACACACTGGACAGCAGTTCGGCCCTAGAATGTGCACTAAAAGACTCGTCATCCGCCTTTGCCTCAAAGAATGGACCGTAGGTGAAGTTCAGTCCGTGTTAACGTAACCATCCAAATCACATGGCTGACCTTAACCAGGACTCTGAGCACAATCGTAATGACCCACTTATCAGACTTAGACTTTCTTTATCAAAAACATATCACTATATTATGGCAACGAAATCTCAGTCTGAGGCCTCCGGTTTCCAAAAACAAAAAATACGTGTCCAAAAATAAATAAATATGAGATCAATACTAGTCCAGAAGATGTACAAATAAACAGTATTGCAGCTACTGTCTAACATTCAGCAGCCTGACAGCACCAGGAACAAAACTATTCCTGACTCTGGTGGTTCTGCATCGGATGCTGCGGAACCGTCTGCCGGATGGCAGGTGGGAGAACAGTGCATAGTGGGGATGAGTGGAGTCCGCGATGATCCTTTGTGCTTTAACCCTGAAAACCTTAAAATGACACACCAAAATGTCCTCACAAGATGAGTGTCTAGTCAAAGATTGGTGCACACAAGAATATTCCTACATGTGTATGCGGTACACACACACACAAACAGTCATGTTTTTGTTTCCCCAGCCTCTCGTCCTAAACCTAACCTTCCCAAACAAATGGCTAACCAGGACCTAAACCAAACTTGTATTAAATTATAATGGCCCAGATGTTTTGACATTTTCATCCTCCAATTGAGGCTTACATTTGAGGGGACTGACAAAATGTCAGAAATCCATATGATCCCCACAAGTATAGCAATACAAGGACACACACTCGCAGGACCTCTCATTGCCATCACCCTTTGCCTTGCCTCTCTCCCTAAACCTAACCCTCCAAAACGCATGGCTAACCTTAACCAGGACTCTGAACCAAAGTAATGAAACCATTATTTTGAAGTCTTCATCCTCAAATTGATGCTTCACCATATTAGGACCGGCAAAACGGTCCTAACTCAACCAAATGTCCGCACAAGGAGGTGTTTTTTTCCCCAGAATTGGTCCTCCCAATCATAAATAAACCAACTCAAACACCATAGCCATCCAAAAGAAATGGCTGTGATTTGAAGGCTGGTTTGGGGTCAACTGGTTGCACTATTCTCCCCGTAATATTAAAACAAAACCACAAGCAAAGGCCTCTAGAAACAATGGAACACCATCTGTCCAAAATCCTCTTAAATCACCTTCTTAGTCAGACGCCACGTGACCCCATTTCAGACAAAGCTCTGCCGCCGCAACAGGCCAGGACCCCTATCGCCCTCTTGAAGAGGGGCCACGTCCAAACCCCCAATGGTCCTTAAACAGATGACAGTAAAGCAGTGATGACATTTAGAGGACCCATTTAAGCAGAGGGCTGGAAGGAACACCCACACGTGAGCATGTGCCGGGGTCAGAACTCAGATGGACTTGAACGTCTGAATGATCTTCTGATAATGAGCCGCGAGGAAGGACGGGATGAGCACGGCAAGCTGTGACCTCACTGTCGCCCTTTGTGTCATAGAAAGCTACACAGATGAACTCAACACTGGTGTTGTGGCTGAGACTGTGTCGAGCCAGTGCTTACTGAGACTACGATCGATAAGGCTGGGCGAGACCAGGACTGAAGCCAAACTGAATAATCCAATGACAGCGTTTCAATTCTTTTGAAAGGAAAAAAATATTATTGCGCAGGAAGGAATGAATGTGTGCGTCTACAGGACTAATGGACTTTGGAGTCAGATTGGTCATGGTGGTGCTCACACAGTCCTGACTACAGCACTTCCAAACCCATCAGTGCAACTGTAGCTCTACCCACTTTTCATGGCACAAACTATCAGCCAGCAATTGATTTTATTTAATGAAATCTCTTAGTAGATTGATGTGTCGATTAATAAATCTGTGTTCTAACTACATTGATCTTGTCTAACATGGTTTTAAAATTAAATGACTGGATTGTAGCGATATTAGAAAATAATGCATTGCATTTCCTCGCGACTGACTTGAAATAAATGCTTTTTTCTGCACTTCGATCATGATAAACAATGATCAAGTGAAATGTGATCTGTCTGTGACGGTGACTTCACACGCCATTCAGCAGCAAACAAGAGTGGCGTGACAGCGGCGGAGCAAGAGAGGTTGAGCATCGCGGTCCAGTGTCCAGCGGTCCAAGGCTCATGGGAATAATTTTACTCATGATCATATTAGTCAAGTTATCTTGAGCTTCTGAATAAACTGCTTTATAGTGTTTTGTCTCATAACAGATTGAATCCAACAGACGCTGTGATATTGGGCAAGGTAACCTCAATTTGACCCTGGATGAGAGGTGTGAGTGGTGTGCACGGTATGGATAGCGAGGAAAGATGCGTGGATGGAAGAGTGAGTTATGAAAAACAGGAACCATCTGGCACGAGGACCAAGGAGAAACGAAGGAGGCATCACACTCAGAACCAGTCCAAACAGCCTAGAATATGTGGGGAAAGTAAAGGGATGTGAAAGAAAGAAAGAAACCTGTGGGGATCAGCCATGGGTGAGCAGGATGAATTGTGGACCACAGAGCCAGGCTGAGATGGGACGATCCAGTCAACCAGCAGAAGAGTGGAGTGGATGTCTGTAAACAGCTTCATCCCAAAGAAGGACTTCAAATGAACAACGACAAGAGGATACATCAACGTCGCTCCAAACCAAGGGGAGTTGACTCTGGCACCATGGCAACCCGGTCCTCAAGAGACCAAGATCAGTCAGTGGAGACTACACATCTGTATAGAAGGGTCAGAGCCAGTGATAGTCTTTGTCACTCTACTCCACTAGAGCTGAGGCTAAGTCAGGCGTAGTTATGGGCCCAGAGCTCTGCATCAGACTCCTCTGTCGGGGAATACATAGGGAATACTTGAATTTGTTGGTTCTTTGGTAGTTATTCTCATGAGTAAACGGATGCACGAAGATACATTGGAGGTGTGTTCCAACAGGCTGTGACGGCAGATAAATAAGAGTGCTCTGTTTTTTGTTCATTAAACTGAGAGCGGTAGGTTCAGCCACAGCTCATTTAACCAGAAGAGATGTTGCACTTTTGATATTTTGTGACTTTATTTTTGTTGTATGAGTATTGTAGAGGTTTACTGTTTTAAATTCAATGTCAGGTGTTGGTTGGTGTGAATACATTTGCAGTTATTTAATGACTTGTTTGTTTCTAGAACAGGTCATTATTTCAGTCACACAGGTTGGAATCGTTACATCCCAACTCCACCAGTTTAGCCATCGATCCCTAAGACAGCAAACTAGTGCCTTTGCTTGAATTCCACGGATTACTGAAGGACCAGACCCAGATGCTCCAAAACAGGTAGAAGAAGGCAGCCACTTTAGCTGTTATCGGAGTGGCCAGGAATGGCTTCACATAACAGTGCAGATGATGTCATCATTGAGCTGCTGTCACACTTAAATCCGACCATGATTCAAGAACATCACCGCCGGTGTAGAAGAGCAACAGAATGGAGGCCAGCACAGAGATGAAGGAGCCTTGATCACAGTCCGGCTCACACAGAGATCAGAGAGCATAAACATACATGAGCAGATGCTGAAATGGCTTTGAAAGGACGTCAGATTTTTCTTCTTGGTAACTTCACTCTGATATATATATATATATATATAATGCTGTTGCCATGGAGACACTGCCAGTAAGCTCTTCTGATTCAGATCTTATCAGAGAAAACTCTACACGAATGTCATTTAGCTCCGGAAGACTGTATTTTCTTTCTCTTTTTTTTGCATTCTTCACTTCAGTGCATGTTAAACTCTAATTTCACTCTATTCCACTGTTGACAATAACTTACAATGAAATACTGAAAATCGAAAGAAACTCTCGTGGAAGTGTTGAGATGAGGATCTTTTTTGCATGCGTGTGACTGTGCGTGACTGTCTGAAGATGAGGATCAAAAACTGATATCTCAAGTTGCCAGGAACTTCACTATCTGCGCTCAAAAGCTGAAATATCCTGTGTGAATTCAGCATGTGTCTATTTTAACACCAAGCCGTAAGCACAGTTTTCACGCCGTCTGGTTTTTGCTAAAAAGAAGTGGAGGTCAGCAACAGCTAACACCATTCTCGGCTTGATAATGCGATGGTGCTGATGGCGACTCCTGTGTTCATGGCTTATGAACTGTATCGTCAGAAGAAGTAGCAACGTAGCTCTCAGATCCTTCTGTCCATGCTGTGCATTCATTTCCTCCGTATTTCTGAATATTTCCACAAAGCTTGGGGATACGAACCAAGTGGGCCAGTGCAACCTGAGAACATGGGGGCGGTGTTGGTGTTACTATCCGATGCGTGGATCAAATGAGACACAAAGATAACATAACAATGGTGGAAATTCTCCGTCCTCCAGTTGCGATATATTCAACGGCCTCACCAACCACCACCTGCCACAACGCTGCCCCCGTTTCCCTCTTTTGTGCAAGAGGTGCATTATCAAGACTTCTTCCACAGTCGCCATGTTGGTTTTGGAGTTTGTTGTTGTCATTTTAATTTGCAACTCTGGGCTGCTCCCCCCGGTGGATAGATTGTAAAGCGCGACACATGGAAGCATGGGATCAGTGACGGTAACATTGTTTGAAATGGTACTGGTAAAAATAAATGGGCCTGAAGGCCACACAAACAGAAACACCTCTGACTCCTTTTGACCTCATGACCTGCTGTGTGTCCCTAGGAACCGCTGATGTTCATGATTTTATCTTTATTATCTTGTTGAAATCCAGAGGTAAATCAGTTCACAGAGCTCCTCACACACGATACCGTACCGACAGAAAGCTCCGGTGTCTCAGCGATGACTCTTGAAGCCTCCTCCTGCTGCGTTGGCCTAATCCCTGCCGCTTTAATGAGCTTCATCCGAAGACTGGAAGCTTTTAGTGAGAGCTGCTCCTCACCTGAAAGGATCTGCACTGTCAGAGAAACACACCCTCTGATCGTGTTCGTGTGTGAATGCACCGAGTAGTTTCTGCGCCCCCAATCCAGCCCTTTAATCTGTGAGGAGGATGACCCAGTTTCGCTCCCTCCCCTCTCTTTCCTATCAGTCAGTCGCCAAGGAGACGTTTTCCCTCTCCTCCATCCATAGAAGTATGCGACGCTCAGAGTCAAATCAACTCTTTGGCTTCGTGTCCTGCAGCCTGACATAGGTGCTTGTCTTCCCTCTGAACCTGCCGCACAGAGATCCTTCCTCCCACCTCATTCGAATATCTGCACGCTGTGGGTGTGGAGAGCTAAACCTCCAAACACCTACACAAACACCCACTCACCCCCACCCTCTCGCACTCTTCATCCAGCAATCTATCCAGCAGGACGCTAATCTGCTGCCCCAGATTTGGTCTCCACTCTGCTCCACATGTTGTCATGCTCACTACAGCAAACAATCCAAGAGGGCCCGCCCACAGGCTCCTGAGGTCTTCACGTGACTGCTTCTCTGCGCACCTGTGACCTACTGCACCGGACCTCAGTCAGAGAGCTGCAGAAATATAGCGGCGCATTGCCTTGACCTTGCACGCAAGCTAGCGTGAGATATGCATCATCATCTTCATCTTCACCATCATCATGGGACGTGGAGGAACTGTGGCCGTATCGTGCATGTGTGGGCTGCTCCTGCGATCCTTGACTGCTCACCAGCGCAGCTTTAAAAGCGATGTCTGCACCCAAGTTTTATTCACTGCTACGTCACCATGGCAACAGTTCCCCTCCACGACCACTCATTCCAACACATCCGAGTAGCCGGTGGGCCGAGTTTAGAGCTTCCGCATGTAGGACAAGAAATAAACGTGAAGGATGGGAGGTGGAAGTACAGAGAGTAGAGTTGCGTGGGAGAAACAAACTGGAGCGTTCTTTTGTTCTGGAGTGCTAGTGTGCTCTGAATGGACAGAGTGTGTGAGAGGAAACAACTGAAATGTGTTGCTGCTGAAGGTGGAAGTTGAGAGGGCGAAGACAAAATCCCACCTTGTCTTTTGAACATGGATGCAGGGGACTCATGAGGACATGAAAAGTCAAATTCAGCTGAGCGCAAGCGGGGAGGGATTGATAAGTGATAATGATGATGTTGATGACGAGCGACAAACCTCATGGCCACTGGCAGAAACATGGCTCTCTGTCAGAACCGGGCAAATACCGGATTGAATTTCCTTATCACCTGCTGGACCTGGAGAGATAAGGGTGTCGGAGGAGGCCCATTGTGCCTGATTTTAACAAAACATTCTCGTAAAACTAGGACTAAAGGCAGTTGAATTTCATCTAACCTCTGAATCTAACAAGTACGAAGCCTAAGTTAAAGTGTATAAGATTCAAGGTTATTGTATCCAAAAGATTATTTTTCCTCATCTATTAAGTAAAAGTGGCCTGGAAAGGAATTTTATTAACACTTTAGATTGGGTAACTATTATTTATGGTTAATACTCTGTAATCCTGGTGTTTTTAGAGTGAACTTTTGTTGACTGTTGCAGGGTAAAATCTAGTCATAAATATCAATACTTGTAATTGTGAATTACTGGGTCTGTTGTATGCTGTGAATACATATGGTTAAGTGGTTTATTTAGGGTGATAAATGCTCCCTAAAGACTTCATCTTGAAGAAACAAATCAATATAAGCCAAATATGGACAGTGCTTTTCTCTGACTGTTTGAACAGTAGCATCCACTTGTGTCCGTCAGTCTTCAGCTGATCGTCAATCTCCTCTAATCCAATCAACTTCAACGGTCACATGGGGAGTGGTTCAGTGGAGAAGCCACATGGCCTGAAAAAGATATATGCCAGTGGTGCGCAACCAGTGGTGGGTGTAGGTACTGCACGGGACGTATTTTGCTTCCATACTGTACTGGAAAATTCACATCTGTAGTGAATTTGTACCCATCATGTAGCATTGAGACGCCACCGACTCCTGCTTGACTCAGTACGCACCCATGTTGAGGGCGAGAAGGAAGTTCTTTGGAGATGGCTTCTACCTACCATTTGAGTCAATACAGGTGATGACAAACAGAATAATGCAACTTTAAAACACTGCAGACGTATAGTAAAAGGTACCGTTACAAAACCTTTTGACTAGACTTTTTTTTCCAACACTCGGCTTATTACCAAGTGCTACATTGGTGATAGTGATGTCAACGTGCTGTCACTGACAGTGTCTTAATGTTCAGTGGATGGCGCTCTTGCTTTAGAAATGACGGAAGGTTTCATTGAATGAGTTGTCCAAGTCCTAACACTCTACAGCAGACAGTGCCTCCTGGTGTCCTATGAAAATCAGGACACGTGTGTCATGAAACCTCATCCACCCATCACTGGCGACTGGTAATGATAGCATGGCAGAGTTAGTGGGTGTAAGCAAGATGGACTGGAAGGAATGCAACTATATATATGACACTATAGAAAAACAATCAATTTAAAGGTATTAGAATCCAAGAAAACTTTATTAAACAAAACTAAAAAAATGTTCAGTGTAATAAGAAGGAGAACACTCCCAGACTCACCCGGGCTTCTATATTTGGAGGAGGGGGAATGGCTTGTGCTTAAATGATGATGACAGGCGGAAGCAGCATAAAAGCAGCAGCAGGCTGGAGGGGGCCAGCCGTCTCCTCCTAGTAACGTAGTGGACTTCAAACTCGTGCGCAGCCACTTGAGGTGCAGCGTTGCATAACCATAACTCACATACGTTGGATTTGGGGCAGCAGCTGAGAGGTCAGTGAAATTGACATCATGGCCGCGCACTAACTGGCTCCATGTTACCGAGGTTTACATAAGTCTAAGCTGTCAAAGAAGAGCTAGAGCTTGAGAGGGATGACTGGCCAGTACTTGGGCTGCTTACAGTCACAGTTCCGGTCAAAGCTAAGTTGCATTGCCGCCTCCATAGCTAGGATCTTTGCTGCATCTTCGCCGTACAGTTTTTTCATTTCAGCCCGGCGTCTTTCTCCGGGACGCTCGGCAGGGGGCGCTCCACTGGTGGTCCAGGAACTGGCATGAAGGTCCTGGTCTGCTAGAACATAGCAGTCCTGCTGCTCAGCCTCCAGCTCCTGCTGCCTCTCTGGAGAACAAGTAAACAAAGTCAATATTTATTGACTCTCAAACTAGTGACGCACAATGGCGCGTGCAGCTAGCGGCCCATTTTTCCAGGACGCACACTGACGTTCAAACAACTCTGTTTCACCTAAATGACTATCTTAACTTTAACTTAACTGCACAGACCCACTTGTTTCATCGTATTATATCGCATCACAAGTACAAGACCTCGATATCCTCTTACCAGAGCATTAAGGAGTAAACACAACACTTAACGCACCATATATGGCTCATCAAAAAGTGGCCACAAACAAGGTGATAAAATAATGATTTTTGATAACTAACTTAATATATTTGCATGACGGCTCACTGTGTTGCGCACATCATAAGTACATTTATCTGCTATACAGTGTTCCATGACTTATCGTGACACAGTATCGCAGGGTTCATGACAGAGTGTCCTAATTTTCAGAGGCCACTAGATGGCGCTCTTGATTCAGAAATGATGTGAGGTTTGATTGAATGAGTTGTTCAAGTCCAAACATTTCACAGCAGACAGCGCCATCTGGTGGCCTCTGAAAATCAGGACACTGTTTCATGGAACCTCATCTACATCAACGGGTTCAACTTTATTTGCAGAAAGCCAATACAAGTCTTCAGTGACGGACGTGGTTTCATTCACTTTACTTTGCTGTGTTTCTATAAAGACACATGGTAGAAAAAGCAACAAGTCCCTGCCAAAATGAAATGGAGCTGCTGATGACGCAGCGAGAGGCATGAACTAAATGTGACTTTGGATTATTACATATCGGCATGTTAGATTTTTTTTTTAACTTTCAAATTAGATTTCAAACAAACTGAACAGCCTGAAAAGGTTCAGACAAACACATGAAAGCGTTTTGAACATTTAGCACATATACTTACTTAGCTCTGCTCTGTGCTTCTCTGTATGAGCAAAATACTGCCGCAGTTCCTCACTGATCTCCATGTTGGTGACATCACACTCAATCTCACTTTCAGAGCTTACATCATCATCGTCCTCCTCCTCCTCCTCCTCATCATCATCGTCGTCGTCGTTGTCGCCGTCTTCACCTTGATAACAGTCACCGTTCTCGGCCTGCCAGTCTACATCACGCTGGTGGCTGCTTTGGTAGTGTGGGTGGCAGTAGGGGGCGCTGAAGGCTGCCTGTACAGCCATCATATAGGCCCGCCTGTGCCTTTGTTGCCAGGCCAGAGCCTGATGATAGTGCTGCCAATAGCGACTGTACATGGGACTACAGAACCAGGGCATGAGGCTAGATGCATCCTCCTACAAAAATAGAGAAATACTTCAGTCATGTGACACAGAAACAAGGTCTGCCTGGACCTGAGAAAGCAATCCATCCACAGTGTAAAACTACTCTACTTCACCAGCATGACATATCATTTGATGGGACCAGAGATGCACGGCTGAATGTAAACATGCCGTACTGTATGTTTGAGTCACTGCACTTCACTTGAGTTCTATTTCATGAGCAAGCCTTCCAAATTCAGTCCACTCCATACGCTCCTTCTTTGGTTTGGCTCAAACATACATAGAGCTGCTTCTGTCTGGGAGTGCCCCGGCATCTCTCCAGGAAATGCCTCCGAAGTTGCCTCGAATTCTGAGGCATCTCTCCGCAGCCCCACCATCGATCACTGCCGTCTCCCAGAAGCCAGCGATCGTCCGTCACCATGGCTGTTTAGAGACATTTTAACCTCATGTTCGGGGATTCTGCAACTTATTTCTCTTCAATATCCGGATTAGGGCCTTTGGTGTTTCGGGTATTTTTTTCCAGCGTCAGTACGCTGATATATAGCTTCTTGTAATATAAGTTGCGCTTAATTTCCGGTCTGGAAAAAAACATGGATTAAATTATTTTTAACCAACGCATGAATCACGTTACTTTCTGAATGTTGTTGAGTACTTGGATGAAATTGAACTTGAATGAATGAAATAATGCACTTTCAACAGTACTTCAGCGCTGCTTCCCAAACATGAATGTTTCGCGGCAGCGATGCTTTTCCATACGTCAGTGAATAAATGAGGTCAAAGACCCTTGCAGAGCAGAGCTAAAAAAAAGAAACTAGCATCTAGTGCTGCGAACGACAGAGGCAGGTTGGATTTATCACAGGCAAACCAGTCAACGAGTACTAAACACACAAACACGCGTGCTCCTCTTCTAATAAGTTGACATGTCTTACCATCATGCTGCTCCGGCTAACTGCTAAAGTGGGCTCGTTCGGCAGAAGCGCTGCTAAAATGACTCATTCAAACAGAAGACGAACAGAGACCCAGGACGGAATAAGATGCCACTTGAATAAACAACACTCGGTATCCAAAGCGCGTTAAATGGTTCGCTTAGAACGAGCTCACCGTGAAATCACATGGACTTCCGTACACACTGAGATCATTTCCCAGCATCCTTTGAGGCACTGAGGCGTCTAGTTTTCGGAATGACAATGCCGCCATCTTGTGGTCCATTTGTATTTTCCATCTCGTCCTCATAACGAAACGAAAACGAGTGTTGTGTTGTAATTTAAGAAGTTCGTGGTGATGTAAACAAAGGTAATCACCCAAGTTAAGCTTCTTACTGGTTGCTCCATCAAATGGGAACCATACTTGCTTCTAGAAAATAATAGCGATAAAATATTATTTGATTTCATGATGAAACGTTCGTACTTTGAAGCGATAGGACCGGGATACTCGATGATAAAATGACACCATCGCGTGGTAAAATATTATCACGTCGAAATATAGTTCCCAGTATCTTGAATCTGAATTGAAAGTGAAATCCGCACTGCGTTCGTTGGCGTGCGTCCAGCCGAACAGCTGATAAAAGGTTGCTGGGGAGCCCAGAATCGAAAGCAAGAGATCCGAGTCTGGTGCAGGATGCGTCGTCTGGTGGCTCTCGCTGCTCTTCTTTTTCAAGGTACGTTGCGCTGCCTCTCGAAATGACGTCATTCTGCTCCCATGAGTCGGCGATAAATGATATTCAGATCAAACGTTTATTTTCCATTGTTTTCGTAAGACTTTAAGGCGGGGGAAGCTAAACGAAACCTATCACATGTAACCATTACTACACTATTATTATATTTGTCAATAGACTTTTTTTTTATTAATCGAGGTAAATATGAATTAACTCACGATTATTGGCAAATTGACCACGTATTTGAGGTCTGTTCTAAATGTTACTTATAGGAAGATCTTATCAAGACCAGAGTGGCCAATAGAGGACCACCATGTTGGAGATCCTCTTGGTAAACATCCCATAGACTGTGAATGTTTCCATGGCTTTGACATGTTGGTTCTATTCTATCGACAGCCCAAATGATATCCTGGTCTTGCCCTCACTGTCCTTTAAACCCGAATTTCAATGCGAGAAGGCATCCAGCCATAAACTATACACACATTGGAGAATTCTTGACTTGGCCACGACGTGTTGCACAGGAACGGTTCATCATATGGGACCACCTGCTCACCACCATTTTTAAAATTCATTTCAGCTAATGTCTCACAAGAAGGTCAGAGTCGGTCTTACTTCCAGTTTCTGTTCGATGAGTAGGTGCTTTCCACTCTTAAATCTTCATGGAGGAGACATCATCCAAACACAGCAAGGAAGTGACCTCATCTCAGCGTCACCAATTAGTTCACGTTATGGCTGTTAGAATAATTTCAATTCATGCATCGCACCATACACTGTCATGTCATCACCCTAACATCCATGATGACGGAGAGCGGACCAGATGGCGCTGATGGATGGAAATTTTAAATTTAAAAAAAGTTGAGGATAGAAGCTGCTGTTTCATCTTCTCATCTCTTCAACTTATATTCATCATTCTAGTGTCAAATATTCAAATGTGTTTGTGCGTGATTAGATATTTTGGTGATGTGATGCTTCAGACCTTGTGTTGCACCCGGTTCTACTTAAATATGCCCTTAACTATTGAGTGTGTCTGTGCTCAGTTTCCCACTCAGAGATCCGGAGCTGTGGAAACACAAGTGGATACTACGGTGAAGACACAAAGCTGCAGTGTGCGCTCAACGGTGTTCAAGGTACAGCGGCGTTTCACTCATTAGTTCTGCTGATTTTGACTGCAGGAGGAAACACTCAAGATGCAAAGAGCACAACACGCTCAACAAGCAAACAAAACTTGAATGAAATGATTGCTGTAAATGGTAGAAATGTTTGGTTCCTTTTTTTGTCAGTGGCTGAAAGTGAAAGTGAGGGAGCAGAGGTTGTGGAAACAGATGAGCCCAAGTGTTTGGGATCAGTTGTACAGAGTTAATGAAGCCATGTTTCAGACTAAGACCCGATTTATTCCAGAAACATTCATCTGTCTTCAGGTGTGCAGCAAGTAATATGGCAGCTGACCTTGCCGAATAAGATGCAACAGGATGTGGCGTCCTACAATGAGAAGTATGGAAAGATGGTCAACAAAGAATTCCAACACAAGGTCATCTTCTCAGAGGCTTCTCTCAGCGCTCCGTCGATCACTGTGAAGAACCTCACCTGGAGTGATGAGAGCTGCTATGTTTGCTGGTTTAACACCTTTCCTGACGGCTCGGTGAAATGCCAGATCTGTCTGTCTGTGAAAGGTGAATAACACACACACACACGTTTGTATTTCGACATTTGTGGGAACATCCCATTGACATAATGCTTTGCCTAGCCTCTCACCCTAAACCTGACCACCCAAAACTGAAACCCAATTATTTTCAATCAAGTTGTCACAAGTTGGTGTGTTTCCAAGAATTGGTCCCCTCAATAATATCTAAACCAGTTACACACTCAGGTTGAATCTCCCCACTGTGGGACAAATAGAGAACATATAATCCAAGGTTTGTTGCACCATCTTTGTGGGGACCTCTCGTTGCCATCACCCTTTCCCCAGCCTCGCCCCCTGAATCTAACCATCCAAAACACATGGCTCACCTGAACCAGGACTCTGAACCAAACTGAAACCCAATTATAATGACCTAGTTATTTTGAAGTCTCCATCCTCAAATTGAGGCTTAGCCTTGTCGGGTCTTTGTCCCCACAAAGTCATGTGGTCCTCACAAGCAAACACACAAAGAGGTACGCTCATGCCACTTTTACTTCCTCATGGATCATAGCCAGATTCATTGTAGTGCGCACATATTAGCCTCTCCTCGAGCGTTTGATAAGCTTCGTCTGAGAGAATGAAAGTTCATATTGTTAGCTGGCATTTCTCAGACAAATTTGATGAGCGCTGACATGAGTTGTTGCCATTTGCAAAGTGCAAACCAAACAAATGGCTTAGCAAGAGAAAAGTCTTGTGTAGTATCTTCTCAGGGCAGAGATGGCATTACACACTCAACAAAAACATAAACGCAACACTTTTTGCTCCCACACATTTAGACGGATTTAGACAGATTTGTCAACAATGTTGTTGTAATGTACTGTGTATCTGGAATGAATTTTAGATCTTTAGGTCCATCTCATGACAAATGGGAGCAAAAACACAAGTGTTGCGTTCATATTTTTGTTGAGTGTAGTTGGGTATGTGTCGTGGACTGACAGCGAGCCTTCGTGTAAACCCAGGCTCAAACACTGTGTGCGGTTCCATGCAGAGCGTAACCCGACCAGGGCAATAGCTGAGTCCGATTGCATCGTGTTCTCCCGGGTTACGTGCAGGGCAGTGATAACCCAACTATGGGCCGTCCACCTCAGGTGATGGTAACGTCGTCTCCTGAAACCAACAAATCACATCTTGTGGGAACTAACGATCAAAACGACTAGAGTGAAGGAAGTTGAAGACAAAGCTACACATCTTAGCATTAGAGTTGGCACGAGTGATGGCAACACAGCTGACATCAGGTTGGTCATTTGTTCACCAAGACCAAGGAACACACACAGTTACACGCACAACTCCTCCACTGTATAGACGGTTATTAGACATCACTAGACCGTGACTAGTCTCGGAGTTTGTTTACTTCTAGCCAGCTACTCAGCTACATGCTAGCTTATGAATGCCAGCTATGAACCCCTTTATCCGGGCTGCGTAGTGCGACTAAGAGAAATTGAAATTTCTCTTTAGTAGTCTGTTTACATGCATTTTGAAAGTCTGCTCTTAACGCAATATTCAGTGAGTGACACAATTTATAATTTATTATTTTGATGTTTGGTTTTCCTTTTCTTTGCTGACAAATGTTCATTCCTCTGAAGGAATATCTGATGTCCAAACGGGATCTCACGCTATTGCCGTCGCTCAGAGCACGATGGTGTTTTTCACCTGCTCTGCAACAGGTAGACCAGCTCCGCATATCGAGTGGGAGGTGTCCCCCGATAAGGGTCCAGCAGGGGAACCCCAAAACACTACACAGACCAATGGTGACCGCACCTGGACCAGTGTCAGCAACATCACCCTGGATTTGCCTCTTGACTGGACTGGTCATGTGGTATGCGTGGTGAACCGTGGAGAGAAAGACGAGCAAAGAAAAAGAATTCCTCTCCCTGTCTTGGACAGTCACAGAGAGCAAAATGATGCCGAAGAGAAGGACAACCAAGGTACTGTGTTTATCATTGAGTTTCTAAAACATTGACCTGCATGAATGAGTTGAAACCAGTTGGCGCTCTTGGTTTTGAAATGATGTGAGGTTTCATTGAATCAGTTGTTCAGGTCCGACAGCACCATCTCGTGCCCCTAGTAACATTCTCCCCTTCACTAGTAACATTCTCAGAATCAGAAATTATTTTTCACTGTTAAAAATGTTTAAAATAAGTTTGTTCAAGTTTATTGGCTTCTAAATGAGACAAGTCAAAGCAGAACCTGGAAGCAAATCGCAGTTGTTATTATACGTAAAAAAAAAACATTGATGTTGTTGATATTTTGGTATTTTTTGGCTGTAGGGGACCCGTGATTCTTAAAACATGCCAAAGAAACTGAGGGACTGTTTGAATTACCATCATTTACAGACTATAGAGTGCAGCGGAATATTAGCTGCACCCCAAAGTTTAAGATTGAAAATAGGTCTTCATACATTGTCGGTCCAATAAGCCAGAGGTAGAAAGGTCAGTGGTGCTTTTGGCATTCTTTCGCCACAGTGGAGGTTGTTTAGGCGCGTCACTGATGTCTATCCTGATGCTGTGGAGAAGTGCGTGAAGACTACGTGTGTTCTTCAGTTACACACGGATGTCAACAGGGGACGCTTCAGCAAGACAGAGCCTGCCATTTCATGCAGGTGAGCCACTCCCAGGTCTGGGCCATGTAGCAGCGAACAACCAGAGCAGGGAAGCTCTCCGGGTGAGGGAAACCTTTGTGGAGTACTTCTCTGCAGAGGGGCCAGTTCCATGGCAGCCACACACCTAGAGCACATTCAGTGCACCACAACGGCTCTTTTAAGAGCCACACACCTATTTCAAAAGAGCAGAAGTTCCTTGCATACTATTTATCATCTCCGCAATAAAATAAAATGGTGTCCGCTGTCTTTTTCTCCATGGCCTTCCTCTTCTCTCTCATGTATATATATATCCCTCAGTCCCTTCCATTTTTTTGCAGATCTCCACTGAAGGAAAAGTAAATATTTATGTTTAATATCCCGTCGATACAGCCACTATAGCGCATGCGCTACGTATGTTAAGCAAAATGATAAGTGTCACAACTCACAAGGGACGTCATTGGTTTTGCTGACTTCCCTGCAGGCAAGCTCCTTTCTGTTTCTGAATTGAGCTCCACCATCACCATCAATGTATGGAGACGTTCTCTTCCTCCCTCAGTTCATATGTTGTTTCTCATTGTTGTTGGGGACACCAGTGATGGGCAGATGAGGTTTCATGACACAGTATTGAAGGGTAGATGAGGTTTCAAGAACCAGTGTCCTGATGAAGTAATTCAAAGAAACCAAGAGCGCCATCTAGTGGCCTCTGAAAATTAGTACACTGTTTCATCAACCCTGCGATACTGTGTCACGATACCTCATCTAGCCATCACTAGTGGGCGCCATAAAGTTGAAAGTTTTATTCACCTCAGGAGAACAAATTCACGGATTGTGAGGCATGTGAACGTTTGATGAAGTGCCTTGACTGAGAATGAGTGACCACCACAAAACCTGCTCTGTAGCAGGTTGCGTCTTAGGAGAGGAATGAGCTTTTGTGACAGAATTCCTGGTTACTTAACCAGTTCTGTAGCATAGTCGAGCCCCAGAAATGTAACCCGAGTCAAATGATGTTACTGCTCTCTAGGTGAACGACACAGGGTTGGAATTATTCTCGCTGCAGCCATTCTCGCTACAGTTGCAGTTGCTGGAGCTGTACAAATATGGTAAGTCAAACAGAATATTTCTGTGCAATAATTTTTCTGTGAAAACCATTTCACTCACTAAGCAGGCCTTTACCAGCAGCACCAGCATGGATGTTGTTACGAGTGATGGGTAGATGAGGTGTCGTGGAACAGTCGTGCAGGGTTGATGAAGCAGTGTCCTCATTTTCACAGGCCACCAGATGGCGCTCTTGGTTTAGAAATGACGTGAGGTTTCATTGAATTGGTTGTTCAAGTCCAAACAATTTACAGAGACAGCGCCATCTGGTGGCCTCTGAAAATCCACTGCAGACAGCATGCGCTACACTTCACAGTACTAGGCAGATGGTACTGATGTTCTTTTCATACTCACCATGTTCTGTGTGTGTGTGACAACCAATTCTTGTTCCTTCCTGCAGGAGGAGAGGACACAGCAGAGGGGATGTGAAGCGGGAAAAAACAAACGCAGTGTAGAATCAGGAGACAAATCGTACAGCGCTAAATTTGATTTCATAAAACTGAACAGTGATAGGTGGATGAGGTTTCATGACACGGTGTGATTTTGAAGAGGCCACCAGATGGCGCTGTCTGCTGTGAAACGTTTAAAATGACGTCTTGACGTTTCTCAACCAAGACACCGTCTCGCGTCTAGGATGCAGTTTCTTGAAACCTCATCAACCCTTCAATACTGTTGGGCTCAGTAACTACTTTAGCTAACTGTTCACAATCAGACACTACATTAACGTGTATTTATTATTTATTCTTACTCTGTAACATATAAAGACAGATTAATATAATTAAAAGCTTCCATATGTAGCAAACCCTTTTGAATATGTGAAAACGAAAATAGATAAATACTTTATTAATCTCTGAAGAGAAATTCCCATATTCTCTTCGGAGATTAATAAAGTATCTGTCTATCTGTCTGTCTGTCTGTCCATCTATCTATCTATCTATCTGTCTGTCCATCTATCTATCTATCTATCTATCTATCTATCTATCTATCTATCTATCTATCTATCTATCTATCTATCTATCTATCTGTCTGTCTGTCCATCTATCTATCTATCTATCTGTCTGTCCATCTATCTATCTATCTATCTATCTATCTATCTATCTATCTGTCTGTCTGTCTGTCCATCTATCTATCTATCTATCTATCTATCTATCTATCTATCTGTCTGTCTGTCTGTCCATCTATCTATCTGTCTATCTATCTATCTATTTTCAAAAATGTCTCCAATAATGGGTGGGCAACGTGAGAAATCTATATCATCAACTAATGTATTTATTTATTTATTTGAAATAACTTTCAATTTCATCACAATCTGTTTTGCATGATTTTATTCTGTCTGGGGGGATTTCGAGGAAATCTCCACAGGCTTTGCCTCAGCTTGCTTCATCACTACAATCCCACTTTCTCTCCACATGTTAGATTCGATTAGTGTGGTATATTGGATTGAGTACTTGGTGCTCGACTATATTCCACGGTCAGTATTGAGGAGCTGTGTGTATATATGCGTAACAATAAAGACGAGCTGGCTTGCACGATTGGCTCTGCTCTGAGTGTGTTGAAGAACTGCTCACCAATGAACCAGAACTCAGAACCTCAGATGGCTCTCTCCTGCTCGCACCAATGCTGAGACTTAAAGTGTCACCAACATCAACCAATACAGCAGAAGAAACACTGGGTTTTCAATCTGTGTATACAAAAAGAATCGTTCTCAGGAGTGGGTCAAACGGCGACATCTTGTGACGTCACTGTGTGACGTCACTGGAGGGACCAAACACCGGTGCACTGAAGCAGTGGAAGTAGCGCAATATTACCGTGCAACGTTTTGTGGAAACAATGTGAGGATAAAGTGTCTGAATGGATCAGAGACAGACGGCAATGGTAATGTCAATGGAATGCTAAACGCTCTCCAGAAGGGTCAGCAGTGCAAAACACGTCATGTCACAAGGGAAATTTCATTCGTAACTTACCTGCTCCGTAAACAACAAAAAATATAAATATGACATGTAAAATATTAAATGCAAAAAAACAACTCTTTTCTACTTACATGTAAACAAAACAAAACCTTGTGAAATGACATGAAACCATGTGATCATCGCAAAGATATGCATTTGTCACCAAACAGCAGAAAAACCAGATAAAAGTCATATTCATGAGATTTACTGAAAAACTTGATGCAAACTCTTGAAAAAATTGGAGTCCTGAATAAAATAAATAGAATAAAACCATGTCTAAATATCATGAAATAAAAAGACTATATTTTATTTAATCTGCTGAGAATATATCAATGAAGTGTAAATAAAAGTATTGCCATATAATGTTGCAATTAATTGTCAAAACCACTTCAACAGGTGCTTTCATGAACAGTTTTTACTGTTGGACCAGTTTTTCAGAATCAGAGTCACATTTATTGCCATGGTCAGTGGGGATCCTATTATCTAGGAAAGTGCTTTGGGATAAAGTGCTGTCAAAAAATAAAATAAAATAACCCACAAACAAAGGCTGTTCAGGAACTCAACAGTGTGACGGCTGGTCAAGAGGAAGAAGCTATTCCTGTGACGGGAGGTTCTGGTCTGGATGGACCGCAGCCTCCTGCCAGAGGGAAGAGGAACAAACAGTCCATGTCCAGGGCGAGAAGGGTCGAAGGCTATGATCTGGGTCCTGGAGACACACAGGTCCTGAAGAGGTGGCAGGCTGCAACCCATCACCTTCTCAGCAGAACGTACGATGCGCTGCAGTCTGCTCTTGTCCCTGGAGGTGGCGCTGTTGCACCAGACGGTGATGGAGGAGGTGAGGATGGACTGGATGATGGCAGAGCTGAAGTCCACAAACAGGATCCTGGCATAGGTTCCTGGGGAGTCCAGATGCTCCAGAACGAAATGAAGGGCCTGGTTCACTGCATGGTCCACAGATCTGTTGGCTCTGTAGGCAAACTGCAATGAGTCCAGGTGAGAAGCAGTGATAGATTTCAGGTGAGAGAGAACCAGGCGCTCAAAGGACTTCATGAGCACAGACGTCAGTGCCACCGGTCTGTAGTCATTCAGTCCTGTGATCCTGGTCTTCTTGGGAACAGGAATGATAGTGGAGGACTTAAAGCAGGCAGGAACATGACAGGACACCAAGGAAGCATTGAAGATGTCAGTGAACACTGGAGCCAGCTCAGCAGCACAATGCTTCAGGATGGCAGGGGAAACTCTGTCCGGACCCGCAGCCTCATCAGTGACAGTGATCGACTTTGCTGTCTCAGTGACATTGCTCGTCTTAGTTGTGTCACTAAGAGACAGCATAGTCTTGGTGAGAAGAACAGGCTTCCATGCTCACTGGCTCCACTTCTTCTTCCTACCTACCATGAGATGAGGCGAGTGGTTGGCCCTCGGTTCCTCTTCATGCAAGACGATGCTGGCCTCATGTGGCTGCAGTGTAAGTAAGAGAAGCAACTGATGCCATGGACTGAATTGTCCGCAACGTTGCACCACAGAATTGCAGGAGTGGCCCTGATCAGGAGCATGGACCAGGCGTTGTCGGGAGGTCATACACTGCTCACACTACTGAGCCACGGCGTGTTTTTCCACTTCAGTTTTGAGTGTGACTCCGCGTCCAGACCTTCATGGATGAATGCGTTTGATCTCCATTGATGACTTTTGTGTTTCATTGAGTAACATTCAGTAAGTAACAAGGTGGTTCTGTTTCTCTGTTTCACGTCATACTGCATCTTTATTTCATGATGCCTTTCTCGCCATGGGACTTGTGAGCGGAGGCTTTGACAGTCATTTAACACACACACACACACACACAAACAAAATGTCTGTATAACATAAAAACAATTATTTGACCACTATGATTCTGAAAGGATTGCTCTCAACCTCCAGCAGAGGGCGCTCAAGCAGGTGGGCTGTAGCTGTAGAACGACGTCAACGGTGGCGCTCGACACACCTGTGATTCAGCAGCGCTTTCCAAATCCGGCTCCATCTGACTGTTGACTCCTCGTAAGTTCTCGCACGTCTTTTCCTCAATGCCGTTTTTAAACGTCAGACACTTGCGCCAGCCTCTACTGTATATGCATATATACATATATTTGTCTTAGAAAGGGTCCTTGCGCGCGCGCTGTCTGTTCACCTGGATATTGACCGCGCTGGTCACAACGCTGCGGTGCTCAGCCTCTCCTCACAGAAGCGCCTGGTGTCCATGTCGTGGTGTGTGCGGAACCAGTCCAGACGTCCGTGTGGGCGGCGGTGATTAAGGATTCAGGGTGGCAGGGTGTTTGCTCGGATTAGGTCTTAATTCACCTGCAGGTGATTCTTGGGCAGACTTGCTGACCTCGAATGAGGGCTAAAAATAAGGTCCGGATCAGTGGTGCGGATTGATGTCTGCGGTGTTCTGTGTCCCAACAGCAAGTCCGCAGTGAATTGGCAGCCTGTGACCAGGGCTGCTCTCAACCCGCAGCTCGCCAGGCTGGTGAGATACAGCTCTCTCTTACCTGTGTTCCCTCTCCTGACGTGATTCTGGTCGGGCTTTTCAGGGTCTGACTGTGGGTTTGTGATCGTGCTGGATCCCTGCCGCAGTGAAGGATGCGTGGACGACTTCTGCTCCTGTGGATCGCCGTCACAGCAGTGTCCCGGACGAACTGTAAGTCCCGTGCGCCTCTGTAGCAGACGGGTGAAATGGAGGCACATGACACAGCAGGCTGAGACCGGAAAGTCACTTTAAATCCATACCATTATTCTGTGAAACTAGAGAAATGGGTGCGGGAGGTTCTGCATGCTGATCTTAATAAACATTGCCGTCTTGAGCTGCTAATCTGTGAGTGGCATCTGCTATGTTTTCCACCACACAACACAGAGAATGTTGTCTTCCAGCTGTCACACTTGTTCTGACGCACCCCTCGGTGTGGTAATCCTACAAGTAAATGGGATTTCATGAGAGAACATGAACTCAGTTAGAAGGCTGTTCATCTCATTGCATTTCATGTTACGTTGTTGAAGTGTCGGTGCTACATGAATGTTTTCATAATTCGGTCAATGGTCTGAGGTATTTGAAGTACGAACATCACTTGATGTGAGTGCGGTGCTTTGATTTTTGACTTACGCCACGCTTCCAGTCATAGACACAAATACAGTGGTGCCAATAGTTGCCGTCATAGCTCTTTTGATTTCCAGGAAGGCATGTCACTCTGATAAATCCAATATCATAACAAGCAGCTCCGATAATATAAGATGTCTATTTTGCCAACACGGCGACGTGAGTTCTTGTTTCCATCAGTTCCGACTTCTACAGGAGACGTGAACGGCCTGGCGTCAATGCTGCGTTCAGGTGTCATCAGTATAATGGGAAAACCAACTGACGCACACGTCGTGATTTTGATAGTGGCGGAAAAAGCAGGAACAGGGAACTTCTGCATGTTTTTTTTACAAGTACCTGTAAGTGCCTGTAATAAGTATTCTTAAGAGGAGAGGAGACTTAGTTATGGACATTATGACGTCGGACGATCAGACCAATGCTGAGCTGCAGTTATTTTTGTGATATGTGTTGTTGGAGATTTTTCTCATGGTGATTTCCTCGGAAAAATATCTTATCTTTGGTTATGGTTTCAGTATCAATATTGTGACTTATCTCAGGTCGCTTGTTGCTCAGTTTTCTTCTTTTATCTCCAGGTTATCAGTAAGCTGGACGTTATCTGTAGTTTTCAGCCTGACTCTTTTTCGGATTTCGGTTTTGGTCCAAAAATGTTCATTTCAGTCCTCCATTACAGGCCAGCAGTGCTGTATAACGTTAACTTAACGTGAACTTTATCCATGAAAAATCCATAAAAAGTCAAGTTAAATACTTTGAAACTGGATGAATGTCACCCGGCAGCAGCCTGAGTCAATGGTGAAGTTGATCTCCGCAGCATGCGAACTAATCCAGAAAGTCAGTTGTGTGTGTCAGGTGTGTGTATTATGTGAGGTGGATTTATTTGGAAAGGTTTGTGTGTAACATGCTTAACATCGTGCTAATAGTCACCTCAGTACTTAGTGTCTCTACAGTTAATGAAGAAGAAATTAGTTTGGCCTGCAGCTTGGACTGTGTTTCATTGTCTGAACCCGTTTGTGATTGAGGTTTGGTTGCCTGAGCTGTTGCAAACAGAGCAAATATGTTTGAAAGATCATCATGTGAAATATGATGTTGAATGAGCTGCCATTAAACACCCTGAAGGCCCATTTATCAGAATCAGACAACTTTATCAATCCCAAGGGAAATTTTTATTTATCAATAATAATGAATTATATATTTTTATGCCCCCTCTGCGTCCATTTCAAGCAATGTTATGTGTTCTTTCTGTTGGTATGGGGAGGCAGCCCTGGGCCTCTGGACTGACCTGTGAACATCAGGTTGTTTAGGGGAACCAAGCGGTGCCAAAAATCTGCTGCGGTTGGTTTGTCAACAAGTTCAACTGATGTCAGCCTTCAGTCTAGCAGACCGGTGAAGCTGTGTTTGCTTGATAGGATGGAACTGCGGCCCTTTCTAAAACAGTCTGTCATTGGCTTCCTCTGATCTCATTCACCTGTCCTTTGATCTATTGGTAATGACCAGCCTTTGACTGCAACAGTTTTCTGTGTTTACTTCCTGGAAGAAAAGATGATCTCCCTGTGCTCCTGCCGTGACTACTCTGTCCCTTTGTAATGTTAACTTCAAGTTTCTCGCTCCACTGAAGGCAACACCTCTGAAGCAGACGAAGGTCACTGTCTTGAATCAGGAAGTGTTTCCATCTGCTGACTCAGCACTGGCTGCTGCATATCAAGTGGTTGTTTGTGTCCCAGGCCAGGTCTCGGCGCCGGCCTCCGTGACGGGGTACGCAGGAGAGCCGCTGGTGCTTGGGTGCAACATCACCCTGGCAGCGGGGGACGCCGTGCAGCAGGTCCGCTGGCTCACCAAAACAAGCCAGCTGCTCCTGGCTTACCAGCTGGGGCCCCAAGTTCAGATCAGCCATCAGAGCCCTGACGTCCAACTCACCTGGTCGGGCCACAACGCCAGTGCCATCACCATCCGGGGGGTGCAGCTGGCTGACGAGGGCTGCTACCTCTGCGTCTTTGACGTGTTTCCGTCGGGCTCACAGGAGGGCAGAACATGTGTCAGCGTGACTGGTGAGCGAACCACACACCCAGGCTGGAGACATCAGTGAGCACAGGAGACCACCCTGCTCCTCATTCCTCGCTGCTTCCTGGAATTAGCTATAAAAGCCTGCTAGTTCCTGCCGCCTCATTAAGAGGGTCTGCAGGCACATGGCTGTTAAAGCTCCTTACTGCTGATGATAACAGGACGTTTTCTCTTGTCCAGGTAAGGTGAGCGCTGAGGGCAGCAAGATATCTGTCGAGGGGAAACCCCAGAGCCTCTCCTGCCGGCACAGTCTCCCTGAGCGGGTGGTCCAGGTCCTGTGGAGGAAAGCGCCCCAGCAGGGCTCCGTCACCACTGTGGCCTCCTACTCCAAAGACGGCTACAAAGTGGAGGACGGCTTTGTGGGCCGCTTCGATGTGAGTCGGTCCCTCGGGGTCAGCCGACTGACTGTCCAGTCGGTCAGGAGGGAGGACGAAGCCTGCTACATCTGCGAGTTCCACAGCTTCCCTGATGGAACCAAGCAAGGCTCCGTCTGCCTCTCAGTGTACGGTGAGTTGACTGGAGTGGTGGAGCGGGGAACACTTATTTGGTTACTTTTCTTTTTCTGAAAACAAAAGTTGAGTCTAGAAATTCTATGTCTAAAAACGGTCGACATCAAGGTATCAGGTGCAAAGTTGGTTTGTCAAAGTGCACTTGATCAATTATTCTCTATGAATACACAAGGCAGTTCATGCGCAGTGACACCTTCTGTCAGTAAAGTTCTGGGGCTCAATTGTATAGCCATTGAGAGCTGTGCTGCCTGATTATCATTGGTCCTAGAAAAGCCTGTCTACCCCGCAACTTGTCTCCTTTTCAAACTGTCTAACTGTCTATTATCACCGTCTGCGGCTTCATGCGGTTTACATGGTCTAAACCACTCTCAACACCCGCTTGATAGGATTGGCCTTCGCTTCCGCCACCATGTACAAGTGCGGATGAAAATGGATGTATAGAATAAAATGCCTGAGATTTCTTTGTTCTGTTTATTTTGATGGCTTTTTTTAAACACTCATTTGCTGTATTTTATTTTACTTAAATGTCAGCGAAGTGCCATTTCCATGGCATCGCTGAAATCAACTGGAGCCGAGAAAAGTATCGGCTTCATCTGCAACGCTGGTGGCCTGAGGCGGTACATGGTGGCAGTGTAGAAACTTAACTTAAACGTTATATTCAAGGCACCGTCGTTGACTATTGTTCCATGCTGTCTTCAGTGCTCCTCGTCCCCTCTGTCCCTGTCTCATTTCTGTCTGTGAGGTGGCCATTTTTTCCAAAATGTTGCTGACTTTAGAGCGAGGCGGGACCTCCGGTCTGTTCCCACAACCTGGAAGCTGCGCGGTGGTGGGACGGAATGGATCTGCTGCAGTCCGTTGGGTGAAAATTTAGCTCTGAAGCCAGTTCCGGTCCAGACTAAACAGTAGCCACACGGTGTCCGTCATTCACTTCCCCAACTGTCTCTCAGATCTTGTGGGGATGTAGCATGAATAAATGACCTGTAGGTCGTCTCACACCTGGCTTTCTGTCATTCAAACGGACATTCAAGTGCCGACCCCGAGGGGTGTTCAGAACCTGGGCATGGAGATAGAGACCGCCTGGCTCGTGAGGCCTACGTTTCCCCATCATGCTAACCAAGCTAGCATCAGCTAGCTGCCTTTCACTGAAATCCTTTGGATTTGAACAAAAGCAGAATCAGAGCTTCTGTTTACCCCGAAACAGAAACGAAACTGCCCATCAAAACATGTAAAAAAGGCGATTCTGGTGAGTAATGTTGATATTTAAATAGGGGAGTTCAGGAAGGCAGCATTCAGTCACTTCACAGGCATCTGTGATTCAGTCACATGGCCTCTTTAAATGCTTACCAGCGTTCACACTCTCGCGCCTGACCGCTGTTTTGACTGCCAGGCTGCTGATGCTGATAACAGGAAGAGGTTGGCGCAGAAAGCTTTTGGAATTCCAGCTGAGAATAGCTCTGACACATGCCAGTCCGTCTCTCTCCATGGACCTACTGGATCTGCCTTTCCTAAACGACAGGCTTTGTTTTGGGCCAAACAAAACGCTCACTGTGCACTGAGCCATCAGTTACAAAACGCCTCTTTTTTTTTTTTGCTGCTTTCCACAGACACACTTTGGCAGTTATATGTTAGTGTGGTATGTATCCATCCATCTTTCACAGCTTATTCAAGGTCACAGGGGGAGCTGCTGGAGCAAAGAGGCCCAGGCCTCTCCACTCTGCCACATGGTCTTCCCCCATTTGGGCTTTCAAGAAACACAATGCCAGTTGTATCTGCCATCTGGTTCTTCCAGCCAAAGTTTGTGACCAAGGCTTAAAGTACAAACATAGCTTGGCCTTGCCAGACGGGGACAGAGGAGGCAGGGGATGCACAGTCTAGTGCCTTGTTGTGTCTGGAACATCACAAACTGTGTTCTGTCAGTTTTATTATTACTTATTTTATATATTTATTTTGGGGTCAAATTGTTTCCTTTTTTGGAAGAATTTAGTGATGGGTCAATGAGGCATCACGAAACAGTGTTGCAGGGTTGATGAAACAGTGTCCTAATTTTTGGAGGCCACTAGATGGCGCTCTTGGCTTACAAATGATTTGAGGTGTCATTGAATTAGTTGCTCAAGTTCAAACATTTTTCAGCAGATAATTCCGTCTAGTGGCTTCTGAAAATTCATTAAACCTCACAAACCCTTCAATACTGCATCATGAAGCTTCATCCACCAGTCACTAGTAGAATGTGGTCAAGGGACTCACTCTAACTATGCAGTGCTGCAGGAAACCCTCACCTAGCCACGTGTGTGTGCTCCTCAGTCCTACCCAGACCAGAGGTGACCACTACAACCTTGTCCCCGGGAGTCACTGAAGCCAACTGCTCGGCACGCTCCTGGCCTGAGGCAAAGATTACGTGGGACCTGAGAGGACAGAACAAGACCCTCGGCCCACCCAGACTCTCCGTGGTTGATGGGGGTAATGGCACCAAAGTGGTGACCAGCACCTTGGTTCTGAAGTCGGAGATTCTCGGCGAGGTGTGGTGTGTTGTGCAGCACCCGGGTCTTGATGACGACCTGTCAGTGCCGCTCCTCCAGCCAGGTAAGGACACCACGTTGCCTCAAATGGAGCCAACAATCATTAGTCTTGTTCCATCCTGGGTGACAGAGTTCAGAAAGCCAAATCTGTTTTGGATTTCTGACCAGCATAAAAGTGCAGTGTGTAAACCGCAGCGCGAAAACAGCCACATTTTAGCCATGTTGTATTCTGGCAAACATCCGTCTCGCGGTGATGATGTCGCACTACTGACTCAGTTGACCGCCGTGACTCCTAAAGACATAATTATAGTGTGGCACACATCACATCCCGAACATCAGAGACCATAACTATAGTAATCATGTCTGCGATGTAATCCCTGATCTCAGTTCAGTCTCCAGAGCAATTTTACCCTCCTCAGGGCAGATCAGTGTTTCTCTCGCTTTGGAGCAGCACCACAAATAGAAAAACAACTTGCAAGTGAATAATGTTCCTTAAATGTTCTGCAGTTCTCATTCCATCATGTCATACACTGATGTTTATTTATGTGTAACTTCATCTGGGGATAAATAATTTCTGAGTAGGGACCAACCAAAATGAAAACCACATTGTTCCTTGGAAGAAAACATGCATTCTAAAGTACCAGAAGAGTCGAATAATTTTACACTTCTTACAAACTGCAGTTTGTAACACTTTCAAATACCCCAAAACTTCAACTCTACTGCTACGGAAGAGGATTAGTGCCAGTGAAGAAAATAATAGTGGCAGAATTCTGATTTTAAAGTTAGAATTCTTTGTCATTTTAAATTCAGAATTCTCATTTTCATCACACGTTGCGCAGAAGAGTTGCCATAACAACGGTTGAGACCGGCTGTGTTTTATAATTCAGATAAATTAAGAGGAAACGGAACGTAAACATGATTTCAATGTTGAACCTGTTCGGTCAGTGATCTGTTGTAGGTACCAAATCTGTCACCTTACCTAATGTGTCCTACCTTCCGCGGGATGACGACAGATACAATCGTTTTTTTCAAATATTTTAATGAGCCAGAGAAAATTGAAGGATTTGATGGGACTTTCTACCACATGTGTAATACTTATATCTGCAAAATACGACGCTGATGTCATCGGGTCGTTGAAGTACCGCGATATGTCTGTTCTTCTCCGGGGCAGGTGGAACAACACGTGATTGGCTGGCATGTATGGGTCATCGCTTTCATTTGGTTAGCGGAACAAAACCAGAATCAACTCATCAGCAGACAGCTTTACAGCTCAGAACATATTGTTATTCATTTGCCAAGGGAAAGTGTGCCTCCATGAAGGAGCCTTAACCTTTAGCATTGAGCATTGTGCTGCCAGGTTTCTAGAATGTCTCTGAGAATGGTGGCGTAGGTTGCCAGCATTTCCTCAGCCATTTCCAGAGAGCGTTTCACCTCTGCGGCGCATTTTTGTATTTGAAACACATTCTATTACATCGTGCAGGCTGCGCTGCATGGTGTGTGATCGCGTCACATGCCACTAATATATTCAAAGTAAACGTGTCTATTTCCATATTCTCATGCTGAGCATCTATATGAATTGGTAAGTTGAAATTTAAAAAAGGAATAGTGCCAGTTGGTCAAAGATAGCTGTAGATCAAGAAGTTTCCTCGTGCATATGTGCTTCTTTGCTGTGTATTTGTGCTTCAGAAGCTCCGGATTTAGTCGTCCCCCTGGCAGTGAGCGCTGCGCTGGTGATCCTGGTGGGCATCTGTGTGTGTCTTTGCAAGTGCTGCATCTGCACCAACGGTGAGTTCATGAGGATGAAACGTGTCTGCATTTCTTCAGCGTCAGGTACTGGACCTGACGCTGAAGTGTGAGCAATGCTTATACGCAACCCTAAACATCTAATTTTCTCTTGAGACTTGACTGCGAAGCTCAAGATATAATTCCAGCTGGCACATGCGTCTGTCTCCTGACACACCTGCCTGAACCCTGACCTACACTTTACATGAGCAATGATTGAAATACAGATACAATGACGGCCTCTCTGTGAGTCTTCTGGGTTTTCTTCTTCTTCTACATTGCCATTTCAGAAAGTGTGTGGTATGGTTGTTTCATCTTCACATTTCACAGTCTTCCAGCTTTCTTTTATTGATCTCTGTGGCCCAAAAGGCCTGATTTTTTTAGCAGATTAAAAAAAAATAGCAATGAAAATTGCAATCATTTGTGGTTCTGGAACCACATGGCAGGTTATAAGGACCTGTGCAAATGAGCTGGAAAGAAAGTGTCCAGCTTTTAGCCTAAAAAAAAAAGCTCCAGGTTGCAATGATTTTAACAAAATATGCTTTATTTGCAAAAGGCAATTTCAAGTGCAAAGAACACACACAATAAAAGTCGAAGACGTTTCTTGAGTGATTTCTGGCCAAAACGTAGTGAGGGGCTGTGACAGCGTGGTGTTATTTCAGGACATGTAGTAGGCTAATGAGCATACGCTGGCTAATGGTTTGTATTGGTCATTTTCCCTGCGCCGCTATTTGAAGGTTTCAAACATAAACACACTTTTCAATTTCCCCAAACAAGCACATTATGTAGCATTACTCAGCCCCTCCAGTAGATGCAGCGATATTGCAAGTATTGCACCGCAATTCCAACTGATCCTTGAGCTGCAATTTTGTCCTTTGCCCACAAACATTGCTGCCAAGGTTTGCGATTTGGATGTGAACAATTCTGAATCCATTCCTAAATTCCATGATAGAAATGTAGAATAGACGGAACTAAAAAGAGGAGCTCACTAGTGCAGTGCGCCACCACCCGAACCCCAGACGGGGCGGACGCAGACAAACATGGCAAACACGTCAGCAGTTTTTAATTGGCTGTATTAATGAGCCACTGAACAATTCCGGTCACACACACACACACACACACATTCCCCGCCTTTGCCTCTCAGACTCCGCCCCTCCAAGTCTCCGTCCAGAAGCTCTTTTTTGTCTGTGTGTTCTTTGCACTTAGAATACTGCAAATAAGGCATATTTGGTTAAAAGCATTTGCAGCCTGGGTTTTTTTTGTCTAGAAACTGACTCTAGGTTTTTACAAGCTCATTAGCAAAGGTCCTTATTTCCCATCATTTCAGTTGTTGCAACTTTCACTGGTATTTTTTATTTAGAAAAATCTACTGTAAAATCACAATCGGCCACAATCCATAAGAAACTCAGTGAAATGCTGGAGGGAATGAAAAGAACACTGTTCCTATGAATAGGCTGGGACTTCACCCTGGAGGACCCAGAAAGTAAGCTGCGCCCTGTCATTATATCTGTCTGACATGAAGTGCTGACCGTGGTCAGTTGAAAGTGAGGAGTGCGGGGACGAGCTGAGGTCAAGTGAGTCCGGGAAATAGATTCCACATAGTTGAAAGACATCAAAGTCTTTGTCTTGTCGCTTTTTTTAAAAATTTCTCAGCGACGTCCCCAGTGGGTCAGAGTCAAACATGATTCATTTAAAGTTTTACAGTTTGACCTTCTGGACGTCACGATACTGTTGTGGTTCCTCCCGCGCCTCAGAATGAAAGGCTTGTTTTTCTTACAATCCTGCGCCTCAGTGTTCCAAGGAACTGAGGTGGCGGGAATCTGTGCTACCACAGGAAAATTGTGGGTGGTGCCACAAATGCCGCCCTAAAATTACAATGGTATTTTGATGAAAACAGCCAAAAATAACACAGAGGACGAAGAGTTGTGCCACTTGTTTCCAGCTTCAGGCTGGGCTAATTCATCTACCATGTTGAGTGGACTGTTGGGCGGCCACTGTTGGCGTTGGTCGCTGTGTGGTCACACCATTTGTGGTCCAGAAGTGATCTGTACATAGTGGAGACGGAGAACTGTTGAGGAACAGATACATGCCCCGGCGAGTACCAGTCCGGGGTCTCAGCGCTGGCGTGTGTACAGTTGAACAGAGTTTATTGTTGCTGCTGGGGTGCATCTTCACTTGGCAATTGTTTTACTTGGCTGACCCTGAAAAAAAAAATGTTTCTAATGATTCTTTCCCTCACTACAAGCCATGGTGTGTACAGCCGTGTGTCTCCATCTTTGTTCATATAGTGATGCAAGATAAGCATGTAGTTGTATGAGCGGTGATGGTTTTCAAAACTTTCACAACCACAACATTCATTCATTCCAACAATACAGATATAAAGGCTTTTCGCTGGACTAAATGAAGTTAAGCTTTTTTGCTCTCATTCTGAAATGGCTGTGTTCGTCCGCTTGGGGGGGGATTCGAAAGCAATGAGTTCGTTGTGTGAACGATTGTTTAAAGTTTGGAACTTATCTGCGGTTTCCTCCTGTCAATCCATCAATAGCAGCGCGCTTCCGTGCCGCGAGTGTCATGACTCGCGAGATCACCGCGAGATTACGTTGGCAAACAAATATGGTGACTGCAATGGCCAAAATATGGCCGCAAAAGGTGAGAAGAGAATCTGTGAATTTGCATCGTATTCTGCGAAATTACAGTGCGGAAACACACTTAATGTAAACCAGTGAGATGACACTACGAGTCGGCCATTATACAGGCACTAATAATACATTTAGGGCGTCCTGCTGAGGAAAAAGGGCGTCTGGTTTGGAGTGCTGAAGGGCTGGACGCCCTCTCTCTAAAAGCCTAGAGGGCGGGGAAAGGCCTGGCTTGGACCCTCTCTGCCTCCCATGTGAGTCGACCACGGCTTGGCAGGAGAAAGTGAGTGGATGTTTTAAGAACCAGGCTGCCTTACTTCCTGTTATGTAAGACAGCTGATAAGGACACGCTGTGGCAGACTATGATGGTGTGTGACTGACCAACATGGCAGCACAGCAGCATGTCATGGTACCCACAGTTATGGCATGAATTTTGGGTGATATTTTTACTTCTGCACCTCTTTTTCTTTTCTGTCGCCACATTTTTTCCTTATCCGTGCGACTACAAAAACGGCAACATTTAGATTTTAACATTCTCAACTCAGCATTTCCAATACAAGTGTGATTTATTGTAACGTCTGCCTTCGTCCTTACGAGGGCGCTATTGCTCAGTGTATCAGCACCCGCTTTCGGCACTCGCCCCAAACTTCCCCGTGTGTTCTTTCATTTTTAGTTCTTTTCACACAGTATATTATGAAGTTGGTATTCAGCGATTCCAAGTTCCTCCCCAGCACTGTGAGACGAACCATTCAACTAGCCTTTTTAATCTATTGAAACATCATGGAAAGTCGTGGCGCATTAAACCACGGAATGTTCTACCGTAAACGTTTCTCTGCCTTTTCTCTCGGGGGTGTATTTTAATCAGGTGAAGCAGGAGACGCATTTTCTCACCACAAATTTCAAATATATTTAGCTCCAAGATCCCGTCACATGCTAACATCCTCTGGCGCTCAGAGTTCACTAAACAGCTCACTTGGTACACAGTGAACTTTTACATTTGTCTGTCTCCTCTGTGAGTCTGTGATCTGTTTAAACCTTTATATATTTCACTGCATGTTGCTAAACACACCAGCTGACCGCACGTCTCTGTCTCTCCACAGACTAACTCCAGGTCTGATGACCACCTGGGTCCAGGTCAGACATCGCTGCTATGTTCATGAAGTCCATCCACTGAAAACGATCGTCACTTTAAGAAGTAGAACCAGGAAGTATCAGCGAGTAGCGTGCTGACAGGACGACGCAAACACGTCGCTGTAGCTGGGGGTCAGTAGTGGGCCGTCCCTGTCAGCGTTTACTTAGCTAACAGTTAGCTGTGGAATTTGCTCGCTTGATGGCGCGGACCTTCTGGTTAATGATGAGACACTAACTTTAGTACCTGCCGCGCCCAAAATACAGCAGCAGCTTCGAAACTGACAGCCTGATATAGGTGTGAAGATGGCTGACAAAAATCACCTCACAAATCTTCCCTCAGAAGAAGAAAATAAACCTCTTAATTCTGAAGCTTTAAAATCAACATGATGAGGGGAAAACTTGTTCAACATTTGCCATTGCTGAGCTTTGTCAACTCTTGACTGGTGGAGATTTAAAACTGAAAAACGGCAAGTCCGATACATGGCACCATCAGTTGCGCTGCTGTTTTCTTCTGCTGTGGTTTCCTCATGTTACTGTCCAATCGGCCCTCCGATCAAAGGCCCAGTGTTTTGGTTCACGATCGTTGTCAACATGTTTATTTAAATATTCAGCCATTTTTTTTTTCATGTTAGAAACGTTCGTCTCTTTGACGTGTGTTGTCTGACATCCTTTAATGGATAATTTGTGACTGTGTGATCACGGACGGCTGGCCTGATTAAACCTTTTTTTTCCCTGACAGAGGACTCTACTTTTTGATCTCATCTTCCTGCAGTGCACTCTCACATTCTCTGTCAAAGAACCGCATCCTTTTACTTTAGATAGCATCAAATGCTTCACGTACTTCTTCCGTCATTCACATTTTTGGTTGGTTAGGACTGATTGGTTTTCTCAAGTTAGTAGAACATTCTTGCACATTAAAAAATGCAATTGTTTTTTAAATCAGAGTTCAAATTCAAGGGTCTCTTTTCAGTAAATATGTGCACCTTCAACTATGACAAATATACTCCAGTTTTCTCCAGGCCAAGTAAAACACTTGTGGCAAACAATCCTGACCGTTCCACCCTTTTCCTGAGAAAAACAAAGAACTCGAGGTCACTCCAGCTATCGCCACAGTGCAGGTACTGCCTCCTGGTGGCCGACAAGACGCGACCCACCTCGGGCTGTGCACTCCTGTGCACTTCATTATTCCACTGGCACGTGTATAATTTGTACTATCTGATTGTAAGGTTGTGCACATTGTAAGGGAAAAAAATCCTAGCCGAATTATGTAATTTTTGTGTATTTGTAAATATGTTTTTGTAAATAACACGTTTGGTTATATGATACAATAAAAGGGCTGGATTGTTAAACTATATTTTCTTCATAATTTAGTAGAATGTTTTTGTGGTTTGAGTATGTTTGAGTATTGAGTTTTTATAATTTCATACACAATAAGAAAAAAAGAAAAGAAAATCTGGCAATCCTGTTTAATGATACCCATCACTATGGATTAGGTGGCGTGGGAATGGGACCCTGTACCTGAGGCCACGTCGGCACTAAATAGTGTTCCCCCATTCCATTTGAAAGCCTAGAGCCGCTTTTGTGCTCAACATTACATACTTGGCCAGATCCGGATGGATCCTTCTGACCGTGCTGTGTGTTCATTTCCTCTGTATTTCTGCATGTTTCCACAAAGCTTACAGATCTGTGCTAAACGGAGCAGTACCACTGGAAACCTTGGGCGGCAGTGTTGCTCTTACTACCCAATACGTAGCTAAGACGTAACAGTGGCGGTGTAGATACCAAATGTGTCCTGCCTGCCGCGGAGTGATGATGTCACATCTGGCATATACGATATCTTTTTTTTTAATGTTTTAATGAGACGGAGGAAATTGAAATAAAGGATTTCAAGGCGACTTCTACCCCGTGTAGCATTTATTGTAGTATTTATTTCCACAAAATGCGATGTTTGTCATCAAATCGTTTATATCCGTTCTTCTCTGCGGTATACGGAACATGTGGTAGAAAGCGCCTTGAAATGGTTTATTTCAATTTGCTCTGGCCCATTAAAACATTTAAAAACATTGTATATGCCGGATGTGACGTCATCACTCCGCGGCAGGTGGGACACCTTTGGTAAGCGGACACATTTGGTACCTACAGCGGAAATTCTCTGTCCTCCAGTGGCAATATACCTAACAGCCTCACCGCCTACAACGCTGGCTCTGTTTCCTTTTTTGTGCAATAAGTGCATTATCAGTACTTCTTCCGCAGTCGCCATGTTGGCTTTGGAGGTTGCTGCTGTCATAAACATTTGACTCTGGGCTGCTCCCCCCGGTGGATATATTGATGAACAGCAACCAAAAGAACTCACGCAAGCATGTGATCAGTGACGGTGGCATCGTTTAATACGGACAGGTAAAACTTCGTAGATAGTGAGGGCTGCCTTCGGCGTCAATATACGACGCAAAAGTCCACTTTCCCAGGCTGTGACTGATGATGAGTACGAAAAAAGGACACTTGCTGTGAACAGTCTGTTTAGTTTGACAGGTTTTTACTGGAGTTCCACTGAGAACCAGTTGGCCCTAGAAAACCACCAATAACACGAATGATTGAGATGGAAGGAAGCGAGTAGAGAATGTCCCGCAGTGGCTTTGGTTTAGGTCCCTGTGGTTATGAAGGTTCACAGTCGCACTACCACTGCAGCTGTTCATTCATCCCTTCTGCAGCCCCTCGACTGTGGCTGCCACTGAGCTTCAGAGGGCCAGCTGGGGCACAAGCACGCGGCGAGTGGCTGCCTCTGCTGGAGGTCAAGTCAAGGGCACTGGGGGCTGGTTCAGCACGCTCATGGCTGCCAGAGCGAGGCTTTCCGCTCTGAACCCACTTTCATTTTGTTCAGCTTGTTGCCGTTTCCCCCACGATTCTTGAAACCTCGTCAGATACGTGACTTGATTTAGGTGTTTGGAGATCACTGCTGTGCCTTTCTCACCATTTGAAGATAATGATCATCTATGCGTAATATGTGGTTCACTTTGACTTCCTGCCGCGGGGGGGGCGGGCAGACTTTCCATGTGGTTTTGCTTCTATTTGTGTCTGCAGCTTTTCACACTCACGCACAGCTGCAACGTTCTGTGCAGTGAATTTACTTGCCACCGCACTCTGGCTTTGATTTATTGACCAAACACCATTTTTATTTCCTTAAAACAGAAACACGGTCAACATCCATCCTTCTTTTGAGGGAGCCATTGTTTCGATCGAGGCACTTTGAATGTGTGAACGACGTGGGTAAGATCCCCTCTTTGGAGGTGGCTTCACCCCAGTGACCTCAGCTAGCTGCGTCTCTGCTCTGAGCCTCACGGATGCACTAAGCTTGAGGGCGAGGTCATGCAGCGGAACTTCATTTCGGACCTCAGAATATTACTGACGCTCGCACGCCACAAACCCTGTCTTCCTGTTGTAACTCAATGACACCTTAACTCTTGAAAGAAGTTGTGATGTTGCTCCATTTTCGCACCTTGCAATTCGCTTTTGTACTTGACAAGATCACCTTTTGAGTGGGTCAAATATATGGGTTGTCTGACAGATAGAAGTGAAAAAGGGTTGCCGATGGTGGAGGAACGTTTGCTGATGGTGAGAGATATCTGTGAGCCGTTTCCTCTCGTAGATGATGCCGCTGAGTGGAGAAGGCCGTCACTCATGTCTCAGCTCACACTCGCCTCATCTAAACTGACGTTCCACAACAGTTGGGGACTGAATACTGAGTTTTTGATATAATGATGATGATCTGGTTTTGAAAAAAGTGATCAAATTATAGTGTCGAGGTTTACGGCCCGATAGGAGGAGGCAGAGCAGGATCAGAGGTTAACCATCGTGTTTTGTACAAATCTGAAAATTAAGTCGACACAAGAGGAGGACAAGATGAGAGCAGGACTAGACGAAGAAAAGACTTGACAAGACAAGACGATGATTTGACAAGACTTGACTTAACTTGACTTAACTTGACCAGACAATTTCAGTACGAAGATGATGCTCATGACAAGTTGAAAGAACTTGACGTGGAGACTTCACATAACAACACAAGACGATGACTTGACAAGACTTTAGACGAAACAACGACTAGACAAGATGTGTCTTGACACGACTTGACATGGAGACTCTATGGGGCTTGAGAAGACAGAAGAGTGTTACTTGACTTGATGTGGAGACTTGACCAGGCAAGACAAGATGATGTCTCGCTTAGACAAGACTCGACCAGACTGTCACTTGACCGGATGTCGAGACTTGACTGGACCGGGCAAGATAGACAAAGACTTGTCTAGTCAATATGGGACACGACCAGACTGCTGACTGGACTTGCTTGCTTGATGTCTTGACTGGGTAAGATGAGACAACGACTTGACAAAATGGGACTCAGCCAATCTGTCACTTAATTTGTCGGGCAAGGCAAGACGATGACTTGACTAGACTGCACAGGACTCGACCAGACTGTTACTTGACTTCACATGGCGACGTCATGGGGAAAGACGAGACGATGACTTGACTAGACTGCACAGGACTCGACCAGACTGTTACTTGACTTCACATGGCGACGTCATGGGGAAAGACGAGACGATGACTTGACTAGACTGGACAGGACTCGACCAGACTGTTACTTGACTTCACATGGCGACGTCATGGGGAAAGACGAGACGATGACTTGACTAGACTGGACAGGACTCGACCAGACTGTTACTTGACTTCACATGGCGACGTCATGGGGAAAGACGAGACGATGACTTGACTAGACTGGACAGGACTCGACCAGACTGTTACTTGACTTCACATGGCGACGTCATGGGGAAAGACATGACAATGACTTGACAAGACTGGACAGGACTCGACCAGACTGTTACTTGACTTCACATGGCGACGTCATGGGGAAAGACGAGACGATGACTTGACAAGACTGGACAGGACTCGACCAGACTGTTACTTGACTTCACATGGCGACGTCATGGGGAAAGACGAGACGATGACTTGACAAGACTGGACAGGACTTGACCAGACTGTTACTTGACTTCACATGGCGACGTCATGGGGAAAGACGAGACGATGACTTGACAAGACTGGACTCGACTACACTGTTACTTGACTTCACATGGCGACGTCATGGGGAAAGACGAGACGATGACTTGACAAGACTGGACAGGACTTGACCAGACTGTTACTTGACTCGCCGTGGAGACTTGATGTGATGATGCAAGACTTTTGGAAAAATTGTTTTGACTGTTGATAAACAATAAACGATGAACAGAACTCCCTTGTTTCTTTTATTATCTGTATACACTTCGCATACATGAGGACCAGAAGTTAATGGTGATTTTCTCCAAAGCAGTAACAATGTTCACTCAATCATGGTATATGGCATTTACATAACTTTCCACACACGCTTGGGTTGCATTTTCAAGCTGTTTAAGTTCTCTTTTGAACAACTCCGCTTCTAGAACCAGTCGCTGCTCACTGACACTGAGGAGAAGTGAAGAGGCCAAAGTCCTGAAGTTCAAATTGGAAGACGATCTCATCGGCTCCAGACAGCGACTCCAGAATATAGTGCCGTTGCGCAGCTTCCACTGTTGAGCCCTATCACGTCTCAACGAACGCGGATGGCTGCGTATTCCGTGCTCTCCTGGTCTAGTCTCGGTTGTCTTGGTGTCGCACTCGGTACCTGCATGTGGTTGAGAGCAGCGTACTCCACACACCCTTCCTCTTCCTGCTGGCTCGTGCTGACTGCATTTGAATTGGCAGGTTGTGACAGCGGCGTCTTTTTCCTCACAGACAGTCGAGCTGTTGGGCCTGGGTCCTGGCTTCCTCTCATGTGGCGGACCACTGGGACCATTAAGATCTGCAAGATCCCAAATGAATGAAGGTTCTGTTCATTGCCGTCATCACTAGATTCTCAAGTCCCTACAAAGTTATGACAATGTGCTGATGCGTGGGTGAGGTATCATGAAACAGTACTGCAGGGTTGATGAAACAGTGCCCTGGTTTTCAGAGCCCACTATGTGACGCCCCTAGTTTAGACATGGTGTGAGGTTTCATTGAATCAGTTGTTCAAGTCCAAACATTGTTCAGCAGTGCCATCTGGTGGCCTCTGAAAGCCAGGACAATGTTTCATGAAACCTCACTGACCCTTCAGTACCGTCTCCTAAAACCTTAACTACCCGTCACTATACGTTCCTATTTGGACTACCTGAAATGGACCTGATCGGTCTTGTGGGTACCAACACTTCAGAGCCTTCTCTCGAAATGGAAACAGGCCTCACCCATGACCCAATGGATCATTAAAGGTGAGAGTCATCTTCAGTGAGGGGTCGACACACTCACCTCATTTTCCGCTGGAGTCTCTTTTCTGGACGTGCCTGTGGGAGCAACAGCGGCGGGTCAGTCGTCCCCCTGGTGCCGACAAGCTTCCGCTTCTTTAGAATCTCTGAACACAACTCACCTTTACAGAACTTCAGGGACAGAACTGTCAGGATGATGATGAAGATGACAAGGCCCAGGATCCCGGCACTGACATACACATACAGGCGGACGTTTCTGTACTCGCTCTTGTCCCCAGATGCTGCATGACAACAGCCTTCAACTCAACTCTCAGAGAGGGAGGAGATCGAAACAGCGTACTCACCAGTTCTGTTCTCATGCGAGGTATTGGATGAGCCGACATTTTCTGTCAATCAAAGCGTGACATGAAGTCCTCAGGTCTGTTAGCAAAACCACAAAGGCTTGTTCCACTCACCAGAGACATTGACGTAGATGCCGTGGCTCTGAATACCTCCCACCTGACACTGGTAAGACCCGGAGTCACCCGTCTGTACGTCCCTGAATATCAAAGACCCCTCTCCTGACAGAGGGTTGGACATGTTCTGCTTGGTGTGGACTCGGTGGCTCGTGTTCACAGGGTTGTTACGGCCGTCCACGTGTTTGATCCAGGAAATGAGAGGCAGTGATGTATTGCACAACCTAACTGGACAGCTGATGGTTAAAGCTTCTCCTGAGGAGGCGTAGTAAACGGTGTTACGGTGCACCATGATAGCAGTGTCACAGGACGTGATCTGACCTGGAAGAGGATGAACAGTGCGTTAACTTTAAAGAGATGAAGCATCTGCATTTGGTCCTCTTGTTTCTTGACGCTTTTGTATATCACCTCCGTCGGACCACAGTGCGCTTGCGCGGTGCTCTAACAAACATCTGCTCTCTTCCATCGTTGTGCTGTATGTTTGAGTGTATTTGCTGTCCGTGTTTTCACGTGCGTGCGGGCCACCGTGTCTCTGTTCATCTATTTCTTACATGTTCCTGATTCAGTTTCTGTTTTCAGATTCTGTTCCTTGACCTGGTTCGTTCTCCGGGTCTTAATTGTCTGTGGATTTCCTGTGTAGTCACGCTCAGTTAAATCTTTTATTTTACTTCCGTGCCCTCGCCCCAAACTCTCATCGGCATTGAATGCAGGGGCAGGGCGATTCCTGCGCCGACGCACATAGCTTACGCCTTAAAGTTCAATTCAAAATACTGGAACAATATTTTGAAATTTCACCAGAAGTTTTTTGACTTTCTCGACTTATTTCCTGTGTGGGTGATCACACCACCTGCAACGTGACCAAAACCGCACCACGGCTAGTTTGGTATGACATTCTATTTCAAAAACTGAGTTTGGCGTGAGCTCCACATAACCTCACACACTTGGGCTCAACGTTGCATGGCCCCTCACAACAAGACCACGTAGCAGCTCGTGATGGGTAGATGAGGCGTCACGAAACAGTATTGCCAGGCAGATGAAACAGTGGCCTGATTGTCAGATGGCGCTCTTGGTTTAGAAATGACGTGATGTTTCATTGAATTACTTGTTCCAGTCCAGTCAAAATCAGGACACTGTTTCATGAAACCTCATCCACCCGTCACTTATCGCAGGGGTTTTCAACTCAGTGCCGGCAGTCAACCACACACACTTGCCTGTAATCCCTCTAGTGCCGTTTTCTTCCGCTGGCACCTGATTGGTCAAACTCCAGCCAAACTTTGGTTGGATCAAAAACCTACACCACCCCGGGCCTTTGAGGACCCGTTTGAAGACCTTTCCACGCAAGATGAGCATCCACAGTAAAGCCTCCAAAAATAGCTGAGTGGCGCTGTGACAGCACCAAGCTGTGTAGCAGCCTTATTACGCAATTATTGCCTGATTTCTATGAGCTGAATGACTTCACCACAACTACAATAACTGCAATGGCAGAATGACTGGTGTATTTGTGATCAGTTGCTACCAACTAAAGACACTCAGAGAGCTCAGTTATGCGGGTCAGGAAGGAAAAATCTGATGTACATGTGGCGCGTTAGTTTAGCTTGCTCCCGGACGCAACAGCGTTCCGTTCGGTCCATGGTGCAGCAGTTCTCTCACGCAGTGGCCCCTTCACGTACATGAAAGGATCTCTCTGGCAGTGCACAAGCAGTTGCCGTTTTCACTGATGTTGGCCAGAGACGACTCAAGTCTAGCAGTTTAGAGGAGCACTGGACTGTGTGGCAACAAACCAGAGGATACAATTCAATGTCGGCTCAACAGAATGGTCATGTCGTACATGTAGTCCAAGCAGCAGCAGCGAGCGACGCACAGGCCACGGCTCCCTTGCTGTGCCGAACACCCTTCAGTGGAACAAGAACTCACCGTGAGCCAGCTTCAACAGACGTTGCAGGAGGAAAACTCGCAGCAGGAGGTGAAGCCTCATGGTGGATCGCCTCGTCTCTTCAGCTCCAGACCAAAAACACCGTCTATAAATCGTCCATTTCACTTCCTCTGCTGCGAGATGGAGACGGAACAGGGCTCAGATCCGAGCGCACTCTCAGTCAAGGTAAACTCGCTTTCACATCCTCACTCTCGAGACTGAACACAGTTCTCGTGACTTCCTGTGCCTCACCTTGTGACTCAAGCTGTGGGTGGTGTTCCCCTCTATCTAAGCTGATCGCGTTTCTACGTGACCGCTCATATCAACAGTCATTGAAGCCGTTTGTTCATGAGGAACAACCTGATGTCATGACTTCACTGCAGCCAAAACACAGAGAGTCGATTGAAACTTCAAGTGACATGAAATCGTCTGAGACCCTGCAGGTCAACCTTGGCCATCCTTCCGTTCCTCCACTGCTCTGAAGACACACATGTGAAACTTGAAGAGACCACCCAAGTAAATAACTAGACAGGAACGTGAGAGGTGGCAGACCTCGAACGGGCCGCTCACTTTTATAGCACTCTTATTCTATAGCTCTAATTTGCAATGAACTTGGTCAGCAGGTGGCAGTACTGTGACACACAGCTCACACGAGGCACAGACAAAAAACACCTGAAGAATTGGAGGTTAGCCAGCAGCAGTTCAGTGTTTTTTTCTCAGACATGTAATTCACACCGAGAAAAAAATTGAAACCTCAAATGCATCTTTGTTCTGTTGTAAACACATTTTGCAAGTGACTTCATCCAACGGTAGTTTTGTCAGCACGTTCTCTTAACACCTGACCCCTTAGATGATTCAGTTGGCATCACATCTTCTCTTTGATCAACACACAGTTCTTAAATATCTGTCTCTGCAAAATGTTAGATTCTCACCCAAACCTTAAAGTCGCCTTCTTCTCAGCAACAGATTGATTCTTTTGCATAAATGAAAGAGTCCTGTGGGCCAGTGTCTTTTCAAAAATCCCAAGGCGCACCATTATAGGAACCTCGGCCGAGGCACAATCGTGCTTAATCCAAAGTCCTTTTGAAAATCCCCTTTGATTTGTGAAAAATTGTAGCTACTGACTGCTATTTTTTTTTAATTTGTTTGAAAATGTCTCCATGCAGGGGGGGCAATATGGCACATTATTTCTTATAAAAAAAAACCTCAATTTTATCACAGTCTCTTCTGCATCTTATTCTAGCCTGAGGGATTTTCAAACCAATCTCTTTTCCAGCATTCTTTGCCTCAGCTTCATAATGATTCTTTATCTCTGCACATTTTTCAGTGAATATCTTTGTTTCAGTGTTTACTTTTAAACCACCAAGCAAACAGGTGTCGATAAAGTTATGAAGTGAGGCGTCACGCCATTAGATCTGTTGGCTCAGCGGTGCAGTTTTTGGCGGTGCGGTTCAGACAAATGAACACTCCGTCGTTCTGTCCTGAGGCTTTATTCATTCATTTCCATTACAAACAAAAACTGTGAAATATCGCAACATCGAGAAAACAATGAGACAACTCAGCTACATCTTGATTCATGTTCGATCCAAGACCATGAAGGAAAACACCGGGCGGTTAGGAGAGAATTTGAGGGGTGAAGATCATCAGGAGGAATTTTCTGCAGGAGAACCATCACAGTTAGAGTTCAGCAGACTCCGCCTCCCACCATCACTGTGACCCCACCGAAAGAAACGCTCACCTTCACAGACCTTCTTGAAAGAAACAATCAAACTCATCAAAATGATGACAGACACCAGCAGCCCGAGCAGGAAGTACAAATACACTGAGATATGGCCGCCCTCCTTCGCCTCCTGGGAAGCTACATGAAACACAGCACGACTTGCATCTCAACGCTCTGAGGAATTAAACACCTAACACAGACATATTCACCTGTTACGTTTTCAGTTGTGGCAGTAGATGGCACTGCGTGATCTATAAAACACATAAGTTACACAGCAAAGTGAGAACATGATACTCCATTATTCATATCAAATACGAACCTCGACTGAAGCTAACTAAATTAATATTTTTACATTTGACTTGCATGATGCAACAAGCATCAAAACAGGATGATCGCTGGAGCAGTCGCAGGCACCGGCGTGACCACCCAGTTTTAAAGAGATCCTGGAAGGACTAATAATAATGGAAACACCTTAAAGCTTTTTTAGCTTTAAGGTGTTTCCAGGAGAACAAACCTCCATGCGAGGTATTCGATGAGTCAACATTTTCTGTCAATCAAAGTGTGACATGAAGTCCTCAGGTCTGTTAGCAAAACCACAAAGGCTTGTTCCACTCACCAGAGACATTGACGTAGATGCTGTGGCTCTGAATACCTCCCACCTGACACTGGTAAGACCCGGAGTCACCCGTCTGTACGTCCCTGAATATCAAAGACCCCTCTCCTGACAGAGGGTTGAACATGTTCTGCTTGGTGTGGACTCGGTGGCTCGTGTTCACAGGGTTGTAACGGCCGTCCACGTGTTTGATCCAGGAAATGAGAGGCAGTGATGTCCTGCACAACCTAACTGGACATTTGATGGTTAAAGTTTCTCCTGAGGAGGCGTAGTAAACAGTGTGACGGTGCACCATGATAGCAGTGTCACAGGACGTGATCTGACCTGGAAGAGACAGGAAGAATGCAGAGTGAGAGGGTTGGAGATGGGTGGACTTTAGTATCTTAGGTGAAGCTTGTTTTCAGGCCAACAAGACCCAGAGAGAGAGAGAGAGAACAGAAGCAGGTTTACGAGGCTTCATGAAACAGTGTCCTGATTTCCTGGGCTCAGTTGGTGGCACTGTTGGTTTTAAAAATGATGTGAGGTTTTGTTGAAGTGGTTGTTTAATTCCCCAAACTCTATAGCAGAGAGTGCCATCTAGTGGGCTCATCAGCTCGTCACTTGTTGTAAGTCTCTTTCAGTGCCACCTGACTCCATCAAGGTAAATGTGGCTCCGTCTGGACCTGGGGCCTCAAGTACAGAGACTTGCCTGAACTTTACCAATTAAACATTTTGTACATTTAAATACAGAAAACACGATTTAATCAAACGTCACGTAAGAGTGCCACCTGCTGAGCTCTGAGAATGTGGACGCTGCTTCAGCCCTTCACCAAGCTGCATCACACAGCAGTGAGCAACGCACCGGTCTCTGGTGGTGAGTGCGCTGTGCTGAACACCCTTCAGTGGAACAAGAACTCACCGTGAGCCAGCTTCAACAGGCATTGCAGAATGAAAACTTGCAGTAGCAGATGAAGCCTCATGGTGGAACACCTCATCTCTTTAGTTACAGAACAAAACCAGTGGTCCATTTCACTACCTGTGTTGTCAGAAAAATGTGTGTTTCTCTCAGCCCAGGTCGACACGCTCAGGAGGTATTTTCACACCATCAAGAATGAACTCAGCTCTTGAGACTTCCTGTGCATCGGCGCCTGTGGGTGGTTTTGACGTCCTGTGCATCACCTAGCCACATGAGGCGAGATGTGAGAGTAGGAACCTGCAAACATGACTTCACTCTCTTCACTCTGTCTCACTGTGGACAAAGATGGGCTGCCTTGCGGGGTTCACACCCATGTTGAAATTGGCCTCCCAAGGGTGGGCTGCAAAACTGCATCCTGAGGGCAGCAAGTTTCAGACCCCTGATATACACGGGAGTGCATATTATTTTACATGATTATTTTAATCGCACTTTGGTAAGTGTTTCTCCACCTTGTTCCTGACGTAACACGAACACACCAGGAACACATTTTATGATGATGATGATGATTACTAATAATAACAACAATAATAATACTAGCAATAATAATCATCACAATAATTATTATTATTATAATTAACTTTACTCAATGCAATGCAATGCTCGGTTTTTCGGTTTTTCGTTGAGCACGTTCATCCAAATATCATGTCTAATCGCTCTCTTGTGGCCGCATCGTTATTAACTGCCTTCATTAAAAAAAAAAACCCAATGAGTGTGATGAACAATGTCGAAACTTTTAACCCGAGTTTTTGTGGCGATTATCGAGTGCCTCAATACCGACATCTAGTGGCTGTTATCAACAGGCGCATGCGGACGTTTCCCTCCCTTTACGTGATGACGTCTAAACTACGTCACACGCGACCTGAAAATGGCGGAGTATCTGGCGTCCATTTTCGGTACAGAAAAAGACAAGTAAGTTTTATTCAGGATTTCCCTCAGAAGTCATACGTGAAACGTTTGCTTCTTCAAATATATATTACAGGATTCGCTTTTGTTTAAAGTAGGGCCACGTTTGAGCTGTAGTTCCGCTTCAATAGCCAGGCAAGCGCCAGCTAGCAAGCTAAGCTAACGCTCTGCTAGCACATTGAATGAAACTCAGCCACACAGCTCGTCTCCGCGCTCGCACCTAAAGGATTCGATTACAAGTGCTACTCGTTGCGCATAGACCGTTCAAGATTTATGAAAGTAAACTCACACTTGTTGATAAATCGAGCAGATATTCTCATCGATCGTTCACACATTTGCCCCATTTCGCCTGCTTCGGTTGCATAATTATTGTTTGGGTAAGGGACACATTTGCACAGTGTTTTGATCTCCTCCACGAACATTCTTACTGGAGACACGACATCAGCTACACACACACACACACACACACACACACACACACACATACATATATATATATATATATATATATATATATATATATATATATATGTGTGTGTGTGTGTGTGTGAGAATAAAACACGTACGCCATGTGCTGCTCATACTTTAAGTCTGATGGAAGTCACTGCTATCGATCGATATTTGCCATAAGTGTTCAAATTATTTGACATGCACCTTCTCTTTCAGGGTCAATTGTTCGTTCTATTTTAAAATTGGAGCCTGCAGACATGGAGATCGCTGCTCAAGGTTGCATAACAAACCAACCTTCAGTCAGGTAAGGTTGCAACCAAACATTTGGCTGGTGTTGAATAGGTCAGATAATAAATATCTGCGACATTTATACATATATATATATATACATATATACAGTTTATGCATAATTAGGGATACACCGATGCCAATCCTGGTATCGGGTATCGACCTGATTCAGCCTCTTAAAGTGACATCGGGTATCTGTAAAAAAATGCAGATCCGGCAACTAAACTCTTTTAGTTCTCATGTCTACACTTAGTTAACTGTTATATTTAAACATAAATAAATAATGATGTTGGAGACAAACTCCACTAATAAGTTTAATCATAAAACAGTTTCAACAGAGACTGTAGTGTGTCCAACATATGTAGTAGAATAAAAATGTATTTATTGTGATAATTATCGTTGTCGCTGAAATTACAACATTTATTGTGATATTTTTTTGTCCATATCACCCATCCCCTTTGCATGACCAATTTTAACGGCTCATGCGAGAGTGGTCTGACACGATAGAATGCTGCCGTCCGATGGTCTCAGTGAGCTTCATTTGAATGGTTTCACAGTTAGTCATGAATCAATCAAGTGACTTATGGACACACCTCACAACTGCAATGTAGCAGCGCAAGAAGTAACGCACTCTGATCTGCAGGCATGTTCCAATTGTTCTGGACACGTGTTGTGTTTCCTGCTTGTGTCTGTGTTGTGTGGTCGTGTGAAAGTTCATAATTCTGGTGGTTTTCATTTTGCCATGGCGCAGTGCCATGATCGTTTTCCATGTAGCGGAAACCTTTTAAGACGATTGACTCGATCGCGATTAATGCCATCTTTCAGAGGCTAATGAGCTGCTCCCTCTTTCTCTCACACATGCTTAAAGTGAAACTATTGCAAGTTCAGAATTTGAACTTGGCCTCGGTGGCTTGTAACAAAAGAGGACGAGAAGAAATGAAGATTTTATAATTGTGAAACATAAAGCAGTGTAGTACTTAACCCCAGTATCAGCATCTTCTTTGCAGGGCAAATAGCTGCTACTCCACTGCACATACGTGTGAAATGATGAAAGAAACAATAGAAGAGAAGTAACACGATAGACATTTATCTATCATTCATATGATATACTGTATATTGTCATATCGCCCATCGCTATGTTCTTTGTGTTTCCCGCTTGTTCATTGTTAATTTAAATATTTTACTTTTGTCAAGGAACGACACAGCTTGTTTGTCTACTTTCTATTAATGTTAATTCTGCTGAGTCAAACTAAATGCTGACAGCAAATAGCCACATTCTGTCATCCATAAATCGTTGATTTTGATATTTGTTTTCAGAGTGTACTTTTATTGTCTTCATTCTGACTCTGCCTTTTTTATGATGCTCTATTCATCTCCTGCTGTCTGCATTGCTCCTAGCATCTTCATTTCTGCTATCTTCCTCTTTGCTTTGAAGAACAGTCGGTTCATTTAATTCTACAGCAATCCACACTGTTTGGGCGCCACCATCATGAAATTTCAGCTGGCAGCTTCACAGCATTTCAACAAAGCAATTACAAATTTGATGCTTGATGTAGTTTCTCCTTTACACAGGCAGATGGCAGACATGTAGACCTATAGCTTTTAGTAAAGCATCCCAAAACAGCCCCAACTTTGGGTCGCACTGAAGATTCTTCTCCAATGTTACAGTATGCCTTCATCTCCAACCATTTTCAAGCTACAGCCATTTAAAGTAGTGATGTCCAAATGTAATATTTCATAGTGAAATATTATTTTATATAATATTGTTTGTGTTCTTTTAATGTATTTATATATTTTTTTATTGATTGATATTCTTTATATTAGTTAACCATCAATTAGTCCTCCATAGTGATGTGTAATTAGAGGTTACAAAAATGTTATAAGGTTTATGAACAAGGTTCAAATCACGCCACTCAGTTCCCTTAAAGTGACTCACATTTTCAACTAGTCTGGTTAACCCTGTCCTGCTGCAACAGAAGCGCGTGCCCTTGATGAATGTATGTACATGCATGTCGAAAAACCAAAGCCCCCCGCGAGGGACAGATTTGTCATGATGCTCTGACCAGGGGCAAGGTCTTTTCCTCACATTATTTTAACATCATTCAGCACTGCGTCTTTGGCTTGAGCTTGTCAACTGACTGACTGTACATCTAGAAGTGTTACTATAATAATAGGATATGCTAATATTGATGGTGAAGAGAAAGCTACTGTGAAATGAGTGGCTCACAAAACAAAACGCTGGATATGCTTGGATAAAGATGCATTGGCCTCCAATACACGTTGATTATACATGTGTTGATTGTGGTTACCCACTTTTTTGTCAAATGACACATTAAACAGGACATTTTGTCTGTTGTGGTTTGATTGGAGAGAATGATTCTCAACTAACAGCTGTTTCCTGTCTGCAGACCATCTTGATCCAAAACATCTACCGAAACCCCCAGAACAGTGCGCAGACAGCTGATGCCTCACGCTGTAAGTTTCTCATTTCTCCCTTAATCTCTCACCTTTTCATGAATGTGAAGCTGCAGATGTTCGGTGATGGTTCTGTTATCTGCCTCTACCGTTCTGCGTGTCACTTCGTGCCACTTTCCAAAACCACTCTCTGGCTGTTTTCTGTCAGTTCATTTTCTGAATTTCTTTCAAAGCCATTGCCACCCGTTTTCTGTCCAGTAAATTACAGTTCTCTGATGGGACTTAAAAACTTAAAACCTCCTGAATGCAGCCAAGCCAGTTGTGTTGGTTAACAACCAGTTTGATCAGCAGGTTGAGGTTGAGTGGGTAAAGGATGTAAACAGAAGATTCTAAAGGGACATTGGAGAATCGCACTTGGTCATTTCACTTACATTTTCTCTCCTTGTATTACGTACGGTAATGGTGTATGTACTGGTCCAAGCTTAGAAGCACGTTACACGCACCTGCTCCATGCTGCCTTATAGCTCTACATCAGATAGATGGACTGTCATCTTGAAGCATGAAGGTCTTGAACTGAAGTGCCAGTGATCAACTATATTAGCTGCCACTCTCATGAGCTGATCTAACAGGAGCTCATTGACCAAATGAGGCTAATCACCATGTCTTTCCTTCCCAGCTACGTATCGTGGTTGATTTATGTCACAGAAGTTTACGTTTTGTATTTCAGACCATTTTCCTCTTGAACATTCATAACCTTGAAAAGTGCCCAGTCTGCTGATGGCTGACACTGTAAGTTATCCATTCATATGCAGGAGAACTAGTCAACTGTACCACACCTCCCGTCATGACTTTGTCTCGCTGTACCAAAATCATCATTTCTTGGAGTTTGAATTATCTCACTTGTGCTTATTCAGTGGATGCCACCATGGCTTGCTCCTCCCACCATGAATTTTTAATCTGTAATGGTTATGATCGCCTTACACGTCAAAAAGGCTGATTACTTAAATAGCCTCTGGGTGTTTGGTCCACACTTGTGTTCTCTGCTCCTCAGCCAAAGATGACTTGTAATAAAGCGAATATACTCCAGGTACACGCTGAGACCATTAGAACTCTCCTAATTTTTGTGCGTTGACATTTTCTAGGTGCCGTCAGTGATGTGGAAATGCAGGAGCATTACGATGAGTTCTTTGAGGTGAGTGCACACATTGATGAATAGATTAGTTCTGTCATGTGAAATAAGAGAAATCTGATGATTTAGATGTTAATATTGTGCTATTCATGAAGACAGAAGAATATGCCATTTGACCCGCTTGATGAGGATTTCTAATGTGGACCCAATCGATGTGATCCCTCACATTGATCATTCACTAAGCCAAATCTGGGTCATTGGACTAGCTCAGGACTGACCTCTTGTGTGTTTGTGTTTGCCCGGGTACGTGCTGTACGGATCTCAAATTATGGGCTACATATTTCCTCCAATGAAATCGCTTGAATGCCATTCATCTTCATCGTATCGGAAATTTGTTATATTATAATTGTGACTATTACAAAAAATATTGAATCGGATATATTGCAATAAACTGGTACATAGTGCTAGTTAGGGGCACCCTGCCAACATTCAGTTTGTTTTGATGAGCTGTAGGCATCCACGGTTATATTTTTTCAAAACTAAAAAGTCAAGGCCGCTCAGGTCAGCCATGTTTACCCAGGTCGTATTGGTTTAAGCCAGACAAATTACGCCAGTGTGTTTGCGCTGGCATTCACAGACAAGTGAGTAGTCAGTCATTAAAATAATGCAACTGCAATGTTGAAACATTTTGCGCATCCACCGCCCTTTATATTCTAACAGCATTAGGAGGTTATGTTTGTTCTACATGTTTTTACATAAGCCGCTGGTGCACTGTAGGAACATTTCGAGCTTTGGGGACCAAATGGTTTCACTACATGTTCACACAGCAGTATCCGGGAAGGAAGCAAAGCCAATGGTTCTAGGTTCTTCGTCCCACTTCCAGAGCAGGGTCTTTTTGTCCTTCCCTATGGGAGCCTCCTCACGCAGCTGTGATGTATGGTTCATTCAATAATGAGTTTCCACTCGTGGATCAACATCAGATCCATGATCAACACGGTTTAAAGCGAGTTCAGTCTTTCATGATGGCTTGACCTAAACTTAAGTATTATCCATAATGGATTGGAGTGGAGAGTCAACGTGAGACGCTCAGGTCTGCAGCATCATCTCAACACTCACACAGACCACTGCAGACATGCTCAGATGATTGGAAACTTAAACATATTGTTGGACTGTGGTCACATACGGAGCTCAGTGGCCTCTGCCTTTATTTAACTTGTGTTAAACACAAAATCACAAATACACAAGATTGTATTGGTGAAGACCACGTGGACACTGCTCCATCGTCGCTCACTATTACACATTAGTTGTGTGTTTCAGCAATCCTCTAATGCAGCGGTGTCCTCCCTCTATTGTCCATATGAACACACACTTGAAGGCGAGAGTGATTTCTTCCTAGAACTATAAAGGTCCTTCAGTTTCTCTTTTCACTCTGCAATCCTTATGTAATCATGGATCAAGCTATAACATGCAATTATCCGAAGTCTGATAAAGCTCTTATCTGTTATGCAAAAAAAACTTTATGACACTGAATTGAGCAACGGTTCTGATGCAGGAGGTGTTCACGGAGATGGAGGAGAAATATGGTGAGGTGGAGGAGATGAATGTGTGTGATAACTTGGGGGATCATCTTGTTGGCAATGTCTACGTCAAGGTATGTCAGTTTGAGTAAACTGCTTCCCACTATTGTTGCCTTTCTGTTGTACTGATAAACCTTTCGCTTTTTTTTTTTTAAGTTTCGTCGTGAGGAGGATGCAGAGAAAGCTGTGATAGACCTAAATAACCGCTGGTTCAATGCCCAACCCATTCATGCGGAGCTTTCTCCTGTCACTGATTTCCGAGAAGCTTGCTGCCGCCAGTATGAAATGGGGTAAGTAAAGCTTGCACTTAAAGATTACAGCATTGGTATTGATCTTCTTGTGGGGAAAGACTGTTTTCTAAGGGCAGTTCAACACATGAAGGGAACTTTGTTTTTTCAAGTATCTGGCAGGCTTTTTCACACTGGGACTAGCCAGTCCCAGAGTTCTATGGCCGTTGTAAACAAGCATGTTGAAAGCCTTTATCATCTGTGGCCGGGTCTGACCACATCCTTTTCCCTCGCGCCACTCCTGCCTCCTCATACTTCAGCTGTCAGGGCTGTCTCTTTTTTTCCAGTGCTCAATCTGACCACCTGGGGGTGCAGTGTTGTTTGAGAGAGCAACTCCGTGGTCTGGGGTGACACCCTGTTGAAATTCATCACCTCATGCTATGTACCTACTATAGACGTCTGTGGCAAAATGGGTTCCAGTTTGCAGCCAAGTAGGACTCGCGACTGCGAACTGTGTTGATACATTGTTCAATGAGAACTTTGCAAACTGCCAGAACACTGTATGCACCCGCAGCAGCGGGTGACTGGTGCTGGGGAGGAGCGCAGCAGTCCGTGACTCGCTACGTGTGCAGGTGTTTGATCACATGTTTTTACATTTATTAGTCTGCTAAACATTTGATTTTAATGCCAGACAAATGTATTTAACTGAATGATCCTGTGCTCTACAGTAACTGTTTCACTGCCGTGATCCTGATGCATGAGGACGTAATACTCATACTATTCATTGATCTTTTGGCGTCTGGATCTGTACTTCACTGACTAAAATCTTTTCAATTGTCAGTAGCCTCTCACTTGGTTCAACGTGGTCAATCAAGACGCTCCGTATTACACAGCATATTTCCGCTATTTTCTTGCAAAATAAACATAACTCTCTTCCTTGTTTTGGCTGTGAAACGCCACATTCCCTTTCAGCTGTGGCGGAGGTCCGTCATTACATCTGAGGTGCCGATGACTCATAGTGTGATGAAGTGACAGAGAAATAAGGTGGTCAAGCTAATGGTGGTTAATAGGTTTGGGCATGTGTCACCTGGGAGGAACCAGTTATTTTGCACAGAGCGCCCCCAGCTGAGAATGATGATTCAAGGTTTTGAAAATCTTGATGTGTGTGGCCCCCTGCAGCTCAGACAAGGTCCTGCTCCATGCTACCTTCATCAACAGCCCTGCATCAGATTCCATCAAATTGCACTCTGCTCTATAGTGAAATTCATGGTATCAAATTGTGTTTTGCAAAAGCCTAGGATTAGTGGAAGTTGTGAGCTCAATTGTGTGAGCATGTGGCGCTTAGTGTTTGTTGGGTAAGTCAGTGAAATAGTTTGGGAAGTTGTATCGTAAGTTGAGATCTCAAAAGACTTGATCAGACCTTCCACTGTTGAGTGAATGATGACACACACGCTTGTATTTCTATGCTTGTGGGACATCGTGAGGTTTCTCATTCCCATAACCCTTTCCCCCCCTTAAACTTATCCATCCAAAACACATGGCTAACCTCAACCCGGACCAAAACTGAAACCCAATTATAATGACCCAGTCATTTTGAAGTCTTCATCCTCGAATTGAGGCTTAACCTTGTGCTGTCTTTGTCCCCTCAAAGACAAGGATTGTGTTATGTCAAGAATTATGAAATAAATTGTAAAAAAAAAAAAAACCCCCCAACACGCACACACACACTTGTTTCTCTTGCTGTTGGGGACCTTCCTCTGCCATCGTGCTCCTGCCTCACTATCCAAAACAAATGGCTGAACTTGACCCTGTTACATTGATGGGGCTCAAATTGAAGCTCGTGTAATTGAGAATGCCAAGTTTTGTCCCCTGATGTTAGGCTGTCCCCTTCTGAAAATGTCCCAAATCTGGGTTCAGCATGCTGACACGCCTCTGAAGCTCTCTTGAGAATGACAACAATAGCTATAGCGTGGGAGAACTCCCTGAGCAGGTACTGTGACCTAACCCGAGGCACGTAGCAATTTAAAACAGAAGACAGGTCTCAGTGTACATTTGTTGTGCCTGTAACCTTCCCTGACGTCACCAATCTGCTGGTGTCTGCTGATTCAGCATAAAACGCAGCAGTGTGACTCAACACTGGGGGAAAAAAACGTTGTGTTCAGACATCAATATTGGCAGAGATGATTGAATGCTGGTTAACTATCATGTCTGATGCTGCTGTGTCCTTCACTCTGACTGTTGCAGATGTGTGCTTGAGCAACGTGCTGATCCCAATTTCTACTGTGTAAAAGTTACACTCTGTTCTTGCACCATCGGTGGTAACACCCCCATGATGATGTCTTCAGTGATTTTCCACCGGTGGCGTTGTTTGCGGTGCCTGCTGGCAGCAGATCAGAGATAAAGAAGTCCTGGCTTGTCAGCTCGTAGAAGGCTTACGGTACAACATGTGATGCCAGCAAGTTGAAATGACTGTTTCCTTACAGAGAGTGCACCCGAGGGGGCTTCTGTAACTTCATGCATTTGAAACCCATATCTCGAGAGCTTCGCAGAGAGTTGTACGGCCGCCGCAGGAAAAGGTATGGTCACCTCTCGACAGACCTCACCAGTTGACTGATCTTCTTTTAATGCATCATGCTCTGCCCTCAGGCACCGCTCCCGTTCCCGCTCCCGAGAGCGGCGCTCCCGCTCCAGGGATCGTCGACGGGACCGAGAAAGACGGAGATCGAGGGATAGAGAACGTTCCGGAAGGTTCTGAGGACATTCCACTTTTAAATCTACCAAGTTGTCCCTCACAGTGAAGACCACGTGTTCCTTTGGAGAATCATCGAAAGATTTTTTTTTTTCTTCCCTTTTTTTAAATGAGTTTGTGTCAATTTCTCAATAAAACCAATTTGTTACTCTGGATTCCTTTTCCTCTGCAGATTGGTGTTTAAATGTTGCCAATGCACTGAACCGCTGTGTTCTGTCCACTTCTCGGTGGGCAGGTTTTAACCCAGCTCTTCTGCAGGCCCCCCTGAGTGATGGGGCAGTTTGGCCCGGACCGCCCTCTACAACGGAGTTGTAAGGTAGTCCATGTGCTTTCATATCCCACACCGGTTATATAACAATCTTGATCATGATTCCTGACTTTGTTTGGCCTGTCAAGTCAGACGTAGCCATATTTGTCTCCACTAATTAAAGCAAATCATTTTTATGGTTTAAATTGTTTGTGCAGAGGAAACCTTTTGGTGACTTTGTTTGAACTTGTGATGCTAAATAGGACGCATATTGGAGTTATAATTCTGCTGCAGTCTTTGCATCAGACACAACCTGAATTGAAAGACTGAAGGTTCAGTGTGAGGAGTGATCTCCAGTTCAGTCTCAGGGTCCACGGCTCTCTTCAAAGTGGCGTGTGTTGGTCCGACTCCTCTTTATATTACAGGGCTGTTGGGATGAATAGTGCCATAAACTCTCAACTTCCTCTCATAAACACTCCGCCGTGAACCACTTACGTAACGCTTGTTGTGATCCACTTCAGTGGAGGAAAGTAACGTATTGGTGCGGTTTATCTGTGATAAGCGAGTCGCCGTCGGCGGTGTTGGTCCTTCTCTTGAGAAGGTGTCACATGTTGGGCCGACGACGGTAAACAGATGGCGCAGATGTTTTCCCCGTGTTGAGAGAGCGGCGCTGTGATTGGGCCAGCCGCCCAAACAGACGCCCTCGTCTCAGCCAATGAGCGGCCACCCTGTGTCCTCGCGGGCAGACCCACGTGTTCGTCCGGACGGCTATCCTGCGCTTGGTCGGCGGCGGCGGTTCACTCGCGGTGCGGCGGTTGTCGGGTTCGTCTGGCCTCGAAACGTGCGACACGATTTCAAGTTACAAGGTGAGCAGAGATAAGCCGCGGTCGCAGAGACAGTAAGTCGATGCTGGAGTGAATTGTGGACGGCGTTTTTAAAGGGAACCGAAGCTGACGCAACACTGAAAGCGCACCGGGGCTTCACTGGTGCTCAGCCGCGGTCTCTTCACCACCCACCGCATGCGTGATCTAAAACAGATCGTTCCGTCTGTCGTCCAGCTTCCGTTTCTGTAATTCTGTGAATGGCATCGCTCCTGCTGCCCGCGTTCACATGTGCGCACTGTTTAGTTTCGTTCGCACTTCCGAGTCCTGCGTGGATCACGGTCCACGTTAACAGTGTTTTGGCAGTTCACAGCGTGGGATCAGTTGTGTTTGTGCTGTTGGCTGGTTGTTTTTACAGCCTGCATTCCTCATGCTCTCATGTGACCTTGGTTTGTATCCGCTTCAGCTGTTACCAGTGACCCTCCCGCCTCTGGTAACACGCCATTCACGGCTAAATCACCTTTACTATAATCTGAGGGGCCACCGTGGGCTGTGCATGTCTCAAACCCAAGTGACCTGGGTGGCGTGAGAGCAAGGTCTTGTGGCTTTTGCTGCACGTTACAGGCCATTCTGTTCCAATATTAGCATGTGATTCAAGGCATTTCTATACTTCACTGTGAGGTCCTTCTTTAGTTGTTAGAAATGCATTTCCTTTTAAGTCCACTTGAGATCACTGGGGATTTCCTTTCTCGCACCGCGTCTTGTACTGTAGCAAGTCATCAGGGTATCGGCGCCTTTAGTTCTGGGATTAAGCTCATGTTGTCCATCAGAAATGACTTGTACGCTGTTTACCAGACATCTGGCCTTGGGCACCGGGAAGTGTCCTGCCAGAGGCAACACTCATGGACTGCTGGTGGCGAGCTGCCAAACTGCATCATGTGGCCCCAAATGGCCCATGGGCCTTGACTTTCAGACCATAGGATTAGGAAAGTAACTTCTGAGAGTGTGGTGACATTTGCCTGGGGGCTAAGCCCACAGCTTTTCCTCTGGAGAGTTAACAGCGGATGGCGAGCATGTTGTTTAACCAAGTAGTCAAGGAGGGGATGTACACAGCACGGTACGTCATAGCGCACCAAAATACAAGCAACTTCCAAATATTGAGCCACAGCCTTTCTAAGTGGTCTGGAGGTGTAAATCTACACATGTACTGGAGAGATTTTAAGTCCTCTAAAGTTGCAAGCCTCTTTGTAAGCTGAGCTCAGTCAACCGTGTGGTCCCTCTGGGGCATGGGGCGGGGGTCACCACCACCACTGCATTCTCCAACTCTGTTTCCCACTCCTCCAGAGAGCAGCGACTCCAAACCTGCGGTGGAACAAAGCAGATCTGCTCAGTGCAGGCGTGAATATGGGCCTGCTGCCACATCTGTTGTTGTTGGCAGAGGAGTTGACTCAGCATTCCTTCATGCTTCACCGCCTCCCTCTCCTGGTGACTTCGACAGAGCCTTCGGTCTGGCCTGTCCAGTAGTTCCAATGTCATCTGCACCTCGTATTCATGAGACCCTTCCTTCTGATGTGCCGCTTGATTAGCGTGTGATGAAGTGGTTAACTCAGAAGGAACCTGTTGAACCGCTGATGTGGCAATGGTAAAGCAAACACGCTTGATCTCCTCTGTCGGTTCCAGCTGTTAAGCAATGCTTGGAAATCATCTCCGATGCATCAAGCAGACGCCTTTCCTTTTCATGATGCTGTGTCCCTGAGAGACCTTTGACTCTCCCTTTGTTCTAGGAGAAACCATGCCATCAGTTCCTCTGTCCAAAGACTCGCCCATCGGCACAGTGTGCCCTCACTCTGCTAAGATGCTCAACCACACCAACGGAGAGGCCAAACTGCGAGAGCCTCTGTTCCCTCTGAACGGGGTGGACAAGTTGACCTCTGCAGAGGATGGCAAGCCGGGTAACCGCGACATCCAGCTCAACGGCAAAAACACCTCGCCTGAGCGGAAATGGATCCGGCCGGACCTTCCCAGCCGCTGCACGTGGAGCCTGGGCGCCTCCAAAGCGGACTCCCCCCATCCCCAGGTCTCCAGGTGATTGATGAATTTAGGATTGACTGTTGATTCCTAACTGTAATGTGAAAGCACTGATCCGCTCATTCATGTTTTAAAGGTGTGGTTCCGCTGTACAAACAATAATATTGGCGTACGTCACATCTGCAGTGTCACTCCGGTGTTTAATCCCAAGACCGATTGTAAACAGGTTTTAGCTTGGATTTAGAAACGGGCGTCCAAAGCCACGCCCCTAGCCCGTGACCCCGCCCCCGTCCCAGCCCATTCCCCACCCGCTCCAACGACTGGCTTTACTTGCTTTGTAAAAAAAAAAAACAAGCTGTAAACATCGATTTGTACAAAATAACTTTCTCCACATACAAACATCTGAGTCAAATAATGGTTTACAGACATGAACTCTGAAGTAGCTGTTGCCACATGCAGGAGTCTCCTGGGCAGCTGTTTTATATATTTTCATACATATGATTCTTTCCCTAACTACAAGCTAAATGTCTGCAGTTTGGTTCACCTTCTTTAATATGTATTTATGCACAATAAGCAACAGTTGTATCAGATGTGAATCTGATCTAAACTTTTTCTCATTTAAACATTCATTCATTCATTCAAAAAGAAAAAAATAATGATGAAAATCATGCTGGGAACTGCAATGGTCCACAGTTGCATGGCACTGGGGAGTCGGGCGAGCGGGCTTCGTGCCAAAAACACTTGCAGCTAAATGCCTGATCGTAAATAAGTCAATAAAAAAACAACGTCAATGCATCTGCCAGTTAGCTTTTGAAATAACCCCTGTGTGGGTGTCAGTTTAGGAGGCATCACGGGCTTTGCATTTGCAACCTTAGTCAATTTCTGTAGCGTAGAAAATTCCGGGCCCCTGAACGCACAAACCGTAGGTGGGAGTGCTACCTGAGAGAGAGAGAGAGAGAGAGAGAGCGATCCTTTATATGGACCGATAGCTCCCTCAGTTGGTGTCTTGTGAACTCTAATTCAGTCATGACTCAGTGGCTTGTTCTGTTGCCTTCAGACCGCCGACGCACAGCATTCTCCCCAACATCCTACACAGGATCGGGGACACTCCGTTGGTGCGGATCAACAAGATCCCCAAAGCCTTTGGTCTCAAGTGTGAATTATGTGAGTGAAACCACTCAGACGCTCTCACACCGACTCGGCTCAGTGATGTCAACAGGCTGATGTGTTTACAGTGGCCAAGTGTGAGTACTTCAACGCTGGTGGAAGTGTGAAGGACAGAATCAGTCTGAGGATGGTGGAAGACGCTGAGCGGGATGGACTCCTCAAGCCCGGGGACACCATCATCGAGCCCACGTCCGGAAACACGGGTCAGTCTCCTGCTGCGCTGTAAGCGGAAGTGAGGGAGGTGTGTAACACGTGTGCTCCTCAGGTATTGGCCTCGCTCTGGCGGCTGCTGTCAAAGGCTACCGCTGCATTATTGTCATGCCAGAGAAGATGAGCATGGAGAAGGTAAGGCAGGGGATGGTCTCTCCCCCTCTCACCCTCACTGGGGCGTTGTTGCAGTATTGTGGGGGATTTCATCACCTAATCCCATGAAGCAAGAAGGTCATGGTGGGGGAGGGCAAACCCATTTGAACACATGAAGCTGTTTTCTCACAGAGCACTCAGGAGCTTTTCACACTGCGGATTCTGTCTTGTCCCGGACCGCTGCACTGCACTCAGTGACTCCAGTTCCCCAGCACCAGTGTCCAGCAGCTGCTCGCCTCAGTGTTCAGGGAGTTTGCCATGTTGTTTTTGAGCAGTGTTGCCAGCCCAGACAGCGATCAGACCCTTTACTGTAGCCCGGCATCCATCAGGTTTGTGCGCAGCAGTAGTAGACTGGAGTCACCCGAGGCGAGGAGCTCAGCCCCTGCTGAGAGCTGCCCGGGACCAGGTGCAGCTCTACAGGCGGGATCAAGTCCGCGGCCAAAACCCAACTCGCTTGTGTTCACATGTCGGACTTTAGAGCCAAACGCACTTTGTCTCCTGACAGAGTCCGCAGTGAGAAAAGCCCCTTAGTTAGCCGATCGCAGTGGGTCACTGATATTGGATACCAGCTACCTTTCAGATGGGGGATTTGCTTTCTCAGCCCAGGCCTTGCTTTGTACACAGGTTGACGTGCTGAGAGCTCTGGGAGCTGAAATTGTCCGCACACCAACCAGCGCTCGCTTTGACTCCCCCGAGTCACACGTGGGCGTGGCCTGGCGCCTTAAGAACGAGATCCCCAACTCTCACATTCTGGACCAGTACCGTAACCCCAGCAACCCTCTGGCCCACTACGACACCACAGCAGAGGAGATCCTGCAGCAGTGCGACGGTAGGAACAGAAGAGTCGTGCACATGAGAGTCTGATGATTGACGTGCGCGCACGCCTCAGTCCACGTCTCCTGACTTCCTCCTGATCACTTTCGATTGCTTATTTGAAGCTTTCAAACGTTGACTTGCTTTTACCACGAGTACTGACTTCATATCAGAGCGGAAACAAGCTTCCAGTATAACCCCGCCTGGCGCTCGGTGAATGAGCTGAAGGGACTGCAGGATTCCCAGGAGATCAAGAGCGTCCTTGTTTGTCTGTTCCAACTCTTTCTTTGACCTGTGGTTGAGTGTATGTTCTCCAGCTTGAGGGCGAATAATAGTGTTTGCCTCCGGATCTTGTCAGTGATGTTTCCGCTCTGATCCTAAAATAGTGTTTAGGATCTGTGTGTACTCGGCGCCAAGGCAAACTCTGACAGCTTTGTCAGTTGACATAGCGGTCTGCTCACACACTCGCGTGTGTGCTTACGCTGTGTGCATAGAGTGCAGTGCAGTGCAGAGCAGCACTGTGACTCGACGTGTCCTAACGGCGCGTGTGCTTCTATTGGCCAGGTAAACTGGACATGCTGGTGGCAGGTGCCGGCACCGGGGGTACCATCACCGGCATCGCCCGAAAGTTAAAGGAGCGCTGCCCGAATATTAAGGTAAGGATTGTTGATGTTGTTTAGAGGGGTCAGCAGGATGGGATGGAACCTTTTACTTCCCTCCACGGCCTGTAAAACACACAAAAGTTCGGGGGCTTTGACACCAGGCGCCTGGCCTCCAGTCTGTCAGTCTGCTGGCCTTCCTCGCTTCCCATCGGCTATGGTGCCTCTTCTCGTCCAACCAATTTCAGTTTTCTTAGTCATTTTGCTGATGAATGAACAACTTGGGTGAAAATGTTTGCTTCTGCTCAGCTACCTACTTTAGCCTGTGTGTAGCCGGCTATTCTTAGATCCAAAGAAATATCCCTTCGTTTATCCACAAAAACTTGCCTTTGGAAACTATGCTTTTTATAAACTCTGACCAAAGTGGAGATTTTGACAAAATGTTTGTATATAACCGGAGAATAACAGAGGAATAGCGGGCAGGAGAGGCCGCAGCATGTCTTAAGTCTTACTTGGATTGTTCGTCGGTTGTTACAAACATGCGAGGTGTGAGGATGAACACCAAGGGGCGGACTCGGAACCAAGCCACCACAGTCAGCCAGTGTAAAAAGCCACTTAGAGGAGACTCTAAATTGTCTGCTAGTGTGAGTATAAATGTTCATGTGACCTGTCCTGGCTGTCAGCTGACTCTCACCCCAAGTCACCAGTGTAGGAGCCCCATTGCAGGCTCCTACAGTGGCGAATGAACTGTTGAAAACTAATAAATACTTGAGAAAAATATCAAGTTAGTAAAACAAGTCAGCCGTCATTCGTGTCTTTATTTCCATCCCAGTCCAACTTGGTGTTCCTTCAAAACAGGGTCATTAAAATTGTGTGAAAATAAGACCTTAAATAGTAACAGAGTCATTTTGCAGTGTGCACCTAAATCAAAGGTTCTCGAGTGTCAGGCTGTTGGACTCTCCCTGTGAGCTATTTCTAGAAAATAAGAGCGCGCCATGGTCTCCTGTTTAGCTCAAAGAAATACCGTAAAATAGGCAAAAATGTTTTGCAAGACAAGGCATGTTGGTGTCGCGGATGGATCGACACAAGAGCAGTGTTTTAATAAGACTAGAACAGGATTTCTCATAGTGACCAAGTTGCAGATGCTCTTAATCTGAAGGCCGGTCATAACGGTCATCACCAGTCCACTCACCATCTGGCCTTCATCTTTGGTTGCCATTCTGGTTATCCACTTGTCCAAGGGAACGCTGCCGTGGTATGTTTTGGCAGCAAGGCTGGTCCTTGTGCTCAAGTCAATGAGGTGCTTTTCTCTCCCATGTGTTGTGTAGATCGTCGGAGTCGACCCTGAAGGCTCCATCCTCGCTGAGCCCGAGGTACTCAACAAGACTGACAAGACTCAGTATGAGGTTGAAGGTATCGGATACGACTTCATCCCCACGGTGCTGGACAGATCTGTAAGTCTGCACTTGGCTCCTGAAACTCTGTGCGTTAATGTTGTGCACTGACCTGTATGTTGGTTGTTCGACAGGTGATCGACACTTGGTACAAGTCCAATGATGAGGAGTCCTTCAACATGTCCCGAATGCTGATCAGAGACGAGGGTCTGCTCTGTGGTAGGTGTCGGAGCTTTCACTGGAAAAGGCCCTCACACCGCTGATTTCCTTTCTGCTCGGTTGTCAGGGGGCAGCTCTGGAACCGCCATGGCAGCAGCCGTGAATGTGGCCAAAGAGCTGAAGGAGGGCCAGCGCTGTGTGGTCATTCTGCCCGATTCAATCCGAAATTACATGTGAGGCCTCACTCCAACTTAGTTCAGCGTTGACCTGTGTGCTCCCCTTCATGAAGCTGCATTCATTTCTCTCCTTAAAGGTCCAAATTTCTGAGTGACAAGTGGATGGTCCAGAAGGGTTTTCTGCGGGAGGAGGACTTGATGGTGAAGAAACCCTGGTATGTCTTGTCGGAATGGATGTCATGTCTGACAAGTCATCGCTTGATAGTCCTCAATCTTCTGTTGACCCAGGTGGTGGAACCTCAACGTTCAGAGTCTGAACCTCTCGGCCCCTCTCACTGTCTTGCCAACCGTCAGCTGTCAGAAGACCATTTCCATCCTCAAAGACAAAGGCTTCGACCAGGCTCCTGTGGTGGACGAGTCGGGGTGAGAACTCTGGGAGCTCCTCACTCTGATTCCACAACAGCTGCAGCAGCATGGTTTCCAATCTCTGTGCAGGTTGATCCTCGGCATGGTCACTTTGGGGAACATTTTGGCCTCCATCCTGGCTGGGAAGATCAAGCTGTCCGATCCTGTCAGCAAAGTTATCTACAAGCAGTTCAAACAGGTGACTTTTTGTGGCTGTATAAATATACACACACCCACACACTAAACCAATCTCAATACTCCTGCCAGATTCGTCTCAATGATAATTTGGGCAAGCTGTCACGAATCCTGGAGACGGATCACTTTGCACTGGTGGTGCACGAGCAGATCCAATGTAAGTATTAGTGTGCGCTCTCTGAATACAACAGCGCCCCCACGTGGCGAATTGTAGGAACGCTCGTAGGTTTGCCTGCTGCAGACTATTGACCTGAGCGAGTTTGTGTGACACCCACCTCCCTGAGATAAGTGGCTCTGGGTCAGTCTGAGTCCACTCCACAGGTATCATAAGTACAAGCATCACACATGGAAAAAAGGCTTTTATGATGGAGTACCGTAATGATTCTTTATGTGACATTGTTATGACACAGTTTGTTTGAAATGAAGATGCCTCATCTTTGGAATCGTCTTCTCTAGACTTGACGGATGGCTCCTCCAGTCTGAAGCAGATGGTCTTCGGTGTGGTGACTGCGGTTGATCTGCTCAACTTTGTTACCGGAAGAGAGAGGCGGGAGAGGTCAATGTCGGAATCCACAGATGAGCTGTAACCTTCCTCCAAATCCAATGATTGACACAATTGGTCTCAAGACGACTTCAAAGTCTCTGATTTATATCGGATTTTATGAAAGCAATGGTTTCGATTTTTCAGTCTTAATGTATCAGTTAAGAGATTTGTTTACGCGCACGCCTCTTGTTTTAAGATAAGTTTACGTCTTTATTATTTTTTTTTTAGTTTGTGCTTTGGAGCAGGTATTTTACAAGTTTATATTTTATATATATTCAGCTTTAAAGGCCACGACTCGGTGGAGTTTGTTACGCTGTGGCGGTGTGTCAACATGCTATACGAGTACTCAACAATATTAAGGCAGATATTAGGTGTAAATAAACATCTCACGCTCTCATGGTCTAGCTACACATGATTCCCCTTCTCGCAGAATGTTTGGTGGTGTTTATCTTTTTTGATTATTTTAAACTTGGATATTTTACCAGGCCTGTTGGATGCATTTTTGTCATTGTGAAGAAATGAATAAAGGTTCAAACAAAACTACCTTCTTCAATCATGATTTTAAAAAAAATTGAATATAATTAGATGATTAATGACCTACTCTTCAAGATGGGATTAGAACTATTATTATTAGCATTGTCCCGCAGACGTTGAAGGCTCAGGTCCTTAAAGGTCTGCGGGACAATGCTGAGGATGTTTTATGACTCGGTGGTGTCCAGTGCAATTCTGTTGGCTGTTGTTTGCTGGGGCAGCAGATCAACGGTGGCGGACACTAACAGACTCAACAGACTCATCCACAAAGCTGGTGATGTGGTGGGGGTGAAACTGGACTCCTTGGAGACGGTTATGGAGAGAAGGATGCTCCTGAAACGAAGGAGCATCCTGGACAACATCACCCACCCCCTCCATCCGCTCCTGGTCCAGTACAGCAGCACATGGACCAACAGACTGAGACCACCCATCTCAAGCGCCCGAGCGCCACAGGAGCTCCTTTCTCCCTGTGGCAATAAAAACCAACAATTCATCTCTGAAAAAAATCACAATGAAGGAACTGCATTTTCTGGCACATTGTTCACATGGTTTCTAAGCTCTTTAGTATAGCTTTGTTCTTGCACTGTTTTTTTTTTTAATCATCATGTTAACTTCACGTACAATGTCCGTCTTGTACATATAGTTGCACGTAACAAGCATCAAGTTGCAAAGGGCAAGAGGATCTCTTAACATCAGTCCACATTAGTCCAGATTTCCATGTTTGAGATATTCAAGAAATGAACCCCGGATCCCTTTGAAAACACTTTCCTTCCCTTTGATCAAAAAAGACATCTTTTCCATGGCAACACAGGAGCTCAGTTCAGCCAACCAGTTTTGAATACTTGGAGGATTTACACATTTCCACTTCAGTGCGATCATGCGCTTCGCTTCCGAAAAACAAAGATCCATACATATCCGTTGACATTTGGTATAGTTATTTCCTGCAGGATAAATACCCAATAAAAACATTTTAGCATCAAATTTGATTTGTGTACATAGGATCTCTTCAATCTTACATTTGACATCAAATCAGAACTTATTAATGTAAGCACATTGCCAGACACAATGAAAAAAAGTTCCCTTATGTTGACCACATTTAAAACATGAATCAGGAATGTTCCCATTGAATCTATTGAGTTTTTCTGGAGTGACATATGTACGCATGAGCCAATTGTATTGCAATATCCCGAGGCGACTGTTAATTGTGCGAGTTTGGGCTTTTTCACAGGCTGAATGCCATTCATCCAGTGACACCTCCTCTTGCAAGTTCTTGCACTTTTTAATATTATTTCTTTTTAATGTATTGTGATATGTTGAGTACAGAGCATGTTACGAACGGATTTCCCTTGGGATTAATAAAGTTTTTCTGATTCTGATTATGGTCCAGGTACTAAACGAGTAAGTAGAATGCAAGAGAAACCTCAACGTTTCAATGACCACCAAACATACAGTATGTCCCGAAGTGAATGGGAGTCATGAATGGCGTGTTTGTGTCGGCCATGTGGTCAGTGGCGCGCGTTCAGCTCCACCATTAATCCCAGTGACGAGGCTTTCATGCAGCGGAGTGGGTCCGCCCCCCCGGCCGCGCACGTCAGGACCGTAAACAAGCGCCTCTCGGTACGTCCCCGGCGTCCAATGGGCTCGCGTAGAGTCAGTGAGTGTGTGCGCGCGCGCGTGCGAGCGGCCGCTGATACGAGCGAGCCCTGGCAGCCAGTATGGCGGAAGATGAATGTTTGTACGACTTGGATATGCTCGAGTTACAGCTACAGTGCTTGTTGACTCGCTATCCGAGCGACGAGTTGCAGAAGGACAGCAAGCGCTTTTGCTCCGACTACTTTGAGGTAAGCAGCCCGTTGTCGAAGGCTCCCCTCCCCCAGATTAGCATTAGCCGCCAGTCTTATTAGCATCCGTGCGTCAGAACAAAAACGGCCGTTTTACAAGCAACTCCACATTCACACATCGTCATCTAACGCGTGAATTGATACGCAATAATGAAACCAAGTGTGCACCAACTCGTTTCTTAGTCGGCCTTGCTCTTGCACGTTGAATGCCCATTGCTAAACGTAGCATTCGGCTAGCTGAACATTTGGCTAAAATTGTTTGAGTTTGAACCCCGGCAGCCGGAGACTGTGACTTAAGTGTTTAAAGTCCGAACTCCTCCCTCCGGTTACAAAGCCGGAGGAGTTCGGAAGATTACCGAGGAGTCGCAAACATTAATATTCACTCAAGTTCATGAGATTTGTTGCTGCACATCATCTGTGCAAATCAGTAGGCAGTTCCACTGAAACATGCTCCGTGCACTTGCTTCCTGTCCCGTTCCCAGTTGATGTAGCCATGTTATCAATGTGTCGTCACGTTCGTGAGCTGTAACGGCACCTACGCTTAATAACATCACGATCAGTGCCGACGACAGACGGTTTGACCCCTTTTTTGGTCACCAACTGGGGACCCCCAGGCAAGGTACCTGGGCCAGCGTTGTTAGCTAACTGTGCTACCAAAGGTGTCGACTAATATGGACGTCATCGTCAAGCAATGACAAAGGGAGCATCATACCTATGTAACATGTTTTAGTATTTACTAATCAAATCTCGTTGTACACTGTACAAGGACAGTAAAGGCTATTCTATTCTAATAGTGAACCTATGTGTCAAATAATGCCTACTACACTATACCGGGAGCACATTATTATTATTATTATTATTATTATTATTATTATTATTATTATTATTATTTATTTTTTAAGTCCCAACAGGCTGACACCGATTTCCTGCTCACTGCTTTTCTCTACTAAATCACACATAAGTATTTAAAAAAAATAATTACACAAATTGGTTTTGTAATTAAGTGGACAACACTGTATAGAAAACAATGCATCTCCACGTTGGCATCCAATGGCACCACTTATAAGTACAGTTCTGATGTAAAAATGTGGTTGAAGCCTCAAATATAACGCTGGTAGTCGCACTTAAAAACATTGTTAAACTGTGATGTTAATTTTTTTCAGTTGGTGAAGGAATACACCACTCGTTGGAGTGTACCCCTCCCTCAACTCAGGATCATTGAAAAGGCTCTACTCTACTTTACCCAAGCCACTTCCTCACTGACAACCAGCTGCGATCATCTCCTCAACACACTCAGTAGTCTGGCTCTGTAAGTATACAGTGACGTTCTCAGTGTTGCTACCGACTTGAAACCCTTCAGAAAAATGTTTGGTAAAGTCAGTCATCTTATTTGTTTATTATGACTTCACCAGACGGCGGCCATAGTGAATTTCATAACTCTCACAATTGCTTATCTGTATCCACTACTGATACTCTAACTCATTGTAGTTTATGGCAGGAATGTGAACGCCACGTCTATTTGCATTGTTTTCTCTCCTGTCACCTCTTACCCCACCTGCCGCTACAGCTGTAGCACTGTAGCCACCACCACCAAGCAAAGCAATGGCTCCAATATGAGCTGCTTGTGGTGCTGTTGCAGTGAGTGGACCAGCTGTCACTATGCTCAGGAACAGTGTCACTTTTCTGTTTTACTGGATTGCTATCAGTCCAGAATCCCGGTCATTCAGATTCACTCTGTTGCTCTGTTATGCTTCTACTACAACCCTCATCTCCTCAGCCAGGTGGTCGTTTTCCATCTTTTGTTTACTCCAAAACTTACTCCAAAACTTTAAGTCCTGTTACCGCCTCTTGGGTAAAGTAGTAACTATGTTTTTTACATTTTATTTTGCAGCATGACTTGTTTGGAAGCAGCAATATTACCTGTCACAATTTTCTGACTATTGCACTTAGAGGGTTAAGATACTCAATATCTTGGTCCGATTGAATGACTCCCCATTTTATTTTTTTCTACTTTAATCAGTGATGTGAGACAAGATTATTGACTTGGAATTTTCTTTTTATGAATACCACTTTTAAAGAAGTCAGATTAAGAAAGTTAAAGTTTGTGACAAACACAAAGTCAAAATGAAAAAACAAAAACAATTCCTCTTCTTTTTGCAGGAGTATTTATGAGTTGCTACTTTTCTTTGATGCCAACTCTTTTGACCAAGAGCCGCTGAAACATTTTACTAGTACATTCCAGGTGAGTGGGCAGCCCCTTTAGAATGGCAATCGCTAACTTCACTGTGTGTGACTCCTGCTGTCTGTCGTCTTTAAGGAATGCTATGCTGCCCTTGCCAGGCATCAGAATGTTCACTTACAGCAGGTGGCATACCTGATCCAAAATGGTGGGCCTTGGGCAAGCAAGTCCATGCAGGCGATCCTCAGTGACTCCTGTTTGTTGCAGAATGAAGGTGAGTTTTGTGCTGTTTTGTGTGGCCAATGTCATTGAGTGGCTCAAGTCCCTTTCCATCACAATTACACGGACAACTGAAGCAATTAAATTGTGCCACTGTTGAGATTTTTTAAATTCAATTTTGATTTTTCAGCTCTCCAACTGAGTTTTGTGTGTGTATTTCTTACCACAGTGGACCAATATCTCAGCTCTGAGCTGCCTGTGTTTTTTGAACTTCGGGTGCGCTACCTTCTGTCCTGTGGGCGGGTCACTGAAGCTTTGGCCCTGGCTAAACGTTGTGCTCAGCACCGTGCCACTGGGAAACACTTGTTCTTCCTGCAAACCTACCTCACATGGCTGCTGAAGACTTCCCAACAGGATCGTCTACAGAAAGAGGTACAGATGATTGTTGGGGCATGTCTCCAGTGGCAATATTTAGGTTTTTTGGTGGTATTGAACTGTTGAGCTGAAGAACCAACCGGAAAACATGCGGTGCGCCACTGAGCTGGCAAAGGCACCTTAAATGAAGAATCGACAAAGCTGCTTTTCACTGTATGGTTTGAACACATTGTTTGTGATCTTTGAGGTGGCTGACTTTACTGGCAAGGATGCGGTTCACATCATCTGCAGTTTGGAGTTTGAGGAAACGGATGAGACACTTCTTGCCCTGAGCCGCGTCTTTCTGGCCCACCAGCTTAAGACGAGGGACATGCAGTGTTTGTGGTAAGTTAATGGTGGATGAAGCTGTGTCCTCTGTCACTGACGGATTGACTCTTTCTTCAGTGATTTGGTTTTCATCTGGAGCAAACTTCACAATCGGCTGGACACACCGAAGGAAGCGTTCATTGAGGAGAGTCTTCAGCTGATGTCCTCATCCACTGATGTCCACTCGATATTCCCCTTCATCAGGGCACTAACTCAAGAGGTGAGAGGCACTTCAACTTGGAGTTGACCGTCGACCTTCGACTTATCTGTCTGTGAGCAAGATCCCACTGTCAGCAATGATGGTTATGATGCCATTTTTTAGAAATGCTTTCTTGATTTGAGGCAAAACAGACAACAAACAGTTGCAATACAGCAGTTGAACATGTGGTCTGAATTTTTATCTATTGTTCAGTTGAGTAGGGCTTGAAAGGTTCCCCAGAGGAAGACCCACCTGCAACATAGCTGAAAATCCAACTGAAACGAACGTTTTTTTGCAAATGTAATCATTCCTTTGGAAGTCTTCTGTGTTTTCGTTTTTAAGGTTCTACAATGTACTAGTTAAATTGTGAATGGAAATCTCCCTGGTGTCGTGCTGCATCATCATTGCAATCAAGCTTTTATTATTTAGAGAAACCAGCTAGTTGTTGACCTCTTTACGATGATCTTCCTCAATTGTACACTCTATAGTTGTTGTTAGTTTCCTTTGCACCGCACAGTTGAGCCATCTGCGGCGGCAAACCACAACAAGCATGTCAGCTGTTGCACTTTCTATGCTGCATGTGCATTCTACAACACATATGAAGTAGTAGCTACAGCATCTGTGATATTTTCTGCCTGCCTGAGAGCTGATGGCTCAGTGGCTCGCAATGAAGAACCTCAGCGGAGAAACCTAAATGAAGCGAGTTGGAAGTTGAAAAGTGTGAAAAAAAAGCAGGAAGATGTTGCACTGTCCTGCGATGTCACTGTCACGCGGCCCAATGACGATGTTTTCAGTGAGTATCATGCAGCCCTGTCATGTACCCAGAAAGTCACACCATGACTGCATTTCAATTACAAATTGATTGCCAGTCCATGAGATTGATATCAGTGATCTGCTGAAATCTGTTTAACAGTGGGGATTTGGAATTGCCTCCATATTTCCATCATGGAATCAATGTCAACTTTGGCTGTTTTAATGAAGTCTCTTTGGTTGTGTCTTATCAGCTGGGCGAAGAGGCAATGCAGTTTTGTGTGGAGATTTGCGCCAAAGCCCTGCAGTCGTGCCTTCCTTGTGACGTCTTCACCAAGTCCCTGCTTTACAAAACCATCGCCGGTCTCCTGCAGAACGACCTGGAGGTGTGCAGAGCATGTGCCCTCCTCGTCTTCTTCCTGGAGCGATCCGTGGAGGCCTACAAGCTGGTGTACGTGCTTTACATGCACCCAGACCAAGAGTACCATGTGGATCATAATCCAATCCAAAACCACATACGCTTTGAAACCCTACAGGTAAACCGCTTATTAACACTCACTTTCTAATGGAAAGATGATTTGTATAATAACCTTCTACTCTGCTCTGATCTCCTTGTGATTCATGTTTGGCTTTTCTCATCCTCAGGTGTTAAAAAAGGACTTGTATTTTGACCCAGAGTTTTGGAACCTTTTTGCTCTACAGACCAACTGCTTAGAGCTGATGAGTGAGAAGGTGGTTGGGGATGCCCTCAAGGAAGTCATGGAGGAAAAATGGATCATTAGCTACTGCCACAAACTGTTTCCTTTTGGATCAAGACTCCTCAGTAGGCTAAATGATTGCAATGATGCAGCAGTGAAAAAACATCCACAAAAGGAGGCAGATGAAAACACAGCTAGAAGAATAAAGGCAGACCAAAGCCAGTCCAGCCAGAATCTGGACCACACTGTGAGGAGGAAAAGAAAGAGGAGGAGCAAAAAAATTGTGGATGAAACTCCAACTGAACATTTGAGGCGTTCATTTTGGCAGCTGGACAGAAGACACAGCATTGGACCGCGGCGAACAACAAGATTTTCAGATAAAATCTCAACGAAGCGAAGGATTAGGCAACCAAAGTGGCTGTTGGAAGACTCTGGCTCTCTGGAAGAAAATGTTGTCCCGTCTAAGTTTAGAAGGATGAGGCAGCAAGGCATGGGCTGGAAAAAGGCTGATTCTGGACAAATTAAGAACAATTCAAAACGTAAACTCAAGGCAGACGAAGACTTAAAAGCAGCACAACCTGAGGAGGAGAAACTGAAAGAATTGCCTTTGGATTGTGTTGAGCCACAAATCATTCTGGAGATGTCCCTGCCTGACAACGAGCTCCCTGGAACATTTTCTGAAGAAGTGCTCCTCGATCCCAGACGATTCGCTCCAAATGTCCTTTTCAAACAGACTTTGAATGTTCAGGTGGAGGCTCCGGCTGCAAAGGCAGCCCACAGAAAAGAAGTCATCCTCCGAGCCAGGGATTTAACCATGCTAGTTCAACTGCTTCATTGTTATGGACCCAGGAGAAAAGGAAGCAGCAGTGGCACCAATGTTCCTGGATCAGTGTCAACAATCACACGCTCATCGGTTCAAGCAAGTCCCACAAAGACTCCTCCCCGAGAAAATAGGAGTGCAGTCGCTAAATCCAAATCCCATAATGGGCTTGATACAGAACTTGGTTCACAAACGAGAGCCTCCTTGCCGAACAGAGTCTACAGTGTACGAAGAAAAAAATGCGATCCTGGGGAGGAGCCTGCTGTGGAGATTAATGTCAGCATTGCATCACCAGCCGGTGCCATGGATAAGTTGCCACAGCGTACAGCTGACAACGAAACCAGTCTGTCACCAAATCTAAACGTCTCCCAAACTGAAGTTCAAGATCACAAGCCGCCTCTGTCACCATGCAAAGAGGCTCCTCCAAATGCAGTTGCGCTCCAGCGTTGTACTTCGAATCTTAAGGCGGGTGTGAAAGAGCCTGTAGAACATCTGTCTGAGAGGTCAGAGGTCACACATCCACCTGCACAACCCTCTGGACCGTCCCGAGAGCAGAATGATCCCAAAGTTCAGCCCAGCCATCAGCCAACAGGCAGCGTGGAGTCCATGTCCAGCAAGTCGGATGCTCAAAACAACTTTGAAGCTACTACTGCTTTATCTGCCTCTGGAAACCCTGAGCGTCTTCTATTGAATGAGGAGGATGCGTCCGACAACGACATGGAGCCTAGTGAGTCCACCATTCTCTCAGAAGAATCAAGGTTGGTGTTCTCTTGTACTTCCTGCCAAAAGGTCTTCAAGGGTAGCCGGGTAGTGGAGCATGCAATGTTCCATTTCCGCAAGGACGAGTGCATGTTTTGTTGGACCACTTTTAAAGATGACCTCTTGGCTATGATGCACATGTCGGACCATATTGAGAAGCTTAAGAAGGTCGCAAACAAAACCCCAGACGGCTGCGTGGCTGCGGCCAAGAGTAGTGCTAAACCCAAGACACTTCCAAAACCTAAAAGTCCGTCCAGTGCTGCGACAGGCAGTCGCGCTGGAATGCTCAGAAGCTCAGCAGGCCATCACAAATCCTCAAGAGTTGCTGGTGAAGTGAAGTCTGAGGAACCTTTGAGAAAACAGAGTTTTCACAAGCTGAATGGTCATGTGAGCAACAAGAATTCACTTGGCCGAAGAACATGCACGATGTCCAAGTCCAAAATCAAGTGGTTGCTCCGGCAGAGAGAAAGAACTCCAGCCAGCGTGGAAAATCAAGCCGATAATCAGTCAGCAGAGACATGTAAACGTGGCAAGATTCTGTCGGCTTCAGGTCAACAAAACAAAAATCAGTCTTGGCTTCAGCAAAATGAAAATGTGCCTGTGAGGATGTTGAGGATCCATGAATTCAGAAAAGACACCAAACACAAGGTGAAGGAGGAGAGCCTGAGGTCTCTGGAGAAGGTCCACTGTCCAGCAGAGGGCTGCACCTGGAACACTGACCTTACAAAGAATCGGGTGGCGCTCTTGTACCACGCTTTGGAGAACCATCGCGGGGACAAAAGACCTTTAGAATTGTCATTTGAAATTGCTAATAGTAAGTGTAGTATTTGCATGAGAGTTCTGTGGAGCTTTGAACACTTTCAGCACCACGTCGAGAGACACAGACTCACTCCTCGACATCCTTGTTTGCATCAAGGGTGCACTGCTCGATTTAAAACTGGGATGGAGATGAGACGGCACGCGAGAATGCATAATCCCCTGCAGGCAAGATGCTGTCGACCTGGCTGCTCTAAACTCTTCATTTGTCTCTGGGCGCTTAACCTGCACGAGAAGGATCACTATGCTGTTAAATCCAGCAAAGAGTCGAGGTGCAACAACACTCAGATCCATGATGCTACTCAGGTGTGCGCAAAAAAGAATAGAAAATGTGAGCCAGACGCTTCGGTTGGCGGGTCCAGCGCTGCTCCTGACTCGGCTCCATCAGGAGTACTGAAAACGGAAAGTGATTCGGAGCATGCTGCCGAACAGCAGAATCTCTCTCTGTCGCCCAAGGACACTTCCCCAGCTCAAGAAAAACATCTTGATGCTTCCAAAACTCTGAAAGCACTGTCGTCCTTTCTGTTGAAACACAGGTGTAAAATGGAGCCTCATTCAACGCAGAGCTCACTTCAGGTCAGTCGGCGTAAACAAGGGCGTCCGTGCAAGCGGAAGGAAGAGGAGTCTTTGTCTACGGACTCTGAGACTGTAGAAGTCAGGTCTGGTCACACCAAGTCGGAGGACGAAATGACTCGCGTGGACTCTGGAGTTCGTCGGAGAAGGGGCCGTCCTTCTAAAGTGAAGGAAAGCAGTAGCGGTGATGGGTCGACAGTCGGTGGCGTCAAGGAAGAAGCTGCTGAGATCTCGGTCACGGGGGCCAGGTTGGAAGACTCTCTCCCAGGTGGCACTGATGTTCAGAGGAGGGGGAGGGGTCGCCCTCCTAAACTGAGACCAGGAACAAACTGTGTCAAAGATGAAACTGCTCACACGCCTGTGATAACCGACACGCTCGACAGCAAAGAAGAAGAACCGCTCCAGTCTCAGAGACGGGGGCGCCCCCTGAAGCTGAGGAGAGGAATGCCCAACAATAAGTGGAAAGCAAGCTCAAAGACGGGGTCTGCGCGTGATGCTAGTCTCCAGAACACAAGCGCGACTACCAGGATTAAAAACAAGTGGCAGCGAGTTCGGCTGAACGCGAAGGTCCGCAGAAAAGGACGGATAGGTTTCAACGTAAAAAAGGCAGGGCCTGATGGCTTCACCAGTCAGAAGAAAAGAGCCGTCAAACTAGGCCACAGGGCCACGGACCAAGCTACGGAAGATGTCACCGGAAAGGCCGTGAACCAGCAAGTCCAAGAGGTGATGAGGCAGAGCGCTGACTCCAGTGACACCAGCTGCAGCCCAGATGCTGGCAGTGAGAAGTCAGGGCTGACGAAGAAGCGCTCCATTGAAGTGGTTGGGGGTGTGGCTTCCTGCCCCAGTCAACCCAAGAAGCCTGACATGGAAGACGAGGCAACTGGAAGCATGAAACGGCAAACCAGAGCGCTGCCTGATGAAGGTCCGCCAGGGGAAGCTCTGCCAGAGGAAGGACAGGGAGCCGGCGGTGATGCGCCACAGATTGCGTTGGGCTCTTTAAAAGAGGCGGAGCTACAGATGCCTGTCAGGAAGAAGCCTTGTCTGAAAACCCGGTCCAAACACAGCAACCCGTCAGTTAAGGAGGAGGGGGGCAGGATATGCGTGGACACACTGATGGAGTACGGCAAGAAGCCGTACCTGCGGCTGCCGCCCACGGCCTACCTGGACGAGAAGTACACCACCATGCCACGGCGGAAGAAGGAGATGCTAGACCAACATATGTCTCAAGCAAGTAGCCTCCAGGAGCCTGCCAGCGCCGTGGCCGGCCAGCAGAGGCACCGCTGCACCGACTGCTTCGCCGTCTTCAGCAGCGCGCTGCAGCTGCAGGAGCACCGGCAGCGCCGAAGCTGCTCCAATCTCTTTGGGTTTGACTCCGACGAGGAGGGTGAGTCTCAACCGTCCCCGAGTCTCCAGAGTGTGGAAGCTTGACGGGTGTGTCTTGCAGGAAACGGTTGAGCTTCTGTGGACGACAGGAGCGGAGCGTGGAGAGGCGTCCTTCAGTGGTGGACCTGAGAAGCAGCCATTGACCAATGACTACTGAACGCGGAGCCCGCGGGACTTTCTGCACATGTCCTTGAACTCAAGTGCCTGCTTTGGAGCCACTGTATGGTTTCCCGCCACTCGCCCAACATAGACGGTCAAGAGAGGACTTTCTGAAGCTGTGAATAAGGTCCTGCACTCGTCAGCATCCGTTTCCCTCACCAAGCCATACCTTTTGCTTTTTGCACTCCAAAGGAAGCGAGCGGTCTCTGCTTCCCTTTGCTAATGACTTTCTCACCATAGCATCCACAATAGCTGCACCCAAACATGTTTGACACCAGGATGAGTGACTTGTAGAGGCCAGTGTTTCTCTGCAGTGTGTGTGTGTGTGGTCACTTTGTTTTTGCCATCAATTTTACAGTCGCTTTTTAGAACCCGTTTTCTCCTCCTTTTTAATCACCGCTTCATGAGTAACACGCTACTTAATTTAATGCAAGCCTTTCGCACTCATTAACGTCCGAGGAGCTGCAGACACTCTGGGCGTTGAGGGCCAACTCTGCTGCCAGGACGTGCCGAGGAAGCCCACCAGGATGTGACAAGAGAGACATTAAACCAGAGCTGCAGGTTGTATTTATTGGTTTTATTTTCTATATTTTGTACATAAATGAAGAGTTTCAACTGCTTGTTATATAAGGGATTATTGGAAATGGCTTTCTATTTTGTTCTTGAGGAAAGAATAAAAGTAATTTCAAATTTGTGTGGTGCTGTTTCGGCGGCAGGCTCATTCGCAGCAAAGCCTGGAGGGTGGTCTGTCAACACCGCTCGGCTGCTCTGCTCACCTTGAACCGTGAGTGCTGTCGCCGTGGCTCGGGAGAGGACCGCGGCTTTGAAGGGGTTCACAACATCCTGCTGTGGACGTTTTGTCTACACGTTTATTTGAAACTAGCCGTTCTTTAAATGGAGAGGTTGAACTCTGTTCTGCAGTGGACCCAGACGCAGCATTTGGCAGAGAAAGAAAGAAAAACAAACACTCCAGGGGATTGAAAGATTGGTGGCACTTTTGTAATTAAATATCTTTTAAGACAAGTGTTCATATCCGTCCGTCAAACTGTGTGTTGCAGTTCCATCAGTGGGTGGTCAGATTCCTCACCCTCAGCCTCGGTGGGAATCCAGCTCACACATGACGGGCCACGACTTCTTCAGGCGCTCTGTGGTTTGACCTTTTTTTTTTCTCTTGTATTTCAAGTCGGACGACTTGTCATCTTCATATGACCCACTGTGCTTGCACGCACGTGCACGCCGCTCTCCCAAGAGTCTGAGCTGGTGTTTGAGGGCTGGCAGTTGAGAGGCACTCCATCAGTTCCAGTCTGGCCTCATGTAGTTTGGGATGCACTGGCAGACCTGGTGGCTGTAGTAGAAGCCGGCGGCGCACGGAGGTTTGGTGCTGCGGCACGGTAACCTGTAGCAACTGCATCAGACGGAGGATGGCGACAACATCAGAAGAGCTCTGGACAGCATGGTCAGCGTTTTTAATTTGGGAAAGATAAAAAGACGTTTCTCAAAATCATAAAAATATTCAGGACGCCTGGTCCCTCGGTGACCACTAGAGGGCGCTGTTTACACAATAATCTGACTGAGGCGTCTCCGTACTCTTGATTCTACTCTCCATGTATTAATTCAAAAACAGAAGGAATTACACACATATTTTAAAAACAATTCTGGACAATAATAACTAGAGTCACAGTAGTAGCCAACAGTGTACTTCATGACAGTTGGCTGTTACTCCATGATGGATGGTGGATGTGTTCCAGTACCGAGGAGGACACACGCTCCGACACCGTGGAACTTGTCCTTTTACAAACGGTGCCGCAGGCATCCACCAGGCCTGCGAGAGCCATTGTTGACACTCTGAGCAGCCTTCTTGGATTGCGGCCTGTGAGAATTCGCGTGTGGGTGAAGCTGGGAATATGGGAGGACAACCCAACTATGGAGGCATCAGGAGGACAAAACGCACATCTCGCAACATCCATACGATGTCAGCGATTGCCAAGGACGGAAGCGCGTTTGAAGTCCATTGCTCCTTGTCATCTGGATGGGAGATTCCCCCCCTGTCTAGCTGAGTGATGAGCGTGTCTCTAATCTCCTGACATCAGATGGATCTGTCAGCTTCTGCGGGACTCTGGAATGTTGCAAGAGCTGCATCTTCTCACTCTGTGTCTGAGCCTGACGAGCGCTGTCATGGAGTCTCTGGCTCTCCAAAGGCCAGTCGGGTCAGAGCTCTCCCGTGGGCCCAGTGTGGGAACCACAACAAGCCGCTGAGGCCACGACGGACGACAGCTCATGCCCATAAAGGGTCAGATCGCAGTTAAAGTTAGCGCAGGAATGCGGGTGGAATGCGAGCCTCAGTAGAACTCTCTCCGTCTTGCAGCGCTCTCTGGAACCCAGTTCAGGTGAAGCAAAGGCCAACCGCTCACGGGACGTTTGACTGGCGGATGGATTGGCAACAGTGCGTTGAACTCACTGGTCGGCCCACTCACCTGCAGGTGCTGGATTTGAATCTCCTCCCCTGCCGCAGACAGGACTGTGGACTTTCTCTGCACTGACAGAGGCAGGTGTCAGGGTTGAGGGGCTGGTTCCTCGGACACGCCGCAGCGCACACGCACCCGCACAGCTCGTCGTCCCACCTCTGCCCAGGGGGGCACCACTTGCCCTCGGCTTGCCCTTCGCACTGACATTCACCTGCAAAGACATGATACGGGTGTCACGCTCCAGAGTCTGTCCAGAGTCTGCTGTGACTCACAGGAGTCCCGGTCCAGCTTCCAGCCTGGGTCGCAGCTGGCCTCGGTCAGTCCGTTCCGACAGACGCACTCGCAGGTGGACTCTTTCAAGACCTTGTTGGGACCACAGAGAGCCAGCAGGCCGGAGTCCAGCGCCTCTGGAGGCCATGACACAGACGTTAGGGGAAGGAAAGGACCACTGGATTCACGACTCACCCGTCTCTCTTGCCGAGTAGCTGATGGAGTCTGCGGACACACACACGCAGTTGACTGGATCCCAGAAGAAGCCGGATTTACAGGGGACATCTGGAGGAGAGCACCTGCACGCACACACACACACAGGTGGGTTACAGAGCCGCACACCCGGGCTGCAGCCGTGTGACTTCCCCTCTCACGCACAGGTGGTCTGCAGCCGCGCGCCTGATGATGGAGTGCAGCGGCCTCTTGGGAAGACAGTCGCAGGCCGTGTGGTTGACGAAGGTTACCGTGACCACCGAGCGCTCCATGGTGGGCGGGGACAGTTCCATCAGCTGGGAGGAGGAGAGGGAACGTGAGGCGGGGAGCTGGCTGAAGCGCTTGGCTCGGTCTCGTCTCAGCTGCTCAGGTCCAGCGTGACTGATGTAACAGCGCGGGATTGTGCAACCGGAGGGTTGCAGTGATGGGAGTCTTACGCAACAGGCTCACGCTCCTCTCGTCTGCATGGTCTGCGAACAGTCCTGTCCAGGTGCTGACACGGACGCCTTCCAATCATAGCCAACTTGAGATAACGGACCAAGTTTACAGCTGCCTTCCTCCTGCTGCAAACATTGAACTGCTTGTTCAGTCACAGACTGAAAGCTTGCAGATAGTCTCATGAGGCTTCATGAAACACTCTGCATCAAAGCTTCGATGGTCGGAGTGACTGTTCAACTGCAGACATTCAGGAGCAGAGCGCCATCTGCTCCGGACATGAGGACACTGTTTCATGACACTTGAACAGCAGTGAATATATTAGAAGTCACTGAGCTTTGATACGTAATTTATAGTGATGGGTAGATGATGTATCGTGAAACAGTATTGCTGGGTTGATGAAACAGTGTCCTGATTTTCAGAGGCCACCAGATGGCGCTCTTGGTTTAGAAATGATGTGAGGCTTCATTGAATCAGTTGTTCAAGTCCAAACATTTTACAGCAGACATATCATCTGGTGGCCTCTGAAAATCAGGACACTGTTTCATGAAACCTCATCCACCCACCATTAGTAATGAACTATAGGATAACGGCTGTAATGCGGATATATTGTTGTCTCAATAACTGCTTCTGGTTCTTTTCTTAATGTTACATTTGTAGGGAACATTGTTGTGCTCTGTCACGAAGCGTTCAGTTCAGTAGGTGGCGCTCCCTGTTTGAAATGATGCAAGTGCTCATTGGAATGGTTGCACATATTAGTGATGGGCTGATGAGGCTTCATGAAACCATGTGCACATTGTCAGAGGCCTCTCGATGGTGCGCCCTGCTCTTTAGTCTTTGGATTTCAGTCACCAAAACCTCAGATCATTTTTAAACCACCTTCTGAGCTCTGGAGATGTTGACACTGTTTCATGAAGCTTCATCAGCGAGGGCATATCCAAAGATTATAGAGCGGAGAGTGCCATCACTGAGGCTTGATGACCCCACAGACCTGGGTTATCACAGTCTACTTTGCCATCTGGAAGACAGGAGTTGGCAAACCGTGTCTCTGAGGATCAACAAACCTCTTTGTTTTCCACGGTGCTAGTTTGTTGGCAGGGTGACCACAAACCAAACTGTTGGATTTGTATTCCTGCAACTCTGGTGCAAGTTACAACCCAGTTCAAAGTTGCCAGGGGTGATATGCCTCTTACTGTAAGTGCCACAGTGAAGCATGAAAATCATTTCTGGACCTGCTCAGTCCCTGCGGAGGAACATATTTGCCTGAGGGCAGCAGCTCAAATGTCGTGGTTTTGGATAGTTTGTCGGCACCCAGTTGATCCTCTCTGGTGCTCTGACTGACGTAGTACTCTGGGGTGTTCTGGGACCCAAATTGTACCAGGACTAGGTGACGCCGTACATCAAAGTCACGGCCAGGGGGCGAAATATGGCCAAGTCATTTCAAGAGCTCTCAAACTCAGTCATAAACTAAAACGCACTTCTTCAATATTCCTGCAGGGGGCGCTTTTCTTGTCACTTCAGGGTCGAACTGTCTTCGTTAATTTGAATTTGGGTGGGGTTTTCCTCGTCAAGCAAAGAAACAAGGAGGACAAAACACACAAAACACTGAACTCGCCGCCTCGGAAATAAAAAAGAAGGTCATAAATTCCACGTCTGTTGTGTCGTCAGATTTAGCACTCAGGAAGTAGCTGGACTTGCGAGGCGTGACACGTGACGGTGTTGTCTCAACGAAGGGCCGATATTTTGGCCTCAAACCTACGGATGACGTAGAACACGCTTCCCACCTCGCAGTTTTATTCACAGTTTTATTTCGTTTGTTATGAACACTGTCAATGCTTTTCTAAATTGTAATGGTAGTTTTTTTAATCATTATTTTAAACATATATTTATGAGTTAGAATACATTTTGTTCACAATAGTACAAGTAAATGTGAAAGACTAAATGGAAGAATTACATCGAAAGGGTGCACTTGTGTTATTATCGATACATTATCATGGAATCAGTGGTTACTTTAGTCTAAATGTGTTGTTGAAAATAATATTGTTTATTTAAAAAATCAAAAATCAAAACTTGTTATTGTGTGTGTGTCTCGGGTCCGCAGAAGACACGCCTATTTCCCTTTGACTCTAAACGATGTAATGTGTAATACAATGATTTGAAGTTGGCATCACAACATTTTTCAAAATGATTGCCGACTTAGTCCTCGTGATCATGACGGCCTGCTGATGGCGTGAGTGATTGAGGTGCATTTTTGGGGTGTTGAAGAAGCAAAGAGAAATGAAGGTGTTTCTGTCTAGCACTTTGTTTTGGCCATGCAGCTCTCCTGGCTGCCTGGCATCAAACATGGCCGACCTCAGCGCTCCACCCACCGTCTTGTTGACCAGCGAGTGGCTGGTGTTGGTGCAGTAGAAGGCTTCCTTGGTGCAGCAGCCTCCGCAGCGGTGCAGAGCCACGCAGCGAGGCAGGTAGAACTGGCTGGTGGACTCCGGGTATTCCTTGGCCACCTCGATGCAGACCTCTCTGGGCTGACAGGAGGTCCGCTGGATCTCCTCCAGGATGGCTGGGAGCAGAGCAGTGTTAGGGCGCTCCTCAGCAGTCCAGGAGTGAATGGAGGAGGTTCCTTTCGTCTTTTACCTCCAAAGGTTCCGTCCACTTTGTAGAGCGCCTCCTTCCTCATCTGGCCCCACAGCTCCTCGCTGTGGAGCCGCGGGCTGACAGAGGAGGCGGCGTGCTCCCAGGATCTCCTCCTCAGACAGTGCTGGAGCAGGTTGTACTCAGGATAGACCAGCTGCAGCAGCTCGTCCATGCTGGACACCGTCTCCAAACTGGGCTGGTCGTCGGGCAGCAGTGGAGCCTTGCATGGAGGAAAACCAAACAGTCTGCTTTGTTTCATTGATGGTGCAACGGAGAGGCAGCTGCGAAACCAGCCCAGGAATACTGTGCTCACGCTGCCTCCATTTATAAGAAAGGTGCTCCATTTGAGTCAAAGCAGTGTGGCGGACACTATAGCTGAAGACAGGACTCCTCTTGTTTTTGAGTGGGCGACTAGTTTCTGTTGTTCTATCTGTTACATAATGTCATCTAATGGAGAGCACTGAACAGAGACGGATGAATGAATGAATGGCTCTGCAAAATTGCCGCTGTGACTCATGAGCTAATAATAATGGCCCCACTCTAACGCTAATAGTAATAATAATAGGAGATGGCAATGTTGCGGCTGTGCAATTCCAACCAATGTCTCCCAGTTCTGAGAAATGTGACTTTCCCGCCAATTCCACTCGTGCCTCCTTGTTGAGCTGAAGTCACTGAATCCATTCAAAAACCTCCAAATTCCCATGGTTGAAATGTAGAACAGACAGAAGTAAAAAGCAGAGCTCACGAGTGCAGCATCACCCGAACACTATACGGGGCGGGCGTAAACAAACATGGCTGCCGTGAGATCCATCTCTCTCCAGACTATTTCTGACTTTGTGCATCTCGACCCTGTGGAGCATATCAGCAGCTACTGTTTTAGTTGGCTGTATGAATGAGCCGCTGAACAACTCACACACACGCAAACATTCCCCACCTCTTGTGAGGAGCTCCGTAACAAAACAATGAGCACTCACTACACGCCGTCAGCCTGGAAACTACTCACCGAACATCAGATTAAAAAAGATGCAATTATTTTATCGTCAGTTTTTATTTATCATTCACATTTATTTGTTTATTGTTTCGTTAAAATCATTGCAGCCTGTAGCGTTTTTTAGGTTAAAAACTGACTAGTTTTTTAAGTTAAATTGCATAGGCCCTTATGTCTTGTCATGTTGTTCTGTTCTGTTGATAAATGAAATGCAATTTTCACTGCAATAAAAAAACGATGAATGGCCTGCATTGAAGGACAACCAGACGACCAGCAGCAGAGTTTGCATGTGTTATTAAGTTTTTCCATGTTCGAAGAGTCATGTGCAGTGTTAGCCAGATGGACGTCATGGAAACTGAGGAGTCATTAGTTAGAAAAAAGAAACACAGCAGGGCTCCTTTAAAGCGCCACGGTGTCATGAGAGGATGAGAAGATGAGTCCTTGACTGCTCATCTGAAAGACAGGCAGTTTGTGTATTGGCTGCATCCGTGGATGAAGGATGCTGCATGTGGAATGTAACCATTCTGATCCTCTCGTCTCTGCAGTGGAGGCCTGATGTGAAGATAAACGGATGCTCAGGCTGACACAACGATGGATCTGTGTGTGGACAGTGAGATGAAGCTGAGATGGGTTCTGACACCGAGGACGGGAATGAGAAACAACCCAGAACTTTGGCTTGCTGGGTGGCTCCAGCCTTTGATGTGGACTTCAAGAATCTGATCCGTCCTCCCCTTTTGTTCAGCTCCACAGATCTCACGCTCATCACACTGGGACTGAATGAGGTCACTTCGGAGGCTGGGTCCAAACTTCTGGGGCGTGTCTGTCGCCACTCCGCACCCAACAACATCAAGTAAAAGTGTTTTTTTCCAGCGCTGACCCACTTTGTTTTCTCCTTCGTCGCTTCATCAGAATGTGACTGTGTTTTGACTCGGATGACACAACTCCAGTCATTGTCTGTGTGTGTATGTGTGTGTGTGTGTGTGATTACTGGACCAGCTGAGACTCAGCCCGCTTACTTGGGTTGGCACTCCAGTTCCGTGGAAACCAGAGCTACTGACGTTGGCTCTTCAGCAGAATTGGCTGGAGCTGTGTTCTGATAAACAGGTTTCCTTGTGGTGCAACAAACACCTACTGAAGAAGCGGATCCACCGGCGAGGAGCGAAGCCCCACCTGACTCCATCGCAGTGACTCCCACAGTTGATAAACCCGTCCACTCATGGAACTTCTAAACACATGCTGTGTGAGGCTGCGCTTCCAAAAACCTCCGGTCAGTGGCATCCTGTATCATCCAAAAACTGCTGTGATGAAACTTCACTCACCAGCCAAGTATTGCACCAGTTACCACCAGAGTTTGACCTCTTGAACGTGCTCATTTAATGCCAAAGCATTGCATGAGGCTGTCTCATCTACAGTGTCTTCACTATCGGAGCCCACTCGATGGCACTCAATGCTCTCAAGTCTTTGGATTTCATTGACCACTTCAACAAAACCTCAGGTCACTTTTCTTAATACCTAGAGCGCCCCCTATTGAGCTGTGAAAATCAGGAGACTGTTTCATGAAGTCTCACTACCATCACCATGAGGCACGACTCTGCCACAGACATGTTGACGTTTGTCCAGAAACTATTTAAATCCACCAGACTTTAATTCTCAATACATTAAATACTGGCATATTTAGCGTGAGTTATCAGCATCAATGGTGTTGTTTAGAAGTGACTATTTCGGGGTAAACTATAACGTTAACAAGACACGAATCAGATTTTAGTCATGATTCATTCCAGGGTAATGTGCTGCAAATACATATATGAATATGTCGTTTATTTCTGTTCTCTGAAGTTCGACCAAATCTTATAAAAGTTAAAACAATACTTTAAAACAATACATATATAACATGACAATACATGTATATAAATTAATTAAATGTATTGAAAAAAGAAGAGTATTAAAATAATGATGAAAAAACCCTAAACTAAATGAACTGCATGAATGACCTGAATTGTCAGACTGAAGTTCTGTCCGACTGCTTCTGTACATACATGTACCATAGAAAGCAATAAATAATTGAGTGACGTCTCCTCCACTGTGATCAATGGCACGGTGACCTCTTTACAGGCGGAATTCACCTTTGAATCTGGGTCAATGGGCTGGTGATGCTTCATGAAACAGTGTTGTCATTTTCAGAGCTCAGCAGGTGGCGCTCTTGGTTTAAAAACGATTTCACGGAAATGGCTGTTCAAGCCCCGTGATTTTGGAGCAGACAGTTCCATCTGGTGGCCTCAGAAAATGAGGGCAGTGTTTCACGAAGCCTCACCAGCCTGCTCAAATAAACAACCTCCTGACTTCTTTGACTTAAATGAACCGTTCCTCTGTGGTGAGTCATTTCATGACTGGCAGAGTCGATCATGCGTTTATGGATTAAGGATCGCCACGTTTGTCCAGTTGGTTTGTGCCGTGTATTCAGTGGCTGCTTCAGCACAGACACGGACGGACCGACACGCTGGCCAGCTGGTCCTACAGGAGCTTTCTGTGCCATAGATCACCTTAGACTTCCTGCTGCCGTGTTTACATCTGAGATGCTAACACAGGCTGGACTGGTCTGCTCGGGTGCACGCAGGCTGCATCCAGCCTCGCTGGCTCCGTCTGACCACGAAAAGCTTGATAGTGTTCCCCCACAGTCAGATCTCCCCCGTTGATATTTTCTCACCTGCTATGTAAAAATGGAGCGGACATGACCTTCTGCGTGAAGAAAACGTTCATGAGATGTTTACATTTCTGTGGAAGGCGCAGTATTTTAAGCAGGCCGCCCATTTATGTCCCAGATTTCCACGTTGCACAATAGGGAATTAAAATTCTCACTCTTGATCTAATCTCTCTGTGTGCGAGTGTGTCCCTGGCTTAGCTGTAATGTCTTGGAAACATATCTACCCCACAAGGGACTTAATCTGCGGATGAAGACTGGGTCATTAGAATTGGGTTTCAGTTTGGTTCAGAGTCCAGGTTAAGGTCAGTCATGTGTTTTGGACTGGCAATGAGAGGTCCCCACAAAGATAGAGGTGTGTGTGCGTGTGTGTCTCACCTCTGTGCCCGTGTCTCCGTCCTGGAAAAAGTCCATGTAGTCCTGTCCTGAGCAGAGGTGGCTGATGTACAGAATCCATAAGAGCAGAGCTGGTACCACCATAGTGGAGCGTGGAGGAGCGGACGGCGGCGGCGGCGGAGGAGCAGGTGGCTGTGGCAGGTATCTGTCTGCTTCGCTCTTCAATCATCCGGGGACAAAGTGGCTTTTCCGGCACATGCTCTGTGAATCCTGGTCTGCGCTTAAATCAAACATGGTGAGGAGCGTCGGTTCTGTGGCTGGCGTCTGGCGTGGCCGCTGCTCCTCAGCTTCAGAGGAAGTGCTCGCTCTGGTCCCGCTGCATGCTCAGAGGTCAGGTGTCTCCTTCTGACCTTCGACTGGCGCTCTCCTCCTCGTTCCTTATCTCACTTTCTTTCTCCCCTCCCTCTGCCTCTTAATCTGCCTCCTGTTTTCTTTCCCAGCCAGAGACCTTCAAGGCAAAGCCCCAGCAAGCGCCTTCCCTCGGAGGGTTCCAAAGGTTAAGTCCAAGTCCGTGCGGTGAAAACGGCCTCGGCTTCAGGTCCAGCTGTGGCTTCCCAGCGTCCCGGTGGAGTGAATGAGAGGACGTAGAAGAGTGGAAGGATTGTGTGTAGTGGGCGGAGTGGAAGGCAGTGAGAGCAATGCGGATGTGAAGACGGAGTTCAGCAGCGGCCCGTGGGCTCCATCCTCCTCATGTCTGCTGCGGCTGGGACTTGAGGAATGGCCAACCTTTGCTCCCTGGCTTGTATAAGGCCTCGCTCTCACATCTCTCATCGGCCGCAGTAGTTTCCCTTCTCTTGTGTGATGAATGTGAGGAGCTGTTGTTGTTTTTTTAATGGGCTCTCGACACCTCACTGTAGCAGTTCAGGTCAGTGTGTGGCACCAGCAGCAGCGAGTCCCAGGTCGGCGAGTGTTTGTGTGATCCAGGGTCCTAAAAAGACCACGCTGACATGCCTCCATAACGACAGCGCCTCGAGGCTGAGTGTGTGGGAGAGACACAGGGGCGGAGGAGAAGCCTCTGAATTATGATCCGCTCTGGTCCTCGGGGTGAAGCGGCCATCGCCACATGAGTCTGACTGGGAGCAACAGGAGACACAAGCCTTGTCAAACGCAGGCCACACACCAGAGAAAAAAAGGTGCGTCTGGGAACCTTGCATGAGAAAACATCCGATTTTTTTGGGCCAGTCGCTGCCAGTCGTCTGAAGGATTAAAAAGGCACGCCTCCCCGCTCACACACACACACACACACACACACAGTGGCAAGTGTCTGCTTGTGCTTTGCTTTATGTGCTGAAATCTGTGCAACCCACTTTCACATTCCAGACATTGCTTCCTCCATCTCGTCATGTGAGCGGCGACGATCACAGCAAGCTGGAAACTCACCAGCAGCAGCCCAGAGAGACTCCCTCCATCCAATCTGTGCTGCAGTTAAGAAGAAAAAACACCTTTTCATGACCACAGTTGCTGCTGTCAGACAGCCACACGTAGCAAGCCTCAGAAAAGTCTCATCAATACTGAGCGCAGATCTTCAGACGCAACACTGCTTCAGAAGGCTGCGCGGCGCCGTCACAAAGGTGGGTAAGGTCAGAGCCAGTCGGCGTCTGTGGGGGGTTCTGGCTTTAAAGTCCTGCGTGGATCCAGCTTGCTCTTTCTGCACAGTCTTGTTTTCAAATTCTAACTTTGATTTATTTTTGTCATTTATTTGATTTCTATTTTGTTAAAATGCATTTTTTTTGTTTCTACTGTGTTTGTTTTATTGTTGTGTTATTGTTCAATGTTTGACTTTAATGCTTAATGTCTCTATGCTGCTGTTAAAACTCAAGTTTCCCCATTGTCAGAAGAATAGTGGCAGTCTAATCGATTCTACCCTGTCCGAGCCCATCCTATCCCGTCCTGTCCTGTCCTGTCCCGTCCTGTCCCGTCCTGTCCCGTCCTGTCCTGTCCTGTCCTGTCCTGTCCTGTCCTGTCCTGTCAAGTCCTGTCCTGTCCTGTCCTATCTGGCCTAGCCCATCCTAGCCTAGCCTAGCCTATCCTATCCTAGCCTAGCCCATCCTTGCCTAGCCGAGCCTATCCTATCCTAGCCTAGCCTATCCTAGCCTAGCCCATCCTTGCCTAGCCTAGCCTATCCTAGCCTAGCCCATCCTTGCCTAGCCTAGCCTATCCTAGCCTAGCCTAGCCTATCATAGTCTAGCCCATCCTTGCCTAGCCTATCATAGTCTAGCCCATCCTTGCCTAGCCTAGCCTATCATAGTCTAGCGCATCCTTGCCTAGCCTAGCCTATCATAGTCTAGCCCATCCTTGCCTAGCCTAGCCTAGCCTATCATAGTCTAGCCCATCCTTGCCTAGCCTAGCCTATCATAGTCTAGCGCATCCTTGCCTAGCCTAGCCTATCATAGTCTAGCCCATCCTTGCCTAGCCTAGCCTAGCCTAGCCTATCATAGTCTAGCACATCCTTGCCTAGCCTAGCCTAGCCTAGTCTAGCCCATCCTTGCCTATCCTAGCCTAGCCTAGCCTAGCCTAGTCTAGCCCATCCTTGCCTAGCCTAGCCTATCCTAGCCTAGCCTATCCTGTCCTGTCCTATCCTATCCTCTAATTCCAAATGCTTCAGCAACTATCTCTTTCATCTTCCTTCTCTTCTTCTTTGACGATAACCTGAGCTTCAAGTCAAACTCACAAGAAGAGGTCCATCTCTTCTTCGTCAGCTGTGTCTGTTATCCAAGCTCACATCATGCCAAACATTCATGCGGCCCATGACAAGCAGTGAAAAGCGGACAAATGACTCATGACTCTTTGTGTTGTGGTGGAGCCCAAACGTCCGTCTGTCACGCCACTGCAGCGGGAGGTTGGTGTGGTTTTGCCGTCTCGCCCTCCAGAGCCAGCCACTCGGCCACATGGTTGGATTCAGGCACAGGTCTCACTTGTGGGAGCCTGCGTGTCACGCACAGGAGTCACGGTGAGCATGCTTACGCAGGAAGTGGCTTCTTTCCAAGTGACTGTGTCATGAGTGGCTGTCATTGGTTTGACGTGCGGCGGGATCTTTCTGCCAGACTGGGCGCTGAGAGTGAGGCGTGTAGGCGCCGCTTGAACTCACGTGACCCTTCCTGGGTTCTCAATCCCAAGGTGTCAAATAACATGTCAGCCTTTCACTTAGGATGAGCAGAAACACCACTGCAAGGTTGGTGAAACGCTGTCCTGATTTTCAGAGGCCACCAGATGGCACTCTTGGTTTAGAAATGATGTGAGGTTTCATTGAATGAGCTGTTCAAGTCCAAACATTTTACAGCAGACAGTGCCACCTGGTGGCCTCTGAAAATCAGGACACTGTTTCACGAAACCTCATCCACCCCTCAGTACCGTGTCTGCGTCTCATCTACAGTGTCTTCACTATTGGAGCCCGAAGTCCCAAGTCTTTGGATTTCATTGACCACTTCAACAAACCTCATGTCATTTTTAAAAAACTTAGAGCGCCACTTATCATGAAAGCTCATGCACTCTGGAATAATGTGGCATGAAACCTCATGCACCCATCGTGACTAAACAGTTTTCAAGCCTAGCTGTCAAGTTTGCAGGCTCAGACGCTCAGGCATCACTTGAACTCTTTCCTCGTTGTGTTTACATGTGGTTGAGTGCGGTTCTGAAAGGGGCCGGGTCTTTAACACGATGATTCTGACTCATGAATTGCAGATGAAACAAGGATCTGTGCGAGTGACCCGGCTGCTCTACAGTCTCTCCACATTATCCAGTGTGATGTCGTAACCAAAGGCTCCATGATGAAAGACAGACGTGCCGTGCACCGCGATGCACCTGCGCAGACTGAAGGGGTGAGACTGGAGACAGGGAGGGATGGGAAGTCTGAACTCATCCATCCTCCGTTTTAATCAGAATCTTCTGGTCCATCATCTGGAACAGATGAGAAATGTCAACACGCCCTTCTCCTTCAGGCTCAACGGCTCTTTTGCTCCTCTCTTCCGTTGAAACACAGTCAAGAAGCTCCAGGAGAGTCCTGATGGAGCGCAGGCGACTGATCCCCCCCGACCTGAATCCACCTGCGTGTTACAGTGGATGACTTCAGTGGGAGGCATCATGAAGCAGTGTCGCAGGCTTGATGAAACACTGTCCTATTCTCTCTTGGTTCAGAAATGATGTGAGGTTTCATTGAATTAGCTGGACAGCTGTAACAACATTTTCCAGCGGTCAGCGCCACCTAGTGGTGTCTGAAAATCAGGACCCTTCAGTAGTGTGCGATGAAACCTCCTCAAGCCATCGCTGGCGACAAGCGTGGTCTTTGAAAAAGGGTCCTCAATGCCCCCACAGTGCAGACTGAGAGCCTCAGGTTGTGGATGTGTGGGGTTCATAGCGGTCCTCGCCCAGTCAAAGCCAAGGCTCCACATCCTGTGCCGCCAGCAGATAAGTGCCCTTTGCACCAGACAGACTGACAAAGTGGCTCCATTGTGCAGCTGGATGATAGAGCAGTGTGTTCTCTGCGTCCCAGACTGAAGCGCCCTCTGTTTTCATGCTGCTGTTGACAAGGAGTGCGCCGTGATTTGACACTGGAGCGGCGACGGAGCCCCGCAGCCGCGGTTGCTCCAGAGAAATGACTCCTACAAGGACCATCACTCAACTAAGCTTTTAAGTCCGGCGCTCTGGTGGGAGGGCCGGTTCCCACGCTGGGCACTGACACATGCACTCATGCACTCACGCTGCCGTTTCCAGCGGCTGCTCCAGTCATTTCACCTTCGCTTGGAAAACACAGCGACTGAGCACCAGACGGCCATTTCATGTTTTCATAGATCTCAATCTGTCACGCGAGCAGTCCATCACCTGAAATACGGTCGCAGAGCAACCTGCACCAGGGAGTCGTGAGAACCTGCACTGGCTCATCATTAACCACGCACAGCATCACTCTTAATGATGAGTCTTACTGGACTGACTCAATGGAAAAATCCATCTCCTCTCACGTGAGGAGTCAATGACAGCGCGCAGATCTGCTCTGACTTGCTCCTCTGATGACTCTTGTTCCCGCCAGACTCCGGCACACAGGGAGAGATGAAGCAGTGCAGGAGGAAAGACCAAACACACTGGATTCATCCAGTAGAGTTCAACCACGCGCAGCCTGTGGGCGCCATCTGCTGCTGCCACACCTTCACTCTCCCCCACAGTTGGATGGTGTCTGCTGTGTATGACAAATGAAATCGAAGAATCGGAGCAGCTCAAAACATCTTTTAATGAAGACAATGACATGTCCATGTTATTAACAACAAAAGCAATATTAAATAGGGTGTGAACTGTCGCTCTATTAAACCTTGATTTAAAATGTTAGTGAATGTAATTGTTGTATTATTCATGTTTCCAAGCGCTGCGTGCTTTAGAGAAGTGTCAATAAATGTTGACATGAAGTCGTCGTACTGCAGCCGTAGAGAGATAAAAAAAGAATAGATACACATCAGCAAAACAGACAAAACAAACCTTGCCTTATCAGTTTATATAAAGCCACAAATAATTCTATAATTCAGCATAGTCAACGTTTTTTAATGCACACAAACTCACACGAAATACACATAAAACAAGAAAGACGAGACAAAAACAACACAAGCATTCGTAGATCATGTTAAACTGGTGGAATCAGTGGCCTAACTTGACGAAAACTAACAAAACAGTGAAAACTAGAATTGATATACACTAGAACAGAACAGAAATAAAAAATACACTTTTTATAAAACTGGCTGAAACAACATTGTTTACAAAACGAATAATTACAGCCAAATTCGCTTCGTCTTTATTTAGTAAGGATGCATTTTGAGACCATTTAAAATCCATCAATTTTGGCTGGGTGGCTTTTTACGGCAGCTGTTGACCACCTGACCTGACAACGCTGACAAGTGTGTGGTGGTGGTGGTGGCAGTTAGGCAAAGGCGCCGTCTCTCCAGACGTAATGCCTTTTTTACATGGAGTCTGCTGTTTTTATTACTGACTGTTTGTGCGACCTATTTCAGTCTTGTTCCAACACTCCATATTGAAGAGGGGGGAACAAAAACAAACAATAGTGATAAAAACTCTACTGAATCCGAACATTTTTCATGAAGTGAAACTAATTAGAACGAAGTGATTTTGATAAAAATAATAATAAAAATGAAAAATCCCACACTATCCTAACCTTGTTTATTCTAGATTTTCCTCTCAGTCTCTGTCCTGAGTCTGGCTCCATTCCGCTCTCATGTGAGAGCACACAGGTGATCCGAGTCAGCAGCATCAAACTGCAGTGTGTTTCATCATCCTGCGTTTGTGATTTGTTTTACTGAGGTTGCTGGTCTAATACGGACCTGCCAGAGCTTCAGGTGACTCTCTCAGGGCAGTACTTCTCCTGATGTGTCGAAGCTTCCAGCAGCAGTGTGTGAAGGTCATAAAGATATCAACGTCGAGGCTGGCCTTGAAGCATGTCACGCGCCAAAGCTCGAGGAAGGAACGGAGAACAAGGTGAGATGCTGCTATGAAGGGTGCAGCGGATTCAAGCGCTCGCACACAGGCTGGTCTACAGGACCCTGATGTCGCGGGAGTTGGGCAGCAGGATTTGAAGGGTGCAGATGAGTTTGACGGCTTTTCGGAACCAGGGGTAGAAGAGGGCGTAGATGAGAGGGTTGATGCTGGAGTTGAGCATCATCACCCAGGACAGGGCTGCGAAGTAGGACGAGCTGCTGGAGATGTCGTGACCCAGCAGCGTGGGGTAGAAGTACGGGCAGAAGCACACCAGGAAGACGGCGATCACCACACCCAGAGTCCTGGCCGCCTTCCTCTCAGACCTCTTGGAGTGCTGGGCCGCTGCCTCGGGATTGCTGGACCTCATGAGGCGGATGTGTGACATGGCTGTGACGCAGACCTTCATGTTGAGAACCAGGATGACTGCGCAGGGGAGGAAGAAGGTGACCACCAGGTCGACGGTGCCTGCGATGTGGCTGACCACCATCACGCACTCGCCGTGGCACATGAGCTGGTCAGCTTTGCCCAGGTGGTCCTTCAGTATCAGGCAGTTGTAGACGCTGGAACAAGCCCAGCTCAGACAGACGCACAGCTTGACTTTGCGCAGCGTGACTTTGCTGGAGTAGCGCAGGGGGTCACAGATGGCCAGGTAGCGGTTGATGGATATGAGCAGCACGTTCCCCACAGTCGCAGACAGCAGGCTGTAGGAGATGAAGGGAGACACCACGCACATCAGCCTGCCCAGCACCCAGCAGGACTCGATGGTCCGCACCCCCTCGATGGGCATCACCAGCAGCCCCACCAGCAGATCAGAGGCCGCCAGCGACAGCAGCAGCATGTTGGTGGGGGTGTGCAGCTGCCGGAAGTTGGAGATGGACACGATGACCAGCAGGTTGAGTGCCACGGTGAGCAGCGACACGAAGGCCAGCAGGCTGTAGAGGAAGGCGGTCTCGGCGTGGGGGCGCTGCAGAGCTCTGCAGGAGGAGTTGAACTGACACAGCGCATCCATGCGGCAGCTCACACCGCCAGAGCAGAGCGGGCTGTCATTTATCCACCCCGCCGTATTCCCACAGCCGGGACCCTGATGCAACTTCCTTCCCTGGTGTCGGATCGTCTCGTGACATCACCCACCTCGCAGAGCAGGTGAGAGCGCACGGTGCTGCCCCCTCGATCGGAACATGAAGCTCAAGAGAAAGGATCCGATTTTGCTGCACCGTTCCAGAGCTCAGTGTGGGGCAATGTTTGAAAGATGCACCAGTCAGCAGTCAGGAGTAGATCATGAAATACTATGGCAGGGTTGATCAAACGCTGCCCTCATTTTCAGAGGCCACTAGATGGCGCTCTTGGTTTAGAAATGATTCCAAAGATGCTACAGCAGACAGCGCCATCTGGTGGCCTCTGAAAATTTCATCGCCCCTGCAACACTGTGTGGCGCGTCATCGCTCCTTCTTCTGCAGGCTTCATCGAGTCCTTTACAAAACACTCTGTGTAGTTGGAGTGTTGGTTAGTCAGTAATGGACGTGCTTTCACACGACAGCATTTGTTTAGGTGACCTTTGGTCTTATGACACTGTAGATAGCGTGACGCTTGGAAAAACATCTTAGGGCCCCTTTAGTTCTAGTTGGTTCTCTCCCCGCTACATCCTCTGACCGACCCTGGCAGGAGAAGCACCACACCTGGACCAGAACCCGCCCCCCTGGAGATGGAGTCTGGTAGGAAGTAGGAAAGTCGCAACATCCTCACACCTCAAGTACACGATCCAAGGAGGCCTCACCCAACATAAACAGGACGTTTAGACTGAATAAGACAAGTGAAACACATTCAGATGGTGTGTTTCCTCCAGATCTTTCCAGTTTTCTACTTCTGAACAGGAGCACACTTGTTAAGAAGCTGGCTATTTCTGCAAAAGGCGCGTGAAAATAGCGTTCATGGACGTCACTGTCTTATTTTCTGCTGTCAATAACTGGATCTTGGCTGGTTCCTGCCTCAAGCTTCTGAGGCAACTGGAAAGCAGCGTTAGAGCAGAGTGGGTCAGAGGGTGAAGGTCAAACGTCAAGGGTCGACCGTTATAGTTGTGTACTTCCCCACAGCGAATGACTTGTTTTGGTGTCACTGAAGTGTTTTAGTCAACATTTTCTCATTAGAAAACAGGAAAATGACTCAGTGCTTCTGAACCTCTTTGATTTAAAGTCACAAGAAAACAATGGACGGCATGACAATGGACTGAAGAGACACCAGGACCCTGACATTTCCTGAACATGCTGTGTATATAAACAGGAGCCAACCGTAGTTGAAAACTGTGGATTCATAGCCAGATCACTAACTACACAGCGAGAATATAAACATTGTAAATAAGCGAGAAAAGCCGAGCGGCTGTTGCGGCGCCGTTACATCATCACGGTTTGTTTTCTTCACACCTCTGATGGCGTGGTGTCTCAGACGTCTACAGAGAGGGGCTTGTTGTTCTAAAGGTGTGAAGCAGTAATTTGCCCCCAAAGCTCTTTGTTTGTTTGACTCACTAATGATCAGCACTAATGATGCTTATGGCTCAGTCCAGAGACTCTCACTCTGTAGTCCACACCACCAACACACCAGCAGGATGGGAGCAAGAGGCTCGGAGTGTTGCTGTCTGGCTCGCCAGGGAATGTTGTTTGTTCTGTCAGCAGCAGGTCACCTCTGCAGGCCTCAGCGCAGGTCACTGGAGGCTGCCTCCAGCAAGTGGCCCGGGTGAGGGGGATCCACCCTGCAGCCTCCTCCTGAAAAGATCTTCTCTGTACAGTCCAACCTCTGTTCTCGACCACAGTCCGTTCCAGACGGCCGTTTGAGAAGCGATTTGTTCAAAATCTGAATCGATTTTTCCCATGACAATGAATGGAAAAAGAACTAATGCGTTCCAAGCCTTAAAATAGTCTTTTGTAGGAGTGAATGTAGAGTGTCTGCTGCAGGTGGCTGTTCCTCTATGTGTGTGGCCGCTGCATGTGGGAGGGGTTGCCGAGTGAGTGAGGTCTCTCCAGAAGGGAAGAGGTGCCCGGTGCGTGTCCAGCTCTGAATGTGCGCTTCTGTGCAGTTTGGCTGTGACAAAGTCATAAACCAAGTCAGGCTCTGTCCCAGACTGGCCTCATCCCTGTCCCAGCTCCAGCCCACAACAGGACATCAAACCCTGGAGTGAGCGCTCCAGCACCTCCCCTGTGACACTCTACCACGGTCCAGTGCGGAGACAGGAAAGGTTTTACACCTCAATATGAAGAAAAAACAGTCAGTAAATGGAGCTAACGGGACACGTCTGCATACAGAGGCTGCGTTATACACTATAACAGAGCGTCAGGTGGGTCAGCTGGTCGGTCCGCGCACGTTTTTTCCAGCTTTTTTCGGGGACGTTCCAGTTCTGGATTTTCATTCAAAATCAGAAGCAAAAAAATCTCAAAATTTTCGTTTGAAATCCAATTTGTTCGAAGTCGGGGACGATCGAAAACCGAGAGCGGGCTGTACTTGTTAGACTTAAAGCCCAAGAGTGATGAATGTAAACACATGTTTATAAAACCCGTGTGTCAACGAATCACAATTATATACAGCAAAGGTTTGAACACACCAGTCATTCATTCTTTGTTTTCACGACCATTTACGTTACAGACTCTCACTGAAGGCATCAAAACCATGAATGAACACATGTGGAATTATGCAGTAAGTCAAGTGCGAAATGACTCAAAACATATATTTTCCTCAAATTAGCAACCCTTTGCTATGATTACTACTTTGAGTAGTCTAAAGTATGAAGCATATTTAGGGCTATTCAACCGTTTTGTTGCTTTTGCTCCATACTGTCATGTATCCTGCTTGTACAGAGGGGAGAACAAGTGTTTCACCCGCGGCTGATTTCGTGAGTTGGTCCTTACAAAGACAGCAACTGTCTGTGCTTCTCACGGCAGCTTCATCTCAACAGTGAGAGACAGAATACTTTACAATCCCAGAAAATCACATTGTATTCATTCTAAACATTATTTGTGTTTTATTGTGGAAAACAAGTATTTCCGCTACAAACCAGCAAGAACTCTTGTCATGTGACCAGGAGGCACACAGATTAGTCCTCTTGCTTTCATTCCTAACTTAGTACTGGTCGCCTGTATAGAAGACGTCTGTCCACAGAATCGATGGATCTATCGGATTTCGTCCTCTCCACAATGGACAAGATCAAAGAGCGTCAGGGAGAAGATTGTAGACCTGCACAAGTGGGCCTCAAGGCCAGTGGCCAGCAGCTGGGTGAGAAGGAGTCAACTGTTGATGCAATAACTGGAAAATGGAAGAAACCCGTTGACCATCAATCTCACTCGTTGTGGGGCTCCATGCAAGATCTCACCTTGTGGAGGGAATCAGATCATGAGTAAGGTGAGAGAAGAACCCAAAACCACCCAGCAGGAGCTTGTTGATGATGTCAAGGCATGAGGGCGGTGGAAACATGATGCTGTGGAGATGACCTCGCCTGATGGCGGGTGGATGAATGGGGTCATGGACTGGGAAGTCTTGGATGAGAGTCTCCTTCCCTCAGCCAGGATACTGAAAATGGCTTGTGGATGGCTGTGTCAGCATGACAATGACCCAAAACATACCGCTAAGGCATCAAAGGAGTTGCTCAAGAAGAAGCACCTGAAGGTCTGGAGTGGCCTCGTCAGTCTCCGGAGCTTAATCGAATATAGAATATGAAATAAAACACAAATGTTTAGAATTAATGTGTCATTTTTCTGGGATTTTCCCCCCCTCACTGTTGAGATGAAGCTTCCGTGAGAAGCATAGACAGTTGCTGTCTTTGTAAGGGGCCAAACTCACTAAATCAGCAGGAGCTGAAACACTTGTTTTCCCCTCTGTATATTTGTCTTCAGCATCTATCTACAATGTAGAACAGTGTTTAAATACAACAAAACAAAACACAGAATTTGTTTCCAAACAACCCCCCACCCAAAATACATAAATAAAATAAAAATAAAAACCTGACACAGTGGGTCAAGACGGATGGAAGAAGTGAAGATTTGAGGGGCCAAATGAATCCGTTAAATATTCAAGATAGTCTGTGAAGTCACGCACTTACTAATTGTAAACTTACAAAAGCTTGCTACTAGTGATGGGTGAATGAGGCATCATGAAGCGTTTCGAATGACACACTGTGCTGATACTTCACCTTCTTCTGCCGCTTATCCAGGGTCGGGTCGCGGAGGCAGCATTCAGAGCAAGGAAGCCCAAACTTCCAGATCCGCACAAACCTCCTCCAGCTCTTCCTGGGGGATCCCGAGGTGTTCCCAGACCAGACCGGAGACATCATCTCTCCAGTGAGTCCTGGGTCTTCCCCGGGGTCTCCTCCCGGTAGGACATGCCCGGAACACCTCCCCAGGGAGGCGTCCAGGGGGCATCCGGATCAGATGCCCGAGCCACCTCAACTGGTTCCTCCTCATGTGGAGGAGCAGCGGCTCCACCCCGAGCTCCTCCTGGATGACCGAACTCCTCACCCTCTCTCTAAGGGTGCGCCCAGCCACCCTGCACTGATACTGTGTCACTGAATACTGACACCTGCTGGTCCCTATCTTTAAACAATGTGAACATGTATCATAATGTTCACAATGTTTTTAAATGTTTGAAATTAAAATGTACCTTGAAATGAATTAGAACTAGAATGGAACAAGACAAGTGGACAATCTGAGACAAACTGGGTGAAGACTGACTGTAAATACATGACTCTGACAGAAGATCAACATGGTGCCACACGGCAGACAACTAGCGTTTCCCCTGCAGCTGCCCCCTGGATCCACAAGGAACCGTGAGATCAGACTGTTTCAGCAGTTGCTTCCTGTTGACACATGCACTTCCTTACAAACACAGTTCGGCGCGTTTGCCGAGTCGGCACAGTCACGTGACTGTCTTAAAGCGGTACGCGCACCGACACGGGGATCGATCCGTGAGCTCGGCGCGTGTTGCGGGACCCATCACTACTTGCTACATTACTTGCGATATAAGTAAAACGTCATATACGTTTGAACGACATCTATCGATTTAGGCGACACCGTATGGGCGCGCCTTCTGATGACGTACGCGGAAGTGAGCACCGGCAGCATGAGCAGCGGCGGCCAGCTCACGCCGCTGCTGTCACTGGCGTCTTCCAAGTTCACATGTCCGGCTCGTACGCCACGCCGCACTACTCCCACGCGGGACGAGGACACTTCCGGGACGTTTACGAGCCGGCGGAGGACTCGTTCTTGTTGCTGGACGCGCTGGAGAAAGATGCGGAGGAGCTGCGGAGGCTGAGGTGAGACGGCCTTGGCTCCGAGTTGCTGCCTCGCTCTTCCGTCCAGCGTGTGCTCACCGTGTCCAGCGTGTGCTCGCGCTGTCCAGCGTGTGCTCGCGGTGTCCAGCGTGTGCTCACGGTGTGCTCGCGGTGTCCAGCGTGTGCTCACGGTGTGCTCGCGGTGTCCAGCGTGTGCTCACCGTGTCCAGCGTGTGCTCACCGTGTCCAGCGTGTGTGCAGGCCCAGTGTGTGCGTGGAGGTCGGCAGCGGCTCGGGAGTGGTGTCCGCCTTCCTGGCGTCAGTGCTGGGACCTTCAGCGCTCTACCTGTGAGTCCTGCAGAAACGCACTGCCCAGCTGTGCCACGCACTGAACTCCAGATGTTTCCCAGCTGCACGGACGTGAACGCTGCCGCCGCTGAGTGCACCGCTCGGACTTCCGCCTGTAACCACGTGACCCTGGAGCCCGTCCTCACAGACCTGGTGCGCGCCTGAAAATGAAAACATGTTTTTGGTCTGGTGAGGACCACATATATAGACTGCAGTGGTGCTGCGGAGGTTCAAGTTAACAAATCACGATTATACTTGTGGTATTTTACTGTCAGATGATCCGTTTGAAAAGATGAGAAAGTACTACCATGTATTTTTACCCAGTATAGATCCTCACTTACCGTGATGGGCTACGTGTCCCCACTGCTGTGGTTTGGCTGCAGGTGGAGTGCCTGATGCCCCGTTTGAGCGGCCAAGTGGACGTCCTGCTGTTCAACCCTCCTTACGTGGTCACCCCATCCGACGAGGTCCCCTCCCTCTCCCCCCCCCATTTGAGTCCTGAGGATGTGCTAACTGCTCCTCTGCCTCCTCCAGGTGGGGAGTCAGGGCATCGAGGCAGCGTGGGCTGGTGGTCACAGGGGTCGAGAGGTGACTGACCGACTCCTTCCTCACATTCCAAAGCTGCTGTCCAGCAACGGGCTCTTCTACCTCGTCACCATTGCAGAGAACAACCCAGGTACTCGCCGCTGCTCTCGATCTGAGTAAACTTGCCATTCATTTTTTCCCTTCCTTCTCAGATGAAATCATTCATTTGATGAGCAAAGAGGGCTTAGGAGGAAGAACATGTCTGACCACCAGAGCTGGGAGTGAGAGGCTGTCTGTGCTGTGCTTTCACCGGATCAACGTCTGAAACGGGGGATACTGCAGGCTCCTAATGGAGCTGTTGAACACTGACAGTCATGGACGACACAAGCAAGAGATCACAGCTGTCAAACTCTTCCAAGACACGAGCAGGAAATGACAAGCATGCAGAAGCTGTTTTTCCATATTCATGTTTCACTCACCCACAGTTGAGTTGGTCTGAAAAAAATTAAGATGCATATCTTGGTTCATTACCTGCGTTTGAATTATGATATGAGAAAGTGTTGTTGGACGAATGAGGCTTCATGAATCATTATCAGAGCACCCAAGATGGCACTCTCTGCTCTAAAATTTATCAGTCTTGACCGCCATCATGTAATGTTAAACCATGTGTGACACCTACTGATCTCAGAAAATGAGGACACTGTTTCATGAAGCCTCATTGGCCTGACATCAGTTCTGCGCAATGTGCTGGTGTCATGAAACATTGTTGCTGGAACGGTGTCCACTAGATGGCACTTGGAAATGCTGTGAGTGTCATTGAATGAGTGGTTCAAGTCCAAACATTTTACAGCAGACAGTGCCACCTGGTGGCCTCTGAAAATCAGCACACTGTTTCATGAAACCTCGTCAGCCCTTCACTGACACCAGTTCTAACGTCTTGTGTCGGTTGCATCTTAAAACCCGTGTCCTGGTCTTATGTGAGTAAATGTGCTTGGTTCATTGTGTCTTCGTGTTGTTTCGTCACAACTCAGTATTCCACTTGTCATGGGCAAAACAGGCTGGAATTTTAAAGAACAAAGCCACACGAATTACTGAAATCATGGATTGTTTTTTTAATGACCTAGTCAGGGACTAATGTCAATGCAGTGTAACAGTGTTGACAGTCAAGCCAGTGCAGATGAGTCGAAGTAGGAATGTGGTTTTCGGGTCTAACACGGAGAGTGACATGCAGACATGCATGCCGACTTCCCTTGCAGGTCAAACGGCTTGAGCGCTGGCTCCCACAGCGAGCAGAGCAACACTTGGCCGTGCGAGTCTCACTAGTTCTGAGAGCTGGACCTCCACACGATGTGTCCGTCCTGACCCAGCTGCACCTCCCCGCTGGCCACCAGCTCCAGAGCTGCAGGGAACGCCCTGTGCTCGGCCTCTCTGATGCGATCGCAGAGACTCTCCTCTGTGTCAGTCGCCAACACTGGCACGGCCTCCTGCGCGATGATAGCTCCCGCATCCACCTCCTCCTGGAAACACACAGGCTGAGTAAGTTACCACTACCACTTAACTACTTGGAACGCCACACTCACTGGCCTGGACGTCCATCAGAACAGTCAATTCCAATTCAAGCCGCTGCTTTTTTTCTTGCGGTCTGAACCCTGTGGCTTATAAATATCAACTTTTCCAAGCTAAAGAGCATCACGCTGCCAAAATACTGAGCCTTATCACAAAGCAAACCAATGACATCACAGGCGTTATATTGACCTTACAGTAGGAAGGTCCCGAATTATTTCACTTCTGATACAATACCGATATTGCAGCCTTAAGTGTGGGCTGGTACTGACATTGATCTGATACAACATGACGACGAACCATACAAACTTTTATTCCCATTTGGTAGAGTGGAATGATAGAAAAGGCTTGATAATGTAGCAATACTCTGACATGGGCTGGTCATGAAGCACAATAAACCGGGCTGCTTTTTTCTGTTATAGCCAGTGAGTGGCCTTCTTTCTTTCGAGGGAGCCAGAGTTCTGTGCCACCACAGGAAACGTGCACTCAGCTGCAGTGTATTTGTCAAGAGTTTCAGGTAAAATACTGGCACACGGCATCACTTCTTCTGCTGTAGCACACATGTAGTGATGGGTAGATGAGGTGTCACGAAACAGTATTGTGTCCTCATTTCCAGAGGCCACTAGATGGCGCTCTTGGTTTAGAAACAATGTGAGGTTTCATTGAATTACTTGGTCAAGTCCAAACGTTTTACAGTGGACAGTGCCATCTGGTGGCATCTCAAAATCAGGACACTGTTTCATGAAACCTCATCTACCCATCAACAGCGCGTAAATGTCAATAAAGATGTGAGGAGTTCATGATGAGTCAAGTTCAGAACATCGGCAAGTTTGTTTCATAAGTCAGTCACCATGCTGGAGCCTGTTTTCAAAACTAGTTTAGAAGTGATCTTCATGCATTTCAACCCGGGCGCAGCCCTGACCTTTCTGCCGTGTAGACAGCACCATGTAGGGACAGGATTCATTTTCCTTCTTAAATTTAGTGGATGGCGCTAATGTTGCAGTGCCCTCAATTATCTGGAATTTGCAGTCATCCTATTTTCCACAGCTCAGAGGGTGGGCGTCTGACTTACTGCCACAAAGTGGACGGTGCAGCCGCTGACCCTGACTCGGGCCTGCAGAGCCTGCTTCTGGGCGTTGACACCCTTGAAGGAGGGCAGCAGGGATGGGTGGATGTTGAGCAGTTTCCCTGCAGCAGACACATGGAAGCTTTCAAATGAGTCGCCGAAACTGACACGCTCGCACTCACCGTTCCACTTCTTGACAAAGCCTCCGGTCAGGATCCTCATGAACCCGGCCAGACACACCAGCTCCACCCCAAACTCCTCGAGCACTCGGTCAATGGTGCCGTCAAACTCGGCCCGGCTGCCGTACAGCTTGTGGTCCACCACCTGCGAGAGGGACCAGGAATGACTCGATAACGCACACGGAGCTGACATGAGCTCATGACTACACTGGAGTGAGAAAGTCTGTCCTGCTACTGAGGTGCAACGAGAGGATGGATAGAGAAGCTGTCAACAGGGGATTCATCTTGCCACTTCATGATGTGCTTTCCTGCTGCACTGCACTGCGCCAGCTAACATCACAGAACAGTGGATGCCACTGAGCTCGTCACGTCGACAGTACCCGGGTCTGGATGCCAGCCAGCGCTGCCCTCTTCAGGCCCTGAACCCCTGTCTTGTTGGAAATGACCAGCACGATCTCTGCACAGCTGGATGGACGCCTGGCCTGCTCTATCAGAGCCTGCAGGTTGGTGCCTGCAGCCAGACACATTTTTCATTGCGGTTTTCACCGCCACACATTCAGCGCAAGGCTGTCTCCACCAGCACCAAACCCACCTGAGCCAGAGATGAGAACGGCTACTTTGGTCCTCTTGTGGACCCTTTTGCTCTCACCATGGCAGCTACCATTGTGCTCTGGCTCCAGCTGACCGCTGGGGACCCCCCCTCCATTCTCCAGCGCCTGTTTCAGGTTGCGGACCACCACACAATCTGCACCTGGGATGCATCAAGTTAATGGAAATGTCCGAAAAAATACTTGGTCATGATGATAAATGACTGTCTCACCGGGTTGCCGGCGGACTAAGGAGCCCACCAGCCAGGCCTCCTCCTGGGCCTGCACCTGACGCAGAACTCTCTGGGCGTCCGGCGGGGACACCACCAGCACCGCCCCCAGGCCACAGTTAAAGGTGCGAGTCATCTCCTCCTCTGTGAGTGCACCCTCTTTCTGCAGCCAGGAAAACACCGGGGGGATGCTCCAGCGAGACGCATCTGCAGGACAAACATGTGGATGACTTGTGGGCGGATGTCAACAGCTCAGCAGGGGGCGCTCTAAGTTTTCACGCTTTTCATTCTCACCTAAATCCACAGCCAGCTGTGGAGGCAGAACTCGGGGGATGTTTTCCAGTAACCCTCCTCCAGTGATGTGAGCATAGGCCTTGACCGCACCACTGCGCAGGACCGGCAACAGCACTTTGCTGTAGATCTTAGTGGGCTTCAGAAGAATTTCCCCTAAAAGCACAATCACCCATGAGCAAGTCAAAATCCAACCTCCAGAAACCACCGGTGTGACTCACTCACTCACTCACCCAGAGTCTCTCCTGGTTTGCCGAAAGGGGCAGGAGAGCTGTAGTGGAGGCCAGCTCGCTCCAGGACCTTGCGCACCAGACTGAAGCCGTTGCTGTGGACTCCAGAGGACGACAGTCCGATCAGCAGATCTCCCTCCGTGATGTCAGCCAGCCGGGGCAGCATGGCATCACGTTCCACGGCTCCCACACAGAAACCAGCCAGGTCGTACTCCCCCGGAGGATAGACACCCGGCATCTCTGCGGTCTCACCACCTGCACAGACGAGCGGATGGTGTAGTTCCAGTGACACATCATACCACAGCCAACACTCCATGCTGGAGATATATATATATATATAATTACACATTAAAGCTGCAATTAAAGTCAAAGACAGGCTAACACAATCATGATTCACCTGTTTTTTTGTTTAACAACAGCATTTGTTCAAAGCTGCTTGGCGAAGGTCAGTGAATGACATTACACTTACTGGGCTGTGAAAGTCAGGTACAAGTGCCTCACTGGAGTCGAGTCTGTACTCGCATGTTAGATTCCAAAACCACAACTGTTGTGTCGTCTGGTCTCACCGAGCAGAGCGCAGCCTGCCATCTCACAAGCTTTGGCAATCCCTCCGACCACAGAACCGGCCACTTGCACATCCAGCTGTCCGCAGGAGAAGTAATCCAGGAAGAAGAGCGGCTCCGCCCCTTGAGCCAGGACATCATTGACGCACATGGCCACCAGGTCCTGTCCCAGACCGCTGTGCTGCCCGCAGGCCTGAGCGATCTGCAGGGATGTTAGAGTCAGGAACCAGACTGGAGTTACGACAAGAGAATGTGATCGCACCGTACCTTGAGCTTAGTCCCGACGCCATCTGTACCTGAAACCAAAATGGGGTCGACAAAGCCAGCTGCCTTGAGGTCGAACAGCCCTGCAAAGCCCCCGAGCTCAGCATTACAGCCTGAGGAGTCCAACAACACCACATCAAGTCATGGCAGGGATCAGGTTGAATAAAGTGCTGCTACCGGGGCGGGACGTGGCCTTGGCTAGAGGCTTGATCATCTCCACCAATCTGTTGCCGGCAGCGATGTCCACGCCACTGTCCTTATAGGTCAGACCTCTGGCAAAGACACAACACACTCATTGCATATTTTGCACATGACACACTCATTGCCATAGAATTAGTTTGACAGATGATGATGATGATGATGTCAGTAGTGAGATGGGATCAATGAGACTATGACTCTAAATTAAAGAAAGACAAGAACACTGAATCATCCAGAGAGAGGAGTTTATTGGAGCTTCAGTAAGACGGTACAAAAGTGGAATGTGTTTGTGTATAAACATCTGCAGTGGTCACACACACCTCTGCTGCTTCAAGTGGGCCACGGCATGGTGGCCGATGTCACGGCGGAACACGGCACCAGGGAAGCCCACAGCTGCCACGCCTTCATTGGCAGCCTGCAGGGCCTTCTCCAGGGAGGACTTCACTGCTGTGACCGTCAGGACGCGACCCCCACTGGACACAACTCGACCCTCCTTCAGGGTTGTCCCTGCATGGAAGACCTGTACCCCCATGTCCTCCACCTGAGACAAGCCTGTGGAGGACAGCAAACATGGTGATCTGAACCGTGAACTCAGACCTGCTCTTAACTTCTCATCAGTCATCTATCCTCAATATCTACCGTAGTTCAAAGTTCTGAAGAAGCTCAAGTAGATCATGAAACAACAGTGTTTCCCCAGCAAAGGTCACAACGGCATGGCCGTCTGAAAAGTAGCTTGCAGGCCAAGAATGAGTGGACAGCGCTGCTTTGGGAGTTACATGTCTATGTAGTGACCTGCGAGAATGTTCAGTTTGGGATGGAAGTAAATTAACTTGTCTAATGTGTATGTTATGATGTCACCGGGCTGTGGTCATAGTCAGTTAGATAACTAGTAGAGATGTTTCTCTGATTCACTCTGATCTTTCAAGCGACTGGGCATCATCACTATGGTTTACAGCAGGACTGTTACTCCAAACTTTGACAGAAAAACGCCCAGAACTGTTTCTTAGATTGCTGTTACAAGTGTCCGCCATCTGCTGGTGAAAAGTAGCAACTGCTACTAGGCTTCGCACTGGGCTTGCTTAAATGCTTTGGTGCCTAAAGGGTAAGAGGTTGTTGGATATGGTCTCATTATTTTATCTTTATTTACGAGCATTTTATGAATGATTTGTCAGTTCCAAGTTTATAGTTTCGTGAGAGCTGACTCACAAGTCGATGAGTAGTGACTGATTACTGATAATACCAATAAAAATAATAATGATCAGTGACATCATTTAATGCCTTCACTCTTACAACAATAGCTTCCACAGGTGTTGCCTGTCATACCTGTGATCTCCACTCCTTTCTGGTAGGAACCAGGGTAGCCGGCACTGGCCATCACCACCGTGACTGCAGAGCTATCCTGGTGCCACACGGGGGGGCAAGAGGCCAGTTTTCCTTTCATGGTGTTTAAAATGACGTCATATAAATCACTGCTCAGCAGTGGCATTAAGACCTGAAAGAGACTTGGATCCTCAGTGATGGACTTACTATCCACAAGAGAGCAGCAGCCAGCATGCACAGGTGAGCACTCACCTGACACTCAGGATCACCAAAGCGACAGTTGTACTCCAGGACTCGGATGCCCTGCTTGGTCAGCATCAGGCCAGCGTACAGAACACCTGGACAAGTGAGTGGACGGGGAGTGTAGCTGCCAAACATCAGTGCAGGCCGCTTGGTTAGCATCACCACTCACCAACATACGGGGTTCCTTCAGCTTTCATGGCGTCAATGGTTTTCTGCAGCACCGTTTCCTTGATCTGCAGCAGCAGCTCTGCACTCACCTGAACACAACACGATGCTGTTTCAGGAGCTGGTGAGTTTATTTTTTTACAAAGTACAAGTAGACGCACTGAAATGCTGTTTTTGTCATGATGCAACACACCGCTGTGTTTTGTTTACACGCTGCCTGGAGGCTTTGAGGCGAGCAACTGACTAAACAAGTGGTAACGCTTTCATCTAAGACTGATGGGGACACGTTACAAGACGGACAACAAGCTCAGAGCTCTGGTTTTTAACCAGCTGTGTTCAGCCTTTTGCTGCAGTCACTAGCACTGGGGTGGCAAACCAATGGCTCGCGAGCCAGATGTGGCTCTTTGGGCAGCGTGAACTCATTGTTTAGACTGATAACAGTTTCCATTATTTGTTGTGGCAAGTATGTTTGATTGGGATTGTGTTCAGCCACTGCACAGCAGAATGCGAGGTGCCATCACTGTCAACATTTATGGTGACTTCCCATAACAATCGATCAGTGTGGCGATGAATTTTACTGGCAAACAAGCTTCATGTTGCTAAGAAAAAGTTTCTTAATTGGATTTTTTTAAACAGTAACTGCATGGACTTGATACGACTTCAGGTCATGATCATGAAGAGACCAACACCTGTCTGGGTGTCACACTGGTCACTGGCCATCATGTCTGCATTTGAAGTTCTGCACTGCAGGCCCGACCTGTTCCATCAGGACACGTCTAAAACTTAGTCAAAATGTGAGGCAGACACCAAAGTGAAACAAACTACAGGGCAGCGTTTTCCCACAGAACAGTTGCCACTATCACCCTCAAACTGTTTCGCCACTTAGCAGTGGAAAACGTGATAAACACAAAAAAGTAAATAGTTTGATACTTTATAACAACTGTCTTTTGATAACTCAATAGCCTTTTATATTATGGCGACTACTGGCAACTTCTGCGATAAAAACAAACAGACATCTGCAATAGAGCAATGATAAGGAGAAAAAAACAGCAACTATAACCATAGTTATAGCTGCTTCCACTGACTGCAATAAGTATTTATATTTCTCAGAAAGTAGAAAAGCACTTGAGGCTGAGAATGTAGGTTGATACCTGAGGAGTGGGGCAATAGGCTCCCATCCCACCGGTGTTAGGGCCCAGGTCTCCATCTTGCAGACGCTTGTGGTCCTGTGCTGGAGGCATCGGGGCCACAGAAGATCCATCGCTGAAACACAGACACTTAGGGAGACACAAAGGGCAGTCAGACGAGACAGGATGGTTTGCTGTTTCTTCAGTGTGTGCGACTCACAGACACTTCCTCCCCCTCCAGGAGTTCCTCCACCACAACTGTGTCGCCAGCTGATCCAAACGCTCGGTCCTGGAATGAAGCGGCACATACATCTGCTGCTGGTGGAGAGTGTTGTTGGACGACTACAAGTCTGAACTAGTTATATTAAATCTCAGCCTCTAATTATGACCAATTGCTTTGGACTTTCACATTAAAATTAGGAGGTCATCAACTTATTAGACATGTATCGGCTGTATCAGGACTATAGAAACTTGGGCAAACCATTGAACCATTTACGTGCCATACAGGCCTGAAATATTCCTGTACCTTCATGATGTCAAGCACAGCCTGACAGGCCTCGTCCTGGTTCTGAGCCACGATGACTCCTTTCCCTGCTGCCAGTCCGCTGGCCTTGACAACCAGAGCTGGAAAATCGGCCCTGAAAGCACAACCACTACTGAGGATCACTCAGAAACTCGATCAGATAAAGAGGCTATCTGAAGCAGACACAAGGTGGGACCGCCTGCTTTAAAATCTGAGGATTTGAACACCAATTTCAAAGAAACCTCACATCAGCTCTGACACTGTTGCATGAAGCCTCATTAGTCTAACACCAGCTGCCACGCATGTGAAGGCTGCCATCTAGTGATGGGTAGATGAGGTATCATGAAACAGCATTGAAGCGTTGATGAAACAGTGTCCTAATTTTCAGAGGTCACTAGATAGCGCTCTTGGTTTAGGCGTGAGGTTTCATTGAATGAGTTGTCCAAACACTTACAGCAGACAGCACCATCTGGTGGACTCTGAAATTCAGGACAGTGCTTCATGAAACCTCATCAATAATAGCCTTCAGATCGCTCACAACACAGTGTTCAAAGTACAAAAAATGCTGCTGCCATGCTTGACCATTATAACAGACCTCAAGCTTATCTCATTATTTCCAAAAGAATATGTATTCTATGCATTTATCTATTCACAATAAAACTATTTTCTGTGGTTAACAACAATAATTAACACGAGGACTGAGTGAATAGAATTGAAGACTTGACAAGTGTCGGCTTAATGCTATTAAAATAGTGTAGACTCAGATATATGGGACGTATTGGAAACGATAGCTACGATGTGCAGCCGTTCATGAACACAATTTCCACATGTTAAAACATGAGGGTTGCCAGAAGCACATGGACTCTACTGACGTGCGAATGTAGTTGCAAGCCTCTTCAGGGTCAGTGAAGGATCCGTAGCGGGCAGTGGGGATACCATGTCTCTCCATGAAGGCCTTGGAGAAACTCTTGCTGGCCTCTAGCTGGGCTGCCTTGGCTGAAGGGCCAAAACACTGTATTCCAGCAGCAGTCAGGTCATCCACAATACCTAATATAAATCAATGCAGCTTTATGAGTGCAGGGCATCTCAATAAGTTGGGGCACTGAAGGGTGTCTGCATACCTGCTGCTAGAGGCACCTCAGGTCCTACCACAACAAGTCCAACATGATGGTCCTTACAGAACTGAGCCAAGATGGCATGGTTGCTCACCGAGACCTCTGCAACACAAGACAGGGAGAACAACGTTCCTCATTATGTACAAGTTCTGTGAAACAGAGTCCGATTCAAAGCTCAGATTTTCACAACATTCTCTGTAAAACTGTGTAGCATAGTGCATTAGTACACTGTAATGTTACAGTACTTCAATTTATTACGTGTTGAACTTGTGTCAACAGTGCCTCAAGATTATTTCATCAATTCAGCCATTCAGAGCCAACTGCAGCAGAATGAGAGCAATGAATGAGTTTCAACACAGATGTAAATTCAATGGGAGGAGAGCAGGAAACAAATGTCAATCGTTTAAATCAGGGGTGGCCATTCAGTCGACCGTGATCTATCAGTCAATCACCAAAGCAGAGTTAGTGGACCACAGATCCTACGGGAAATAGTGGTGGGACGAAGAGAAAAATCACGTGGCCGATACAGGAAGTGTGTCGCGCTAAATAGTGTTCATGAGGAATTGAAGTCCAACGCCACCTGACTGAAAGCAACAGACCTACAACACAAGACCTACTAAAAAATAACCAGAAAACAGATCCACACCTTTCATCAACTCACAACTTATTATACACACCACCCCCATCTGTATGGTGTGAAAGAGAAGGCAGGCGAACTGGTGTTTAAGAGGAGAAATAGCCTGGGAGCACAGACACTAGAAAAACAAAAAATGTATGAATGACTCCATTTTTACTCAGATATTTTGTGTGAGTGAACACTTCAGTTATCAAAATTCCAAACATGAGTTAAAAATGTAAACTCAGAATTTCATTACAGACAAATTTGCTATATTTTACATACCAACTCATTTTAGCATTTACACAAACAAGGTTTTAAGCAAATTTTAAACAACTTCACTAAGCAAACAAATCGAGCAAATGAAATTACACAATGACGGGATCAAATTTTCAGTACAACACTAACAATTAGACAAAGTATTAAATATTATTTCACAGGCTGACATTGGGTTTGCAGCATGTAAGCTTTTCCATTCTATTCTAGATTATTGAGTGACCAGAAGAGTGTCAATACACTCCTTTAAGTATCTTGATCTGATCACTGACGGCAAACGTGCGAAACTGGATTGATCAGTTTGTTTCACCGCTATCAAAACTATCAACAGTAAACTGACACAGCACTCAGCATGTGAGGAGTTATCACTCTCAACAATATAGTCCGTTACGGTGACTTGAACCTGAACAATTCCCCTGATGCCCTGCAGCTCAGTCCACCTATCACAGTGGTGGAACAGTAAAACAGGTTTATGTCGCCAAGATTGAGTGTCGACTCAATCACATCAGACCTATGACAATAACAGGCGTTTTATTTACATTATGGTACACTAATGTGCTGTTTCGCACACAACAATACAACGGCCAGCTCTCCAGTCTCCACCTCCACCATTGGATGTTTTCAATTCGCAAACGCAGTGTGCGTGTCCTTGAATTAGTCAAACATCTTGGATGTTGGACTTTAGACGTCTGTCCTACATCACTTGTCAGTTGGAAAATTGATTTATTCATGCTCCAAGAGTGAGTATATGATGCTTTGCCGATCAAATGAAGCAGTGTCTTGTATCCAATCACTTTCTACCTCAGTCTGTCTTGGATTTAATAAATCTGATGTGAAACCTTCAGAGTTGCAAATAAGTTTTCTGGATAATGTTTTTACTGTTACTCAGGATTTCACAGTTCCTGACTTCCTTCTGTGGTCTTGACCTCTGACCTCTAGTTGCAGTCAGAAATTAATGGACAATCAACAATAATGGTGAACATAATAGCTCTGGTATCGAATCGGAGGAATATTGGTGTCTGCAAATTCAAGCGTTGGTATCGGCTCAGAAGTCCAGAAATGTGGATCGGTGGATCTGTATTTGAAGATGCCTTTTGTATTGCGTCTCAGCCATCAAATTGCAGCCTCTTTTTCTGAACCTGCTGCAGTGTGAGATTGAATAACAAACAAGAAGAAAATAAACACTATATTTATAAATACATATGTGTCAGAATTTTTAACGGGCAGATCATTGAGACCTGGTCATTTATAAGTAGCTAATCCCCCAAAGTATTCAGCGTCCATTTTATTTCACTGAAGTACAGCAACAGACTGCGTAAACTAAAAATAAATTAGATTCAAGTTTGGAGGGGAAAGAATTACCTGAATTTTGGATCTTGCCACAGTTGGCAGTGCCTGCATTCCCTGGAGCTACCAGAACCTGTTGGACCTGAGGAGACTGCGCCAGTTTCCAGGCCAGCGCGTGCTCCCTCCCACCGCTTCCGACCACCAGCACGCGTTCAGCCATGGTACCTTTAGTGGGCAGAGAGGAACAAATGAGACCTTTAGGTAAAGTTCACAGCAGCAACACCAACCCGTAAAATAACCATGTAATTGTGCGCAGCACTGAGACGAAGCGGTGACCTTTTCCGAGGCCGTAACGTCACTCGGATCCAATCAAGAAGAAGAATGACTTATCATGAGGCAGACACAAATCAAACAGCCTGGTTTACATGGTACAGAAAACCATTATCAGCCTGGTGCTCTGTCCAATACAGTGATTGATCCAGGTCTTTCTAAAGCAGAGGATTTACACTGACAGTGATAAATGATAAGTGCTAAAGTTAGTTTTAAATCCAAATGTGGCAAAGCACGACTTGTCCTCAGTGAGAATTAAATAGGGATTATCTGGCCTCATATAACAAGTCAGTTTCAGAGGCAAACAAAAGGCATAACAACAAACTCATAGGAGTCAGTGGCTGGAGTCAGTGTCAGTACAAGGTTGGTACATATGTTTTGCTTGTCGTAGCCCGCAGATTCTTATCATATCGGCCTATGCAACTGTTGACATCATTGACTGCCCAGATATGAATCCCAAATTCCAAAGCAGCGAGCACATTTCTCTGGCAAACACGCTGCGGTCAGAGTTCACCACTGTCGAGGCAAACCGAGTCGCTGCACGGAACATCCAGGAGCACAAAGAGCCAAGTGTCCGTCTATCGGTGTGGTGATTGAAATCATTCGGCTCTCGTTACTCACGTGCTTGTCAGACACATGACTCAAACTTGCAGAACAAAGCAAGTCCACGGGTTTTCCAAACCACACAGCTACTACCAAGTGGTTTTTGAAGTCACACCAAAGGGGTCGAGGCTTTCTTCTCTAAGTGACAGTTTATCTCGCGCTGGCTACACCCGCATGTTTACTTCCAAAACTTCTACGTCCAACTCGGTTTCAGCATCTCGAATGGCTGTTCACACGCCAACTTCAGTCGCAACATGTGGCAAGTCGTTTTCCGGCTTTGCTATGAAAATGCTGAGATGCAACAAAGTGAGCTCAAAGTCAGATAAAGAAGCATTAGACGACGAAGCGGAGCACGCTTTACCTGTGTGTGGATGTAGAGCAGGAAATAGACGGAGACCGAGGTCACAGATGCTACCGCTGTGCCTCGCGAAGACAGTCGGACTGCTAGCTGTCACGCACCGGCGTGCACGCGCCACGCCGCACACGCACGCGCCCGCACACAAGTAAACGCACGAACAAAACCGAGTGGACGCACTAAGCGCCTAAGTGGTGAATGACGCCCTAGCTTTCGCTGCCGCCAAAACTTGTTTCGAAAAGTGTACTAAACATTCAAGTTCCCGTATCCTGCTGCTGCTGGCGCGGGGCATTATGGGGGTTGCAGTTTATTTCGAATGACATAAACGTCTTACATCAGAATCAAAATCAGAAAAACTTTATTAATCCCAAACGAAATCCGTTCGTAACATGCTCTGTACTCAACATATCACAATAATTTAAAAACAAATAATATTATAAAGTGCAAAAACAAAGCTATACTAAAGAGCTTAGAAACCATGTGAACAATGTGCCAGAAAATGCAGTTCCTTCATTGTGATTTTTTTCAGAGATGAATTGTTGGTTTTTATTGCCACAGGGAGAAAGGAGCTCCTGTGTCGCTCGGGCGCTTGAGATGGGTGGTCTCAGTCTGTTGGTCCATGTGCTGCTGTACTGGACCAGGAGCGGATGGAGGGGTGGGTGATGTTGTCCAGGATGCTCCTTAGTTTCAGGAGCATCCTTCTCTCCATAACCGTCTCCAAGGAGTCCAGTTTCACCCCCACCACATCACCAGCTTTGTGGATGAGTCTGTTGAGTCTGTTAGTGTCCGCCACCGTTGATCTGCTGCCCCAGCAAACCACAGCCAACAGAATTGCACTGGACACCACAGACTCATAAAACATCCTCAGCATTGTCCCGCAGACCTTGAAGGACCTGAGCCACCTTAAGAAATAGAGACGACTCTGTCCTTTTTTGTTAAGGGCCTCAGTGTTCCGAGCCCAGTTCAGTTTATTGTCTATGAGGAACCCAAGATATTTATAGTCCTCAACCACATCCACGTCCGACACACAGCCCTGGGGGGCATCGACCAGCATCAGTTTCACTCCCAGCAGAGCTGGCCTGATGGTATACACGACAAGTTCTATGATATTTTTTCTATTAGATCACATACCCTCTTAACTGTTGCGTTGCATACCATTCAATCTTCTTCTATTAAACGTGATAGAAAAGGAGCAGAGGGATGAACAGTCCTTATAAACCCTGCCCCTTGTTCTCACTTTCACTTTTGTTTTACAAACTGTGGTAGTGTGTATACTTGTGTCTGTGTAAGAGCGTTTTTAGTATGTTGTCTTAGTGTCAGTCATTTTTGTTTGTTTCTTTCACCAGTTTAAGTTTTAGTTACTACAGCAATTGAGCCACAAAGTGGTCGGCCATGTAAACTGACAGAGAGGGGTCACTAGATGCTGTCCCACAACAGTCAGAGCTTCAAACTTCATGTGGCCTTCAGATTAGCCCAAGTACAGTGCACAGAGAGCTTCACAGAATGGGTCTCCATGGCCGAGGAGCTGCATCCCAGCCATACCTCACCAAGTGCAATGCAAAGCACCAGATGCAGTGGTGTAAAGCAGGCCACCACTGGACTATAGAGCAGTGGAGACGCCTTCTCGGGAGTGGTGAATCACACTTTTCCATCTGACAATCTGATGGATGAGTCCCGGTTTGGAGGTTGCCAGGACAAAAGGTGCCTTTTGAACTGCATTGTGCCAAGTGTGATATTTGGTGGAGCAGGAATTATGGTGTGGGGGTGTTGGGTTTGGCCCCTTAGTTCCAGGGAAAGGAACTTTGAATGCTTCAGGATACCAAAACATTTTGGACAATTCTATGCTCCCAACCTTGTGGGAACAGTTTGGTGCGGGTCCCTTCATCTTCCAACATGACCGAGGACCAGTGCACAAAGCAAGGCTCACAAAGACATGGATGACAGTAATATTACAGTTATGAAACAACTGAAAAGTAGCATAAAGAAAGAAAGCAAGAGGCAGTCATTTGTCTCCTCAAATATGCAAACAGTGCTGTTCACACACATATAGGAGGCATGAATTTACACTGAATTTTATTCAGGAGAACCTTACAGACGGTAGCAGCAGCTTGTATTTACACTTTTTTTTTTTAAATGAAGGTAATACAAATCTGTTTGCAGTTCATTTGACTAAAGAGGATCCAGTTTTGTCTCCACTCATGACTGTGACATTAGAGGAAGTTCTGCACTAGCAAGGAGTTCCTCCCTGAATATTGTCTCCTTCAGAGCAAAGAGGGTGACGCCTGAACTATATGCTGCAGGGATCTTTATGTGGGTCAGCGTGGTCTCTCCGTGCTCCTTGTGTTCCAGGACCACCCGCCTCACCTGCCCTGGAGGTCACGAGGACAAGTGAGGATTGTAGAGTGCCACTAAAATTCTAATATCTGCCTTACCTTCCACATCGAGGTCTTTCCAGCGCGGGTCGTCCAGATTCTCAGTCAGGCTAAAGGGACCGTGCTCTGGCTTGAGGCGTTGCAGCACATCTTCACTTCGAACAAGCAGCACTGACTCACTGCTCAGCCGCTCGCAAACATCCTTCACAGGTACTGAAATGCAGATTCCACACATAAAGATTTCGAGGCAAAGGCTTGCAATAAGAGCCTGCGTTTGACTGACCAACATCTAAAGGGTTGGTCATGAAAACAGCATTAGGGGTCACTCCAAATATGAGCTGATGATGCCACGCGTCGGGAACCTCCTTATCCTCCGGGACAGCCAGTTGCATGTTCATGGTCGCCACAGGTACAGCACCTTTCCGTATCCAGCTCGCCAGCCAGGAGACCAGCCTGACCCTCCGCTGAGGATACAGGTGGAAGAAGCGGCCGATCACCTGCCCTTTACTGGCTTTGCTCGCTCCTGCGATGAGCTGAGTGTGAGAGGCACCTGGCAGATAACAGTGTTGTAAAACGATTGAAAAAGACTTCTTTCCAAGAGATACTACAGGCTTATTTAATTGAATACACTGAATCTATATTTTCATCTGTGAATCAATATTTACCTGCCTCACTGCGGGACAGCAGGTAGTCATCCAGTGGGGAGTCGTTTCTTCTCAAGCGGGTTTGGACACAGCGATCGGCCTCTTCTGGGGCCACATCCAGCCCCAGCGCCTTCAGCACGTCCACAACAGCTGTGGCCCCGCAGGCGGAGGCGCCGATCTGCACCGTCTGTTTCTCGAACGCGTCCTGGATGGACCACAGCATTGCGCGGTCTGCTCTTGCCTCCCGGTCTCCATAAAGACGCTCATGTTTTGAGTCCATGCTGGAGCTTCACCTGAACAGAACATTGAAACGGACATAACTAAGAAGGGATGTGGCGATTTAAACACAAACGCATCTATGAAACACCAACCAATTTAGTAGCCAAGTTAAAGGGTCAACAGAGTCATAATACCTAGTGTTCTCTGACAGCCTCCTTGAACACACTTCATAATGATCGCCACTCACCAACGAACTTGCTGTTCCACATTAAACCTAAAGTCAACTCGACTCCAGCAAGTACACATGACAAGCGCATGCGCACACCACATGTGGCTTTTAACACTCACGCTTTGTCGGTCGACGACAGAAGGCAACATGCACTTATTGCCCTCTGCTGGCTGTAAGAGTCATGACAGACGAACCAGTTATTTAATTTATTTGTTGGAACAACGATGATCGCGTCGACAAGCATTACAAGAACATGGTTATTGTATTTATGTACCACATTATATGTAGCTCCTTTGTGTGTGTTCACTGGTTTACTTTAGTTTCTTTGATCGAAAGAGGTGACGTCACACATTGAATCGCTGTCACGTATCCTCCGTCTGTGAGAGCGACGGGACTGAACCTCATCCCGAGAGTTGCACTGAAACGTTCCAACCGTTAGGTGTCAGTCTTGCTCCATGGACGTGGAGCCTACGACCGTGCACTTATTTTTTTACTTAAAATATAAAAAAAAAAATCTACTATTGTGTTGTTTCCTTTAGGTTTATGAGCACTGCACAGTCAGTGAAATCAGAATCAGGAAAAACTATATCAATCCCAAGGGAAATTGTGTTTGTAACATGCTCTGTACTCAACAGATCACAATAAATTAAAAAGAAATAATATTATAAAGTGCAAAAAGGTGATACAAAAGATGTTAGAAAAACAATGCACAACAAATGCAGTTCAAGAAAAGAAAATGTGAAAAATGAAAATGTGGAAGTCAAGAGGCAAACATTTCCTCATACACCAGGTTGTGTATAGTCTGACGGCCAAAAATCCTAAATCATACAGGGATCTGTAGCGGGCCCCACAAAGCCAACCTATCAGAATCAGAATCAGAATAGAATTTATTGCCATGGTCAGTGGGGAGCCCACCAACGAGGAAAGTGCTTTGAAATAAATGCTGTTAATAAATAATATAAAATAAAAATGAAAAAAAAAAGAATAAAATAAAGTCTGATCACAAATGTAACAGTCTGATGGCTAAGATCGAGAGATGGAGCGAGAGAGAAGTGAGATCACATGATCATGTGAAAGATGGTGTCAGGGAAGCGCCCCATCCCGTAATAAATTATATATATATTCATTGTCCTCAAAAAGCTATACATTGTCTGAATTTTCTCACATGGCTCTATTTCCATGAATGAAATGAATTATTTACGTCCAGATGCTGGCATAGGTTTCTGCAGCATCTGGACTGCCCAGGAACCTATGCCAGGATCCTGTTTGTGGACTTCAGCTCTGCCTTTAACACGATTCTCCCAGCTCTGCTTGAAGACAAGCTTCACCAGCTCGACGTGCCTGACTCCCTCTGCAGTTGGATGACAGACTTCCTGACCAGCCGGAGTCAGCGTGTGCGGCTGGGGACGACTGTCTCCGACACTCGGACCCTCAACATCGGGTCTCCTCAGGACTCATCTCAGATGGAGATGAGTCGGCTTACAGGAGGGAGGTGGAGCGGCTGGTGTCCTGGTGCAGCCACAACAACCTGGAGCTCAACGCCCAGAAGACAGTGGAGATGGCCATCGACTTCAGGAGAGTCACAGTTTCTCTGTCCTCTCTCATGTTGGCTGGTTTATCCATTCCTACTGTGGACTCCTTCTGCTTCCTGGGAACCACCATCACTGAGGACCTCAAATGGGAGCCAACCATCAGGTCCCTCATCAGGAAGGCCCAGCAGAGAATGTTCTTCCTGAGGCAGCTACGTAAACTACGACTGCTGATGAAGTTGCTGATGGAGTTCTACACGGCCATCATCCAGTCCATCCTCACCTCCTCTATCACTGTCTGGTACAACAGCGCCACCTCCAGGGACCACAGCAGACTGCAGCGCATCGTACGTTCTGCTGAGAAGGTGATGGGTTGCAGCCTGCCACCTCTTCAGGACCCGTATGTCTCCAGGACCCAGAGACGTGCAGGTGGGATCAGAGCCTTCGACCCTTCTCACACTTATCAGCACTTTGTTCCAAAACACTTTCCCAGTTGGTGGGCTCCCCTTGACCATGGCAATAAATTAAATTCTGATTCTGATTCTTAGCATCCGTGACTTCGATGCCATTCCAACTACAGAAACATAAAACACATAAGAATATAGGTGACATTCATCTCTGGCTGGACATAAACGTGTTGGAAGAGGCTGAATAATATCCCACAATAGACATTTTGAACAGTTGTTTACTGCCGCAGCAAAAAAAAGTTTGAGTCTTCTTGTGTCATAATTTGCATCCTGTTCCGAGGCTTGCTCAATAATGTCGGAACAAAGTCACCACTAATGACTCATTATTCTCTCTGGAGCAGATGGCTGTTCAAGCAGCACACAGACTTACTCAAGTCTTGATGATCCACAAAGGACCTTCAGCAGCCTGCTCTCTCTTTAGTCTCTGGACTGAAAGAGTCAGAGCAAATGTGTGAAACTGGATTTGAACTCCCATTCATGACTGAGGCTGAGAGACGCTTTTATGGATGGGTTCTGCTCCGTTCTTGTCAGCGTGAGCCAGTCACATGAAGACACACTTATTTACACGTGGGAGCTCAAAATGCCTCTGAAAGTCAGTGGACTGGTTCAGGAGATGTGCGGACAAAATTAAAATAAATTCAAACAAAAAAATGAGATTACACCGTGAACACCGTCAGTGGCTCTGTTACAAGGAAGTGAACTCTCATTCAAAACAGCTGGTGGGCGGTTGTGTGCGTGAGGTTGTGGATTGGATGGTGTGATTTTCACCTTCTCTTCTATTATGACATTGGTGCTGCTCGCCCCCTCGCGGGTTATTTAAACACTATCTCCACGACCTCTTAGCAGGACCTTAACTGTTGACAGCCAGGTGAGCGGATTTATAATAAATAGCCTGGGCAATTTAAACATATCCGGAATGGCACATTAGCATTGAAATGGGGAGCAGGTTTGTCAGTGGCAGGTTCTAGGTCACGGAGGCAAACAGCCAGAGGTAACAATGTACTCGTTCCCACACCACACCTCCTCTGCCGCCAGCGAGCGCACATCATCGGTGTCAACACGGTTTCAGTCCTGATTTGTTTTGCAGAGGAGACGGGCCACAGAGGTCTGGGAGAATCTAGCTTTCCGAACATATGGAGGAATAACAGTGGAGGATTACAAATCCTTATGTATGAGATTCACACCACAAAAGTCCCTCTGGGATTTTGTAGACTATTTTTTTATTGATTGTTGCAGCCAAAAACACCTGATATTGCAGCACATTTTGCAATCATTTATGGTTCTGGAACAACATGACGGGAAATAAAATCCTGAGCAAATAGTGTCAGTGTTGAACCTAAAAAAAGCTCCAGGTGGCAATGATTGAAACGAACCTCACTTCATTTGCCAAAAGTATTTCAAGTGCAAAGAATGCACACACAATAAAGAAATAAACGCACATGCGTGTGTGTATATATATATATATATATGTAATTTCCCAGCATGCTTTACTGACAGCAGAAGCAACAATCAGCCATACAAATGTGACTGTTCTAGAGTCCAGACAAGCGAATACAGGCTGCAGCAAATGTGGATAAATACATGGGTCCAATCCTTTGTCAGCCTGACAGTACAGCATCAGATTCCTAATGTTTACTTTGTCATTGGAATTGAAGATATGACGCTCATTCGGTCAACATGTTGGTGACATGAATGGCACTTGTGATCCCAGTTGGTGCATCGGTGGACTGAAGAAGCAGTGACAGTTTACATTGATGAGCGAGGAATATAAATCAGTTCAGGAGACAAAATGCCAGAGCTCAGCTTGAGATTCACTTCATCCTGGATTCATATTTCAGTGTCTGCCAGAAACCATCCGCTCACTATCATCACTGGTCTCTGGACTTCTCCTGCAGATATGATTTTCTCCTCCAGCTGTATCTGCCTTCAGTTGCTCCCAACTGCCCGGAGAAGCAGGAAAAAAACATCTAGTTTCAGGAGGAACTGATGCTGTGGAGTGCTGTGACACCCTGGGCATCCTGGCAGCAAAAACACATTTTTGAATCAGACAGAAATGACTTGTGTCCAAGACAAATGAACAGTTTATCTTCTCCTTCAACACCCAGGTACGATGATCATTCCTTCATGACTTGAGGGATCTTATCTTATCTTTCATGAAACCTAATCTGCTCGTCTAGATAACGGTGAAGCTCTCTTTCTGAGCTCAGCTGGTGGCACTCTCAGCTTTAAAACTGTGAAGTAAATGTCAATAAATTGGCTGTACAAATATGATGAGGACAAGCTTTGGCCACACAGGGGCAGCCGTGGTCCACATGCCAAGGTGCAGACCGGAGGTTCCCTCTCCCTCACACATCTGCTCAGCCGAAGTTATGAGCAAAATCCTGCCATCTTTTTGCTTAATGAGATTCTGGCCTCTCTCCGGTGTCACACTGAGTGCCTCTGTCTCCAGTGACTAAATCTTCTCTGGGTGTAGTTAACAGAACATTTCGACACGAGCGAAATGGAACCAACAAGACACTTGGTGTGGACGCCTCATTGGTCAGTTGGGTTAATGGAGCACAGATGGATTGAGTGTGAAGCTGCTGGAGACAGATGAAGGCTGAAATCTCTGGCTGTCATTTCAAATCTGTCCAACTCACTTTGCCAGGGAGAAGACCCAGATGTGGCCACACATGAGCTGCTCTGAATAACACCGCGGAAATATCATTAATGAAAATGAGTCTGGAGCTCGAGTCAATCATTAATTTTGCCGTGCGCTTCTCCCTCACCTGCCTCACGTGTCACAGACGAAATGAGAAGATCATGCTTCCACCTCACAGTCGGCGCAAGTGTATTTTGGGTTGTAAATCCTCACTGGAGGCAGCTGAGATGAAAACAACCGCAATGTCAACAGAGTTTTCAGTGGCAGCCGGGGATCTGTCTCAGTCATGGTGCTCACCTCACAAACACAGCAGAGCAAGTGTGGAAAGCAGCCAGAGATCAGAGAGAATGGGGAGCAATTTTCTGTATTTGATTGCAGACCTGCTTGTTGAGCTGAGCTCACATCGCTGTGATAGAGCATCCAGCTCTTACCAACAGCAAAGCAGGCTGCGATCACCCCACTCTAGGGGCCAGTACTCCCACTGTAAGTCACTGTAGCCTGCAGAACAAAATAGGAGGCACAGTCGGAGCCAACTGGCTCATATTGATAGGTGATAAGTCCAGTGGAAACGCTCCTGTTGATGGTGATGGGCAGAGGAGGCTGCATGAAACCCACTCTCTGTTCAGAAATCTTAGGATGTGAACAACCGTTAAATGTAACCCTCACATCATTTTTAAACCGAGAGCACCACCTACCTAGCAGTGACATGAAGACACTGTTTCACGAAGCCTCATCAACCCATCAATACCTGTTGGTCATCATTGTGCGGACCAAATCTGGACGAAACCTGCAGAGTCATGTTTTAATCACTTGATGCACTCAAGTGACTGTAGTACATCAAGTGCTCAAATGGAAAAGTGACAAAGGAGGAAATAGCGTCTTTGATTTGTTGTCAGACGGTGCTTTGGCTTTTTAGAAGTTTGGCAATGTATTGATACAGTTTATTAAAGGGAAGGGGGAAGTTTTGACAACCGTGTCAAGATCACTGGCAAAATTGACTGAGAAAAAAGATTTTTACGTTCCAATTGTAGTGCAAAACTAACTAGATAATGAATGTGTTGGATTAGATGGGCCTGATTTGGACGCCGTTTTCAGTCCCACCAGGAGATGGCGATGCTGTGATCGCAACCAATCACCGTAGGTGCTGCAATTATGTCCAACTTTCCCATCAATTCCACCAACCACTTAAGCCACCTTTGGCCCACTTCTCCACGCGGCATGTGCAGCATCATATTCCCTCCTTCCTGGTTGAGATGAAGTCATGTGCGACGCCTAACACTCACATTTGCCCAAGAAGATTGCCGCCAAGAGTCACAATTCCGACGTGAACGACACTGAATCCAGTCATAAATGTCCAAATTCCCATGATTGAAACGTAGAACACACGGAACTAAAAGGTGGTGCTCACTAGTGCAGCGTTAAACAAACATGGTTGACCATGAGCTCCATCTCTCTCCAGGTTATTTTTGACACTCCGCATCCAGACCCTGAGGAACATATCAGCACTTTTTTAATGAAGCTGCGGAACAACTCCGGTCATAAACACGCCAACGTTCCCCACCTTAACCTCTCAGACTAAAGACCAAAGGTCCGCTCAGCACACGGAACTTTAGCTGCAGGAAGTGAGGTCATGCCGTGTCAGAAGTGGTGCACTTGCATTCTCTGCTGTCACCAGTCAGATCCAGGACACGGCGACCCCTGTGGTCAAGGATGAGAGGTGCACACAAGTAACTGGTGAGTCAGGGTGACGGCGGTGAAATCGATCTGAAAATCGATTCCTGGAGGCAAGAGCTGAGAGAGCGGAGGGATCCACCTCTTTATACAAGCCAGACATTTTTATGGTTCTATTTCAATAAATGTCATATTTTAAATCACACTTTCCTGACATTTTGTGAGTATTAGAGCGATAAAGCCACAGAAGCAGATCCCACTCAGTGGGTAAACTTTGCAGGTTGGAATTCAAGTTTCTCTGCTTTGTCAAGTCCCTGTCTGCTCAAGGACCGCAGAGAGCGTAGTTCATATTCATCACCAAACTCACTTCATGGCTCAAAAGAGGAACCAGAAAAACCGAAGTGAAAAGAGAAGATACAGTATGAATATGAAGTCAAAGGATGTTGGAAGGCTGCCTCTTCAGCAGCTTAGCAATGGTCCAGCTGGCAGCCGGCAGTCTCCACACAGCACAGATGGATCGGAACCAGACCAAGTCCTATCTGACTTCAGACCCCCCTGCTCCCCCAGCCCTCCTCAGTCATCATCTGTGTGTCCCTGTAACTGCATGTGTGTGCGAGAGCGGCTAATCAGTTTAACGTAAGAGAAGCTGACAGTCATAAATCAGGGAGAAATCTCCTCTTCCTCTCTCCGAACGCTGGCAAGCTAACTGGGCTCCAGGAGTGCTTGAAGGAACCGCCGCCCGCCTGAACAGCTCTGGTTAATTTAATGTCGCCCAGCTCCAACTGCGCTGCATATGAACATGTGTAAAGGTACTCTGGAATGTCTGTGACAGGCGGCTGGATGGACACTTCGCTAAGAGAAGAGGTGGGACATTTAGAAAGGAAAGTAATTCGGATAAAGTAACCGCGCACGTGATCAGTCAGCTGAGTTTTCTGTTTCTCTACGAGGTCATCCAAAGCTTCCTCACGCTCCAGGGTGCAAATCTCCATGAAGATAATCGCCACCAACCAGAGTAAACATGGAGGAAGCCGGGCAAATAGAAGTTATGGATGAAGCTGCAGGCTGAGCCGCTTCTTTGGACCCACTCAGCTCAGCGTTGGTTCACTTGCAGGATTCTATTAAAGAGATGGATGCGGAGCTGAGCCGTGTCACAGGGCTCCTCTGCTGCAGCCGGCGGTGACGGAGTAAATGACTTCATTAGTCCAGAAGCAGCTACACGCACGCTCCCATGCACAAATTCTAAGATATGTTTCAGGATTCACAACACAATGTCTTCTTCATGCTTGGGCGACTCATGTGTGCACATCCGTAATGTAGCATGGCAATACGTCTACAGTTGAAAAACAGTAGAGGACAGATAAATACCCAGCCAGTGTACCTCAATAAGACATTTGTTATTTGGAAAATAAATGATTTTGTTTCCACTTCAAAGTTGTACGCCACATTGTGTTGGTCTTTCACATAAAATTCCATGAAAATCTATTTGCGTTTGAGTCAAAATGTGAACGCTCTTGCGAGCCACAGTACCTTGAGCAGCTGCAACATAAAGGCCAATTTACGCTCCTGGACGGAGCCTTCTGTTTGTGCTTTGTGTTACTTTCCACCACTTTCCTCAAAGCTTACGGGACCAAGTGCTGCAGTACCATCGGACACCCGAGGCAGTGGTGCTGTTACTACCCGATACGTAGCTCTAATGAGACATGAAGAAGACACAACAATGGTGGAAATGATGCGTTGTCCAGTCGTCCATATATGTAACAGCCTCACCGACCACCGGCTGTTACAACACTGCCTCTTTTGTGCAAGAGGTACAGTGTCAATACTTTCCATGGAAGCGTGTGATCAGCATGGTCATGTGATCAGCGATGGTAACAAGGTTTGTCACGTACGGGTACATTTTCACAAGGGAGCATCAAATGGCCACAAAGGACTTTAACAAACATGGTGAGTGTGGAAGAAGCATTGGTACAATTACTTATTGGGTAGCAACAGCAGTACTGCCCCCTATGGTGTCCAGTGGTCTGTATCCGTAAGCTTTGTGGAAACATGCAGAAATATGGAGGAAATGAACTCGTGGATAAAAGGATCTGTCCGGAGGCGACTTTCTTTTCTGCAACATTCCTGAGGTCAACAGCATCAATCCATTCACTTTTTCTCATGGCTCTTTGCGGCGTGAACAGAGGAGGGAGAGGTGCGACAAATGGCAGTCGACTGTCATATCATCATCCAATAAGTGGTTGGTCGGTCCAAAAGAGAGTATGATGTTTTATTTTTGTGTTGAAGCTTTGAGTGAATTGTTTGCATTTAGGGGATGACAGGGATTTTCAGAATCAGAATCAGAAAAACGTTATTAATCCCAAGGGAAATTATGTTCATAACATGCACTGTACTCAACAGATCACAATAAATAAAAAGAAATAATGTTATGAAGTGCAAAAAAGCTATACTACAATGTGCAAGAAAATGCAGTTGAAGAAGATCCTTCATTGTCATTTTTACAGAGATGAATTGTAGTATGAATTGAGCAGCAACGCAGCAAACAAAGCTCAAGGTAAACACAAAAACTACAATGAATCTTACACTGTGCAGCGATGCAGTCGGCCATTCAGAGGCGCCGAGCTGCTGATGGAAAACCACCGAACAATGTTAGATATCTTGGTCTTCATTGTCACGGTTCCATGTGTCCATTCCAACAGCAAACTGCAGTTACTAAACAGGGATCATGAAAACAACCTTTTTTGCAAGCCATTTTATCTATCTATCTATCTATATATATATATATATATAGCTATAACAATTTATTAAAACCTTTAATCTCGATTAATCGCACTGAAGCTGAGTTAACTCGGTGAACTCGGTTCTAAATGATGCTTAAAGGAAAGCATTATTGGCCACTCTGCTGGCCAACAATGTTTTCCTCATGCAAACATCTGTTTACTCCTAACAACCCAGCATGACAGATACTGGTACTATTACACTGCGTTCTTTAGAATAACCTCAGAGGCACTGAAGAGGCTCAACACCATGCAACATGGGAAGCATTATTGGCCCCCCTGGTGTTGATAACATCTTCCTTTAAGCTACATTTAGAGCAGATGCGAAATGAGTAGAGTGGGTTACCTCGATTAACCCACAATTAATTGAGATTAAAATGTAATCTGTTAACAGCCGTAGTTTTGGGCATTAACTACTGTTTGTTTAGTAAATTCACAGCAACTAAAATGAAAACAGTTTATTCAAACGGCGTCCAGGAGGAGAGGAGCCACCGTGGGCAGAGATGCAGCAGTTTGCCCCAGGAACACGTCTGACCCAGCAATGTTACACACCTCGGTCGCTGGAGAGTAATTGAGGTGAGACATCTGACAAATCTTAGTGGTGACATTCTTCATATAAGCTATCTTTCTGGACAGCCACTGCTGTGCTACTGCATCTGCATCTTGCCGATGAGTCCACACAATCTTTTTACTGACACAGAATGATGCTGAACTTCTGCTGCAGGGTGGAGCATCACCACAGGAGGAAGACAGCAGGTCTGGAGGTAGTTGCATAAAATGATCAAAATAAGCATAGCATCCACATTGCCATAAAAGTTAGTCCGTCACATTTGTCCGTCACAGCACCTGTTTGTCAACTCCTCCCTCACTGTTTTCACTTGCTTCTTTGGGAACGTTCCTAAAACACCATTTGCTCTTGAAAGGACGCAGATGGTGAACAGAAATCTATATATTTTCATGCCTTCCCTATGTGAGAGACGTGAGGAAGGAGCCGTGGCTGTGAACAATATTAATTCAATTACATTTATGAGGCCTGAAATGATACAAGGATTGAGAGATGTGAAATATATTTTTTTATTCCAAGAGTCTGAACGACGTCAGGCTTGTGCAACTTATTTTAAGAGTTTCAAAAATCCTTTCTGTGAACTGTAATGGGTTTTCATGAAAAGCATGGTTGATACATCTGCATTTTAAAAACTTGAACTATGATAAGAAACACATTCTTAATGAAAGACAGATGACACCGGTGTTTTTTTAATGTCAAGGAATCAAACCACATAAAAAATATGTTTCATTGAGCTTCACTATCTTTCAGTCAGGCTCTTCAAAATCTCACTGATCATGTCCAAGTTACGTGTCTCAGGAGATGTCCTTGATGAAGATGAAAGCAGACTTTGATGGGATTTGGCACAGAGCATGAATGTCTGTTTATAATGTTGCCATCCCATGCTGCCTCGTTCATCCACGCTGTCTATTCATCACCTCTTCCGATCTTCTCCTCCCTTCCAAATCCCAAACCCACACACCCCTTTCTCACCAGTTTGACTTACAGCCACAGCTTTCCCATCGGGAAAAGGACTTCAGGTCACTCAAGGTTATTATCATGTCCAAGAGTATTGAAGGGAGGGTGGTTGAGGGTTCATGAAACAGTGTCCTGATATTCAGCTCTCTGCTGTAAAAACAACACATTCAATGAAACCTCTTTCTAAAGCATCTGGTGGCCTCTGGACATTCGGACACTGTTTTATCACCCCTGCAACACCGTTTCATGGTGCCTCATTTACCGATCAGGAGTCTAGAGAATGACCTCGCTGCAACAGTCAGTGGCTGTCGTGTTTTATTTGGCTCCCCGCTCATGTTTTGCTCTCCCTCCTGACTGAGGTTGGTGCACTGTAGCTGGAGGCAATCTGTGTAATCAGACCCCGCCGTCGGCACAAAGGAGTGCAGTGTTTGGGAACTATTTGCCGGAAGATCGCGTCTCCAGACCTGGTACACACTACTCTCACATGTAACGCATTGTTTTGGTTTTTATAATGTTTACCTGAGTAGTGCAAGAGTGAGAGCAGAAATCACACGCTTTTGTTGGGACTGCGCTTGAGAATTCAGATCTGGTGAGGCGAGAGGAAGGTGCACGTGACCAGGGACCCTCTCCACGTCCATTCACTGTTTCATCAAACTCAATATAGCGTCGATCCTTGTGAGTGCAGGGGTCTCCAGCTGAAATGACTGGGCGCTCGCCAGAGGCAAAGTTTCGGTGCAGAGGCGTGATGTGATTTTGTTTCATCTGGTGCTGTTATTGATTGTCATCTTGGAAGATGAAAATCAGATTGTGTTTGATTGCCATTGTCCCCTGGCACAGGAGCTATGGTATCCATGAATGGAAGCCGAGCAGTGGAACCGTGAGCATACTTGCAACAAGCTTCTCAAGGTTGCCTGTTCGCCTCCGGTGTATGTCTCTTGTGCTTTTATTCTTAAAATCAATCGATGCATTTTACCGTGATCCTGTTCGAAATACTCAACTAAATAACAAGGCCATTTTGTGTATTTTTATCAATCATTTATCAATAATCCCAAAAGATCCTCATCAAACGTATGCCTTTCTTTTGATATCATTTTAGTAAACAACGTCAACAGCCTGAATCCTGGTCCTCCTCCCTCCACTGCCACAGAAACACCTGCAGGTTCTTGGATGAACAATTCATCCAAAGTTCACGGCTGCTTCCTTTTCACTTTTTGGTGAGTGATCTCAGCTAAACAAATCAGGCTGGTCACAACAATGACCCAGCTCTGACTGGGAGGATAGGATGACAGCTGCAGTATGGAGGAGCGGTGCAAGAGTTGGGAAAGATTCTGCTTCTCATTTGTGGTTAATTTTCCAGTCCTACTGTCGGTGTCAGGATGTGACAGTCGTATGTTGCGCCTACATAACGTGGCGGCCCGTAGCCCTGGGACCATTTGAATAATTTGATTTTTACTTGACTCATTCTGGACCAAACATTGCTACTGCCTCCAAGCATCACAGTCGCCTAAACTTGAAGACAGCAAATGTACTATCGATGGATTCAGTTGTTGATTTTTGACAAAGTGAATGGGAGGACTCACGTCAGGAGCAATATAACTCAACGTCTTTATCATTTTTAAAGCTGCAACAGCTTCACAGACATTCACCACTATCGTCTCACTGGCCGATCTTAAATGGATGCTGCCACTCTGCCTCTCACCCTGCCTTTGGGAGCTGGAACTTTGCAGTGTCTGTGCAACTCCGTGACGTCAAAACACCTCACTGTTGACTGTGAAGGTGCAGCGTCAGAAGAAATGCTGCTGTTTTGTTTCGCTTTCACTGAATTGATTTTCTTTGGTACGATAGAGGTGTTGCTTTGTTCTTTTTCTTCCAAGGGTTTTGCTTTCTGTGACTTGTTTGTGCAGTTGCCTGTCTGGGCCGGCGGAGATCCCCAACACAACATGGACTGCCACCTCTACATCTCACCTATATAGGTTTGCATTGCTACATCAATGATGTTTTATTTTTATAACTATTATTATTATTATCGTGATGGGTAGATGAGGGTTCATGACACACATTTTCAGAGGCCACCAGGTGGCACTGTCTGCCGTAAAATGTTTGGACTTGAACAACTAATTCAATGAAACCTCACATCATTTCTAAGGCGCCATCTAGTGGCTTCTGAAAATGAGGACACTGTTTCATCAACCCTGCGATACTGTTTTATGAGACCCCGTCTACCCATCACTAATTGCAGCTATAATATATGGCGGGTTTACACTAGGGAGCACTGGTGATATAGTAATAAATAAAACTTTCCAGAGCCACGTGTTGCACTGCAGGGATATGTGGGAGCCTTTCTTGGAATTATACGTGGTTTACTCAGCTTTAAGACAGAAAACAAAGTCAGGGCAGCATCGACAGTTCAATTCTGCTCCTACATAATGACACACACACAAAAAAACCACACAACACGCAAACTAACTGTGAATTAGAGAGCGGAACACGAACTAAGCGGCTCTAAATGATTCGAAAAATAAAGCCCGAACAGAAAGGGAACCCGTAACAAAATGTAACAGGAACAGATTCTGCCTCTCTCACACTGCAAAACAACAATAAACAATGAACAACAAATCAAATAAACTATGGAGCCGCAGACACACACACCTGAGCAGAGCTCTTTTGCTATAGCAAATGGAAGAGCGCGCTTTTATAGCCACCACACGATGGCGCTGTTGCTCTTCCAACAAAGTTTGAAAAACAACAGGCAAAGATGATCAGAACAATTATGAGAATAGAAATTTATTTTGGCAATCTTTAGCAACAATAAAACGTTACACCTTCATATAGCTACTTGCGTAACCTTATTTAAGTGGGTCAAATGTATAAGTGCTCGGTGGCTTCTAACATCGCAAGGTTTATCAACTCATTGAAGAGCCAGAAAACATGTGTCATCGTGGGCTAGAGATGGCGTGTTCCTTTAAAATGGCAAAACACCGAACGCAGAGGCAGATGTAAGTAGTGTTGTAGTCAAGACCACTGTTTTAGAGTCTCAGTCTTGTCTTGTCTCGGGCCGGGTGGACTTGGGATTTCTGTTCAAGACCGGTCCAGACTGTCAGAGAAAACTTTATTATTAGTGAAAGAAGGATTCTGGCTTTTTGGTCAAGTTTGTTCTGTTGTCTGGGGGTCCCACCAACTAGGAAAGTGCTTCGAAATAAAGTCTGTTAATATAATAAAATAAAATAAAATAACAAAGGCTGATCACAAATTTTACAGTCTGATGGCAGAGGGGAAGAGGAACAAACAGTCCATGTCCAGGGTGAGATGGGTCGGCTCTGATCCCACCTGCACGTCTCTGGGTCCTGGAGACATACAGGTCCTGAAGAGGTGGCAGGCTGCAACCCATCACCTTCTCAGCAGAACGTACGATGCGCTGCAGTCGGCTCTGGTCCCTGAAGGTGGCGCTGCTGTACCAGACGGTGATGGAGGAGGTGAGGATGGACTGGATGATGGTCGTGTAGAACTCCACCAGCAACTTCATCGGCAGTCGTAGTTTCCGTAGCTGCCTCAGAAAGAACATTCTCTGCTGGGCCTTCCTGATGAGGGACCTGATGGTTGGCTCCCATTTGAGGTCCTCAGTGATGGTGGTTCCTAGGAAGCAGAAGGAGTCTAGAATGGAAATGCTCCGCTGCTCCCTCAGTTCGAAGGGATCATTTCAAGTGGTGAACCGTGAGTGCCCTCGGTCTGAGGAGTATGGGGACACACTACACTGACACGTGACGCGCAAAACCCAGTGTTAGGGTGAGAAATGGGACACAGCCTTAGCCTCAGTTGGTTTGGTCTTGACTAGATATAAGCATATTAAAGAATAAATTACCCACATACACGCCTCGTATTTTATTAGGCCATCCTGGCAATGTAAAAATCTCTCTGATCTGAGTAGCTGAACTTTTAAACGCCCAAGAAAACTGAACAGCGAAATTCAGCTGAGACTGTCTTTTCGTCGTCGTCTTGTTTCTGCAGCTCTTTGTTGGACTCTCTTCGGCTGTCAGCGCAGCTGTGAGTCTTCAGCACAATGCAGCAATTTAGAATAAAGCCGTCTGCGGGAACAAGTCCTGTTTTTTATCCGCGGCTGAGAAGCTGCTGGAACTAAGACGGCTAATTGTTTTTTGTAAAGAACGACTCACAAAATGCTATTGTGCGCTAACAGTTGTATGGAACGCTGTTAGTCTCTCGCCAAACGTTCAAGACGAATCCTTGCAGTGAAGAAATGATGGATAAACACTTCGAAGAGGGATTAACAACCCTACATTGAACTATGTTGCTGGGGCTGAGCTGCCACTAAACCTCTTCTACTTCTTTTCTTTTACCATAAAGGCAAGCAGATGACCTTGAAAAATGATGGATGAGAGTTCATCTGCTCCCAACTGTTTCGTTCAAGACGATGAGACTTCTACGAGACGTGTTAAGCACAAACCTTATGGCAGGATTCCACTATCATCAGGCCATCAGGACCATTTCAAGACCATGACTCTTGTGCGCGGGCGGCACCTGATGCCACATTAAATAGTGAAAAAGCATGAGAATTGTCTTCAATATGATGGTGTTTACCAAGTCCAGCTCATGCTCTTTTCCTGTGAGCTCCATTTTAACAAGAAAATCCACGCGCTTTCTGACATCAAATACCTCTGTTTTCAGTGTCCTGGTTCTTTCAGTCACAGCGACGGCAGACGTTGCTTGTGTTTCACAAGATAACACTTTGTTCACTCTGATTTTATTTAGTTTGCTGAATGTTAAACAAACTCCCATCACTTCCTCCACACACAGATGGATAATCCCGGAAGCTTCTGCAAATATTTGTCGCTCCATATGGATTTTCATAACGACAACCACAACACTGTGTGTCTGCGAAGACTCAAGTGCAGCCATTAAATACAGTGCTTCACCTCGTAACGTCGAACAGGGCTCATGTGTTCCTCTTGTGTTTAAACTCACCCTCTCATTGCCAGTTGGTTGACCCTCAGGTCTGCAAAAATCTAGATAGCGTTGCTTGCGTTCTGATCTGGTGTGTACCGACCCCGGACTGAATAAATGGACTTGTGAACTGTGTCTCTGTCTGTATTTGAGCCGCTCTGTTTATGACAACATGAACACAGAGAGAAACATTGATAGAGACACGGCTACTCGCACAAGTGACAACTACACATGCCCTGTATAGAATCTGAAACTCACAGACACAACAGAAAACTGAGGTTTTACATGTAGATATGCACACAAAACTGCAGTCAGACATATACAACAGCAAATATTGAGGCACACAAGTACACAACATGAGGTAATTAGGACACTGCTGTGAGGTCTTCTGAGTGAAAGTGCTGTCTCGGCGGTATTTCAGAACATGAAACATCCTCCGGCGATCAAATAAGCATATTTATTATTTAACAGTGGAACAGCTGGATAATTGGCAAATGAGATCCTCTCAGTAATAGTCGCATGAGAAGCCAACTTCTATTTAACCGAGGAGAATGGGGAAGCAGGGAGTGATATCAATTAAGGAAAATGATATGGGCCAAGAAAGCTGTGTAATTACACTGTTATAGAGGAGAGACTCTGCACAGTTTCAACAGAGTGAGCGAACAAAAAAACAAATACGTTTCTGAACTACATGCTGGAGAATTGTTTCTTTGTAACTGCTTTTCTTGTCATTGTTTTTTGTCACTTGTAAAATCCCAGAATTCTCTGCACAGCCTTGTCAATAGTCTAAAAGCACACTTTTCAGGTTCAGCTCCTCCTTCGTCGAGCTATGAGAAAAGACTTTGGCCACCGTTGGCTGCTAATATCTCTCTGCCTAAGAGGACACGGCCACTCTGTCGTGATACAAGTGGCAGGAGAGGTGGAGCAGCAGGACGGGCGGCTGGCACAGTAACTGATGTGTTTAGCTGGTCACTGCATGGGGGCGGCGTGAAAGTGTCACCGGCCGGCCTCTGGAACAGTGCAGTGTCAATTTGCAGTCCGATATCATCATGTATCATCTGCAGAAGTGGGTCTGTTAAATTACAGTGTTAAATAAGTGTACATCTAATCCAATCTAGTTTGAAGTGAGTCAAAGCCAGAGCCTGAACCGGCCTTTGTAACATCACTAGAGTTGGATCCTGTCTGCGCACCATTAGAATGCAGGTGGAAAAACTCTTCAGCTTCAGGATCAGAGGAAAAATGGCACGTGTTACATGACAGCTGGATGTTCTGCCAGTGAGCGTGGAAGCCTGTTCTGCCAACCAAAAGATGAAGAGCGTCATCAGGAATAGGTGAAGCAAGTTTTAAAGAAGGAGGGACGAGTGGCAGCCATCTGCGTTTGGCTGCTTTGTAGGATTATTTTGCCCCGAATGCAAATGCCCAGGGTTTTCCAACGTAACACAAGCCTTGTTTGCAACCAAGCAAAACAGCAGAGAAGCTATCAAAAACATGGGTGAGGAGGCATCAATACTCGGCGGTAAAAAACCCAGTCAGACCCACTGTTGACCCAAACACATGACATGTTTTGTACTGCTGACCCGTCTGAAGAGAGATTGTCATTCAAGTGTTGCTGTCCGTCTGTGATCCGTTCAGACACTTCATCCTCTCACAATAGTCTGAGTCATCGCTTCCACAACAACGTGGCTGGAATCAAAACAAGTCCTTGGTCTACATGAACCTGCTCCTCTTCCTCAAAACCGTTGACAAATTGCTCAGGTGGACTTTCTGGAGAACAAGTGAACTGTAGATCTTAAAACTCCTCGGCAACAGACCCGTCACACAGCACAACAAGCTTTCGTCTCCGGGTGCACAGCTGGCTATTTGAGGTCCATCAGAACCTGCTTGTCCACTTCAGCAGCCTACAGAAATTTAACCAGGTTACTGAAGTGCTCACCTGCTTCAAGTGGCGCGGCACAGATTGGACAATAAACAAAGACACAGCTTTCCATGTTATGCTACAACAGAGGGCCATGTTTCCCAGATGGCTTTATGTTCGGTCTAATCATGTTCAGAATCGTCTCATCTCTGCCTGAATATTGATGAAGATAGAATTAGAATGGAAAAACTTTCTCAGGATATGACATCCATCTTTGAACATTTCATTTCCAATTCCAATGAAATATGAGACTTTTTGATTTCCTCTGCTTTGAATTGGCGGGTTTCAACAGCTGGCAGATATCTACGCCACAGTCTCCATCATGATTTAAATCATAAAGGTTTGGGCAGTAAGACAGGGGAGAACTGTGAAGTTAAGCTTCCGTTCAAACACAAATTTCTTCCAAAGAACAACATGTTTGCTCAGCAATGGCGTTACCTCCCCGACAGTACTAGACCCAGCAATGTCGCGCCACAATGGTACACAGAAGAACACAACTGCACATACGATAAAACATTTTCTTGATTCTCAGAGGCCAAGAGGTCGCACTCTTTTCAGATAACGCTACCCATAATAATTCCTACGTATTGAGACATAGTTATAAATCTTAGTGGCAAATGCAGTTCAAATTCAACAGTGTCTTCCTTTGAGGAAATTTATATTACATTGATGTTGAGAGATTTGCCTCATTTCCTCCTGGGGCCACGACGGGACACTCACTACGGAGCACTATTCATGATCGTGGAGAGAATAACTTGCTCCAATAAATGAAAGTGAAGGAACTTCTTTCAACTCATCCACGTCAGTTCTGCAAGGCGCTGAAATTGTGTCCACAGGAACAAAAGATGGGCTTGTTTCGTCATCATTGTCATCAACTTATTTTTCAATGTAACATCTACATTTATCTTTTGTGCGTGTTCTTTGCACTTGAAATACTCATTGCTTTTTGCAAATGAATCACATTTGGTTGGCTTGCAGTCTGAAGCTTTTTTACGCTAGAAACGGACACTATTTTTTACCAGCTCATTTGCAAAGGTGTGCATTTCCTGTCATGTTGTTTCGTGACCATAAATGAATTGCATTTAAAAAAAAAATCTGCTGCAAAAGCAATCATTTTAGGTGAAAAAAAAAAGCATTATTTGTACATTAAGTTAGAAATCTCTCAAGCTGTGAGTGTGCTGGGATTCAATTTCCATAAACATCGCCAGAACCATTATAATCAAATGACTCTCCTGTCGGCTCGACATGGAGGCGGTGAGACTCTGTGCTTGCATTTAACAGTATTGTTAAGTGCACATTTGGAACCCAGGGTGAGACAGGAGTCAGCCTTCTATGTTGTCTTTCAATCAAGTCGCTGAACAAGCAACAAAGTAAATGAGAGCTTACAATCGTCACTCGCCGTCACCACAACAAGACAGAAGACAAGTACTGCGAGTTGTCCTCACCTCAGATATGAACTGATGACGGACCTCTGCCACGGCTGTAACAGAGTGTGACATTTCACAGCCAAAACTAAACATGGAAGAGTGTTGTCATGTTTATTTTAAGGAAAATAGCAGAAACAAGCTGCGTAATACGGAGCGTCTTGATTGATCCACGCTGCTCTCTCAACACATTGAACACAGTGAGAGAGATTACTGACGATGGAGAAGATTTTAATCATTGAAGTCCAGATCCAGACGTCAGAAATGATCCATGAACAGTCTGGTAATCTTCAGTAACTTCATCAGCGTCTTTCCTCCTCGCTGTCCTCCTCATGCAGACAGCTGCGCTGCAGACAGCTGCACTGCAGCGAGGTCACAGCAGTGAAAACAGTTACTGTAGAGCGCTGCATTGTTCATTGAAGCAAATCTGTCTGTCAATAACATCAGATGTTTATCTAGCTAATAAACACCACACACATTGCGAGTCCCAGTCCGCTGCGCTCCTCCTCAGCACCAGTCCTGCAGCTCCAGGCTGCACACCTCAGTGTTCAGGGAGTTTGCCAAGTTGTTTTTGAACAATGTTGTCCGCCCAGACAGCGATCAGACCCTTTACTGTCCAGCATCTATTATGTTTGTGTGGAGTCGCACTGTTTACGCAGTTTCCGAGCCACCTGAGGCAAGAAGCTCACCCCCCGTGGAGAGTTTCCCGAGACAAAGTGCTGCTCTCAAGCCGGGATCAAATCCGCAACCAAAACCTGACTCGCTTGTGTTCACTTTTGAGCCTTTTGAGCCGAACGGGCTTCGTCTTGATACTGAGTCTGCAGTGTGAACACAACAAACATCAAAGACGTCCAAAAAGCATAAGTAAGTCACAAGCTGTCAAACAACACAAAATAAATCAGTAAAAAAAATACCATAATATATAAGCAAATATCATGACAAAAAGAATAAATAAATTAATAAAATATAAGTACTTACAAGTCAATAGATAATGCATAGCTAATAATAACTTAAAAAATGCATAAATGGATAATAAACAAAGAAATGATTTACAATGGACAAGTCAGTCCCATCAGACTTCAACGTTTAGACGTTAGACTTTAACTTTACCGTTTAACATTGCCTTGACATGGCCTTCTAAGTCACCCTTGCACACTAAAGTCCAGTTGACCACCGCAGTCCGTGACGCAGAAGGTAGGGACGGTGTTTTGTTCAGAGACTGGCAGCTCCCTGGAGCAGCGGCTAATGCTCATTTTCCCTGATAACCGTTGCGGTGACCGACGGCTCACAATTGACTCACACTGCCTTCAGTTGCGATCGACTCAGTGGTGGACCCCTGGCAAGACCTTAAATCTGTCAGGGTACCTTTTGGTACCATTGGACAGACGGTTGGGAATAAACATTGACCATTTTGGACCAACTGAACATTCTTCATAAACACCTGAGCATTGCCGATCATGACCCGGTGTGCGTGTTCTTCACACGGGAACTTCCTCAGCTCATCTCACGCTGGTACCTCAAACATGGCAATCTTGGTGTTGGCCCCCGACAGTCAACAGAAATCTTGAACAGTCACTTGATTATTTTTCGTGATTCTGCTTTCCTGTGACGCCTGCTGTGTCGCAGTCAGCCACTTCTGCATTTATTTGACTGGCTGGTTCGGCTATGGACAGTGTTTGCTCAGGCTTCCTCTAGTGATGTTCACAGCCTTCCCACCTGCTCTCAGCACAGCTGCGGGTCAGTATTTCGGCGGCTCGCCCGATCTCTGGAGCTCAGTTGTCTCTGTGCAGTGCGTCGAGCTCATTACCCTCCAGTTTATTAACTCTCCTAAACCTTTTATGACAGTGTGCCAGTCTTCATTTGGGCTTCTCCTGCTTCTTCTCTCCGACATCAGGAGTTACATTTCTTGGTGGGTTTCTTCTAAGTGACCAATTTGTACTTCAATTTAATCTGATTTTAGAAATGGCAGACATCAAATTAACAGTCCTTTTTTGGTTAGAATAGAAAATCTTCATAATCATCGATTCATCACATTTTTTTTAAAGATTTGATCGTGTGATATTCCACTTTCATTTTAGCCTTGTCTGAAATGCTACATGTTCACATTTAACATCCCTTGTGTTCTGGGCTCACTGCTGATCAGAGGCCTGAGCAGTACCAAGATCGTCCTCCTTCAAACCTTTGGTCATGGAGAGCAGTGGCAGTACCTGATGGGAGGTGTGTTACCAAAGGTGCCATCTCGATGATCACCTGACCAGTGTGTAGTCTCTGGGTATTGTACTCTGAAACCTGCACTGCAACGGTTCTCTCTCTCTCATTTCTCTCCCTCTCCACTCTACATAACTACGTACGCACATTTTGACCAACCATCAGTGACTTTTAGAGAAATCAGCTCCAATACTTCACTTCAAATAGCCGGCTAGGTAGTTGCTGTTCATGCCATTGTGTATGTAGCGATGTCACTCGGAGGACGGTCTTAAGCACCAGAGAACCTGTGGAAAGTACTGCTGGTTAAGGACACACACAGTCGAACAGCACTGTGAGCGCTTCATTTTATTGGTCTAATCTCATAAGGCTTTATATCTGGCCGGCAAGAAGCCATGTAGTCCTAAAATTGCAGCGATTTATTATCAATTCAGACATCATATCAATTGTGTGCAATTGCACATGCGCGCATCTTAGAGCATCTTGCTGCTTGTGGAACTGCGGATGTGGATATGGCACCTGAAGAGACGAACCAAGTCAGTTTGGTCAGTTTTGCAGTTTGGAGAGAGATTTACTTTTCATGATTAAAAACCAGTGGTCAATTCTGTAAATGTTAAAACCCCCTCTGCTTCCTTAGTTCTCTGTCAGATCGCCGTGCTCCGTTACGCATCACAATCAGAATCAAATTTATTGCCTTGTGTTCAGTGGGAATCCCACCAACTAGGAAAGTGCTTTGGAACAAAGTGCTGGCAAAAAATAAAATAAAATAAAATAAAATAAACAACAAAGGCTGTTCAGGAACTCAACAGTCTGACGGCCGAGGGGAAGAAGCTGTTCCTGTGACGGGAGGTTCTGGTCTGGATGGACCGTAGCCTCCTGCCAGAGGGAGGAGGAACAAACAGTCCATGACCAGGGTGAGAAGGGTCGAAGGCTCTGATCCCACCTGCACGTCTCTGGGTCCTGGAGACACACAGGTCCTGAAGAGGTGGCAGGCTGCAACCATCACCTTCTCAGCAGAACGTACGATGCGCTGCAGTCTGGATGATGGATGATTGAATGACATGCAACATTGTAATAGAATTCTATACATTGTTACTGACAAAAACCCCTTCAGATTGTGTGTTCCACTCCATCTTCCAATGACCCCAGCAGACTCACTGTCACTCCCACTGCACCAGCAGAGCCCACTGCCTCTCTGTAAAGTGAGGTATCTTCATGTGACAGTCTCCCACCGGGCTTCTCGGAAGACTCGGGAGACTTGCTGTTGGGATTTAGTAACGTGAGAATTCACTATGACCAGACATGACGCGAACGCTGATCGCACTTGCACAAGGGGTCTGTTGTCCTCAGCCGTGATGTGGAGACTGAACTCGCCTCATGGACTTTGAGACGACAGAAGGTCATCAACCCTGGAGTGCAGCATCAACGTCCCTGCAGTGAGCTGACGTTCGTTCCTGCTCCCGTCTGGACAGATCACATCTGCAGAAACCCAATCTCTCGGATAAACACTGAGAAGTGAGAGGTTGTCTCAGGTGAATCGCGTACTTTGCTTCAGTCTCGCTCAACAACGCAGTTTTCACATAACACTTTGCCATCTCACCCCCATTACCACGCAGGTATCATGTAGTTAATGTAAGGAGCTGGTGCTATAGATACTGTCATGGGCACCTAGATAAAAGCTCCTCTGTGTGCCACCCCACCAATACACATCTCTGATAAGCAGTTTTTTGTAGTAGTAATGAGTCCCTCCTGAGTTTCACAGACCTTTTAATTGATGTTAAAGTTGTGATCATTTATGGTTCTGGAACAACATGAGTGGAAATCAGGGCCTATGCATTGGGCTAGTCAGAAAATAGTGTCAGTATTTAGCCTAAAAAGCAACGAGTATTTCAAATGCAAAGAACACGCACACAAAATAGATAAATAAATGTACATGCTAAATGAAAACTGTCCATCTTTTTTATGATGATGTTCTGTGAGTACTTCCCAGCTGACAGCATGTAGTGTGCGCTTGTTGCTTTGCTACAGAGCTCCTCACAAGGGCGGAGACTGTCGGAGGTTTGGATGGGTGGAGTCAGAGAGGCGAAGGTTTGGGTGTGTGTGAGTGGAGTTGTTCAGCGCCTCAATCGCACAGCCTATTAAAGCAGTAACTGCTGATATGTTCCACAGAGTCGGGATGTAGGGGCTGCATAAATGATGATCCACAATAGTCTGCGACTTTCAGCAGCAGTACATCCATTTATGGTGCTTTTCCTGGCTACTATCTGCTATTTGAATGAGCACTTACTCTTTCCTTCTGGTGAGTAAAAACAACAACATGATTACAGTTGTCATCCTATTTTACCTGATGTGAATATACTGTGGTATTGATAGTGGTAGTAATGCATTAGGCCACTTCACATTGCGGTTCAGCTAGTGTCCTCTGAAGTTTCTCATTCCTGCTGACAAGACCACCAAGACGAAGCACTGTGGAGAGACTGGCGAGGACTTTTGTTCATTGTAGTTTCTAGTGTAGTTTTAATGAGAAACTCTCAGCAATGACTGTAGTAGTCACTGAGACTCTGAGTTCATCTTGGGTTTTTTAGGTCGAGCTGTGCAGATGAGGTTGTCTGACTTGGGTAAGATCCATGATCAACGCTTGATTTAAAGTTAGTTCAGCGTTTCACATTGTTGTGATCTTATGCCCTGAACCTTGAGTCAAAGTGCAGACCAAAGTTTGCTTGTGGACAATTGGTCTATATTTTTGCCTCAATCTAGACGATGGTATTTAATCCATCTATTATTAAATATTAAATAAAAACAACGCTAAGTTGTATAAATGATGGCCAAATGTTACATTGAAACATTTGTAACAGTTAATGATCAATAAACAGACAGCGACTCTAAACTTACATACTTTCATTTTAGACCAGTGGGGGATTGATTTCAGCCTACACGTCTTAGGACCATAGCAGTGTGTTTTGAGTAGTTTGGCCATTTGTTTGAGCTTCAGGTGAAGTGGAGCTGACCGCGGCAGCAGGAGCAGCAGGCTTGAGCTTCGGGCATCCTCTTCCACTTCACCAACCATACAGTAGGTGCGGGTGTTTGCTGTATTGCAGTGGTGTGTCTCCAGTCTCTGGCTGCTATATACTTTAGTTAGTAGTTTGTCAACCACCTTGTTTCTATGTGGTTGTGCTGTTTATTTCTCAAATGTAAGCACAGGCTCCTTCTTCTTGCGTTGAATCTTGTCCTGTTTTGTTTGGTAACACCAGCCTTGAGTGTGTGTGTGGGTGTCTGAGATGTGTTCTTTCGAGTAGGAGTGGCGCTGCAGGCATTCATCCTCCCTTCCCTGTCCAGATGAGCTGACCCATGGTGGTCCAGGTCAGACTGATCCCACGCCTCAAATCAGTGTTTTGTATTTTATATTGTTGTTTGAAGAACATTTTAAGAATTTAAAAGTACATTTCTGTTCCCACAACGTATTACAAAAGTTCCTTTGTCACTGGCACATTTAGGGACAAAAACCTCACTCAAGAACTTGATATGGCTGAGTCCACCACCAGGAGAGCGTGGATTAACTCAGGTGTTGTATACATGGCATTTATGACGCCATATTAGGGAATCAGCTCCAACCGCAGCGCACTCTGCATCAGGCTCCAGCATGGGTTTCTGAGGTGTGTCTTCAGGCTCGACTTCATTGCCTTGTTAGCAGAGCTTCTGTCTGCAGTCAGCAGCTCATCCAAATCAAGTGATGCGTGTGCCATGTTTTTATGATGGTGATCATGATTCGACAGACAGACGAGCTAGAATAACAAATGTTTGTGCCAAGAACAGCGAACAAGTTTCAGAACTATCCCCGCACTAATTCTTCACCACGTCTTACAGCACACACCTGTTTCACCGTGGAGTCCATGAATCACACTACTTTTCAAAGTTTCACTGGTCTTGCCACTTATAGTCAGGTGCGACCGATACATATTAAAATGTATATTGATAAATATACAACATGAGCAAGGTGTAAACAACAGTTGGTTGCAGCAACCCATCCTCACTCCCATGGAATAATACATTGATGTTGGGGAAGTGGACTGTTGTGTCCTACACTGACACCACAGGTAGCTTTCAGCATTGCATATTGATGCGTTGGCTTTTCAACTGAAGCACATGTTCTCCATCTGTCGCATATACTGACACCATGAGCCGTGGACACGTCAAAAAAGAATGATGTTGGGGCTGGGAAAGCCATGACATGGTGCTCCTTTCATTTGACACTCCATGTATCTATAGCTATTTAAAACCTTATGGCACCACCAACCACATGAGGGTCGATACATAACAAGTGACATCCAGTGCAAGAGAGCTTCTGAAAGTCTCACCCTCTGGCCCTGGAATGCTAGAGGGAAATATATATATATATATATATATATATATATATATATATATATATATATATATATATATATATATATATATATATTTGCTCCATTGAAACGCCTATGTGTCAAAAGGCAAAAGCTGCCTTTGGCGTCAGTATCGGACCCAGAAATCCACTTCCCGACGTCAATATGTTACTCCATGGCAGTGAGGATGGGAGGTCTGCAATGTGCCCTGAAGGCCCATTTATGCTCCCTTTACTTACAAAAATACTGCCTTCAAATGATGTTTCCGTGTCTGATCACATGCTCCCATGCCTTCTGTATGCTCCTATTGCAGTTCACGAATATATCCACCAGGGGGAGCAGCCCAGAGTCAGAAGTTTATGACAACTACAAACTCCAAAACCAACATGGCGACTGTGGAAGATCATGTACCTCTTTCACAAAAGAGGAAGACGGAGGCGGTGGTTGGTGAGGCCATTAAATATATTGCCACTGGATGATGGAGAATTTCCTCCATTGTTATTTCTTCTTTGTGTCACATTAGAGCGACGCATCGGGTCCTTTAATATTTAATATTCCTACCTCAGCACAGTAATGATGGAATCAATGCTTTGAGCGGTGGGTGACTTTGTTGAGGCCATAAATCCACTCGTCTCTCCCTCTCTGATGATCACCCACTGAATGACAACAACAGGGATTTGCATGAGCGAACATGAATTTGAGGAACCTTGAAAACGACACTGGCAGCGCGCGGTGCCTTTAAAACAGCTGGCAGAAGTTGATAAGAGCTATTTTGTACTTCAAAGTGCGCGAACATTTTTATCAGCAGTTTGCTGTGAAAAGTGGCGAGTCGCCCTCAGAAACCAGCTTTGAAGAAATCCTCTATTTTTGGACTGTGACTGGAGTTGATTGTCATTGTTGGAAACCAAAACACACAGAAGGAAAGGAAACGCTCACCTGAAGGCTGATGCTGCATCTGCCGTACGTTTCATTCAACTCTTCAGTGTGTGTTCGTCTGATTGTTTCACTCAATCGTGAAGAAGAAACAACACGTTGATATGACTCATAAACACAAACCTGTTGAGAGCAGAACTACAGTCATGTCTGGCTTCTGTTCCAACTCCAGTGTCGCCACGGTTACACTGAAAAAGTAATCCAATTACTGACTACCGATGACTCCCTTTGAAAGTAACTTCACTGGTTAAATGTTGTCGTCGTGAAGTGTGTTGATTTGTCTTTAATAACGTCTGATTTGCTTGTTTTTACAGTGATGTAGCGAAGCGTCCCCAGTCTGTCTCCTGGGGAAGCAGGTGTGGTTGTCCTGCACCGACAGAAACAACCACAACCAAACTCAGGAGCTACACTGAACGCATCATTTCAGGTGTCATGTTCATGTTGTTATTCAAATGAGACTGTTTAAGCAATATGAGCATATATATTCACGAGGGACATACATGTACATTGATGTTTTAAAGTGTTCACATGGACCAATAAAAAACCTCTGTTTAAAAGAAGTGGATCTCTGTCAACTGCTCCATGGTTCAGGCATCACAGGGTTCATGTCAGGTTCAGGACTCGTTCCTGTTTCTGTGGTGCCAAATCCACAGAGCTTTTTCAGCTCTAAATGACAGTTACTCAAGTTCCCTTGTCATCGGTGCAACACAGTAAACCGATCAGGAAGTTTCAGTAAGTAGAATCATAAAAGCAAATGCTCTAATGTAGAATGACAACAAATGTATTGATGCTAATTCACTTCCTTTTTTCACCCATTGAGAATCGATAAGGAAGCGTGTCGCGAAGCAGAATCGTAATGGAATTGGAATGGTTAAAATCTTACCAATTCCATCCCTACACATGTCCGCGTGCTGAGAACGTGACAGCAGAAGGCAGAAATTGTACACATTTTATTGAGAAAACTAAGTAACGTGTAGTGACTTGGATAAGTAGCTTGGGTTTGGTGATAGCCCCACTCCAGGTGCCCTCAGGCAGCAGCTCAAGATGTGCCCGAGCGATCCAGCTCTCAGTGGGTTCTGGGCTGACACCCAGGGAAGAGGTTGGACGGTCTTGGAACTTTATTCAGCATGATGTCACAAACCCCCCACGACCCGATCTCATGGCTTATCTGTGCGTCAGTGGACAGTCAATGATACCAAAGGGTCCAAGCATTTGAATGAGATTCGATTCTGGCCGCACATCATGGAGGGCATAATAGATCAGGTGGGTTTCTCCCCTCGGAACCAGGGTGGGCTCGAGATGAGAGCTGCTTGGAGTGAAAAATGAACGAAGCAGGAATAGACACAGGAAAGCCTAGGCAAAGCCTTTTTGTAGATCAGAATTCAATTTAGCAGATGATCGAATTGCAAACTGAGATGCTCATTCAGCTGTTACAAGCGTGGTGTCGGCAGGATGAGGACGATTGTCCACATGCCAGAGACCAATCATAAAGATAGTATTCAGATCGGACTGAGACACAATGGTGTGTCTGAAAGGTAGAATATTGGATTTGATATCCGTACAAGCGACTGACATGTCGGGCCCCAGGAGGACAGAGGAGGACCTGCGCTTGTCTGCTTTCTTTCCCACAGGTCATGTTCCTGCTGCTGAGCTCGAGTGTGAGTGTGAATTATCACATGTCGGTGGATCATTTCTGGTTTGTTTTTGGTTGCACCCGCTCCAGAGGTCAGTTATTCCACTCATGATCGGGCAGATCAAGAGGCTGGTCAGTAAAAGCGGTTGTTTGGCTCCTTCTTGTCTCCTGTTCATGCTTGAGACGAGTCTCCGGCTAATGCTGAGACTCGTGTCAACACTGAGAATATGAGCTTTGAGCCACCGCCGTGACGTTGGAGTTTACCCAGGAGAGAGAGGAGAGGAGCTCAACTACCCTCAGCAGTGCCACCTTTCTGTTTCATGTAACGATTTTGTTGTGCATTTGTTTCAGTGGTTTTGACAGGAGTTGCTCAAGTGTGGTCACAGCGGCCTCCTTTTTCAGGCAATGTGACCGGGCGCTGAGACTGATGGACTTGAAAATGACGACGAGAGATTTCAGACTTCATCTGTCTTCTGCTGCCAACTTTCATGTTCGTCCCCGACCCAGCCAATTCAGCTGACCAATGAGGCGTCCGCACGAAAGACCTCATTGCTTCGTCTGTCCCTTTTCTCTGAGAAACTATTCTAGTAACTGCCTCAGAGTTAGTCCCCATCAGAGGAGCAGTCAGTGCAACATCAGAAAGAAGAGCTCGAGCGGCTGGCGGGGACAGATTAGCAAGCAGTCGTGAGGACATCAGTTTCAAAATATCTCACCCAACATTGAAAAATTGTCACTGTGCTTCATAAACTTGATTCAAAAGCACAAACTGATGTCTCTCATCAGACTCAAACTGGGAAAATAATTTCCTCATGTGTTATGAACAGTTGTCACCTTGGATCACTGAACTTTCAATGCAGTGACTGTTATTTCTAAAATGTCTTTATCTCAACATTAAAATATCACCGGCAGACCCGTATGAAAGAGATGTCAGGGATAGAAGTTCCCTCGCACTGATCTCGTTCACCCTGAAGCACGGATTTAACACATTTATTTTGGTTCCTGCGACTAGTGATGGGTAGGTGAGGTGTCATGAAACAGTACTGCAGGGTTGATGAAACAGTGTCCTGATTTTCAGAGGCCACTAGATGGCGCTCTTGGTTTATAAATGATGTGGGGTTTCATTTAATTTGTTCAAGTCCAAACGTTTCACAGGAGACAGCACCATCTGGTGGCCTCTGAAAATCAGGACACTGTTTCATGAAACCTCATCCACCCAATAACTGCTACTGATTAGCATTAAGCTAAATGAAGGTATCTAGTTTCTCTAGAGGCAGGTGTGGAATTGTTTTCTGTGCTGCCCCCTAGCGTGCTGTCATGAAAGTCAAGTTAGGTAAACAGATAAAAAAAATCAATCATCAAATAATAAAATGAAATCAATATTTAGATTTCATTTTCTGGTCGAAAGACAAGTGATCATTTCCTTGGACCTTCAGAGGTGATAAGTGACTTGGCTTCTTCTGAAGCTTGGAAACCTCCACATTTACACAACAGCCATTTGTCTCTGCTCACACAACACCTCATACATCATCAGGACAATTCCATTAACTCCTGTGAGAGGTGAAAAAAAAGTGGTGAGCATTCATAAATTAATGTGCAATGTCAGTCTTTGTCTGCTGAAGTTTTAAAAGGAAGTATTGGTCTCCAAATGATAGTTTGTCAATAACCCATAGTACCAGTCAGTGCTTCATGACAATCTTCCCTGGATGAAGACTCTCCAGAGATTCACCTCATTAGACCTCATGCATTGCTCAGATTCATGTATTCACGCATCAATGTTGTCCCAAGCTGCTGTGATGCGCAACACTGCCACGCACAGCAACAGTTCTGAGAGTGTTTAGGTCAGTCCTCAAAGCATCCTGAAGGAAGTGTCCCTGGTGATTTGCCGAAAGGAAAGCTGGACGTTTAAAGAGGCCGGTGTTTGATGATGAAAATCTACAGTTTGGTGGGATCTGCCAAAAGAAAAGAATGTCTTTTCCCTTTCCAGATGAGCATCTGGCCGTCTGAGGGGAGTCAAAGGGGCTCAGACTCAACTTGACAGACATTAAAAGAATGAGTGACTGGTGATGGAGTCCTCACGTTCCCAGCTGGGACCGACCCCGTGGCCTCTCACATTAAGCAGAGTCTGTTTATTGGCACAGCGAATTCTTTTTTGATGAAGGAAGTCAATCTGCTGTAAAATGAAACCTGGCATCCACAAAACAGTCGCAGTGCTGCCACTGAATACGCATCGTTATAAACCCTTGCTGCTTCTTTAAAGCCCTCAATGAAAGGTTATTTTGTCCCACAGCTCTTTCGGACTCTCGCCGTCTCCCGTCCTCTGAAGCTTCCCTAAGTGCACATCAATCAATGGAAGAGAAATTGAAAGGGTGGAAACAGATGGTGGATGGTAATGAGTGTCCCTGCAGCAACCATCAGAGATGCAGACGTACACGTACTTGTTGAACACCTTTATGTAGTTCTGAGGAAGGACGCTGAAGTGACGTGAAGCTTTTTGTGAGGGGAATAACTGTGAACATCGATCCGGAGAGTGTGTACGAGCCTCCATTTATCACAACCAACCAGACTCTTTCCGGCCTCTGGAATGATGCGTAAAGGAGCAGGATGGAATGATCATATCTGGTCTACAAAGGTGTTTTTGCTAAATCACAACACTAAATAATGTGAATCTGGTTCAAAGGGAATCAAAGCCAGAACCATGGAGAAGGGCATTTCACACGACCTTTTGAAGCTGCTGCCCCCGCGACCAGCGATGGATATGCGGTTGATGAGGCGAAGCGTTACATGGCAGCTGGATGTTCCAATGGTTCCTGTGAGCATGGAAGTCTGTTCTTCTGACCAAGAGATGAAGAGCGTCATCAGAAATAGGTAAAGCACGTTTAAAAAACGAGGGACGAGTGGCAGCCATCTTGGCTGCTTTGCAGGATTATTTTGCCCTGAAAGTTTGCCTCAAACGGGTTTGGAAACCGACTGCAAACCCTTCTGAAGAGGGTTTTACATTCCATTTACATTTGCGCACCGTCCGTCTCTGATCTGTTCAGACACTTCATCCTCTCACAATAGTCTGTGTTTGGTGCCTCCAGCAGCATCACAAGATGGAGCCAGCGTTTGACCCACTCACGTCAGAATCACAATGTACTTCTGGAAGGATATGGAAACCAAATTCACAGAATGAAAACCCTGTACTTCTTCTAACTTCTGTTAGCATTGTTGATGGCACATAAATGGAAACAAACTGGTAAGGGTCCATAAAAAAAAAACTGCCCCTGATTCTCGGTCCTGGCCTTCTGTTGGTGACAGAAGATTTCTGCTTGAGCCTTCATCACACAGTAAAGGACAGCTTCTCCGGAGACGTCGGTTGGTAATAGAGCTGCTGACATTCAGAGAGAAAACCCAAATGTTCATCCAGTCATCTGGAGAATCACTTGAAATGCCAGCGATACTGGACATAACAGGATTCAAACTGCCAAACCAGAATATTCAAGACTGATGTGCTTCTTTTAATGATGCTGTTTCTGTTCTACTTCTTATTTGGTCCTAACACACAAGAATGATTGGTAACTCAGGAGGCCATTGATATTGACCTTCGTGAAAAACTTTTCTGATGCATCTCTTTTTTTCACTTTAATGATGACAAGTTTGTTTCGAATGGATTTTGAAGAGTTCTTTTCCATAACCTTCAGTTGAAAATAACAGAGAGTGGCATCTGGTGAAAAATAAAATACACAGGGGGCTGAGCCAGTTTCACCTTCAAACATCTTAAAACATCACTGCAGAAAAGTGGCTCTCAGCAGATTCTGGCATCTGCTCGTGGGATACTTGGTGATCATCATGAGATGTATGCAGGGCTGAAACAGAGGCGGAGGCAGGTTTGCAAAAGACCGTGGGGTTGTCACTGACGCTCAAACTTATGGCTGAAACAACCTCGTGACCTCTTGACACAAATGTGTGTCATTCATTTTTCCAAAATGCAAATCGATCTTCATGAACTTTGCAGTGGTCAACAAAGAATACATGGAGAAGTCTAGAACTTTGACAGAGTCATTCTTACGTAAACATAACACATGTAACTCTATCTCTGTCAGCTTTTTTGGCATCATCACGATGAGGCTCATGAGTCTCTGATCAGTCTGTTTTCTTCAGTGTTTCAAGCTGTCTCTCCAACCACAGTTTTTGTCAAGAGTGGTGTCAGATCTTGGTATTTTAGCGACGTACCCGGCAGTCTCCGTTGTGCGGGAGCCCAGAAGCACCGTGCATAGCCCGAGCTAGTGACAATGAACTGCAGTTGGATAAGTATCTGGAAGACCACAACATGAAATAAATGAAAATAATGAATCCTTTTTGAGATATCGGATGAATTGAAATGTTTCTTTACTCATGCAAATTATTCTGTTGGTGAAGGTCACGGTCACTTTTATTTATATAGCACATTCACATAGCACATTTGAACAGAGAAAAGCATCAAATGATTTCACCAAATTCTGTTAAACTCTGTTCCATAATGAATAATACTATTGCGAATTTTTGCAGTCGGATACGTGATGGACTCCTGGGAGAAGTGGAGGATTGCGTGACTGTCGATCCTTTCCGTGGAGGATGTTGCAGACGTGAGACGTGACAACAGGTTTCCTGCTGATTGGTCTAGGTGGCTACCTGTTCTATCACAAAGTTCAGAAACCGTTGGCAGCATATGTGGCCATGGAGAAGCTGCCCGTCATGACTGATGGATTGTGCAGGGCTGCCAGCACTCAGACTCAAGCGACGTGCGAGCTCACTCTCAAGCTGGAGGCGATTTCTGAGCACCTTCGCATAGTGGATATCAACGTATCCAGCTCGGCTGAATATGACCATCGAATTCGGACATATTGGAACAAGCCACCAGGAGACACCGGAAGACTCAAGGGCAGATGGAAAATTCCAGCATCAGCCTGACCCAAAACAAGTTGGGAATCTACTCAGCAGTTCGTGTTGCCAGATGGTTACATCGCGTTCCTACGGTAAACTCTCTCTCGTGACTCCGCTGTCTCATACGCCTGTGATTCTGTGCGTGCTTGACTTTCTTTCTGCCGCCTCCTTAATTTGTACTCCTCGCCTCATTTTCTGTTTATTATATCGTCTGGGAGTGTTTGCATAACTCGCCTTTTTGTTTTCTTTTCATCTTCAGTAAGTATGAAAACATGATGTAATCTGCAGTGTGGTAACAGGCTACTGCAGTGTGAACTTTATCGATGGCTTTGGCTAACTCACTGTTGACAGACTTGGCTTTCCATAAAGGGTCGCCACAGCCAGCCAGTCGCCGGCATCCCGACCTATCTTGCTCCTCCCCCTGGGCCACGCCCATCCTCCTCCTCGTATCCTCTTTTATTGCATCCATAAACCACAGTGGTTGACTACACCTGGTCTTTTTGTCCGGCGCTTCCATTTCTGATGAATAAAAGATGAGGCTAACATGAGGGGCGTGTAAAAATGAAAGCAGGTGAAGGGATCAGAACAGATTGTTTCAAACTAAATTACAGCCCAGTGAGATGAGTCGTGACTCACTGGATAATGGAACAGCAGATGCATATTTGGGATGACAACACTGAAGCAAACAGTAAACAGGTCTAAGTGAGCCGATCAATTGTGTTCTGTGGGACGTCGGTCTATTTGTGGAAACTCATCCATCACGCAGGGACTACAGCTTCACACATATGTGAAGACGACAGGGTGTTGTTTATCATGAGGTTCCCAAAACACGTCAGGGTGTGAGGGAGAGGAAAGTAAGATGCAGCCACAGTGACCGACGCGGGAGGAAATCTGCAGATGCTCGACTTACCATGTCCTCAATGATGACTTAATCAACTATTGTCCCCTCAACGTATGGGAGACACGTATGGACACACTCGGCAGTCTTTTCATCTATGAAGGCAAAAACAGATTCAAGCTTCATTCTACCAACATGAGAAAATTAAGCGCATACAAAGAATTGTTGATATTTTTGAATATTTATTTTTATTCAGAAACTTGCGAGTTCCAAAACCTGGTGATATCGACGGTGCTGAACCATCGATCCGACGTGCTGATGATTCTGGACCTCTGAAGTGAAACTAGTTATTCAGTCAGCACGATCACAGTCTGAAATGGCGCCTTGCTACCTGTCAGCTTCGATTGCTCTTCCCTTAGGGTCATAGCATCCGGAAGGACTGAAGAGCTCACGGCACCACCCCTTGTCATGGAGTGAACTTCTTGTAGCTCGATTGACTGTGCGCTGCTGGTGAGCTGGGAGAACATGCTATCTATTTTACGCTCATGGTGGTGTTCTATTAGTTACTGACAGCCACGTTCTGAGTAAATCTCTGGCTGTCTGATCAGCTGTGTGGGTGTGACTGTGATTGTCATGAATATTTTTGTGGTTGTGAATGTGAAATATGACCCAAAATAATGAGTTTACTCAGACATGGGAAATAAATTGTTTTTGTAAAACAAATTATGGGAGGATTTCCTGATAAGAAAATGGACATGCCATTTATATGTAAATACACCACATGACTGCGAGTAGTACAAGGAGGTCCGGACAGTGGCACAATATTTCAGTGCGCCTCACTAAAAACTGTGACCTCAGCAGTGTGCATTTCTTGCAGCCATAATCAGATCTCCTGTTTATTTGCCGCAATAGAGTCATTTGCATGAGGAAATGACTACCCCGAGTTCCTGTGGCCATTTCAAATACAATGTTATGAATATTGAAACTTTAAATGAGGTGAGGACAGCAGCTGAAACATCAGAACAGGAGGATGACTACGCAGTGGAATATCTACAAATGCCTTCCGTATTTTCTTGAGTCAAAATATTCATCACAGCATGAGACACAAGGATCAGCAGTAGACAGGTTGCGTGTTGAAGTTGAGCTTTCCTTCAAGCCTCCAAACTCAATAATCACACTATCAACGTCGCCCATCACTGAGCGCAATAATCCGGGACGTCACTTCATAATCCCAGACGGCTATCAAAGCGACAGGCCGTTGACATTTTGCTTCAGAGAAGGCAACACAGTGTGAGCAGCCAGCAGAATCGTTTGTTTTATCAGAGGCAGGTGAGAAGACGAGCCGAGCGCTGGCTGCTTCTTTACCTCCTGTGTCTGTCTGGATCCCTGTTATCTGGGCTCCCCCAGCTGCCTCCTTGCTATCCTCAAGTCCTCTCCTTTGTCTTATTAACCCCAGCAAATAGTCATATTTTTCCACACTTATCATGCAAAGCGCAGCCATATTGCATTTAATTGTGGCAGGATTTTCCCACTCAGGTATTCACTCAGGTAGATCACAGCGGCGAGTCGCATTTACGCGGCGAGTCGCATTTACGCAGCTCGTCTAAACCCCAATCCTGGCAAGATGAGGTGCTGGATGCTGGATTTAGCCTGGCAATCTGAGGTGAAAAAAGAGAAAGGTTGAATCCACGCTGTGGGACGTTTGGATGGAGCTAAGCAGAAGATACAGGAAACTTCTTGTTTGCAGATGAAACAGGCATTGCTAATATGGCTAATGGAAATTATGAGTTCATCAATTTGTGCATTTATTCAACTCATCTCCTTCATTCCCGCGAGCAGCATGTCCGCTCCGCTCACCTCACAGTTCCCTCCCCACACTTTAGAGAAGGAAAACCACCACTGCCATCGCTACCACAAATGAAAAGACTTTTAGCACCGAAACGTCACGGCCGGACCCGGACGTTGTGAGACAGGGTCCGAGGACAGAGTCCATCTAGTTATGTGTCAATATGTTAATGTGTCAATATGCGACGCTGAAGGCTGCCTCTAGTATCGGAGACAAAAGGCAACTTGCCAACGACAATATATGACGGCGTGGGAGTGAGGATGGGTAGTAAAACGTGATGTGAATCGACACGAGTGCAAAGAGATTTCCTAACACGGTATTGAAGGGTTGACGTGGTTCCATGACACAGTGTGCTGATTTTCAGATGCCACCGGATGTGCTGTCTGTCGGAAAACTAATTCAACAAAACCTCACATCATTTCTAAACCAAGAGCGCCATCTAGTGCCCTATGAAAATTAGGACAGCGTTTGATGATACCTCATCTACCCATCACGACTGAATATCAATAGGCCTCATTCGGCAGGTACTGTATACGACAGTACTACAGCCTGTAACCAAGTATCTTGCAATGCGGCCGTCCTTGGGTGAACGAGTGGAGAACTACCACTAAGATCAGCTCAGCTTCTGGTGGAAATGGAAAACTACAGTGCAGTGAGGATCATCTAAATGCAGACGAGTTCCTCTCTGGTTCAGATCAATGTCTGCAGCAAATGCAGTGGTGTCGGTAATGATTTCAGATCAGTACAACTGCCTCAACTGACCCCACAATCATCACTTCATCTCAGGGACAAATGATCTCTTTCTGTTGGTAAAAAAGAAACATTTTAGTTTCGGGTTGTGGCGGCCATTCTGTCGTTCTAAAGCAATTCATTTGTTGTCCTTTGAGCACCAATGTTCCACCCTACTTCCCTCTTAATGAACGGCGTATTAGTGTCTGTGTGCTGCATGAAAAATGAGTGGAAATAATCACTGTGTTCACTGTCTCCTGTCCACCTGTGTGCGTGTGAGTCACCCACTTGTTTATAGCAGAGGAAAGCGGCTCCCTTCTGCCGCTGCGTGATGAAAAAATGTCCTATCCTGTGACGCTCCTGTCATGTCTCTGATGTGTGGAGATGTTTCACTCATGGATGTGATGGCAAAACAGCCTAATGGTTCTTGGCAATAGATTGTAGCGAAAAGTCTTTCGACCCTTTTAACATCAGTCAGAGAGCAGCAGGGTGTGGGACGACACCTGGAGTCTCATTGTGATGCAGAGCACCTCCTACACCACTTACGCCTGAGGTCTGAGATCTGATGGAATGAAACTGTTAGTGATCTTCAGCACTTTTTAACAACTTCTCATTGTTCCTCCGCCTCAGCTCACCCACACCTAACTCGACTCTCTCGTCGAGCCTGAAGCTGCTGCACATCTATAACACTATAATACTTGAACCTTAAGTCTAGTTTCTTATTTTATTGTTATACTATTTATGCGGCATCTAGATGGTCCTGTCCAAACTTAGGAAGGTCATTGTGAGTTGGAAAGGTCACCCCTTTCACTTCATCATCATCGTCATTATTGTCATTATTGCTATTATCATTACATGAATCGGCCATGTTGGCCACTCTGGTGTTGAGTCTGGTGTTGGTCCTTTCAATAACATTTGGAACAGATGCAAAATGTGTGATTCATTTGCCATTAATCACGGGTTCACTCAGCTTTTGTGAGATAAATTTTTGAATTAATGACAGTCATATACTGAACTACATTGTTTGTTTTTGCAAATAATATTGGTAATGATGGAAAACCCTCTTAATTTTGTTTATTTATTTTTCTAGCTTTTTATGCTTCACAAAAGCCAATAGATCGTATATATATATATATATATATATATATATATAGGGATGGGATTCGAAAAAAATGTTTAATGGTATCAGAATCATATTTGCCACAAGAAGCCACATTTTTCAATTTGAATGAATTTGGTATATTACTGAATGAAATGATGGACCCAAACATACATTTAAATAACAAAATCTTTTATTTTTCATCGGTTTGACAATAGCACAATAAACCACCATGGTGGCTATATTCAAGTTTTTATGCCACCATATTTAAAGTAAAGCTCTTTTAATGTCTTGAAAAAATTTGTATAAGAATTTCAATTTTTATCAGACTTTCAAGTCCATCCAGAGTGGTGGAAACCCTGGTCATTGTGTAGTGAAAAACCTCCCTGAACCAAAGCAAACAGCTGCTTTTGTTTGCTTTGGTTCAGGGAGGATTCCTCCATGTTTGTTGTTGTTGTTCTCATCCTAGCTGCCACGTGTCTGCTGCATCAGTGGGATCAATGTACTCGTATTTGTCTGCCTCACTTGTTTTGGCGCCACATTGGCTCTTTCGATTGAGTGAAAGCCCAAAGATGTGTTGACCAGCATAAACCAACCTTAAGAGCGTGTCTGCAGCCCTCCTCCACCCCTCGCGGACTTGTTTTTGCACTGGAGACAAATGACCCAGATGCTCGTCCTCACTAATGAATGGTCTGGACAACAAGCCTCAAGACCTTGGCGTTCAATAAACACCATTTCCATCAAGTATGTGAAAAGAAAACGACCAGTTAGAGCGTCACGTCATAGCGGCTCACTCCATGTTTTCATCTCTTTAACTGACTGACTGAATAGAGACGGTCGAAAGTTCTCTCACTGGAGGGTCCTACAGACATGTAGGTGACAGAAAATAGTGCAAATGCCATGTTAAAAATAATGTATGTACAATGTAGAAGAAGAAGAAGAACCAGAAACCGTAACGGAACACAGCCAGTCAACAAGTGATCTAACAAAGAAACACAAGTCTAATCATAATAAGTGAATCTCTGCAGTTGTCAGCCTAGAAATATTTCCACCCATATCTCGTGAAAGCGCCAGATCTTGTCGCACACCTTCTCAACTGTCTGCCCATCATTGGGCACCAGCCACAAGACAATGAAGTCCCAGCCTGCGATCCCCTCATGCTGCCTGGTTTAAGTGACACGTTGGACACAATTCTATTGTTTAAATCCTGTCAAACATGTGTTGTGTTCCGCTTGTCTTCATCGATTAGCTTGGGTTTAATGAACACCTTTGTCACTTCATTCTCATTCTCCCCCTCATGCAGCAGCACTCTTGATCTCCCTGGAAGTGCTGTACTTGCAAGCGCGATGTCTGCCTGGCACGCCGTCGTGATCATTTTAGTCAGACATGTGGAATCCTCATGGTGCTTGTCCCACTTTTAACAATATTTCCTGCAACGCAATGAGATCTGTGCTGCAGTTCTCACACCTCTGAGTCCTTCACTGAGAGGCTTTGGAGATGCTGTACGTTTAACATGACATGCTATTGCGGTGGCTGGGACTAATAACACAATCGTTGACTCTTCAATAATTATGTGTTAATATTAGGGCTGTCAATAGATTAAAAAAAAATTAACTAATTAATCTCATTTTCCTTAATTAATTAATCGCGATTAATCGCGATTAAAGGTTGAAAGTCTGTGTATTCAGGCAAACACAAAACTATTAAGATATGTAGATTGAAAGAGATTAGTAAACCAGTCAAGTAATTTGTAATTTTTTTTATTTAGTTTTCTTTTATTAGGGCAAATACAAATCACAAGGGCTGTTAGCTTACAAACCAATGCTATGGCCAAAAAACATCAAAATAAAATTGAATAAATAAATAAATAAAACTAAAGAAAACCAAGAACAGACAAATCTGCTTCTTCTATGAAATGACGCAGCTTACCCATCACAACACATCCACTGGTATCTCAAACAATGAACAACTATATTGCCACAAAAAGACCATAAAGTGACCTAACAGTATATCAAGTGCCCAAAATGAACTTAAACATTCACATTGTTATTGGTATAGTGCAAAAACACTTTAACTTTAACACTTTAAACTAGGAAAATCTCTTTTGCTTTCTTCACTGAATTAGGCTTAACTTTGCTTCTCTTGCAGCCAGTTACTGAGACACACAAGCTTATTTACATCTTCTGGAGTCAATGCTGCTCTTTTCTTTTGGACAGTGTGGCCTGACAGTGAAACCTGCTGTCCGTGTGCAGTCTGTTGTGCTCTTAAATCACGAGCATTTGATGGGCTGTGTTTGAAATGTCCAACTATTTTCCGACTTTTAGCGAGGACGTTTTCAAAACCGCAGTCTTTTAGGGCGACGGTGACTGTCCGTTGCAAAATGTGAGCAGCGCAGGGTAGATCAGCATCCTCCACAATGTTAACTGGCCGACAATCGCGGCAACCCAAACCGCCAAAGCATTCGTGATTTTTTCTTTCACAGGTTTGGAGATTGACCGACTGTACTCGGGGAGCGTTGTCCGGCGGCTGGCAGAAGATGCGGTGCTTTCCGTTGGGTGTTTCGCTTTCGAATGATATCGTAGCGTGGACGTACTACGGTGGTAGCGGAACTCAGACTTACACATTGAGCACACAACTTCAGAGCGGTCTGTTGTTCCGTCACTCAGCGTTTTGAAAAAAAAAAACGTTCCATCCTCTTCCAACGTTCTCCATCGCATCCAATCTGGTGTTAGCGGCAGTAGATTAGACGCAAAACCAAGACCCGGATGTCCAAAAGTTTCCGGCTTCGGTGTCAGGAGTCGCGCATGCGCAGTGACATAAATTATGTTAACGCCGTCAAATTATTTTAATTAGTTAATCACAGTCACATTAATCTCGTAGATTAACGCGTTAACGTCGACAGCCCTAGTTAATATGCATCAAGTTATCTGATGAAGCTCCTCTCATCCTTATGTTGTGGCTCTGGCTTGGGAAAATAAGGGGCTGCCTGGGGTTTTGGCCGTGGACGTGATCCCGCCTGACGCGCTGCACCTTTTCTCCAGAAGCTTTCTGCACGGGTGAGCTCCTCTTCTCAGGTGACTCGGCGCTAGATGGCAGAAACTACGTGTACAGCGCGACTCCACACAGACATGATAGATGCGGCGCAGTAAAGGGTTGGGGTTCAAAATCCCAGAACACTTGAGGTGTGCGCCCGCAGCTGCAGGAGACTGGTGCTGGGGAACAGGAGCGCAGCGCAGCAGTCCGGGACTCGCCATGTGTTTGATAACGCACATGTTTTCGCTTCACATCTGAGTTAATGTTGGGATCTAACGGCTGCTGTGCCGCTCAGACGGCAGCTTACAGTCCTGCATGAAGATGAAAGTAGTGGTGGGCCGTCAGGGCCAGCGAGGCCTTCTCTGCTAGCCTAACATAAGCAGACAGCATGCGCATATTTATGACAAAAATGAATTTCATCTATCATGTATTTTCTCAAAAAAAAAAAAAAAAAAATATATATATATATATATATAATAATCACATTCATGTCGTAGTATATCCCAGTGTTGTTTTTATCCAATAAGTTTGTCAGAACTAGTGTTTTGCTGTCATTCATTCAGTGAGTGACAAAACATCACTCTCTGTTTCTCTCTGTTTTTTTTTTTTTTAATATATATATATGGTGGTGGGCTGGGGTGGGGTGGACTTGACTGAAGGGCGAGGTGCCAATGGATGAAAGAGACTTCCTACAGCCCTTAAGTCCCTTTAACAAGGTAAAATAAATATTCAGCAGTTTTTTTTGTAAATATTTATTTTCATTGTTCAGTGAAATGTTGTTCTTTTTTTCCACTGGGTTTTTAAATTCAGGTCAAGGCTCCGCTACACCCTCCAAAAGTCGAAAGGATGATGGCTCACGACACTTTTGTTTGCTCGATGGTTAATTTAAGCTCAGCTTTTTAATTCATTTGAAAGAGATTTTTTTTTAAGAGTTCAAAATGTGTTCATACAGTAAATAAAATGTAATTTTCTGAAACGTGGATGGACTGCATGCATTTCATAATCCAAAAGATAAATGATAATAAGACGAATAAATATGTCTGCGGCTCCCAGAGTTGTCTTTTCCATGGAAAGCGAGTCGAAACGGCTCTTTGAATGTTAAAGGTTGCCAACCCCGATGTACTGTAGATAATATCAGCTCAACTCAGATGTGAAATTCCTTCATTTGTCTTCGAGGACTGAATTTGATATTCAAATATGAGAGTTTCATGGCGTTCATTTTGATCTGCTGCATGCACTTGCTCTCAGAAGATGTTGCTGTCAGACTCAAGGGGAATCACGCTGGATTCCTTGAATTGCTAAAATGACAGCCAAGTGAGTGTGTGAATGCGAGGAGCTATGAATCTTGTTGAGTGCTGGGGCCTTGTGAATACTCCTGCCAGCGCTTGGTGACAGTTTGTAGGTGACTCAAGTATGGTTGGTACAATATTCTGAAAATCCGTTTAGTGATTTAAACTGTTACAAAATGCGGCTTCCAGAGATAAGCAGAATATAGTCTGGGGAGTTCGCTATAACCGGGGAGTTGTACGTGAGATTGAGTCATTCCTAAACATTTGACTGCAGACATACGGAGCAAACATATTGACCTCACAATCGAAACTGAAGGGTGATGTGGTGTGGTCCAATTCATGATGTCACGCTGGAAAACGAGGTCAGTGTCTGGCCAATAAACACATCCATCACGAGCAGAAAAATATCCAGAGTGGTGGAAATGGAGTCGTTAATCTTGGCGACATTTCACGTTCAATATTAAGGATCATTTGTCTGCAAAATACGACGTGTGATCGTCTACTCATGACGGCGAGGAAGCTTTCACATGTCCTCATAAGCGATCTGGTTTGCTATGAACCCAGCGATCGGCCCTGCACACCACACCTCACATCCACTCAGCTACTTCCATTTGGAAATATCTGCTTCTGGATCGACAATATACGCATCAGCTCGACAAACAAGACTCTCCACTCATGAATCTTCCCCCCTTTATCAGCATGAATGAAACATATTGAGATTAAAGCTCGCGTTTCTCAGAGCAGCAGCAGAAAACAGCATGTTATTCTACCTCAACAGAAGCTATTTCCCTGCTGAAGAGAAATGACGACACGGTGGGAGAGATGTATTTCTCCCAGAGCCGTTCGTGCAGCAGCTCACCTCACAGCTGCTGTTTTGATTCTGTTATTCAGATCTCTGTAGCTTGCTCAGTCTTGTTCCGCGGCGCTAACCTTCAAATATTTTACTGCGGCAGTAAAACAGCGAAGCAAGCCAGGAGTCTGATTGAATGACCTGCTCTCGCCAAGGTCCTGCTCCTGCTCCCTGACGGAGAGACAGAGAGAAATGACACAAGGCTTGAGAGGAGCACGTGGTACATGGAAGGCAGGAGAAGAGGAAAAGTTAGTGGCTTATTTTTCAGGTCTGTCAGTGGACCAACATTTTTCATCTCAATTAATCACGCTAAAGGTGAGTCAATGCCATGAACCCCCTCCATCTGCTCATTTTGGTTTGGACTGCTACCTGCTCCCGCCTCTTTTGCCTCCTCTCTTTGAGGATTGGGGGTCTCTTCTTCCCGCCACAGACACACACACGCACCACAACTTGATCCCGCAATCTTCCCGTGCAACACTTAAACGCCGGTCAGAAGACCAGCGGGGTCAGTTTGCCACATGTGTTCACTCTGATATGACCCTCTGTGTTCATCTCGACATCCTGAGTGATTCATCTCTGGACCATGGACATTTTGTCATGCGCTTCCCGTTTGAGTTTTTGCTGAATGATCTCTCTTGTTTTCCAGTGTGTCTGTGCCTGACTTCCTGGTTCCTCACCCACCCAGTTCTGTGGACTTGCTTCACTTTCCCGGACCCTCACGGACGCTTGTTTGACTCATTCGACTGTTTTGGTTTTTGGACTCTGTCGCCATCTCGTGTTTTTGTATTACATTTGTCTTTTCCAGCTCCCTCAGTTATTTATAACAGTGTTCTTGTTTTATTTCTGTATTTCTTAGATCCTCCTTTTGAGATTAGAAGTGGAGTGCATTTAGTTAGTTTTGCTATTAAATGTGTTGGACTTAACCCTTTTTATGTTATGGTTCAAGCCGTGGAGTGGGACCCAAGTGCAGTGGTGAAAGTCGCAGGAGCGAGTCAAAAACAATATTTTAATCATTAACAAGAAAATCACAACAGAAAGTGTCACAGAACCGGGCGAGTCAAACAAACTTGAATCTGGAAACGGAGACAAAAGCACAATGAACAGAGATGGTAAAACCACAGAATAAACCAGGAAACATGCGGAAACAGAGGGAGGAACTAAACTGTAACTCAGGCACCAGGGTTTCAAAGAGTGTAGACAAAAATGAGCAAACGAGAGCACAGACAGAGAACAAACAAGGAGAGCCACTTTACCACAGGGAACTAGAGGAGTGGATCTGGCACACGCTGCTGGAGTCCAGGTGTTTTTATACTCAGGTGATCAGGGGTTGACTGGCTCCAGCCGAGTGCCACAGGAACAGGAACAGAGGAGGGAGAGAGCAAAACAGGAGTCACGTGACCAAAATAAAAGCAGAATCATGACACTTCATGGCAAATTAATCACACATTTGTCTATCTGTTCTAAATCTAACTAAAAGGAAGACTAGACATGTCAGCATGTCTAGTTTCTTCAGAGCCTCTGAGGTTATTCTTAAGAATGTTCTCGACAGTATCTCTTCTGTTGGGCTGCTGGAGTGGACAGATATAAAACATATTATATAAACATATTTCTTTGTTTCTAAAAACAGTCGGCTAGTAGCGAGGGGTAGATGAGGTATCATGAAACAGTATTGCAGCGCTGATGAAACAGAGTCCGAATTTTCAGAGGCCACTAGGTGGTGCTCTTGGTTCAGAAATGATGTCAGGTTTCATGGACTGCGTCGTTCAAGTCCAAACATTTTACAGCAGACAGTGCCATCTGGTGGCCTCTGAAAATCAGGACAGTTTCATGAAGCCTCGTCGACCCATGTCCTGTCTTTTTTTGAATGGCAGAAATGGCATGTAAATCAAAGGTACACTACTAGAAATACCTCCTCCCCACAGAGAGAAGACTCAGTCAAAGGTCACTACTAGAAATGCCTCCTCCCTACAAAGAGTAGACTGAAGAATACCGTTGACCATCATGTCCTTAATGATTCCAGAAACTGAACGAACAGTTTACAGGTAGCAATGGCTCTCAACATGAGTCACTTTTTGAAGATTTGCCTCACAAAAAATGATGAAATATATCTGAGGGTGGGATAAACAAACTGTCAAATCTGTCTGAGCCCGTCCTTAGGTCTGACCCCAGGCTGCAGGGTGGTAGTGAAGCTCTGAGGTTTGATCCACTCAACTCTTCGCATTATACCTTATTCATTCCCCTCACTGGCCATTTGCTTGTCCTTCCAGATATTGATTTCCTTCAGTTTTCTCTCAAGCACCCCTTCAATATTAATATTGTTTTCAACTAGGCTTCCACTTCCTTTTCAGATGATCTTCAGTACAAGTCAGCAATTTGAAATCTCCTTCAAGGGCACGAAGAAATCAGCTGTAGCTGTGGAACCCATTTGAGAAAAAGCTCAGGTGGACAGCTCACGCTGCATTACACTGCTATAAGAATACAATTCATCAAAACAACCTTAATTCTCACGACTTTAATGCGTCTGCCAAGTAATGTTGAAGCCTTTTGGTGCAGAATCACACAGTTGTGATATGCAACATTTAGGCTTTTAGACCTGCCAGTCTGCAAACATGGTGCCTGATGGAGTTACGGCTTCACACCTGCAAATGGCTGAAACCTGCAACTTTAGTCAGAGCAACAATTGAGGCTGTGTTTCTATTAAAGTTTTGTGTGGAACATAGCGGTAGTTACTATTTTAATGAGTCGCTGAACAACTCTCAAACATTCCCCACCTTTACCTCTCAGACTCCGCCCATCCAAACGTCCGCCAGTCTCCAGGAGAAAAACAAGCTCTCACTACATGCTGGAATCATAAAAAAGATGGACTTATTTGATCATCATTTTTATGTATCTATATTTATTTATTTGTGCAAATAAAGCATATTTTGTTCAATCACCTTTTTACTCCAAAGCCTGACACTATTTTTGCTTTTTAATACACTAATGTAGACTTCCTTTTTTCCCGTCATATTCTCCAAAATCATAAATGATCCCAACTTTAAAAAGAAAGTCACCTTCGAAATCCGCCATTTTTGGTCGCAACAATCAATGCAGAAGTTGAAATCCTGGCAGGACTGACAAACGCTGTGACTCGTGCATGGTGAGGCATTGCTCAGGCTTCGGCTTCCTCTCATGCGTTGTATGAGAGGAGCTGTCGTGGTTGAGTGTTTGTGGACATTCCTCCACGAGAATCATGTCCTGTACGATAATGTGGTCGACCTACTGAATCAGTGATGAATTCCCAGGGAACTTAAAGGCCAAAGGCGTCTGCTCTGCGGGGCTTTGCAAAGGCCCTGGTGTTAGTCGTCTCATTAAAGAGCTCGTGTGAGAGACTGTGCCGCTCCGAATGGCTAGCTGAAGGTCATACCAACATCTTCATGTGTTGCTGCGCTTTGACCCACGATCACTACCGGATAATTACAACTTATCTTCAGCTTATTAACAAACATAAATCACTTCTTATCCAATTAGCCCTTGACATTTGTTCAGGAAACTTTTGGAGTTTTTAAGGCGATGAAAAAGTGGCTCGCTGTTGACCATGGAAGAAAAAAAGACAAGAGTAAGCCATCTGCACTAAAAGTCCACTCCATTCTCTGCATTTTTAATGGCAGCTGGGAGGGACGCCGCCTTGAGTGAGGGCAAGACGTGACATGACTTGAGGAGCGCATCACTAAAACTGCCACTGGGGCTTCTAATTTGATGCAAGTCCATTAATATTTCAGGAAATCTTTGCCACATTAAGTCTTCCTGATAAAATGTCACTGCTTAATCCGCTAAGTCTCATGTTAGGCTCAAATGTGTTGACTGGAAATGTCACTCGCGTCCTCAGTGTTGGAGCCTTTTGACGTGCATACAAATAAGAGATGGGTGAAAGAATGATGACATTACAACATAGAGTCAAGTTACAGTTCATATTCAGACCCACAGTGAGGTGTTGACCTCGCTCTATTTTTTATGATTCATTTTGCTTCTCTCTTTTCACAGACAGCAAAACAAACAGTGGCTCACAGGTGCTGTGAGGCAATATGGTAATTGAAGCACAAAAGAAAATGTCTGGTGATTTTGATCATTTCCCAGCCAACAATTTTGGAATTGACAAGACTGACCGCTGCCTATAAAAGTATTTCCATCCCGATCATTCGTCAGAGGTCAATCCTACAGGGGTTGGACAAAATGATGGAAAGACCTTAAAGCTTTTGCAGCTTCACGGTGCTTCTTGCTTCCCCAGATGGCACATACAGGACCTCAGGTGTGATGTGACGTCTTAGGAGATTCCACCAGCAGGACACAGGAAACCTCATCAAGCCTTCACTACCCTCCAGTGACACCAGCTAGTTGATCTCTCTACCCAGAGCTCTTCTGAAATATGATGTCCAGGCTCTTCCACTTCGATTTGAGGTGGTTTGTTGAGAGTTGCTTTTTATTATTCTGTTTCCTGCTGTCATTACCTTCGTTGACTTCAGTCTTTAGTAAGCGCTACAGAGGATCCCTGGATAGTTCATCCACACAGCTGCGAACTAAGATTTTATCATGATGGTGGTGGTGGCTACATACTGAGCTAAACGTTTTTCTTTGGACCATCACTTGACACTGGGCTGTTTCACAACATTCTGCAGTGACGGGCTGCTTAAGTGCCTTGACGTGTGTTGAGCAGCCTCTGTCTTGGTCAACTGACTTGTGGGCGGTGTGTGTCAAACAAATGAACGTACCCCACACACGTCCCCTGGGTTCCCGTCCTCGCCCAAACAATTACGTTAAATCAAGCTTTGTCTTTTCATGATGCATTTTGCTTCGATGACAATAGGAAGTTTTCTTCAGCTCCATTTTCATTACATAAAATGTTTAAAATGAGTTATGGGCTGATGAGGAATCATGGTGCACTGTCCTGATTTTCAGCACTCAGTAGATGGCGCTATCTGTGTTAAAAAAAACAACCAAAAAACTATGTGATTTCGTTGAGATAACTGCTTAAATTCAAAAGGGTTAGAACAGTCAGCGCCGTCCGGTGGGCTCTGAATATGAGGACCAAGTTTGAGGGCCACACTCCAAATAAGGCTGTTTCTGTCCCGATCCTGCACCTTCCTGGCTGAGGATGGTGAGCCCCTGATGGTCGTAGCTCTTACAAGATTATCCCATGAGAGAATCCTGATGTCTGGGGAGGGTTAAGTGTGACTTGGTCCTGTTTTAAACACGCTCAGTATTTACGACCATCAAACTTTGAGCGTGGTGAGAGCCGATCATTCCCGACCCGGACTGTGACTTGGAGGCAAAGGGGGATGTTTTGAGATTTATTGAACTGATGCCAACACAAACATGAGTTCATGAGAAGTAAATCTCACCTGGTGCGTGATCCTGATGGTTATGATGATGTTTTTTTGGGAGGGATTCAAATACATAAAAACCACAGGGGCACTTTTGTGTTGTGAGTTGTGCCTGTGATTGTTGTGGTGGCTCCACCTTTGTTTCATCTCATGTGATCTAGTGAGATTTCTGGCTTGGAGGACGTGATTCTACATTCATGCGTCGGCTCTCTGACAGATGAAAACATTGCTCTCGCATCACAAGATTTTGAGAACTCTTTTTTCCCATCTGTCATTAATATATAAAACTACTGCTCTTTTTTTTTTACTCACTGAATTGCTACGTGTCTGAAAGTCTGTGCCAAGGAAACTTCCTTATGTAGGTGAAATGATTTGAGTCAGGAATAATAAAAAAGTCAGCCGGCAGAACTGCTGCGAAGAGGGAGACCCTCGCACACATAAGAGATCAGGGACATGTTGGGCGTGAAAGGAGAGGCGGCAAATCTATTCCTGCTGCTGCCGCACTTCACCGCTGCGTGTTTAATTCAGAAGCAAGACCTGGCAACCACATTTCCATCCAATTATTCTCCATAAATCCATGAGAGCCCGCTGCATCGTCAACTGTTTGGCCTTCACACATCAAATCAATCAGCGCCAAAATAGTGACCGGATGATGTGGAGCTGACGGAAAACACTTTTTGTGTGTGTAAGAAAGGAGCAGGCGTTTTCCCATGCTGCGGTTTGAGTGGGTGTATAAAATAAAAGCTTTGTACAGAGCGACGTTTCGTGACGCTTTCTTCCCTTCACCGCCTGTTTATGTCACATACATACATGAAGACGTGAAAGGTTTCCATCAAGTCTCTTCTTCAGACTTGCTGCTGGGCGGTATAATTGGTGGCATTTCACACAGCACAAATGCTGCTTCAAGGTTGTAGAACCATTCAAATCCTCAGCTTTGCATGAGACGCTCCCCATCTGTCCGTCACTGTTGGCAGTCTGTTGCTTATGCATACAGAATGACAGCGTCTAGCCCCGCCCCTCGACTGTGTTTACTAAGGCCCTTTACACTGCCTTTATTGTATTTAACCCTGTTTTAAACCATTATTCAATGGATATAATCCCTCGGAAACCTCACATTATTTCTAAACAAAGAGTGCCATCTAACTGGCCTCTGCTTTACTGTTTCACGATTCATGGCAGGTATCACTAATCAGTTGTTATGGGCTTGTGAAGCTTCATGAAACAGTGTCCACATTTTCAGATTTTCACTCTCTGCTCTAAAATCTTTGTATTTAAACAACCATTTCAATGAAGCTCCACATCATTTTTAAACCAAGAGCACCACCTACTGAGCTCTGAAAATGACGACAGTGTTTCATGAAACTTCATCCGTCCATCACTCATCACCCATAATTCAATATTCATGTGGTTAATTTGAGCCTCTCTCTGGTTGGTTTCCTGGTTTTCTCTCCAAAGCTCTTTCAGTCAATAACATCAACAAAAAAAAAGGTTTCTGAATTCTTTGTCAGTCGATATCTCCACAGTGAGAGGCATAACTTGTGTTTCCTATTGTCGCCTGAAATGATTTTCTCGAGCGATTATGCCTTCAGACAGACCAGCTCACTCTTCCAGGCTTTCTTCTTAACCAACATCAGTCAATCATTTTTAGTGACTTGCAAACTGCAGCATTGCCTTGCACCATCTACTGTCTTACACTGGAAAGAACAGCTCATTGATCCGCCCTGCAGTTGCTTTAACAACACTCCAAAAATAGTGTGAATCTGAAACGGGGCGTGGCATTTGCTGATGAACCCAGCTGGCGCCAGAACGAGCTGGAAGTGTTCACCAGACGGCGGGTGAGTGGCGGAACCTGCATGTGAGACTGATTGCTCGAGTGGGAATTTTGGATCATGTCGCTTCATAGTTTGTAAATAATGAGTACTTTCTGAATTGACAAGAAACACAGTGAAAGTACTTTATAAGTTTTGTTTTCTTTTGTCACGGTTAGTTAGTTAATCTTGTTAGTTTGAACTTTCCGTTGCCTTGTTGTCGTCCACTTCCTGTTTTATTTTGGTGATGTTTTGTCTTGTCTCCTTCCCCCTCTCATGCCATTATTGATTGCACTTGGTGTCTTACTTTGCGACCTTCATTTCTCCCACTGTTTCTGTGTTCAAGTCCGTGTCACGCCGTGTCACGTCCACGCAACTACTCTGTAAAGTTGCCCTGTGAACCGCTTTGTTGGACTGAGTTTTGCTCTAGCGCTTAACAATCATTGAGGCAAACATGAAAGTTTGAGGTTTGAAGATGCCAGCTTATTCATGTCATTTTTCATTCACATATCTTATCATTATCACAATTTAAATGGTGAGAAACTGCCATTTTGACAATGCTGTGACTATCACAGCTTGAAATGGGCTGAAGTTTGAGCATACACTGAAATGATGTGCATGAGAAGAAATAGGAGCAACGGGTGAGGTGTTGAAATACGCTGAGATGCAGGTGAATATGGCGCCACAGAGAAGTGATGGGTAGGTGAGGTATCATGAAACACTTGCAGGGTTGACGAAACAGTGTCATAATTTTCAGATGACACTAGATGGCGCTTTTGGTTAAGAACTGATGTGAGGTTTTATTAGTCGTTCAAGTCCAAGCAATATACAGCAGACAGTGCCATCAGTGTTAACTGTTTCATGAAACCTCATCGACCGTCACCAGCTGGAGAGGGTTCTAGGCTCAGCTGGCTGGTGAGGGATGCTGTGCAGGACGAGAACAATAGCGAACAAAGACAGATGCAGCAGGTGCACGTTCCTCCGTGGACTGCGGACGGGTGTTGAGGGGATGAGATGGGATGGACTCACCGGGGAAAGGAACTACAGACTAATGAGCTGTGCCCAAATTTGCCACATCCCTTTGCACCTGTACGATGGATTTGGGTGGTGTCACCTGCATTCCATCCAATAGGGAGGAATGGAGTCATATGTCACTTGAACTGTGTTGCAATATCCCATTGGGGATCAAACTTCTGCCCCTGAAGATCCAACCATCCTCATCTGCTGGGTCGCGGGGGCAGCAGCTTCAAAAGGTTGAACCAAACACCCTTCTCCCGGCCTGGTCCTGGGTCGAACCCTCGGTCTCCTCCCAGCTGGCCGTGCCGAAAACAGCCCCAAGGAATCCAGGGTGTATCCTCATGACATGGCCAAATGACCTCTACTGACTCCTTCCAACGAAGAAGACGGAGACGTGGCGGTGTCTCCCGCGCGACAGAACTCATTCTCTAAGCGAGACTTCCGCCACCCGTACAGAGCAAACTCATTCCAACGGCTTGGATCCAGGATCTCCCTCTTGCGGTCTTGACCCACAGCTCAGGACCACAGGTGAAGGTCGGGATCTCTCTTACACACAAGACTGAGGACGACAGCAATACTGCCCCTGCTGTGCAGATTCGTCGACCAACCTCCAACTTTCTTACCGCCTCACTCGAGAGCAAGACCCCAGATAAGTCCCAGAAGCTAAGATTAGATAAAGCTACTGGTCAGTTCATCAACGTATTTGCAAATGAATTGAATAATTACTGCCACTGATGCTGGAAAACTGCTGCGATGGATGTTCAGGAGTGTAATTTGCTCGGTGTATTCTCACGTGATGATTTTGTCGTTCATCAACTTCATCAGTGCAGCGTTTATATTGTGACTTTTTTATCACGTGCACTGCTGGTGGACAGGCAGTTGTTTGGAAAAATATATCATCAATATATATATATATCATATATCACCACCCCTTAACCCAGGTTGCACAGTGACCTGGGTTTTTGGAGCTCGGCATCTCATGGTAAAACGTGTTGTTTCTCTTCCAAAGCAAGTACACTCTTCATTCACATCAGCCAGCATTGAAGTAGAAAAAGAAAACATTGATCAGTAGCTTCATCTTGTGATGCTGAGATGACTGTGAAGATGGAAGGAAATCGCACACAAAGAAGTGACGTTATTGAAGAAAAGCGCATTGAGCAACACAAAGAGACAGTGGCCATGAACACGTGCGTGCACGTGTCTTCAAAGCGAAGACACAAAGACGTGTCACCCAGGTGCTGGAAAGAAAGATGTCGGGAAGGAAAACATGCAGACACGTTTCGTCTTTGTCTTGTTGCCTCATGTGAAGATAATATAATTACGGCTCAGATTAATTGAACAAGAGGCAGCAAACTGTAATTTGTGAGGCGAAGCAGCTGGAAACTGGCGTTGCTCTTCATTTGCTTGATGTAAGGGAGACAGGAGACTCCAGGGAACCGTCGCTGTTTTTAGCAATACATGTGCGGAGATTAATATGAGGTAGCTACTTAGTTGTAAACAAGGAAATATCTTCTGCTATACAACAACAGATGGAGGAGTGTTTAACCATGCCATCGGCCTACCCTTGTGCGCTCGCTGTGTATGTCTCACTGTAGGAGGCGCTTTGGTATAAAAGTAACACATTAAAACAGTCACAAACGCCTCTGGAACCGTACATAAATCTGAAGCATGAAATGATCGAATGTCATCTACAAAGTTGATTCTGCTGAATCACAACGCTAAATAATTGTAAGTGAATCAAAGCCAGAACCAGAACCGAGCCTTGGTGACGTCATTGGAGGTGGATCCTGTCGGCACATCATTTGAATGAAGGTAAAAAAAGAAAAAACTCTTCAGCTTCAGTATCAGAGGAGAAATGGCAAGGTGTGTGGCAAGGCCAGTGAGCATGGAAGCCTGTTGATCTGACCAAAAGATGAAGAGCGTCATCACAAACAGGCGAAACAAGTTTAAAGAATGAGGAACAAGTGGCAACTATATGTGTTTGGCTGCTCTGCAGGATTATTTTGCCCTGAAAGTTTGCCTGAAACAGGTTTGGAAACTGACAACAACCATGATAGCAACCTATCGAAACAGCAGGGAAGCTATCAAAAACCTGAGTGAGAAGGTGTCAGTACTCGCCGGTAAAAGACCCAGTCAGTCGCACTGTTGACCCAAATGTGTGCCACGTTTGACCCTTCTGAAGAGAGATTTACATTGCATTTAGACTAGCGTTCAGTGTTGCCGTCCATCTCTGATCTGTTCAGACACTCCATCCTCTCACAATACTCGCTCCACAACGACGTGATTGGAATCAAAACAAGTCCCTGGTTCACCTAGTTATTTTGAAATCTTTACCCTCAAATTGAGGTTTGGACCTGTGGCTAAAGGTCCCCACGAAGATAGCGCTTTGTCAAGAATTGGTCCCCACGAGGCAGTATAAACAAGCCCACACACACACACACACACACTTGTCCAGGGGCTTCAACTGTGTACGCCGAGGTTTGGCAGCTGCCATACAGTACCTTGCCTCCGGGAGAAAATGTAATTGTATGCTTTTTATATCAAATTTATGAAATTACTCTGCTTCAATGCGTATCAACGATTTGTTACGCTGAGCTAATTAGCATAAAATGACTATGACGCAGCCCAGAACCTGTGTGGAGGGAGGTGGACCAGGCATCGAAGGGATTCAGGCTGTTAATATGGTTAATCCGCCGTACAGTGAGAGAAATTGAGATGTTTCATTTGGATATTTTTGGATTGTACGCTGCAGACGTCACTGATGTTCTGGACAGAATAGTGCTATGTGGTGCTTTGCCTGACCGTCGGCACATCATACATACGTTTCTTCAAATCACAGACAGTAAGCCTCTGTGCGTGACAGGAAAGGACTTTGCTGTTAATCCTATGGCTCTGGAGGCCTGCGATAAATGTATGATGTCCACAAGGTATGTTAGCGTCTCACAGGATGCCAGCCTCTGCTGATATCCTTTAGCGTTGTCGAACCTCTGGCCCTTGACTTCCACTGTACTCATGACTTGAGCACATCTGCATGCATGAGCGTCTTCAGCTCCGCCTCTGGTTGAACTGGTGCGGAGACATTGTCACGTCAGTCCCGTGACTCGCTGCTGAAGAGGTGACCGACATCTACAAACATGACATTCCTCCTCAAACCCTTCTTCGTATAATTGCGGTGCCAGCAACACAATTACACAGCAAATCACGCTGGACTGATGCATGGATGGATTAAAGGAATCAGGAGGATCATCTGCGGGACCTTCTGGCCCAGACGCAGCGTGAGGCTGCGAAGGCAATTTCAGAAGGAGCGAGGGGGCTCTAATGAGGGAGCTGTCAGGCCGATGCTTCTGAGCCATTACTGCAGGGTCTCTGTCATGCAGCACTTCTCAGCCTCACCTGAGCGTTTCCCTCACTGACTGCTTCCTGTTTGTACAGGTGCAAGCAGCAAGGCCTTCCTCGCGCAACCACAAATCATGATCATAACCGGGGTAAACATATCATTTACATTTACTTCAAAAGTGTTCTTCATATTCATGCCATATTCTCCTCCCTCCAATGTTGTTTTTAAGGTAGAGTTGTCATCCAGTCAGGAGCCAACTCGCTTGCGTTACCACGCTGTATGAAACCTGTGTCCCAGTGCTGAAGTGAATGGGCGAATACGGTTAACAGTTAATAGTGGAGGGTTGTTGACGGTTTCATGAAACACTGTCACCACCAGATGGCACTGTCTGCTGTAAAATGTTTGGAACCAAGAGCGCCATCTAGTGTGGACAACTTTTCATCGACCCTGCAACACTTTTTCATGGTACCTCACTGACTCATCCCGAATAAATCTAATAGCCAATCAGATCACTGGTTGGAGTCTTCCTGCAGGCCTCACGTGGCATGTGGCACGGACATGTGGCCTGGTGTCGCCTCTGGGATGCCGTCATTTCTTGACTAAAAAAATGCATCTTACTGAATGTCGCGGCGCATAAACTGACATTTACAGGCAAGCGAGCTAATCGGCATCAAGACATTGCCGTTTCGTCAGAACAATGGAACCAGTGCCGTTTATCGACGTCGCTTGTTGCGCTGCTTTCGCTCGTGTGTTCCCCCGGCACTCGCAGCCATACTGCTCCATTGTTCCGCCTCCACTGGTGAGGGATGCTGTGCAGGACGAGAAGAATAGCGAACAAAGAAAGATGCAGCAGGTGCACGTCCCTCACCAGTGAGTGCAAACATTTGACACGTTTCAATTTAAATTTTCATTTCGCTTTCATTTTTAAGTTTTGACAGTGCAGTGTGGAGATATGTTTTCATTTCTCTTTAGATGCTCCGTGTGGATAACTCTTTAGACACGGAAAAGCAGAATACAGCCTCCATAACCTATTTTTTATGACCTTCCATCTTGCACTACAACTCACTTGGTTTTTATCCATGACATCCAGTCTTGCAAGTTAATTTTAAGGGACTGAAGAAGGAAAATGCTGCCGTTCACATCACGACTCACTTAAAAAAAGGGTGTGTGAGGGGTATGAGCGGAGCAGCCGCGCCCTCTAAAAAGCTGGCTACATTCATCTCCATCAGCACCTTTTTTCCTGTAATTAATCTGACTCAACAATAGAGCTGCAGATCTGCTCCTTGTTGTCGACTCAAGGAAACTTAAGCAGCACATTTATCTTCTCAATCCCACTCTTCTCCCGCGGAATATAAAGCAGGGTTTGTTGGAATGCTGAGTCAGTAGACGTTCTGAACTCAATAAATATTGTTTGGCTTTAGGTGAAATGTGTTTGGTTTCCACACATCCATGTCTGCAACGTGCAGCAGGAGATCCAGCAGAGGAGTCACTGACAGCCAAGAGACAAAACACTGGTCAGACTTTAAACTGGAGAACTTTCCAAGGCACATTTCCTGACATTGCATTGTAGAAACCGCCTCAAGATTTTCAAAATGTAAAGGGATTTTTTAAATCGCTCAGAGATCCCACTTGGAGATAAGAAGTCTGCTCGCGGAACTCAAGTTCCCACTTGCCATCCGAACATCTGAAGGAATGGACACCATCTGACCTTGTTGTTTTGAAGTCTTCATCCTCAAGTTGACGCTTAACCTCGTGGGGTCCGACAAAAGGGACCCACAAAGGTCACACAAGGGCGTGGTTTCCCCAAAATTTGTCCTCACTAGGACTGATAAGGTGAATGACACACACACACATTTGTATCTCTATCTTTGTGGGGACCTCTCATTGCCTGAAACCTTTCCCCAGCCTCTCACTCGAAACATAACCATCCAAAACAAATGGCTAACCTTTACCAGGGCTCTGAACCAAACTGAAGCCTTAATACACGATATTACGATCTTAAGTATTTGCTCACCTGCTGTGACTCACATATGAACTGAAGTGCCATCCCATTCCTAACCCATAGGGTTCAATATGGTGTCGATCCACCTTTTACAGTTACTACAATTTCAACTCTTCCGTGAAGGCTGTGCACAAGGTTGAGGAGTGTGTTTATAGGACCGTTCTTCCAAAAGTGTATTGCTGTGGTCACACACTGATCTATTTCATCCTAAATGTGTTCTACGTCAGGTCAGTCAAGTTCTTCCACACCAGTCATCCATGTCTTTGTGAACCTTGCTTTGTGCACTGGTCCTCGGTCATGTTGGAAGATGAAGGGACCCGCACCAAACTGTTCCCACAAGGTTGGGAGCATAGAATTGTCCAAAATGTTTTGGTATCCTGAAGCATTCAAAGTTCCTTTCCCTGGAACTAAGGGACCAAACCCAACACCCCCACACCATAATTCCTGCTCCACCAAATATCACACTTGACATAATGCAGTCCAAAAGGCACCTTTTGTCCTGGCAACCTCCAAACCCAGACTCATCCATCAGATTGTCAGATGGAAAAGTGTGATTCACCACTCCAGAGAAGGCGTCTCCACTGCTCTATAGTCCAGTGGTGGCCTGCTTTACACCACTGCATCTGGTGCTTTGCATTGCACTTGGTGAGGTATGGCTGGGATGCAGCTCCTCAGCCATGGAGACCCATTCTGTGAAGCTCTCTGTGCACTGTACTTGGGCTAATCTGAAGGCCACATGAAGTTTGAAGCTCTGTAGAAATTGACTGTGCAGAAAGTCTGCGACCTCTTTACGCTATGCGCCTCAGCATCCACTGACCCCTCTCTGTCAGTCGACCTACTGTTTTGTGGCTGAATTGCTCTTGTTCCCAAACTCTCATTTTCTAATAATAAAGCTGACAGCTGACCATGGAATATTTAGGAGCGAGGAAATGTGTTGCACAGGTGGCATCCTATGAAGGTTCCACACTGGAATTCACTGAGCTCCTGAGAGCGGCCCATTCTTTCACAAATGTTTATCAAAACAGTCAGCAAGCACTTGACCTGTGGCCAGGCCAAGTGGTTAGGGCACCGGATTCTCATCATTTGGACGGATGAGCAAATCCTTTTGGTAATACAGTCGTGTATCATTTCTCAGTTATTTTAAGTTTTAACCCTGAAATTAAGCCTTAGCCTTGTGGGGACAGACGAACGGTCCCGATAAACACCAGAAGGTCACTACAAGCATAGCTACACAAGTTCACACCCACACCACACAAGCACACACACACACGCGCACACAAAGGAGGTTCTCTCATATCAACAATAGCGATTCTGTGGGACGTTCTGAGAGGCGTCATCCATAATGTGATGTCTGGGAATCGGCCCACAGCGCTCTCTGCTTCCCTCGCACGATTCTCCCTAAGACATGCTCCTTCTGGCATCATGGATTCTCCTGCTGGCCTTCAGTCGGTGATCCCAGGTTTATGCCCTGAGTGACTGAAAGTGGGCGCTAATAAGGCTGAGAAAGATATTACAAACTCCATTAATTTCCGTCTGTGGTGCTGAATCCCTGTGAAGGGACGAGGGATAAAATCCTATTTGGAAGCACTGTATCCCACAAGCTTCATTGAGAGCGGGGACAAACGAAAGGGTGCACTCACGCTGTTCCATCACATATTCAGGCCCATTTTACTGCTCACTACCTGAATGATCCATTAACCACAGACCTCTTCCCCACAGAGGTTATGCAGAGCAGATACTATACACACACACACACATCGACAGACGTGAATAAACTGTGCACCCTGCGTGCAATGAGAAAGGAACAAAGTACAATATCATGCACGGTAGAGTGAAAGTGTGGAGGAATCCTTCCTGTACAGTGACCTTTGTCACAGGGCCATGTTAAGAACACCTCTTCTGAATAGACAGGGCACACAATGCGTATCAGTATGAAAATAGAGTTGGCCCTGGAGGCTGCTGAATATGAGAAATCAATTTCCAGAAGGCAGTGGAGTGAGCAGGCACGGAGTCAAAACATGATGTGAGTCTGCCTCCGAGCATTTAACCCCTTGTGTGGCTCTCACCAACCGCAATTTGCATGGCATCTCTGTTCAGGTCATTCATGAGCCTCTGCTCTTACCCAAGTGACACTGCAGCTGAAGAATATTCCCGTTGAAGAAGTTGCTCGGCTTTGATCTCACCATGTGCCTCCTTTCAATACCTCACAGTCTAGCAGTGGACGACAGTCCGCACAGTTCCCTGAGTCAAATCAGAGACTCTTCCTCCTCTGATTCTTCACTGCAGCAGGCCCATAGTTCACCTCTGTTCATCATTTGGATCCTTTAGAGTTTACTTCTGAAACAGTCAATCCAGGATTTCATCCACTTTTTTCTATTGATTGTTGCGGCCAACAATGCTTATTTTTTGTGGCAGAATTTCGAAAAAAAAAAAAAAGCGTGAAAGTTGTGATCATTTGTGGTTCTGGAACAACATGGCGGGAAATTACAACTGTTGCAAATGAGTGTAGTAGCAGTAGAAGACTAGTGTCAGTTTGTATCCTGTAAAAAAGCCCCAGGCTGCAATGATTTTCACACACAAAAAATGTGGATGCTGAATAATAAATGATGACAAAACAAATCCATCTTGTTCATTACGATGTTCCGTGAGTAGTTTCCAGGCTGTGTAGTGAACGCACGTTGTTTTGTTAGAGTCTGAGAGGTAAAGGTGGTGTGTTGTTCAGCTCATTCATACAGCCAATTAAAACAGTAGAAATCTGTTCCATAGCGTCGTGTGTCAGAAGCCTGGAGAGAGACGGACCTGGCGGTCAGTTATGTTTCTTTATGTCTGGCCCAGATAGTGTTCGGGTGACGGCAGGCTGCAGTTCCGCTTTTGAGTTCCGTCTATTCTGCATTTCAATCATGGCAATTTGGACGTTTATGAATTACTTCAGAATCCTTCACGTCCCAATCACAACCTTTGGTGGCAACATTTGTGGGCAAATGTCAGTGTTTGGCGTCGCACATGACTTTGTCTCAACAAGGAGGGAGGGAATGTGATGCTGCACATGCCTCGTAGAGGGGCGGGAGAAAGGAGACTAAAGCGATTGGTGGAATAGGCAGGAACGTTGCGGTGATTGGACAAAATTGCAGCGTGTCGCCGAACCAACAGATTGGTTGAAAGAAGTTCCTTAACTCTCAGTTATTGAAGTTTCCAGTCAGTAACAGTGTGTTAACTGAGCTGCTCTGTGTACGGTCATGGTTCTCCTCAATATGGCGGCCGCAGGAGGAAATATGGCAAATCTCACAACACCAGTGTCAAATACCGTATTTTTGTGCACAGGAAGTCACACAGGAAGTTGAAGTTGGTGATTGGACAAAATTGCAGCATGTCGCTGAACCAACAGATTGGTTGAAAGAAGTTCCTTAACTCTCAGTTATTGAAGTTTCCAGTCAGTAACAGCATGTTAACTGAGCTCCTCTGTGTGTACGGTCATGGTTCTCCTCAATATGGCGGCCGCAGGAGGAAGTAAGGCAAATCTCACGACACCAGTGTCATATACCGTATTTTTGTGCACAGGAAGTTGAAGTTGGTGATTGGACAAAATTGCAGCGCCTCACAGAACTGCGGGGCTTTGTTGGAATGAGGTTCACAGTTGCGATCACAACACTGGCATCACCTGGAGGGTCAGCGTAATGCTCTTTGAAGAATCCAAAAAGTCTCGTCTTGTCTTATCTCATAGTTTGACTGAGAGGACCATTCATCTCACAGAAATCCCAAAGCCTCCACCCTGGATGTTTGCCTCCGAACATACGAATAAAAATATTTGCTCATGTGCCTGAAAGAAAATGGTTGAATTGATGCGTTAGCTGGAGGTAGCCAAAACCTTCTTCACGATTTATTTCAAAAGGTCAAAAGGCATTTCATGTTGTCTAGAGGCTTGAGATATCCCAGCAGAAATAATGCCGTTCAACTGACTCATGTTTCCCTTCACAGATTCTGCCACTCAGAAGTGGATCACATAACCGATTAATGACCAATTAACCATTTATTTGCCTTGCCAGTGATTCACTCTAACGCATTAAATGATTCCAAAATAGCAGTGTGCTTGGCCAGGACACTGAAGCCACCTGAAGATTCATCCGCGCTTATACATCATCGCCGGTGGGTTGGTTGCTCTCTGGCGTCCTGGCTGTGTTTCCTGCCATTGTGACTGCTGGCTGACAGTCGGTTCACAGATGACAGGAGGACAAAAATGAGAGGAGAATCAGTCATAGGAAGAGGCGTAGGAATTCTCACTCACATTGTAGACATAAGGGGCCACACCCATGCATCTAAAGGGCTGCAAATGGCCCACGGCTTACAGATTTGAGACCACCGATCCATTGGTTTTTACGAGTAATTCCCATTTATTCACACTGTTTACACTTTGCTTTGTCTGCTTCCACGTTCCTATCTGTTTTTCCTGTTGTTTTTTTTCCTTAGCAAACACCTGTGAGGTAGCATTTCTCAGCCTCGTGTTTGATTTGCTTGTTTATTCATCTCTTTATCATTTCATTAGGAACTCTGGGCGAAACAACAGACAATGTGGTCATTGTAGATATACAGTAACAATCCAGTACAGTCTGGTCCACTATGCAACAGTTTCTACATTTTCTTCTGCTCCTGATTGAAAGTTTTCATGGATGCAAGTGTAACAAAAGCACTTGGCAGCCAAAACTGCAACATATTCCACTATTATTGTGATTCACATCAGGAGGTCTCTTTCAGATCTGAAGCATCTCTGGAGAAGCTGTTAGAGACGGCAGTGCATGTAAATGTTTCCTGCTGCATGACAGTGTGCGTGCAGGTTTGTCACTCCTGACCTGTGCCGCTTCATCCATCTTCTTTCCAAACGCTCCCGCAGCTTGATTGCGAGAATGACTGATGGACTCTCTCCAGCCGGAGCGGCTGTCCATCATCATTCATAAGGAGGCAGGTAGAAAGCTGAGGACGGATCAGTACCAGCGAGCAGATGGGATTATCCCTGCCGGGAAGAGATGTGGTGGCCATCTTGAAAAAGGATCAGACGTCTCAAATACTGTGCCACAGGCCAATCTTCTTGTTTATGGTGCTGTGCTTGATGAAGGGAAGATGAGAGGGACCAAAAGAGAGCTGGACGGAGGAGGCACTTGAGACACGGGGGTAGCAGAGTGTCTCACGTTGAGTCTGTTCTAATTGCCTCTTCATGCCAGACAATCTTCAAACTGAATCTCCCGACGCCACGTGGGGCAACTGGTCTCAGCTCCATGCTCCGCTCGCTTTTCGTTCCTCTTTTCATTTCGAGAGTCGCCTCTGCTCCATGTCTGTGGGAACGAGGGAGGCCAGTCACGTGTTTGGCATTTCTTCTCGATAAGCTGCGATTTACGTATGATATGGTTGCTCGACTAATCCCAAAAATCATCAGTGATGAGTCGACTGTACCGGGTGCGGGGTCTGGGGGGTTATTCAGCCATTTGGGAGCCAACAACTCCACATATGATTTTCCAAGATGATCCTCTCAGCCAGGCACTTCGGTGATGCTGAGCAGAGTGGGCAGTGAGACGGTGAGATTCATTCTGCTCCCCTCACTTCTGATGCGGAAAATGAGCATGGCATTGCTATGAAAGCTGTGAGAATTGATCCCAGATCAAAGACTGTGAAGAGTGGAGGGCTAAGTACAGAGCCATGTCGCGGTATATCAGCACAGAGCCAAACCAATGACACCCAGATGCAGCCGATTGAACGGTAGCACAGTAAGAATGGTGAGGAAGGGAACATTATCAGAGGTGAAGGAATCAGGGTTCCTACTCATATACAAAATACATTTCTAAATGTTTGTCATTTTGAATTCATAGCAAATCAAAGTCTACAAAATGGCTGCCTCCCTTGACACACTCTGATTTACATTGAGGGCGCTTTCACGCTGCGGGTTCTGTCTCGGGACAAAGTGCGTTTGGCTCAGAAGTCCGAGATGTGAACACAGTCAAGTTTTGGTCGCGGACTTGATCCCGGCTGAAGAGCTGCACCTTGTCTCTGGAAGCTCTCAGCGGGTATTGAGCTTGGCGCTCGATGCCGTAAACTACGTGTGCAGCATGACTCCACAAAAACATGATAGATGCCGGGCCGTGAAGGTTCTGACTGCTGTCTGGGCGGACAACATTGTACAAAAACAACTTCTCTAACTCCCAGAACAAGGAGGTGTGCAGCTGGGAGCTGCCGGAAAATTGCACTCGGGAACGGAAGCACAGCGGTCTGGGACTCGCCATGTGTGCGGATGTTTGATAACTCACGTTTTTGCCTTTTATTGAAAAGAAAACTAAGGAAGAGATAGGAGCTGGATTTGTGCTGGGTATCCGTATTGGGCTGCTCAGATCAGATCAGGACCTGGATTTGGGTCGGATTGGAGCCAGATATTAACTTGATTTTGCTACACGCGGCCAGATCTGGCACACATCCGTTTTGGATCCAGCAAACTAATCCGTACTGGCATGTGGTCCCAATCCGGAATGGATCCCATCATACATCCGGCCCAGATAGAATTTGCTCTCAGTTACGGGTGAGAACAGATGACAGACAGTGATGAGCTCATGAAGCTTCATGAAACAACGTCCTTGTTTTCAGAGCCCACCAGATGGCGCTCTCAATTCTGATGATTTGAACAACCATTTCAACGAAATCTCTCATAATTCTGAAACCAAGAGTGCCACCCACTAAGATCTGAAAATGTGTACACTGTTTCATGAAGCCTCATCAGCACATCACTAGGGAAGGGAGGGAGAAATGACTGCAGGATGGCAGCATGCAGTGGACAACAGTCAGGATCAGGATCTCAGGTTCAATCTGCGCCGTTTATTCCACAGAAGCACAACCATCCAACATGTTGACAACATAGCTTTTCTTCTGGGCGGAGTTCTCCCTGTGCCTGCTTGGGTTTTCTCCCGATACTCTGCTTTCCTCACACTGAATAAATGGTGTGCCTGCGATGGTTGGATGGATGGATGGATGGATGGATGGATGGTTTGATGGATGGATGGATGGTTGGATGGTTGGATGGATGGATGGATGGATGGTTGGATGGTTGGATGGATGGATGGATGGATGGTTGGATGGATGGATGGATGGATGGATGGATGGATGGTTGGATGGATGGATGGATGGATGGATGGATGGATGGATGGTTGGATGGATGGATGGTTGGATGGATGGATGGATGGATGGATGGTTGGATGGATGGATGGATGGATGGATGGATGGACCTGTCCAGGGTGTAATCCTGGCTCTCGCCCAAAGACTGCTGGGATAGGTTCCAGCACTCCCCACAAGCCGGAACAGGACTTAGCGCTGGTTAAGTGATGTACTGGATGTATTTTATGTAGCAGTTATTTCTGAAATATTGCCATTTTTTGACTCATAATTATTTATAATACCTGAAACACCAGTCAAATCTGACATTTGATTGATTATGTCCCAGACTTCCCCCACACAAACACATCTTCCCATTGCCCTGTTAGGTCAGGAACCAAAGCCAGCTGGATCTGAGAAGGGAAGAGCAGAGAAGTCATCATGGATGGAAGGCGCCACGAGTCCGTTGGCTCTCCAGGATAATTACAGTGCAGATTTGGAGGAGAGAGTCGAGGAGCGAAGGTTGTCGAGGATGATGAAACTGGAGGGTGAGATGAATGGAGTGAGGCCTTCAACCTGATGATGAAACACAGTTGGGTTATATATGAGTCCTTTTTTAGGTGTCATTGGAATGTGAAGCGAGTATTTGAAAAGTAACAAGCTTGGGTGAAAACCCGATGGCATAACTCTGAACCTCAAAATCATTCAATCATTTCTCTTTGGGAAAAAAATCGGAGCACATACTGTAATATTACTGCACAACTCCGTAAGCCGTCGGTTGCTTGAATCCAACCGATATAAGACACACATGGACACACAAAACATCGAGTGTAAAACAACACATGCTCATGCTAGTTAAAAGGGGGTGCGGTCAAAGAATACGCCAAGTGATGCTTTTGTCAGCGAAGGGACTCGCCGCTGTGGCACCAGTATTGTAGCTGCAGAGATTGCTTTTCATTCGCCCTGGCTCAAGCTGCTGAAGAATTCATGGATCATTCTGAAACCTGAAGTGAAAGAACAGCAGAGAGGTGTTTTTTCAGGAGGTAAATTTTGGATCTCTGTCAGGAGGTGAGCAGAGGAATAGATGAATACTCTCTTCCACATGATCTGCTGCCGACTGTGGAAATGCAATGTGGAGTTCACTAAAGTGACTTGTGTACGCCATTTCAGGATGGACAGTATGAAGAAATAATTGGAGGCGACGCACAAAAATGTGTCATATGGAATATTTAAATTTGATAGCACAGTCAGGCTGGGGTTGTTGTGAATAATATTTCAGTCATCACCACCAATACTTGTGATTTTCCATAACTTTTGATGAGGATTTGATGCCAGAAAGGAAGCAAACAGATAAAAAAGTGGCAATAGAGATAGACGGCCGTAGACTGTTGGGCTTCTACAAGCGTACAGTAGTGCGCTGAACAAGAGACCGTAACGTGTATAACATGTATAACGTCTATAACAAACTGAAACTCACTCACTGATAGTTTTGGTCGCCTTAAGCCAGACGCACGGACATCCACCTCTCCGTACACAAATTCAAGTACCAAGGTTCCGTGTTTACGTCGCACCCCGCAGTCTTCTTCTCAGTCTTGTGTTTTCCACTTGGTTCCACTTCATTGTATTACAGGTGATCTTTAAGAAAGCGATCATTATTCTGAATGCATGATGGCGTTGTTGTCGTGGCGGTGCACCACGATCGATTATAATTCTCCAACCAGAGCAGCAGGTAAGCAGCAACTGCTACATTGTGCATTACTTCCATGTATTACGTATGTCATGTAACATGTGCAATGTGAACGATTGACACCATGTCAACGGTGCGATAACATCACGAGGGTCGACCAGGATTTCAAACATGATTGTTGTGAGGTGTGAATCGCTTCCTGTTACATCATATATACTTTACGATGTGAGACACACGACTGAGCCTAAAGTTGTGCTGATCCACACGGGTAAAAGTTGTGTCAAAATGGGTCAAAAATCGTGGAACGTTTTCCCGGCTATTACTGCCTCACACACCCATACGTGGAGAGCAAGTTGTGCTTGTGTAAGAAAAAGACTGCTCTCAGGAAAGCACATACTGGTTTACAGATTTCAAATTGGTGTTTAGAGCACGGAAGTCAGTGTCTCTTCATCATTCATGGCAATGGTGCAACCCCACTGTGAAATCTTTGTGACATCGTGGCTGGCTGAGCCCCCCCCAGTCTCCCCTCAGGTCCACTTTCCTCTTATCAACGCCGCTGCAGCGGCTCAGATTAGACACACAAACTCGCTCTGTCACAACAGTGTTTGCTGGCGGCCGCCATAAACACAATGACGAATCACTGGTCTCCACACGTGTTAAGACTTTCTCACAAAGGCCAGTTGATGAAAGTGTTTGTTTGTTTTCACTCGGGGCGAAAACTGCTGCACAAATATACATTAAGAGATAATGAGCTGATCATCTGTTGGCCACGCTGCAAAATGGTCCACAGAAGAAGCAGTCAGATAAGCTGGTTTAGTCTTTTGTTCAACGCTGACATGTTTGTCTGCCACATGGAAAAACAAGTTCACAGCGTCTGTTTCGCTGAAGCTCAGTCTTAGCTTCAATTTTTTTTAATTAGCGGTGCACAGTTTTTAGAACTCTTTTTTGGATTTTGTCGAGCTTCTATTCATTTAACTGTTGAACTGTGTTAACTTCATTGAAGATTGTCATAACACATTCTCACCCTTCATCACAGTTTCATCACCATCCAGCAGCACTGCTCGAGGGGGCGGGGAGGGTCCTCTACCCAATAGCACAGCAGCAAGTCATTGTTGTGGCCAAAATTCCTGGTTTTGAGGCAGATAAAAAAGAAAAAAAATATATAGGCCCTTTGCAAATGAGCTTGTAAAAACTACTGTCAGTTTTTAGCCTAAAAAAAATCTCCTGGCTGCAATGATTTTTATCAAAATATGCTTGATTTGCCACGTATTGCAAGTGCAAAGAACACACACACACACACACACACACACACACACACTCACTAAAAATAAATAAATTAATTAATATAGATGCAAAATGAAAGTGATGATAAAACAAGTCCATCTTCTTTATGATGATGCTCCAAGAGTGGTTTCCCGGCTGACAGCGTGTAGTGAGCGCTGGTTGTTTTGTTACAGAGCTCCTCACAAGGGCGGAGACTGACGGAGGTTTGGATGGGCGGAGTCAGAGAGGTGAAGGTGGGGAATGTTTGCGTGTGTGTGCGGAGTTGTTCAGTGTCAGAAATAGCCTGAAGAGAGAGGGATCTTGAGGTCAGCCATGTTTGTTTGCACCCACCGAAAGCCGAATAGTTTATGAAGTGTGTTGTGGTTCAAGGAGAAAAAACAGCATCTCCTGTGTTACTGTATGATACAAAGTTGTGCTGAAGCATAGAGATTCTTCATGCCAACAGAAGATCTACGACCATGCTTCTCTCTGTTTGATGCCTGAGAGCTTGGACTGTTGTCTGAGTCCTTCACTTTAATGTGCGCCCTGGGAGCGTTGGCCTCCTGAACCGGCTGGCTCGGACACAAGTCAGCGAAGTGCACTTACTTCATAGAATATCAAGGATCATCAGTGACCATATGGCGAAGATGACGTCTTGAATGAGTCATGGAGTTTGTTACCATACATGCTGGTGTCTACTGAGACTCATTCGTCGTCTATATTTAGATACGTTGTTTTTCTTTTTTCTTAAAGTGTTTCAGAATGAATGAATGTGGGCGGATCAAAAGCAAAGCTCACGCTGAGTACATGGAAAGACTTGGAAATGTTAATTTGTGCGACAGATGAACTTCAGTATCTCCTCACGCTGAACACAGCGGTGCGTCTAACCTCAGCTGGCGTTCTCTTGCATCTCCAACTCGACACCACGTGAGGTCCGTGAAGATACACAGGGACCCTGGAGGACTCCTCGTAAAAACTCTGACTGTGCCAGTTCATAGCTTGGAACTTTCGCTCGCACTTATCCTCTCAGCATCTCTGCAGAATGTAAATTATGCTTCTGTAATTTTCCCAAGATCCCAAAGCAGCGGACCAACTTTAATATTCAGCAACATAGACGTGTTTGTGTGTTGATGCTAGATTCTGCTGATACCATTTATTTTTACTGATTCCCTCAGGCCTGGATGAAGACAGCGTGGCGCCCCAGGTGACCCAACATTAGGCTGGGTGGTCGTGAAAAAACTGTCATTTGAATTCAAAGTCCAACCTGGTTTCATCAGCCTCGTCCCTGAAGCTACACCTTCAGAGGTGTGCTGCATTGATGAACTACTTTTGAGTGAGAATGAGGACGAGCTAAGTGGGGAGAGGAGAACATAGTTGGACTCAGTCCTGCTCCTTGTGATCAGGGACTACAGCGCAGTGCTGCAGGTGGTGTGGAAGACAGGGACTGACTCATTGGAAGTAGGTGTGCAAAACCCTGGGAAACATTCCTGGGATTTCTTACACACTGGAAGTTGAAGCCCATTGTGGCTACTCAGTTGAACATAGTATCTTTCCTTTAAAATAGTTGGGAAACCAATTGCCCCACTTTACTTAAGTACAGTAACTGTAGCCTGTCTGTAGCTGGATACATGAAAGTGCCTGAGTGAATGTAGCGGCTGGATCCTCCATTCACGTGAGAGGTATGAAGCGCCGCTGTTGCTGGCTTTTAACTGAATTGGAAGCGATTGACAAGCTTCGTGGGAAGAGTCTGTTTAATATTGAGCCTCCTCTGGCAACGCATCCTCCCTCCTGTGGTATAATGTATTGATGTTGGAAAGTTGCATTTTGCATCCTATACTGATGAAAAAGGGAGCCTTCAGCATTGCGTGTTGACAAAACAACATGTTATTAGCTGTGCAATGACAGCAACACAGCCAGTTCACTTTGACAAATCACATCACTTGCACACCATTTTCAGAAAATTGAACTTGTGATCAACTTGAATAGTGTCCTTCAACCTATTCTTTAGTATGATGCCCCAGTTTCAACGAACACCAAGTCAGTTTCCTGTTCTCGGCGCTGGTCTGATGCACCGCATGACGGTTCTTCTCATCATCTTACCTGGTTCCAGACAGCTCTTCCCAGGATGATGCCGAGAAATAAAATGGCAGGCAGAAGCCAAACTTTCAAAAGAGTAGACCAGATACCAAGGTCCTTCAAAGATGGCTAAAGACACTCTGAATGATTGTCAACTGTTGCCATCTGTGGAAGCTGGGTGTCATAGTAATCTACAAAAAAAATAAAAAAATCGCTCCGTAACGCTTACAGTGGGTCACAATATCCAGATGTACATTTGTACTGTCCTTTATACTCGTATTTTAACCAACTTCAAACTTCTTGTTCCAACCGTTTTACAGCAGACAGGGCCATCTGGTGGCCTCTGAAAATCTAGATACTGTTTCATGAAACCTCATCAACTGATCATTTATGTACGGTGCACTTTTTTTACCTATATTCACACAACTCATTTTTTATGAAGACAGAGTTCACGCTAAGTTTACTTATCTGACTTTGGAAAAGTGAATGGACTTCATAAGGAAAATGCTGAGAGAAGATGAGAAGGAGGATGGCTGAAAAATGAACTCAAGTGATCACATCTGTTTTTCATGGCTCCTTTATCAATCCACATGAAAGAGTTGGCCAAATACACATCTTCTTGTCTTGTCACATGTCTGGTAATGTTTCAGTTAATGTTGTCAAGAGTCGGACCGATAAACACATGCCATCACAAAATCTACTCCCTTGAGGTAATAAACAAGTGTGACAGAAAAAGGACCCAACATCAACGCACACCTAAACGGACCCAGAGGCAAAAATGGCTGGCAGAGTGTTTCATAAATAAGATTTATTTACAAAAAGGTGAACAAGTTCAAAATAAGTTCAGTAGAGATTGAGGCCAGTGAAGCTCCAGGGAATGTGTATGAAGCGTACGCCGTCGCAGACGTCGAACGGAGGATCCCTCAGGGTGGCTGGACAATCTGCCGTGGAATGGATGTGGATGACTTGTTTATGCTAGCGGGGGCAGCTCTTCGATGAGTGGAGGGCACTGTTCTGATGTCCACCTGTACACCCACCGACATGATGAGCATGTGCAGGCAGGCAGTCCAAAATAGACTAGATAACTTGTGCTAGCTTCACTTAGTTGTTGTGATGGGTAGATGAGGTGTCATGAAACACTTTTGTAATTTTCAGAGGCCACTAGATGGCGCTCTCGGTTTGGAAATGATGTGAGGTTTCATTGAACATTTTACAGCAGACAAAATAAAGACACTGTTTCATGCAGACTCATCAATCCTGCAATGCCGTGTCATGATACCTCATCGATCCATCACTAGTTGTTTGAAATAAACGTGGTGACTATGAAGTGTAGGCATTTTGAAGACTCGGAAGTCTGAAAAAGAACAAAACAATAAATTAAATAAATAGTTTCCTCAAAAGTCTTTGATAGTTTATAGAATAATAATAGACTTGATCAGCTGCGACAACTACGATGTAGTGTGAGAATGCGAGTTGAAAACTCGCAGCAGTGCAATTGTCACAAAAGGCAGTTTTATAGGGGTGGTGTGTATCGGGTGCAGAGCTATGGGGTTTTGAACAAACCATCCTCACTCCCGCGGCATCATATGTTGATGTTTGGTCAGGGGACTTCTGCGTCCTATACTGATGCCGAAGGCAGCTTTCCATGTTGCAGGTAGACACATTAGGTTTTGAACTGAAGCCACCATCTGGATCCAATGCTATTCAGTGAAGACGGATCCAATGCTATTCAGTGAAGTCGGATTCCTCACCCCTGGCTGAGACGCCACACAGGAAGAATGACGATTTCACTGCATTGAAACACCAATGCATCAACATGCAACGCTGAAGGCTTCCTTCGTCGACAGTATATGGCACAAAAGTCCACTTTCCCAACGTCAATATATTATGCCATGGAGGTTAGAATGGTTTGGCTAGAAATGTGCAAAGATCTGAAAACATTGCTCACACCCTCACACACCATAACCGACTTTTTTTTTAACTCATTTCGGTGTTTGATGAATTGTTGGCTGCCAGTGTTGGACTCCTGTCTCGACCTTTGACTGGCTCATCTGCCCTCCGTAATTTCAACGTGGAGCATGAGGTTAAGATCTGGTGTCTGTTTTTAAATGCCTATGACATTTTTCGAGCTGGAGCTTGTAACGTCACTAAATAAGACTTAGGGAAGACTCAAATAATGTTTTGGGTATGAGAGGCTTGGGCCAGTGGTGTTCTCCCTCAGCCAGGGTTCACATGTGCATTCAGGTCTGCGCCCCATAATTGAGCGATGCTTCTTTTAGCATCTCACGCTGGCTTTGAGGTGGCCCCACCTATCTGTTCCGTGATCCCTGGTTTTTAATGGGACCACGTTGTGTGATGGAAAAGTAAGCCTGTGCCTCCTTCTCTGATGCGCTGACCTTTAGGGTGGTGAACAAGCGCAACCATTAATTATAGAAATCACAACTGTAATTAGCTCGGAGCCAAATCTGAAATTCCTGACCGTAGGAAACGCACCAGAGCATCACATTGCTAAATGATTCATCAGATGTGGACGGGGAAACCGTGTAGCATGAATAAAGAATGAGCTCTAATCTCATAACATGGCATTATAACTACGCTATGTTTGCCTTTAATAATCGCTGCCTCAGAACCTGTGGTGTGTGAAACGGAGCCTGAAATGAACGCCACACATGGGGACCAGAAGGAGTCCTTAAATGAAGCAGACGCTACTTCAAAAATCACTGGGACTGTTTCAAAGAGGCGTGATATACAAGGTAGAAGTCGGCCTTTGTGGCGTGCTGATCCTCTCCACTGCAGCGTGAGATTATGGCTCTGCTGCCCGCTGCAACGGTGAAACAGTAGATGCTTGACTCCTGCTGGGATTTAATGAATGATCTTAGACTCAAACATTCTATGATATCACAAAAGTGAATAAATGATCTTTTGCTGGAGGCGTCTGACTGAGCTCCTCAGTCAAGGTAACCATACCGTATTTCTTTACGAAGCACTTAAAAACTACACAAGATTGTCACTGCGTGCTTTGCAAACAGTAAAATGGTAATTAAACAAACATTGAAAATGATGAATACATCGAGTTAAGACATGAAAGGCAGCAGAACCATTAAGACCGAAACACTGCGCTGATGAAATTGCTCCTAAAATCAGCTGTGTGCTTGTCTTAAAAATGGACAGCGATGGTGAGGAGGAGGAGGGAGGGCATTCTATAGCCGGGAGCCCCAGACTGAGGAGGCCCTGTCTCCTCTCATCTTCGTCCTTGTTTTTGGCTCCTCGAGCAGCAGATGGTCGTCTGACCTCAAGGACCGTGGAGGAACATCGGGGTTAAAAGCCCCGCAAGATACGGAGGGATGAATGAGCAGCAGCCAGTGGAGAGAAGCTTAAACAGGGGTGGTGTGATTCAGTTAAAAACCTGGCTGCAGCCTGCTGAACCCGCTGCAGACGCAACTTTCTTCATCGTGCTGCTCTGACCTGTTGCTGCAGTCACCAGTGATTGGTCCTTAAAAGGACCATCGAAGAGCTATTTGACTCCTATGAAAATACCGAGGTGGAAAAATCTCCTGCTGAATGATAAATCCACAGATCAGCCTTTTGCTGTGACTCCCAACCTGACTGTAGCCAGAGCAACCTGTGCTACAATCTCCTTCACTCTGCTCACCCAGGTGCTTAGCTGCTGCTGCAGACCAGTCAAAGCTCTTTACAATCCTCTGAAAAGAACATCAAGGAGCAGGAGGAGACAGCTCAGTTTCTCTATTGATCCAGATCTCAGCTGGAATATCAGTGATTATCCTTCAAATGTGAGACACAGTAGGGCCATTTGGATTTTGTGAGTCTGACAAAAGTCACAGACAAGTTGTCACGGGAACGAAGGGACGAGGGAGCTAAAGCCACGTATAGGAGACGTGGTGTAGGACCCAAGTGCAAATGGTTGTAGGCACAGGAGGCAGGAGGGAATTATAAATAATATTTAATAATTAAACAAACTAAAATAGAACAGAAAGCGTCACCGAACCGGGAAGAAACAGAGCAAACGCAAAGTGTAAAAGCAGTAATGAAACTAACAGAAGTGCACAAAAATTAGTAAAAAGTCAAAACAGAAAGCGTCACCGAACCGGGAGTTAAATGAACTTAAATCACAAATGAAAACCGAGAATAAACTACAAAAGAAAACCAAGAAACACGCGGCAAACAGCAAGAAACCAAAAACACTAACTCAGGACAGCAGGGTTAAACAATGTAACAAAAGAACTAGCAAGAGCACAGAAGTATAAGCCGAACACAGGGAGAGAGACACAAGAACCGCAGAAGCCGAACACAGGGAGAGAGACACAAGAACCGCAGAAGCCGAACACAGGGAGAGACACGAGAACCGCAGAAGCCGAACACAGGGAGAGACACGAGAGCCGGGAGTTACCACAGGGGATCGAGAGCAGTCCAAAATCACAGGAATCACCATAGGGAACGTGGAAACACACAGGGACTGGGAGGAGTGGCAGGAAACAAAGACACAACGATCTGGCACACGTTGCTGGAGCCCAGGTGTTTTTGAAGACAGTAATCAGGGTGTAATGGGCTCCAGCCGTGTGCCAAAGGAGCAGAAGGAGAGAAGCAAAACCAGGACTCGGAGCCTGGAACCGGAGCCATGACAGTACCCCCCCCTTAAAGAACACCTCTTGGTGTTCTACCAGTCCTGGATGGACGGTCGTCGTAGACGAGGGGAGGAGGAGGCCCATTGGAGCGACTGGAAGAGCCGGGCTGCAGCGGCCCGGAAGACAAGCTGGAGTCCTGGGGAGGTGGCGGGTGGGAAGTCACAGCTGGGGTCTTCGGGAGGTCGCGGCGGCGGCTTGGGGGTCACGCTGGAGACGTCGGGAGGCCGCGGCGATGGCGGCTTGGAGGTCACGCTGGAGACGTCGGGAGGCCGCGGCGACGGCGGCTTGGAGGTCACGCTGGAGACGTCGGGAGGCCGCGGCGACGGCGGCTTGGAGGTCACGCTGGAGACGTCGGGAGGCCGCGGCGGCGGCTTGGGAGCCATGCTGGAGACGTCGGGAGGCCGCGTCGGCTGCTTGGGAGCCACGCTGGAGACGTCGGGAGGCCGCATCGACTGCTTGGGAGCCACGCTGGAGACGTCGGGAGGCCGCATCGACTGCTTGGGAGCCACGCTGGAGACGTCGGGAGGCCGCGGCGGCTGCTTGGGAGCCACGCTGGAGACGTCGGGAGGCCGCGGCGGCTGCTTGGGAGCCACGCTGGAGACGTCGGGAGGCCGCGGCGGCTGCTTGGGAGCCACGCTGGAGACGTCGGGAGGCCGCGGCGGCGGCTTGGAAGCCACGCTGGAGACGTCGGGAGGCCGCGTCGGCGGCTTGGAAGCCACGCTGGAGACGTCGGGAGGCCGCGGCAGCTTGAGAGCTGTGCAGGAACGTTTGCGAGGCGGCGGCTTCAGAGCGGCGCAGAAGTCCTCGGGAGGCGGCCGCTTGAGAGTCGTGCAGGAGTCTTTGGGCGGCGGCGGCTTGGGAGCCCCGCTGGAGTTGTCGGGCGGCGGCGGCTTGGGAGCCCCGCTGGAATCGTCAGGAGGAGACGGCAGCTTGGGAGCCGCGTAGGGGCCCTCGGGAGGAGACGGCGGCTTGGGAGCCGCGCAGGGCCCCTCGGGAGGAGTCGGCGGCTTGGGAGCCGCGCAGGAAGGTTCGGGAGACGGCGGCCTGGGAGCCGCACAGGAGTCGTCGGGAGGAGACAGCGGCTTGGGAGCCGCGTAGGGGCCCTCGGGAGGAGACGGCTTGGGAGCCGCGTAGGGGCCCTCGGGAGGAGACGGCCTGGGAGCCGCGTAGGGGCCCTCGGGAGGAGACGGCCTGGGAGCCGCGTAGGGGCCCTCGGGAGGAGACGGCCTGGGAGCCGCGTAGGGGCCCTCGGGAGGAGACGGCCTGGGAGCCGCGTAGGGGACCAGGGAAGGCGCCGGCTGGAGAGCCGCGCCGGAGACCAGGGGAGGCGCCGGCTGGAGAGCCGCGCCTGAGACCAGGGGAGGCGCCGGCTGGATAGCCGCGCCGGAGACCATGGGAGGCGCCGGCTTGAGAGCAGCGCCGGAGACCACGGGAGGCGCCGGCTTGAGAGCAGCGCCGGAGACCACGGGAGACGCCGGCTTGAGAGCTGCGCCGGAGACCACGAGAGGCGGCGGCTTGACAGCTGCGCCGGTGTCCACGGGAGGCGAAGACGGGGAAACACAAGAGTCACGAAAAAAAATATCACGGGCGGGAACCGACAGAATTGGCTCCGACGGAAGAGCAGAAGAAGCAAGTGGAACACCGGACATAGCAGAGCGGGAGGAAAGCCGCGTGACTGATTGAGATATCCAGTCCAACACCTCAAAAATGGACAGAGTCATCCTCTCCATATTACCTATACTGGTGGCCTGAGCGTCTAGTTCCTCCTGCCAGCCTTTCACCACTGCTGGGTCCATGTTACTGGCCAGATCGTTTCTATCACGGGAACGAAGGGACGAGGGAGCTAAAGCCACGTATAGGAGACGTGGTGTAGGACCCAAGTGCAAATGGTTGTAGGCACAGGAGGCAGGAGGGAATTATAAATAATATTTAATAATTAAACAAACTAAAATAGAACAGAAAGCGTCACCGAACCGGGAAGAAACAGAGCAAACGCAAAGTGTAAAAGCAGTAATGAAACTAACAGAAGTGCACAAAAATTAGTAAAAAGTCAAAACAGAAAGCGTCACCGAACCGGGAGTTAAATGAACTTAAATCACAAATGAAAACCGAGAATAAACTACAAAAGAAAACCAAGAAACACGCGGCAAACAGCAAGAAACCAAAAACACTAACTCAGGACAGCAGGGTTAAACAATGTAACAAAAGAACTAGCAAGAGCACAGAAGTATAAGCCGAACACAGGGAGAGAGACACAAGAACCGCAGAAGCCGAACACAGGGAGAGAGACACAAGAACCGCAGAAGCCGAACACAGGGAGAGACACGAGAACCGCAGAAGCCGAACACAGGGAGAGACACGAGAGCCGGGAGTTACCACAGGGGATCGAGAGCAGTCCAAAATCACAGGAATCACCATAGGGAACGTGGAAACACACAGGGACTGGGAGGAGTGGCAGGAAACAAAGACACAACGATCTGGCACACGTTGCTGGAGCCCAGGTGTTTTTGAAGACAGTAATCAGGGTGTAATGGGCTCCAGCCGTGTGCCAAAGGAGCAGAAGGAGAGAAGCAAAACCAGGACTCGGAGCCTGGAACCGGAGCCATGACACAAGTCTTCCTTACAATCTTTACACACAGCAAGAGAGAACCAAGGTACAAAGGCAGTTAGGGAAATGGTCCGACCTTGGTGTGCGATCTTGATTCATTTCAAAGTTTGTAAATGTACGTTCCCAATGCTCGACTGACAGAGCTCATGCTAGCTCACAAATCACAGCAGTTGTTCATGGAGTGCTAAAACAAGATCAGGTGAAATCAGAATAGTATGCACTCATAGAGAACGATTTGTAAAATCTTTAGTCATTTTTTAAAGCTATGAGAGACCACCAAACAAGACAAAAGACATGACTGAGATCATTCATTTTTGTTTTTGCTAAAGTTAAAGCAACCTTGAATAGTCTTGAAATGTACTGAATGCGATCAATTCTTTGGGCGTTGGTGTGGTTATGAACTGCAAGAAGGAGTCCAGCTAGCTTCGGAACATTGTATTCCAAAAACTGAGAGAAGGGTCTGTGATGAGGGGGACTTCACGCTGGACGAGGCATTTTGTACATTTATGTACGAAAACGTACTCATCCATTTCAAACTATGTTGCCATCACATGCTTCCACGCGTTCTGTACGTTGGTATTGCTGTTGACCAATATATCCACCAGGGGGAGCAGCCCACAGTCAAAGGTTTATGACAACAACAAACTCCTAAACCAACATGGTTAAACATATTGCTACTGGACAACGGAGAATTTCCGCCGTTGCTATGTCTTCTGGTCTTATGCCTTTTGTTTCCGTATCCGTAAGCTTTGTAGAAACATTCTGAAATACGGAGAAAATGACAGGTCCAGATCCATTCATAACCGTGAGCATAAAGTATATCGTGTAAAATATAGTGTTTGCTGGACTCATTCCTCTCACAAATCGTGTCCTTTTTCACATGATGTACAGTGTATTCCACATTTATGAAGTGGGTGAGGAGGCAGGCAGTTGAATCTTCCCTCCAGAAGCTTTCAGGCGTGAATTGGTCATTTGTTACATCGATGCTCCTCTGAAGCGCCTCATCGATTTCTCATCGACGTGAAGGGGAGCAGCAGATAAGGCAGCCGAAGGGAGCTGATAAGTGTCTGTCATTTGTCCCTGACATCTTCAGATGTCGAAGAGGACGCCACAAAGTCAAACCACTGCCAAAGTCCACCAAAGAGCCCCCCTCTCCCACGCTGAAACACAAGTTTAACCTCTGCTGATTGAGAAACGCAGCGGCTGCCGGGTTGAATTAGCTCTTGTCGGAGTCCTAACACAAGTCGGCGCTGTGACAGCAGCGTATCAATCAGCCGATTCCTTCTGATTAGATTAAACGAGAGGGAGTCTTGTCGTTAATGTGACAAATGGGGAATCGCTGAGAGGCGACAGGGGATCCAGGAGACGAGTCAGACAGAAAGTGTCAGGCGTCACCGATGGATATGTTCAGAGTTTAAACAAGAGACATTCATATTGATCCGTGACTTTTGTCTGTGAGAGGGTTTAAGGGAACTGGAATGGAAAAGTAAGGCAGAGAATAAAAGCAGCTGAGGCAGGAAGAATGTTGCTCTGAGTTCAGGGAGAGGTTCACATGGGCCACAGATGGTCCAGAAGTGGGAGAGTACAGCAGAAGTGGAAAGGGAAACTGCAACAGAGAGATGAGGGGAGCAGACGGGTGTAGATGGAGGGCAAAGAAGCCGTCTACTGAGGCTAAAGCAGCATCCTAGAGTGAGATGTATGAGGCACTTGGTTGGCAAAGGAGGAGGGAAGGGTGTATTCAGGAGCATGGGAGGACATGCAACAGGTTAGGCCAGGGGTCAGGAACCTATTCTCGTGACCCCCTGATATACAGTCGGGCTTGTTTACAGGGCACTGCCTCTAAAATCCAACAATCCATTTTCCCTCTCTCATTGACTAAAATGGCTCTCTTTTGATTGGCTATTTCATTTGGCCATGAAAACGTGATCTCAAGTTCAGAGCAGGCTGAACCGCAGAGGGAAATAGCAGAGTTGTCATCTCACACGTATTGTATAACACCTGAGCTATGTAGCCAAGCAGAGGCAAATGTTTTTTTTTTTATCAAGTGCATCTGGAATACTATCATATCATGAGGGCATGTTCAGGTTCAGATGCGCCCCCTGAGGTCCCATCGGGGCTTGTGCTCTACTATTTGAGAGCAGCGTTGACCCTTCATCAGCCAAAGAACCTAGTTTGAGATGGTTGAGTTTGGTTCAGGAGGTGGAGACCCATTATAGCCAATCTGAGGCGAGGAAGGTGGTACCTTCCCCTACCATCCTACGTTTCATGCATTTGTTTCCCGGCGTGTCAAGATTCTTAAATGATGCTCAATTTAATAATAAAGTTATATCAATGTCAGCGGAACATTGTTCAACTGAAGTCGGCAGTGTCTCCTTGTGAATACTGTTAACTCTACTTGCAACACATACTGCTATTTGTCGTGGCGCGCTGCATTCGGTGCACTATAATTAGATCCTCTCCACGGGATCCCCGGATCTTCAGCTCATCTTTTTTTCCTCATGTCTCCTGGAGGGCCCCATGGCAAGACTTTAAGCCTTGGAGAAGTTTCAAAAGTTGACAATAACTATGTCACTTTGTTGGAAGCAAATGCTACAGAAATGATTAAAAACCGAGCAGTGTACGAATGGTGTCGAGTACCAATCATTTTTTAGTAATTGTGTCTCTAACCTCTGACACAGAGGAGCAGAAGTCTCCTTCATCGTAAACACGCTCCCTCCACCTTTGCGCCGTGGACTTCATGGTCATAAGTGCAGCCACCTTGAAGCAGTCAGTTTTGGCCACGGTTTTCCTTCGAGGTGTTGCAGCATCACTGACTTGTTTCATGATGTAAACAAGTCACCTGATCTCTCCTCTCTTCACCGCTCTGGAGCGCAGCGGCCGACTTTGATGGCATTGGTTGAAGGATTCGGCTCTGCTCTCACTCTCGTCCCTTCTCTCGTGTCGTGCTCACATTCACAGCGTGCGCTCACCTGATGCAGCCCTGGAGTCTCCAGCCTCCACCCCTCTGTGGTGAGCGTCACTGAGAATGTGGAGACTTCTTCTGGCTTCTTCTGAGTCAGTACAATTTACAGACGCGTGCGGGAGACTTCCATCAATTGTAACCTGCCCCAGAAGAGGTCACTGCAAAGAAAGCCAACGTGTGATCCCTCTGAAAGGAAGATGGAGGGCCGAAGAGGGCAGGGACCCTGGTGAAAGACACGAGTTTCATTCTGCTGCCTGTCAAATGAATGGCGGCCTCAGGTGACCCAATTAAGCTGCTAATAAATCAGAGACCCCTGCAGGTCCTGCTGCAGAAGTGTGTCGCTGGTTCTCTGGGGGCTGCAGCTGACACTCTTCTTAAAACAAGGTTATCTCTTCAATACAAGGGCATTCAGAGCTTTCCAGCACACGGGCAAAAGCAGAGATGGCAAAGAAAAGGCCCGTGTTAAGCGGCCATCTTCATCTATTGCATGCAATTTGACTTCACTCTTTCTAACGTGGAATGATGTTCTGGTTCGGAAAGACCGGATTGGTGGTGTACAAACCAGCTCAAATGTTCTTCTCTCCCTGGAAATGCAGAGTTGTCTTGTATTTGAAGTGATGTACCTGATGCAGCCTGACAAAATGAGATTTGTTTCCCGAGAGAACTGCAGTTGTGTCTCTCCTCACACAACTATTTTAAGCGGGAAATAACACCAAAGTTGTGAGCTGACATCATCAAGATCTTGATCTACCAGACTGAATAGGAGACCAGTAAACATATATTGGGTGAATGGAACTGAACTTTGTGGGGTCCACAACAAGCATGAGGACAGACATGAAATGAGGCAGGAAGAGACGCTAAACACATGAACAGTGACAGTGGTGACGTTACGCCCTTTCACTGTAAAACTAAACTTAGAAATGCAACAGATTCTTCTCATTATTAAACACGTTTGTCTAAGCTGCTGTAAATGCCTTGAAGTTGTTAGCGTGGCAGATCGGCTATTTTTGTAGCAGGCCTCATCGCTCTTTCAATGTAGAAGAGAGCGCTTGGATGTGTTAATCACAAACCCCACATCAGGCCTGTCCATCAGGTCCCTCATCAGCAGAGAATGTTCTTCTTGCGGCAGCTGAGGAAACTCCAACTGCCGACGAAGATGCTGGTGGAGGTCTACACAGCCATCATCCAGTCCATCCTCACCTCCTCTATCACCATGTGGTACAGCAGCATCACCTACAGGAACAAGGACAGACTGCAACGCATTGTGCGTTCTGTTGAGAAGGTTATCGGTTGCAGACCGCCACCTCGAATTATTATAATAATTGTTATTATTCTATCATATATTGTACAAGACAAGACAACAATACAGCCTACCTTTTAATTTTCCATGATATAGAAATGGCCATTGCCCTGCGTCACTCCTCAGTATTTGGTTGTTTAAGGAGACTCGCTCCGTGAAAAACTCTTCTGATGCTGCAACCAAAGTGACCTACAAGTGAAACCAAAGTCGCTTTGAGGCAAAGCAGCTGCATAATGAATGAAGATAACATTTGAAATGGTAAGATTATCACGCACCTCCCCTTGGGCTCAGGGACCAGTGCTTCGGGCAGGACCTCTGAGCAGTAAGGTTTTGTTCGAGAGCTGACCACTGTCAAGTGGGTGCGCAGACACAGTCGGTGGGCAGTCTGAGGTGTCATGGTGACATTTACGCTGCCATTTGTTCTCCATTTCATCGCTGGAGGTCATGCTTGTTTGAATATTTAGTGAAGCTCAAAGGCAAACAGAACAACTTGTTTACTGGACTCCGGTAATCACATCCGCTGGTTTCCTGTCTGCAGAGACTCGTGTTTCCTCGGTTGCCCGAGTAAACACGCAGGACAAATGTTTTGTCGTAAGATCCCGTATAAACGCTTCCATTATCTTGAATTAGCTCTGGATCAGCTGCAGCTTTAGCTTCATCCATCTGCTTCATCTTCAAACTCACTCAAATGTTGATTTGAGGCTCTTCAAAAGCAAATCCAACAGAGGCCCCATGGGTGGATTTGGTGCTTCGCCAGTTGACTGGATACAAAACAGATGGCTCCAGTCGCTTTATTGATAATGACTGTGTAGTGATGCAAAGCACTGTGTTATTATAGCACTTTCAATGATGGTGTTTATCAATCATGAATCACCGGTGCTGCAGCTGCGGCTCATCAAAGAGCCGACCAAGGAGAAGCAGCCAAGGTGTCCTTATGGACATGAGTGGAACACTGAAGCAACCTGTGAATTAATAAAGGGTTTCCCTCTCCACCTCTTGTGTCACTCAGGTGACCGTATCGCTTCTGAACGGCACAAGGTGGCAGACATGGCGCAAACTGTTGTGTTGCATTTGCTTGCCGACTGCGACGTCAGGGTTTCAATGCACTGTGAGAAGAGTAGAGATGGTTAGATGGGTAGGTTTCATGCTGCAGTATTGAAGGGTGGATGAGGTTTCATGAAACGGTGTCCTGATTTTCAGAGGCCACCAGATGGTGCTGTCTGCTGTTAAATGTTTGGACGAGGAACAACTAATTCAATGAAACCTCATTTCTAAACCAAGAGCGCCATCTAGTGGCCTGTGACACTGTTTCATCAACTCTGTAATACTGTTTCATGATATCCATCACTAACTATCCGGTACAGCCATTGGCAGGGGGGGTATGCCTCATCATGAAGCGGCACTTGCTTTTGTGTAGTCATCTTGTGTAACATGTTCAATAAAAATCTTGGAAAATGAACAAAGACAGTCCTCAGCATCACAGTTGACTGAAAATCCTCCTTCAGTTCACACTTTACAGCCCCATAATCTCTTCATCTGAGGAGAGACAGAGATATTTTCTCACCCCCACAGAGCTGGAGACCCTCTTTTTCTTCGTTGTCGCACTTCAGTGTCAATACAGCACTTAGGCTAAACGTATCGCCTTTGCAATACTGCTATCTGATGGCTTGTACAAGGAGAGAAAGGAACTCAGGAGAGGAGAATGTCAGTTGTGGTGCTGTGGAGCAAGATACATGGTTTCAATAGCCACAATAAAAGTAAATGTTGTGTCTACAAGGGAAGGGTTTGTCTATACTCCCCCGGAACACATTTAGAAGTAAAATTGAATAATAAATACATATATATTTAGGGCTGGGATGATATGAGCTCAAATCAATGTAAAAAAAAAAAAGGTATGTTTACCTCAAAAATGATAAATGCACTCTAAATATAATATGCATTATCCCAATATCAAATTGGTTTATGACTGTATTTGTAATGCAATGTGCATGAACAACTTCTTGCAGTAAAAGTTTGGGGATAAATTGCTTTAGTGACTGCGAGCTAGTGTCAACCGATTAGGATCTGCATTAAACCATCATCCAACCTATTTCCCCCGAGCACCTCACCCAGTACAGCCCTCCATCATGTTGATGGAGTCACAACGTCAGAGGAAGTGACGCATGAATAGTCATCGAGGTACATTTTTATAAGATTCTGCACATGCAATAATCTTCTGAAACTTGATGCAGTTAAAAAAAAATTCTCTCAAGAAGTTTAGTCTTCTGTAATTGACAAATAACTCTACCAATTTTGCTAATAACGATAATGTCATATGTGTATTATCATCCCATCCTCACGCCATGTTGTAGAACTTCGACGATGGGAAAGTGGACTTTTGCATCCTATTCCGACAGCGTAGGCAGCCACAAGTGTTGCATGTTGATGCATTGGGCATTTTGATGGAGTACCTGGAGTTTCCTTCCCTGTAACGCTCCAGGCAAATCCAGGCAGAACGTGTGTCAGAGCGTGAGAAGCAGCAGGGAGACGTAAGGAAGCTTGCTTCACTGAATGATATTGCATGTCTTGTCATAATTGCCTAAGTGACCCAGGTGCAGATGATCGCAGGCTGACAGAAGGCACGGACACGAGATTCACTTAAGAAATTTAATAGACAAGTTATAACAAACACAGACGACGAAGACAGGAACTGAAGGCGCCAGAGTCAAAACACGAACCGGGAAATACACAGAGGGACTGGGGAAAAATCTGCAACAAAATAGAGGTGAATCAGATTCAACCGTCAATAACAGGGAGAACTCAAACTCATGAGGTCCAGATCAACTAGAAGCGCTACGTGGAGGAGAAACACTCAAACTCACTCGAAGGGAAAAATCGACAACAATCGTTAAATGAAAAGGTGAGTATCATAAGACTCACACGCGGACTGATTATTCAAATTCGGGAGAGAAGAACTATAGCGGAGTGAATAGGAGAAAGCGGAACTAAGAAAGTGGCTGAAGACAACACAAAAATCTAGAAAGCTCAGGAGCAACAACAAGGAAGATCAAGTCTTTTACCGAGTGACACGAAGTGACCATCTAGCAGCCTGGAACCCAGCAGAAGATATCCACTGAGGAGTTGATGACGGGATGAGCTCCAGCTGCGCTGCCATTAAGCTGGATGGGACACAGGAAAAGGAAACTGCAGGGGGTTAACAAAGTAAAAGCACGAAGAACGTGACATGTCTGTTGCAATTTATAACCCCGTACCTGGCTCTCTCGCCGTTTTTGACGGGCTGTCAATAGCATTAGACACGTTTTGTGTAGAAGGAATGGAGCGCCATCCCATAGCCTACCTAACCCCTTAAGGTGTCACACTGCCAATGTGTCCACACCGTTGGCATCAATATTGGACTCAAAAGTCGACTTTCCCTCCATCAATATATTACAGCATGAGAGTGAGGATGGGTTGTTTTATACTTATCAAAATTAAAAAAAAGTTTTTGCAGTAGTCCAGTGTGTGTCGTTGACAGGCTCCCTAACAGTTGTTGCTCTGATTTACTCATGAGATAAGGAACCTGAACGTGCCCTTCTCATAAAATAAAAACTCTTTCCCCTTCTACCAGTCATCACAAGACCCGCCAGCGTTGGAGGACATAAACTATGGACGGCTGGTTTGACAGGAGCCGAGGCAGAAAGAGACGCTCAATAAAACCGGCGAGCGAGACTCCTGACAGGCATTAAAATCATGGTCCTGTCACTGGTTTGGGCAGAAGTGAGGAACAGCACTGCATTTCTGCAGTCAAGCACCTCCAAATGTGAGCTGCCATTGTAACACTAGCTGCTTCAGAGCTACATAACAGCACGTTGAGATGTTCCTTAACCAAGTCGCGCAGTCGCTCTCTTTCATTTGGAGGAGCGGTAAAATGAAGTGTCAAGATGCAGACCAAGCAAATTTGCTCTGCCTTTGTGCGACATTATTTTTCAAATTTCAGCTTCACAGATGAAACTCTGGGCTACTTTGGCTGTGAGAAATGAGCCTTGGCTGTCCATCACTAATATGCCTGATGGATCATCTGATCCATGTCCAGGAAACATAGTGCATGATATACATTTACACTTTTTCATTTTTCTAGTGAAACCACATACATTCAGTAAAAACAAAATATGGTACTTCCTGTAAATGTAGCCATTAAAATAGTATTGTTTTCAATCTCATACAGAAAACTTCTCATGGGTAGATGAGGTATCATGAAACAGTGTTGCAGGGTTGATGAAACAGTGTCCTAATTTTCAGAGGACACTAGATGGCGCTCTTGGTTTAGAAATGATGTGAGGTTTCACTGAATTATTTGTTCAAGTCCAAACATTTTCAAGTCCATCACAGTGCCACCTGGTGGCCACTGAAAATCACGACACAAGTCATCACAAACGCGCTTCATGAAACCTCATCGACCCTTCAATACTGTGTCATGATTGACTCCTCCTCAATCCGAACATGAGTCTCCTTTCTCAGATTGTTCTCCATCGCTGTCAAGCTACACATGTGTCTACAATGTTTTGTTTGTCATGTTTTGGCTTTCATTTTGTCTGTCTTGCTTTGCAGTTTATGTCACATGGCTGGAGCTAATCTGCCGATTACATCTGCTTCACTATGTAACAGCCAAGGTTCCAGTGCCACACTGCTAAACTGTCCTCTCTCTCTCTCGTGAATATTCCTCCTGTGATCTTCCTGATGCTCGATCTTTATTTCTTCAGTATTTATTTCCGCACCAGTGTCCACACCCCATTAGTTCTCCTTACTTCTATGATATCTTCAGGCATATATGTATCTTTATACATTATATCTTATGCTTCTATTATCATACGCGAGTCCTGACCACAGTTAGTGATTTTTATTGCTCTGTATTTTCCACCAAGCGGGGATCAGACCGCCATCTGTAATATTGGTGTTTGCTGTGCTTCTATTTATTTCACATGCCGTGTTTTGGATTTCTTTTCCGTGTTTGTGTTCTGTCTGTAACAGATTTCCTGCCTTGGTTCAATGTGTGCCTCTCCTGGTCCAGTGGTGACGTCCTCGGCTTCTCCTTGTTGTGCGTTCTTTTCGTGTAAATCAACTCTAAAAAAGAACTCTTGCTGTCTGGTGTTCTGCTGGCTGCCAGTTCTGGGTGGGTTCCGCTGTGTTTATGACCCATGACAATTCAGCCAACATGTTTTTGTGCTTTCAGTGCCTGTAGTGATTGTAAAGAATGTTCTTGAGAGTATGCTGAGGTACATTAATAAACCTTAATTTAAAAACCGTCGAGAACAGGTACAAAAAGAGTGATGAATTTGCGATATTCACAAGTTGCAACTATCGTTGAAAAAATGTTAATGGATGGACGGCCATGCTTTGGCTCGATGACAACCTGAAAAGTCAAAAAGTTACATCCGTTCCTGCTAAAAATGAAACAAACCTGAGTAGTGAAACGTGTGTGACGCTCAGGCATGTCATGCCTGACTGTTCAGTTCATTTAAAAATGTGCACCTTCTTTGGAAACGTTCCTTCAATATCTTAAACATTTCATTTCACGTTGGTGATGCCTTGTAATTCAGAATACTGGCAGTTTAGAGGTGAAGTGTTCTGATATATAGATAATATATATAGATAAAGACGACTCAGTTCCTTTCCACTGATTTTACACTTGAAGATGTATAAGATTTGAAAAACTAGCCAAACAAGTTGTTGAGGTTTCAAGGACTCGCCTGCCAGCTGACTGAGGTTTATTTAGAGCCGAGGATTAAGAAGAATACATGTTTCATCTCCGCTCAAAAGATTCGTAAAATAACATCAAAATAGAACCTCTAAACTGAATGACAGAAGACAATTATTGAGTCTGTGGATGAATGAATGAAATGAATTATGAAGCAATAACGGATGTCTGGCTACTGCTTGGACTGTGGAGGAGGATTTCCTGCCCACGCATTAGACTGTATTTTTTGCTTGACTTCTGGGGTTCAAATGTGTCCTGACCATTTTTGAGGCTCTCACTCGCGTACCTAAATGTGGTCCACATGTGAGCGCGTCACTTCCGCCTGACCCCGGTCCCTTCCAGTGGTGGTTGAAGAGGGAAATCTCATTCTTTCAACTGTGCTGTGGCAAGGTTGGGTCACTGTTGATGTGCACTGACAAGCAAAAGTTGTGGTGCCAGGTACAGTGTGCCTCAGTTTTTGTTGTTGTTGTTTTGTTTGTAACAGCTGCTCAACCTTTCATTAGATTGCCTCAAGGATCCCTTGATGAATGGTGTACTTCCAGAACGTTCGAGGTGGAGCGATGTGGATCGTGCGGACGCATGACGCTTCATATGTGGGGCAGAGAGAATGGAGGTGGTTTGGACATGTACAGAAGAGAGAGAGAGAGAGAGCCAGAACATTGGTAGATGAAGATGCTGAGATGTTGGAACTGCCAGGCAGAAGGTGGAGAGGAAGGCCACAGAGGAGATGGATGGAGGTGGTGAAGGAGGACGTGAGGTTTGTAGGTTTGAGAGCAGAGGAAGCAGAGGACAGATGGAGGAGGATGATCCGCTGTGGCCACTCTGAAGGGAGAAGCCGGAAGGTAGAAGACTGGACGTAAAAGTCTACTTGGGAAAGCAAACTTTTGAGATATACTGACGCTGAAGGCAGCCTTTAGTGTTGCATGTTGATGCATAAGCATTGTAATGGAGCAAAAAATATGTTCGGGGACTGAAACGCATAGCTGTTTGAAAAGCTTTAAATAGCAAGTGACGCATTGTTGAGAAAGACGATGCGCCGCCCCTTGGCTTACCGAACCCCAACCTCTATCTTTCTCTGACGTTCTGTGCTGCCCACGGCATCAAGATTTGCAGTCGAAGGTGGAACATGTGCTCCAGTTGAAAACACGGATGGCTGTCTTTGGTGTAGTCCACTTTCCCAACGTCAGTATATTACACCACGGGAGAGAGGGTAGGTTTCAAAACCAACCCCACGTCAAGTACAGTGGAGCGAGTGTTTTTTACATCATTCTTTGCTGATGTCTTCGCACCTATATCAAGAGGCCTTAGCTGAAGGTCTCAACTTGGACCTGGTTATACCCTACTTTCAGCATCTCCCCACTGATGAGGAGGCCTTGGTTGAATGTCTGATGATGTCATCACATCAGTATCCTCTCACAGAGTCACAGAGTCACACTTCCAAGAGATGTTGCTCAAGTTCATGGTCTTATACTTGTACGCAGCTTGGGGTGAAGAATATCACAAGATCAGAAAAAACAGCCCGTAGCAACTTAATAATGAGCACGTTCAGCATCTCACTTTGCATCCAGTGGAAAAACAAATCAGCACCAATTCACACCAGCAACGATGTGTGGAATCCCTCGCTGAACCTGCCGTGAACCAATTGTTCAGGTTCCATTTTGTTGTCCAGCCAGAACACACCTGGCCACTTCCAAATTACGTACCAACCGGAGCTGTGCCGGCGTGAAAAGGCTTGAAATGAACAGTATTTGATTCATGTCACTTGGGGCCAGTATATGACAAGATTTCCAATCACCAATATTTTGATCCATCCATGAACTTTACTGACTTTCAAAGGATGATTTTTTTTCTCATGTTAAATTTGGACATAATATTGAAAATTTGGATGAAGATGTTCTGAAACTTCACGCTAATATTTGAAAACGTTCTGTGAAATGGATTGAGAGAAGGAATTCAGGATTTCAGTCCGGTCTCGTCCGCTCGACAGCGTTGAGGAACTCGTGACAGAGGTGAAGGAGCATCCGACAGCCTGCGCCAATTATCCGGCATCACATGGCTGAACCTTGAACCATGTGTGACTTCGAGGCCAATTTGTCACCTTGGTGTCTGGATGGAGCTTAAAGATGCAGTGATCAGGTGCTGGTGCAGTTGGAGGCCTGCAGCAGAGTCAAGTATCCCTGCGAATCTGGCATTGTTTGAATGGGATCATCAGCAAAAGTGACTCGGAAGAATGGGTTCATTTTCAATATGTATATAACATCAACATGAGGTATGAGTTGCCATGGCTGCCGAGTTTGGAGTCGTCATTCTCAGCTCAGGGGTGACATGAAGTTTCCTCTGGTGCTGAAACTGGAAGCTTATTCTCTTATCTCCTACGCTGTTGTCTGAAAGACAGGAGCAGTTTTCATGTCAGCCAACAGAACACATGCTACACATTGCCAACTCATGTCTCTGAAATGGTAGCATGTTGCATTAGCCGTCATTGAAAAGGTGGTCGCATCACAAGACTTGGTGCTGGGTGTTTGACGTAAACACACCAGAAACACTTGATTTTGTTCTTGATCACATGACACACTGATTTACACATCTGTATAAATAATAAATGACATCTGGAGATCTCAGTTGATTTTTCAAGCCAAGTCACAGTAGGGGCCACCACACCTTTACCTAATGTTAACGTCTAAAAAACGTCATCTGCTGTCATCCAAAAATCATGTGATGTCATATGGTCTGACCTCAATCGTTCCCTTCAACTCCTCAACACGTCTCCTGGTCCAATCTCTGACATTCCCACCCTGCGCCCTCTGCCTCTGCTCTGTCAGCTCAGCTGTCAAAGCCCGGAATGGACTCAGGATTGGCGCCAACTCAGCAACTGTCACACAAAAAATAAAAAATAAAAACCCCAGTGTGAACCCAATTCTGCTCCGTCTGACTGCTTTTCAAGTTGCAAGAGTGGCAGAAACAGTGTTGAGGCAGAGGGCTCCAGTGGGTAAAAGACTGATGTAGGGTTTTGTGCATATTCATGAAAACTATCAGAAGCCAGGACGCTGCATGACTGAAAGCCCTCACCACGGGCAGCGTGGCAAGAAGATACCGGGCTTCAATCCATGCCTGCTTTTTCCTGGTTTGGTGTTGTACGGTGTACGTTCTCCCTGTAAGTGCCTGAGACACTTTGGTTTCCTTCTGCAGCCGCCCAAACTAAACTCCATGTTGTGAACTGTGACCCTGGAAAGGGAATAGCACTGTAAGACAGACCAATGAATGAATGAACGCCAGTCACAGAACTGTTACCGTAACTCTTAATATACTTGTGTTGATGGGATTTTCATTCTGTGCAGGCAAACTTTCACAATGTGAGTGTAGGTTTCTCTTGAAAATGAAAAGTGACAGCAAACAAACACAGTGATGCTGGATCAAAAGTGATTATTTCAAAGACTTTCTGTCGTATAGTTAAGGGGTGAAATAGATTGTGATCGAGAGATAAAGCAGTGCATCACCACCTGCGGTTAGTTTGGTTAGTACGTGGCTGACAGTGCAGCTGCAGAATTCTTCAGCAAGGACTTGGATAACATACACTGTAAGACAGTGATTTGCAGATGACTGAGCTCGTGTTGTCACAACTTGAGCAGTCCTGACACCAGCTACTTGAATTTCAAAACAGATTCTCACGATCAATAGAGCCTGGGTTCTGTTCTGCCCAGATGCTTCTGGTTCGGTTGACTCACCAGTCTGTTAAGGTTGAATGAGAACAGACTCTTGATTCTCAAGTGTGGGAGCCCTCACTGATCTTCACCTTCACATCTGTCGGGGAGACAGATCTCCAGTCACACTGGAGATGCTCGACTTAAACACCGTATCCATGGCCTCTTGGAGCACAGCTTCTCTGCAGGTGGTTTAAGATTAAAAACTCAGGTCAGAGGATTTATTATTCAGAACCGCATATTAGCATTTGCATTGTACGATAGGTTGAAATAAATATAAATAAAAACCAACTTGAGTTTAATTGAACTTGTCTGCTCTTCATTTCAAGTGCGTCTCCAATGATGATCGCCAGCTCTGCTCTCTTTCCCCCTTCACGACTGCAGAGCTGCTTGAGTGTTTGGATGGATAATTGCTTTCTGGGAGCTTCTGTTGCTCAATTTAAAACACACATGCTTTCAAGTGTGCAATTTTAAATACTCCAATAATTAGAAATCCGAGCGGAAGAGAGTGTTTTGTCTGTGTGCTTGGTTGAGACATCACCAAGAACTGACTGTTCATTCAATAGCACAGCAAAGGGCCATTTTGTCTTGCTGTGTTTCATTTGAGCACTCATTACGCTGCGTGGCGTCAGAAAGGGCTGCAGGATGTTTGTTTTCACTCGAGCAATTAAGTGCACTCAACATCATTTCAAGAAACCAGTCGTCACCACGTCCTTACACCACCGTGACAGCTGCATTCATCAGCTGGCGCAGACCAGAGTTTCTATTTAGTTGAGATGATAATTTCAGAATCAGAAAACTTTATTAATCCAGAGGGAAATTCTGCAACTGAATTGGTGTATGAATGTACAGGAAGTGGCAAATAGCAGCACGAGGCCTCATGAAACGGTGCCCTCTGAGCCCACTAGATGGCAGTCTCAGCTTGAACTGACTTGATCTGAGCGACCATTTCCATGAAACCGCACATCACTCTGAAACTGAAAGCACCGCTGACTGAGCTCTGAAAATGAAGGCACTATTTCATGAAGCCCCATCCGCCCATCGCTACTGTCCAATATCACTGTGAGCAGAGACAGCAGGGGACCTGCGGTGTGTCTCAGAATCTGTGAGGACAGGCTTGTCAGCAGATCTTCTCCTGCGGGGGCACCAACAGATCACTCCTGTACGAACCTGCTCCAGCCGACAAAAGTGCAACACCGTTTGATGAAGTACAAAACTGTAACCACCCTCCACTTAATGACTTGAACTGACCAGTTTGTGATCAACATTTAGGTTAAGACCAGACCAGGTGACCTGCTCCTGGGCCTCAGGAGGAATAGATGATGGTCCTCACTGGTCCTCAGCACTGGCACTCCCCAGGGCTGTGTCCTCAGCCCACTCCTCTACTCCCTGTTCACCCACAAATGCAACGGCAAGCACAGCTCCAACACCGTCCTCAAGTTTGCTGATGACACCACCATCATCGGGCTCATCAACAACGAGAAGAGCGCCTACAGAGACCAGGTAAAGTCACTGACCGGGCGGGCAGGCCAGCACCCCCGTCCATATCAACTGCGCCGAGGTGGAGCAGGTCAGCAGCTTGACATTTCTTGGCGTGCACGTCACTGACACTATACACTGACAACGTGGTGAAGAATGCCCGACAGAGACTCTACTTCCTGAGGAGGCTGAGGAAGCTGGGCACCAGCTTCGACAGATGCACCACTGAGAGCCTGCTGATGAGCTGCACCACAGTGTGGAACGGGAACTGCACTGTCCAGAGCTAATGTGATGGTTCTGAGGAGATCTTGGGCAGCTTGTCCCAGGCTGAAGGCTCATTTCACTTTATCAGTGGTATTTTTCAGCTGCTTGTCCAGCGGGGAGAAACACCTGTCAGGAATCAGAGCGGTTCATCATCGGCATCCTGCTCGCACCACAGAAACACACTGTCCTTCAAAGATAATGTTCCATAAGAAATGCAACTGTCTGGGATTTTTAGCCGTGACAGACGGTTGTCAGCTCTTCTTGTTGACAGCGGACTGGCTGGAGCCACCGTGCATCATGCAACACAGAACTGCTGACATATGGAAGAGGAAGACCATGGTTTCGACCTGTCACGCGAAGACATGTCTCATCTGTTGCCGCGTGCTGATCGTTGACTGCCAGCGGATTCCTCAAGTTCAGCCATTATTTGTGTGGTCGCTGTCACGTCAGACATCGAACATGAACAACTGGCTGCTGTTGGTTTAGTCATCAATCTGTCTTCAGACCTGACTGCTTCATCTCAGAAGAAAGGATGGGGTGAAGGAAGGAGTCATGTTATAATGTAACTGCTCTTCATAAAGTGAGAAGCTGAGGGCCACGGACACGAGGAGGAAATTGAGATGAGATAATGCTGGTTACATCTGATAGAGGAACACATCATGTGTTGATGTGGCGAAAGTAGACTTGTGTCCCATGCTGACACCAAAATATTGAGCCTCAACACACAAAACAGACAAAAATCACCTGCATTTTATTTACCTTAAAGCGCTCAAAATGCGCCGTTTCCGCCTGCGTGTTTGCAGCCCTGCCAAAAGAGCCGATCTCCTGGAGGACGGGAGACGTGTCGGAACGGACATGCCGGTGAAAACGGCGCATTTTGAGCTCTTCAGTGTAAATGAACAATGTGAGGAGTTCAAGATTGAAGTTGTTTCATGTGTCATGTGTCCATTCCTGACTCCATTTTGGAAACTATGCAAGGTCCTTTTTTAGCCGTGTGCACCGCTGACCTTTCTACGGTGCAGACAGCACCTCTGCACCCACGGCTTATAGACCGATGTGGCCTATATGAACAAGACTTGGTCTCCTTTTTAAATTTACTGGGTGCAGCTAATATTCAGATAGACCGATAGTGCAGGAAAAATTGGATATGTTTAACTGGACTCGACAAACCGCGTAGATCATGAGGAAAAAGGAGAAGGTGAGTTCAGCTATACAGTATGTGCTGATGAGGCGTCATTAAACTGTGTCCTCATTTGCAGAGCTCAGTAGGTGGCGCTCTGGAAGTTGGAAGATCTGATCCAATGTAAGGACTGTAGAGCAGAGCGTGCCGTCTCAATATGAGGACACTGTTTCAAGCCCATAATGAGTGACTTTCCATGAGCCAGTGCAAGTAAAAAGACACATTTGTAACGCACTGCAACGAGTCACTTCAGTTTTGCTTGAAACCCGAAGCATCTTGCCAAACACTGGAAGAAGGACAATATGAGAGAGGGGAAGAACACAGCTCAGCGTGGAGCGTGTTCACATCAGAACAGCGATTAAGTCTGAAGACCATGAATGATGACAAGCAAACCGCGCTAATGTGATCACATATCACGGGTTTATTTTTAATAAGCCAGTGATTTTAACCATCGGAGGACCAAATAAATCGGTCTACATAAATCATTACGACATTCACCGCTCGGTGTGAAACAAAAAGCATGAACTGGTATACTGCCCTCAGTTATTAAGAGCAATAATTATATAATCGTTGCTTTATTTGTCCCCATTCCTGCAGTCATTTCATCTGCGTCTTGTGCTTCATCCCTCCATAATCCAATCTGCTGTTCATGGACAAGCCTTTTTTTTATTGCACAGTGCATTATCAGGATGTCAAAACACGTTTCATGCTTTATTTTTATGCTTAAATGCTTCCGGAATTCTAACGCCTGTCAGGGAAAGTTTCTCTTCTGCACATTGCTCTTTTCACCTTCATTTTCAGTCTTTCAGGGGTTCTTTGTTTTGTCTTCTTATCAGTCTCCATCAGACTATAGAATATAGGCCGCTGCATCAAAGAGAAAAGATGATCAAAAGTTGGATTGGAAGACTTGCATTATTGCGGTTCTGCTGCAATTGGGGCCTCTTTCTTCGTCTGATTCTATTGTCTCCACTCCTCATATGGATAATATGCAGGGAGATCCTCATGTTCACCTGGATTCTGTGGATTTATCTAATTTGCAGCGGGGTGTTAATTCATAGTGACGGGTTGATGAGGTTTCATGACACAGCGTTCTGTTTTCCTGAGGCCACCAGATGGCGCTGTCTGCAGGAAAATGTTTGGACTTGAACCAACCAAACCTAGTGAAAATTAGGACAGTGTTTCATCGACCCTGCACTACTGTTGTGTACTTTGCAAAAACACCCCTCAGAGGGACTGGTGAAGATACAGCCCCGCACAATGGTCAGGCACTGTTAGCCATTGACAAAGCAGTTCTGAATGTCCTTTGAATGGATGCATTTCTTAGGTATTGGTTTCTAGTTGTTAGGGTGCATCGACCCTGAGCCAACACAATGACCGTGAGCAGTGTTGCCTCCTCGTGCCTGGATGCAGGGCCAGTCTGGGCCAGATTTTGGTGGAAGTTCTGGAGGCTTCTCCTAAATCTGGATCAAGGCATCAGTCAACTCCAGGGAAGTCTGTGGTGGGATGAGGTTTCTGGCAACCTAGAAGCGTTATCACATTATTGACTGAATATAAAAGCCTTTGAATTCCGGTCATATTCAATCTTAGTAACTATTATTCTACTCATACGATGAGTGCTAATGTGACCAGCACATGTTTGACAATATTAAAACCTTTTGACTTTCTTGTATGGTCCTCCAACAGGAAAACAATTCAGCTTTTTATGGCAGTTTATTGATCACCAATGTAACCATAATACCTGTGTCACGCCCTGCCAATGTTGGTCACACAGCAGACCACAACAACAGAACAAGAACACCGTCACTGGCAGCATTGACTGATGTGGGAATGTGTTGTTCACTCCTGACCCAACGTGGTCATACTGACTCTAAATGCAACATTAGCAAACCTACAGCTGGCGCATGTTAATATCCTGTGTTAGCATATTTAATCATCTTGTTCAATGGAGCTTTGTGAAAAGCCGCTTTGTTTCATTTTCATTCCACACCAAGCAAGCGCCTTTGATCAAGTCTGTTGTTGTAAAGATCAACAGGGATTGGTCTAATTTTGACAGTCTTTGAACAAACATTTTTTCAGTCCAGTCGGCTGCATGTTTGAAAAGATTACAGGGAAGGAAGGAAGAAGTGACACTCAAAAGTTGGTTGCCTCTTTGAAGCGGTTATTGGAGTTGTATGAGCTTGGAATTCACCGTAACAGGACCACCATTGGGAAGTTCTCCCACTCTCCTGGGCTTTGAACTCCTCAAGAATAGAGTCAGTGCACAGCGGCTGGTGCCGCCCCGGATGAGTAGAACAACATGGGTCTCAAAGCGTTTGAACGGGGGTCAGTGACAGCCCAAAGTGGGTTCCAGAATTTGAGGAATTGGAAGTGAAACATTAAAGGGGGCAAATATTGTTCTTCATTTTTCTTGTCCACTGAGTGCTTTTTTTTGCTGCTGTCAAATCATTTCACCCACCACACTGGTGACTGATATCGCATCTCTGTGAATGATGCCCGTGAGTGTATTGTCAGAAGCCATGTAGCATCTGTCAAGTCAGTACAGTGGACCCATTTGATATTTTTAGGCTTTGGGGGCAGAATAAAAATGAATAGTTGGTGAGCCATGCTTACGAATTGCACTCCTCCTTCACAACAATGAATGACGATGATAAGCAAATGCGGCGGGGTTCAAGAATTGATGACTTTTCAGACAGACTTGTACACAATTACACAATGACGTGCCTACTGAAGACAGATGTTTGCAAGAGGAGACAGACTGTGTGTCCTGTATTTGGCCAGGTATCTGGGCCAAGAGGTCATCCAACTGGTGGCTGTACCATTGTGATCCAAGCACAGCTCCTGGAGTAGATGGTGAAATTCACCAGTGTGAGCCTCTGGCAACTGCTACGAAACAAGAGACATCTCTTTTTACATTTTGTATTCAATAAGGAGCGACAGTGTGATCACCAGCTCCGCCATCTTCAATCCACCGTCCACAACAACTTGGGACCACGCCCCCCCGGTGATTGTCCTACTTTGGCGGCTTTTTGGAGCCAAAGTTACTAGCTGGTAACCATTAACTGACGACTGGCGCTATCGCAACTAGTAGCCGGCGGTGTGGATGTACCTTAAGTCTGTCATCACCTCCTCTCGGAAGAGCACTCAGCAAAGTATCCATCCAAGACCTTCACACTCTCAGAATCGCAGCTTCATTGTGCTTCAATGAACCTGTTTCAAAATTTGACAACATGTGTTAGCAAATGAGAAACAATGACCAGGTCGCAAAGGAGGACAATCTATTTCATGAATGCTGTTTGGTTAACTATTGGCCAGAGAACACCACACAGGTGGTTAAATAAACAGAGGTCAGTTTTGTGGGCTCACATACTCAAATGAAACATTTATTTTTCCCCTCAAATGTTTATTATACAGCAGACACATATTTGTTTCATGAATATTTAGCAAATTGCAGCTTCGCAGTTTCGCTTTGGGACTAGCTCACACCCTACCAATCCGGACGCTTGTTCTTGACAGGTCACATACCCAAACATTCAACATGGCGGAAGGCTTGATTGTATTCATGTCCCAGCACATGACTCTTCACCACAAAACACAAAAAAATCTACTAAATCTTCAGGCAGTCTGTATTGTATTTCCACTGGCCAGAACACAGACAACTGGGCATCAGTTCATTTAAAAAGCCAGACTGAACATGAAGTTTGAATTCCCTCAGTCATGGTTGATGCATCTTTGGCCGGCTCTCCATCGTGACCAACGACTCAGCAACAACAGAGCTCATGGGTTTGTTTCCTGCTGCGCCTGAAGGCAGTCAGTGCTGGGGATTCACTGCAGCATGCTGATACTGGTTTCTGGAGTGATATTTCACTGTCAGAGAAACACGAGGGTCCACGTTTCTGCCCCGTTAGCCAGCAGGAACATTTCCCTGCAGTCCATCATCAGCTACCAGGACCTCTTCTCCTCCAGCTAGGTTTTCTCCTCCAGCTGTTTGTCACAGTAAAGTATCTCCGTCTGCTTAGCAGTCCACAGGAATGCATCACAGTTTGTCGATCGAGGATGTCCTGGAGTGTTACCTTGAAAAAAAACAACTGTCTCCAAATCATGTCGTAACATTTGCATAGAAATTGGTTTCAGATGTGACGCAGACCCATTATGTCCATCACAAATGCACATCTCCTCCTCCTCCTGCATTTGCATGATCTCTCCTCTGTCAAGTCCCCGGCCAGCGCGCACACATAAAGAGACCGTTCACGCTCACCAAAGTGCGAGGGCTCCTCAAGCAGGGATTCCTTGTGGGGTATTCTCTTTCATGATATCCATGACTCGCTCATATATTCCTTCTTTTATGGTGATTTAAGAGAATCCAGAGTTTCACCCTGGCGCAGATAAAACTGTGTGATTATGAGGGTGGACAGAAGAAGGACCAGGAGGTTCTGGACACTTCATTTGCACCAGTCCATTGATTATACCATCACGATGGGAGAAAACATGCTGGGTCAGTGCTGCAATGCTTTGCAATCGTTACACACTTCTCAAAGCAGTAGGGAGAAAAACAAGTGCAGGGCTGTTTGGCTGAAAAGTCAGATAAAGATGGGGGATTCACCAATGTTTCTGAAGGATGAATGTCCCGGTCATGCCGCGGTGTGTTTGTGCGGTGACACTGAGGTTAGGCCAGACGCAGAGAGACTATCGGATGGGCTCAGGCTCGATCAATGGTCGACATAAACCTCCCCTCACAGACACACTTTCATTCAGATAAGCCATTTATTCTGATGAGGGTGGTCCACGTCATCCAGTAATAGAGTTTCACATGATTCATTTTAACGGAGATATTTAAGGCTTTTGCTCGAAATTCACCAATTTCAACATCCTTCTCCTTCATGTGTCGCTTATCCGGGGTCGGGTCGCGGAGGCAGCATTCGGAGCAGGGAAGCCCAAACTTCCCGGTCCACACAAACCTCCTCCAGCTCTTCCCGGGGGATCCTGAGGTTTTCCCAGGTCAGACCGGAGACATCATCTCTCCAGCGAGTCCTGGGTCTTCCCCGGGGTCTCCTCCCGGTAGGACATGCCCGGAACACCTCCCCAGGGAGGCGTCCAGGGGGCATCCGGATCAGATGCCCGAGCCACCTCAACTGGTTCCTCTCCATGTGGAGGAGCAGCGGCTCCACCCCGAGCTCCTCCCGGATGACCCAACTCCTCACCCTATCTCTAAGGGTGCGCCCAGCCACCCTGCTGAGGTATCCGCGATCTCATCCTTTCGGTCATGACCCAAAGCTGGTGACCATAGGTGAGGGTGGGACCGTAGATCGATCGGTAAATCCAGAGCTTCGTCTTGTGACTCAGCTCCCTCTTCACCACGACGGTCCGATACAGCGACCGCATCACTGCTGCTGCTGCACCGACCCCTCTATCAATCTCACGCTCCCCTTTTCCCTCACTCCAGAACAAGACCCTGAGATACTTAAACTCCACCACTTGGAGCAAGAACTCTCCACCGACCCAGAGAGAGCAAGCCGGTCGAGAACCATGGCCTCAGACTTTTGAACATCTTGGTTTTAATTGGTGGTCCATGGCACATCTTGGAGCTTTTCACAGAAGTGGTGATGAGGTGAAATTGCAACCCTCATGTCCCCTCCATAGTTGATGGAATGGGCTGGATTTTTCCCCCTAAAACGCCAACCCCTGTGAATTCCAAAGCAGGCTGTGAGTTCAACCTTTGAAGCTTTGTTTACGTCACTCTGGAAGAAACATCCTGACAGCAGGGCAAAAGATTGTTGACACAGCGTTGCTTTGACTCTCCTGATAGACACATCGCTCTCACAAATCTGGAGAGACTCCCACCACAGGGAATGCATTTGAACATGGAGTCAAAAAGTGAGTCTGAATAGATAAACCAGGACAGAAAAAGTGCGAGGACAGATGTGTGGAGACAGGAGTTGATGAAGTGAGGCCAGAAACACACCGTCATAAACACAATCACTGCTTTAATTTCCACGAATGTTTTGTTTAAAGGCACTGTTCATTTCTTGGTTTGTCTACCTTCATCTCCTCCGTATTCCTGCATGTTTCCACAAAGCTTATGGGGCAGTACCACCCAAAACCGTGGGGGGCAGTGTTGGTGTTACCACCCGATGCGTAGCTCTAATGAGACACAAAAACATCACAATGGTGGAAATGCTTCGTCCTCCAGTGGCAATATAACTGTCTCGCCGACCTCCACCTCCTCCGACGCTGCCTCTGTTTCCTCTTTAGTGCGAGAGGTGCATGGTCAGTACTTTATCCACAGTGGCCATGTTGGTGTTTTAGTTTGTTGTTGTCATAAACTTTTGACTCTGGGCTGCTCCCCCTGGTGGTGAACAGCATCAACAACATAAAGAACCCCTGGTAGCATGTGGTCAGTGATGGAAACATGGCTTGAAAAAGTCAGGTACATTTTCATATCTAGAGGGAGCATAATTGTAAAAACTGCTAAGATACTCTCCAATAACAAAAGTAGGAACATGTCTTATGGAAGGGGGGGATCCTTAAACACAAGTGAAAAAATGAAGCTCATTCTGCACCTCCCAAATGAGGAGGCAGCAAACAGGAAGGGTGACCAGCAGTAGGACACTGACCCACCACTGTGAGCCGAGCCCCTGGGATGAGTGGGAGAGAGACCAACAGGTGTAATAAAGGTGTAATTAAAAAAAAAGAATAATAGCCAACTATTGAATGCTGAGTGCACAGTCAGTGAAGTGTGTGCAACCAGATTACTGTTCCCAACGTTCCCAAACCCTGAAGAGCGGAGGCCCCAACACACGAGGCAGCCAGCACAGCAGGTGAACGGCGGTCAAGCAAAGCAAAGCAAAGCAGCAGCGGGTCTTGAGGGGCTCTTCAGAAGGCTGCCAATCATCTACAAGTGGCTCAGCTGTTATATAAAACATGGACCATGGAGGGAGACAAGGTTCTGACCCACAGAGCACACGTGATCTGTAAACAGACCCACACTGCAAGACATGCAGTGCATGAAGGAGAAAGGAGCAGCGTTTACCAGTCGCAGGGACATGCAGCCGCACACACACCTGGAGCACAGCTCTGGGCGCAATATCTGGTCGAGGCTCTGCAATGATGCATTACATTGCATGTGTCGGATGAACCGTATATGAGCCGAGGCTGTCACAGCTTCCATGCCCTTGGACCACAGGGGTCTAATAAGTGACTCACAACCTTCTTCTAAACAAGCAAGTACCCTTCACCTTCTACTGATCTTTTACAGTACGAAACTTGTGTTTTTAAACAAACACCTGCAACACAACGTTACGCTTGTGTTGGGGGAGATTAGGGGGTGAGATGTTACAGACAGATACCATTATCAAGAGACTCAAATGGAAGTTTTTCTTCAGGTGACTGACAGTTAAAACATGATGTACGGTAACATGAAAAGCTCTGGGAGCCTCGCCTCTCCTTGGGTTGACTCATTTGTGACGTCACTGTATTTACTCTGAGTCACCAAGACTGAGGTTGCAGCATGCTGCTGCCTGCACGGATGATGCCCAAGTCTTTCCCATCACTTGGACTTCAGAGGCGTTAAACAGTGTATTTGACTCCAGCCTGTCATGGACAGCGAGCTCATCCATGCACAATACATTGTGGGACGTTGAAGTGTCCAGAACCACAGCGTTCGGCTCCGACATCATCACCACCAAATCCCCAGAGAGCCCCATCAACAGGGGGTGGGAGCCAGGCGCCCTGCAGTTGCCTCTGAACCAAAGCGCCCTCCTGACTTCCATGCTGCGATGAAGTGAATAGCCACCTGATTGCCTCCAGACAGTTGAACGTTTAATGTTCTGCAGGCTCAAATCTCAGAAATTCTGAGTTTCGAACTGAGAAGTGACCATGTTCTTCTTCGTACGAGGGCGGAGCACCCAACAACAGCACACTGAAGTGGTGTTCATGCAGATGGCAACTTTAATTCAACAGAAGGTTTAGAAATAGTCATTTGGATGGGAAAACTGAATGTGTGCGGCTCTTTTCCTACTGCTTCAAAACCTACAAGCATGATTCTAATTGCTACTGACATTTTTCATAAGCACATTAGAAGGGCATAACAGCATTGCTGGCCTCAAGAATTAAGCCATTTGAAGACAATTTATTTTGTAAAATTATATTGTCTTTAAATACAAAGAAACACCCCTGAATTGCTGATAATGAACATGTAGAGTCTAATGCAAGCCACTCAGTTTTACCAAACTGGATTTTCACTTTGGCACAAACATTGTTTAGAGGAGGGAAAAAAAAAAAGGACCTCAAGTCAATAGTCCACATACGAGAGCTTCAGACTCTCTAAAGGTTGCAGATGTAAAGGTCAGTAGAGTGATCAGCAATTAATATCCGTCCAGAAGCCAACGTTATCTCGCAAATAGTCATTAATCATGGAGAAAACCGCCTGGTAATCACTTTGCTTCACCTCCAAAGACTGGTCCTCACTGAGGTGAAATGTAATGGAGACATTAGAGGGAAAAGGAGGAGAATAATGAGGGCTCATTTCACACAATGCTCGGTCAAACAACGCAGAGGTTGGATTAAATACGGTGGAATTCATTGTGCACAAAACTGTTCTTTACTCTGTGTTGTGCACCATTGGCTTGTACTGGCAGACACGTTTTCAAAAATGTAAATCAACAGAGATGAGAAAGACTAAAAAGAAACTCAATAAATGTTTCATCTTTATTCAGACTGATGGTGGCAGTCGTGGTTAGTGATGGGTTGATGAGGCTTCACCAGACGGCTGCAGTCTGCAGTGAAATGTAGATGTCTTGAAGCAGTAATTCAGTGAAAGCTCAGATCATTTCTGAAAATGAGGATACCGTTCTGACTCCTCATCACGAGTCATGGTCTCTCGTACATGGTCATTTAGACATTTGAGATAAAAGGGATCCATTACATCAGTAGACAGATCTGTCAGAGGTGAACATGGATGCAGGAACACTCTGTAATTCAGCGTTTCCATTTTTTGCTTTGACAAGTTCATCTGAGCGAGTTTTTGAATTTGGGGTGTTTTCTGAAAACATATCATTGACCGTGGATTGCACGGGTGGGAAGCTTTCACGATGCCACGACTCGATTTGATTCTGAAAATAAACAAAAATGGTCAGTCAACGTGTTGGCTTCTAAATTCTGAGGACAGAATAGAAGCCATATAATTCTGAGGACAGTGCATTTGGTAGAGTTTTTATCTGGTCTCTCGGTCAAGCTGTGGCTCCGTGTGTGTGTGTGAGTGTATGGCTGTGCTGCGCATTTGTTCTGCTGCTGAAGTGCTTGATCTTGTCTGTGCATCCAGTAAAACCCGAAGTCCACAAGCGCTTGCCTTTAGCGAAAATGGAGCTAGTAGGATCTCCTTCCCGCCAACCTCAGCCAGCAGTTTATTATTTGAAAAAAAGTTTTTTTAGTTGACTCTGAATCGTCCCAAGTGAGAATCATGATTCTCATGCTACCAGGGTGCAGGACCAGCATTCTGGGATGCCAGAAGCAGTGGTGGGTCGTCCGCCCCCTCAGTTTGGAACTTCTCGCTGGTGGGGAACCACTTCATTCCATTGAAACATCGACCCACGATGCAAAATAAATAAATAATTCTTCCTTGTACTCTTCTCTTCTTACTCCGTGGTCATTCTGATTCTTCCATGCTTACTTCTATGGTTTTTCTCAGAAGGATTCCCCTTGCAACACAATTCAAAACAACGGATGTGGGCCGCAGTGCAACGTGCATGCGCACGCAACACTATCGTCAAAGCCAACGAGAAAAATAAATGTGAATTTATATTGAATCCATATCAGTTTGGCGTCAAACATCAGTGGGATTATTTTAATTTTAATTTTTCCCCAGTATAAAATTCGTTATACGGCGTACATGATTTGAACAAAAAAAAGTATAAGTTGACAGGTATGTAGATTGAAAAATGTCTGTTGAGCATTATCCACTCACCACTGTGTCAGTGTCGCACTAAACAGAGACCCTCCGCCGTAACTTATGTTATGAATCAAGACGCAGAGCGGGACCCGAGTGCAGTGGTGAAAGAGTCACAGGAGGCTGGAGTGAGCTAAATACGATTATTTAACAAGATACAAAAATATACAACTAAAGGCGTCGCCGAACCGGGAGGGAAAAAAAAACCAAAACAAATCCAGAGCGTCACCAAAACTGGGAAGAGTCCAAGCCGTAAAAACGGAAGAAAAAGAACATATTATGGTTGACTTTAAAATCCTCTCTCAGCCTGAGTCTGATTTGGTCCCAGTCATGGGCATCCAGGGACCTTGAGCTTCCTCTGAGTAAAGACTCATCTGCCCTGTGTGTGTTGAGCTGCTCCAGTCCACAAGGTTAGAAAATATGAGGGGAAAAAAAAAGGAGATAACGATTTATTGACCTGCGTGTGTCTAAAAATATCAGACATTTAGGGTCATCGTTTCCAGTCTGTGTTGGTCCCAAACACCAGGGAGGTTTGTCCTTATAGAATACAAAACTTAAAGAAAATAAAGTTTGTGAAATTAAATGCTTTCTCCAGCTCGTATCCCCAAGAAGAAGGTGTAGAGTCAGAACCCTTTGTGACCACTTTACTCCAAGGTTGAAGGATCCACACCTGAGCTGTTTGAATTGGCTTTGCTGCTTCACGTCATGACCTTTGAGTTGTGATAAAAATCTGATTTAAATTCACATCAAACCCTTTTTTCTCTGTGGTGCTCAGCAGGTGTATTGGTCTCCCCGGTTTAGAGAACAGCTGTGGTCTGACACTTGTCAGGAACACAGTTCATGCAATCACTGGATGAAATTGTATTCTCTCTTTTCATGGAAAATTAGGCACCGTTTGCTCATGTTTGACGTTAGCCACTAAAACTCTGGACCTGGTGAATCTTCATGAGAAGAACCGCCTCTGAAAGCAGCCACTCTATATGATTTAAGTCAGAAATTGAAAAGTGTGTGCTGGGAGGACCGCAATTTCATCTATTCATGACAATAAAGTCGACTTTGACTATATCTGGAAAAGCACAGAGACAGCGCACACCTCTGCCAAGCCCTCCTTTCGCAGTACTTTATATAGACACAATACATTTAATTCTGTAACCAAAATGGGAGACTCCGAAACAAAAAAAAAAACCAAACGCTTCAGGCAATAATTTAATAGTTCCTGGACAAAAAAAAAACAAAAACAGACTGCAGGAGACAATGGCTGAGTAATAAAACACCACTACCATAAGCAAGTACTGAATGACTCACAGAAAGAAATGGGTACAAAATAAAATGTCAAATATCATTGCCATCAGTTCTGTTGCTCACATGAAATGAACCCAGAGCACGGACAGAAGGATACATCTGGATCTGTCCATTCTAGGGTTCACCTGCAGCACACCGATATCTGAGACAGTCATTTTAAATTCGCCAAATGCTGAGAAGTTAGGTGATCAGGCGGAAGTGAAAGGCAGGACCACGCGTCCCTCCAGTGGGCAGCCAGTGTATGCATCTCTCTCGGTGCCAAGGCAGTGGCTTGGGGTGGAACCCATAGTGAAGAGAGGTTAGAGGGCACATCTAAACATCCAGTGGGAAACTCAAGCCCAACTCCACATCCCACCACATCATTCATAACTATGGCTGAAAGGTACAATTGCAGAGTCCTTTGAGAGGCGCGGTTTCACCAGCACTTGACGCTTTAAAATCAGCTCAATTCCTTTTTCACCAACTTCCTTCAGTGAAGAGATAAGTGTGAAACAGTATCGAGTATATCATCGTTTTGTCTTCCTCCCCTGGATTGAAACTTTGCTCGGAGGGTTTTAGTTATCAGGCCCCATGTGGTCTTCACCGGAAAATGTTCCACTGGAGCTGAGACAAAGACAAAACAGAGATGTGTGGCGTGCAACAGTGTATAATTTCTTCCTCCCCAAGACACGATGAATACATCAGCAAACTGGGGCCTTTGAGGGATTAACCCCGCCACGCACTTCCTGAACGACATCATCCTTGATTTGTTTACGAACGCTCTCGCTCCGTTGTCTCTTCCTTTTGAACCATCCCACCAGCGTTAATGGAATTGTCGTGATGATGATGATGTACGAGGCATTGTGCGCCGAGACAGATGGGGAAATGTAATTATGGCTGTTTCAGAGCTTCAGGGAAGGGAACGAAAGGGAGGCTCAGGAATCCAGACAGAATCATTTGTCTTTGAGACGATATTAAAAAATATAAAGCACAGATCTTTACATGCACTGCATTCTCCAGAAAAGCGTGTTCACGTGGCTCAGAACGCGACAGGGAAGTTGCTGCTTTGCTGGTACCGATGGCACGCTTGACTCCACACAACATGACTCGGAACCAGGGAAACAGCCATCCAACCAAACTCAGTGATTCATTGGTGCTGGCTGTGCTGTTGGTACAGTGCTGTTAACATGAGCACATTATTTTTTACTTCACCCCAGCGTGATCACTGAAGAATGATCGCTCAGGCTTGATGGTTATTTCCAGAACCGAGTTGGTGTTAACTAAGACGGTAATTGAACAGAGAGGGACGTCGAGTTGACCATAAAATGCTTCATGAAGCCTCACCACCCTGACTGCCATCATTCATCCCACTAATGGTCAAAACACAACAAGTTGTGCAAACAGTTTGGCCTCTGTCCAGTCGTCATGCTACAGGCCAATTGTAGCCAGTGAACGCACATGTCTTCACACTGCAGAGGCCGGCGGCAATCAGCCAAATCTCACTCTTGTTTGGATGAAAAAGAGACATGTTTATGTCTTGTTGTCCAAATATGAGTCACACTGAGAGGGCACAGTGTTAGGAGTCAAGGCGCAGAGTGGGACCCAAGTGCAGTAATGAGAGACTTACAGGAGGCAAGGAGTGGAGCAAGGTACAATATTTAATCATTGACTACAACAAAACCACAACAGAAAGAGTCACTGAACCGGAAGAAACCAAGTGAAGTCTAAATGTCCAAAATTAGAGCCTCATCAAACAGGGAGAGGTCCACAGGAAAGAATAAGAGTCCAAACAGAAAGCGAACCGGGAGAGTCAAGCAAACTTAAATCTGTAAACAGAGAGACAAAAACACAATGAACAGAAATAGTCACAGAACAAACCAGGAAACAGAGGAAGGAACAACACACTAACTGAGGCACCAGGGTTTCAGAGAGTGTAGTCAAAAATGAGCAAACTAGAGCACAGAACGAACAAGCGCTAATTTACCACAGGAGCAAAGGAGACAATCTGGCACATGTTGCTGGAGTCCAGGTGTTTTTATACACAGGTGATCAGAGGGTGACTGGCTCCAGCCGTGTGCCACAGGAACAGGAAGAGAGGAGGGAGAAACAGATTTTCAAGGGAAGAAAATAAAAGCGGATCACGGCACACAGAGTTCATTTCCACCCAAAATGTGATGTTATCTAGGTATTGGCGGTCATTTTATTGATGTCAAAAAAAATGCTGTGAAAGTTGTGATCATTTATGGTTTGGGAACAACATCAAAGGAAATTAGGACCTTTGTAAATTAGCTTGTTTACAAAACCCTACTGTTTACAAGCTAATTTCGTAGTCCCTGATCAGGACTAAGCAGTGGTCAACTGCATGTATGTATACGTTTTTAGTTCAGTCTATTCTACATTTCAATCATGGGAATTTGAACATATATGAATTCATTCACGACAGAATCGCGACCTTTGTTGGCAATATTTGTGGGCAAATGTGAGCGTTAGGTGTCGTGTATGACTCCATCTCAAGGAGGGAGGGAATATGATGCTGCACATGCCGTGTAGCGTGGGTGAAGGAGATAATAGACACCAGTGTGTGGACAATAATAGCTGTTCAGAAGACGGAAAAAAAAGGGCTCAGAGTTGGACAACATGATGGTGCAGTATCGACAACAAGTTTGGATGACATTCTGAACCAGGCCCCAGGTGGTTGCTGAGATGTGTCGAGGGTTTGTTGGTGCTTAAGCAAAGACTCGTGATGACACGATTGTCTTTGTTCACTCAAATATCACACACTGCTAGAGTTGAAGTTTACAAAATGGCCGCCTTGCTTTAAACACTGGGGGGGTTACGAGTAAAGTTCAAATCTAAGACACTTTGAAGAAGGTCCTTGATTCACCATAAGTGTTTTCCCACAAAACCTGCAGTGAAATAATTCATAACCACTCCTCAGCTATGGCGCAAAGAATACTCCTGCCAATTTCTCAGGTGTAAAATAAGGGCTCTAATGCAAGGAAGAGCAGGGGAAGCTATCATTTCAGCGTCTGCAGGCCGCTGCAGCCTGTCACTCACTGTCCCCACCGTCTTTGACCTTTACTTGACATGTTTCATGGTGCGAGTGAAATGATGGTGGAGCAGCAGGGAGCAGACAGGATGGGTCATTGATGGGTGTAAGGTTGCTCCGAGGGCATCATGGCCGTTTGAAGCTCCTCCAGCTGCCGTGGCCATGGAAGCAAACATTATACTGCATGAAAAGTGACACACAGCAGAAACCACATGAGCCAGTCAGCAATCGATCACAGTTGAGTGATGGGAAGTTCCCACCACGATGGAAATTCCAGCCTGCACTGCAGACACTGAAACAAAACAAACAAACAAACACAACGTGTTCTTCTTTTATTTCATGATTGTTCTGTGTCCAGATTTTATTTAGATTAGATTTCAACTCTGTCAAACACTGACAGGGCTTTCAAGAACACAATGGAGGTCCTATACTGATGCCTTCAGCGTCCACACATTAGGATTTCAATTGAAGTACAGCGTGACGCGTGAAGCAAAGCTGGCGCTCATTTCGTTCCACACATACATATCAGTCGCAGTGACTTCCTCACCCTGTAAGGAGGACAGCCACATCGGGGGCTACATATAGCAACTGACATCCAGTGTAACTCAGTGAAGAACATGTCTCCTTTCCAATTCGAAATATTAAAAAGCATGTGAATACCACCAATTCAAATTGTATATTATATTAAATCAATACGCTAACTGTCAATCAGTCCTTTTTCTAGAAATATTTCCATGATTGAATCCCGATCTGACGCTGTGTTGTAGTGTGTTAGCGGTGCCTGTGAGACAGTTGATCAGTTTCTGGAGCAGACGGCTGACGGATGTCCAACTATTTATGTTGCGATATCTTGCGACTGACCTGGAGGACATGGCACCACTGTGCTCTCATCATATTAATGTATGAAATCCAATGAGCGCTCTTGTCTTCGTCGGATTGACTGTGACATGTAAAATAAGTTATCAGACAGACTCACAGTGACTCTTCAGCAGTAGCTTAGTTCCCAGTAAAACGGAAGAGTGCAGGTAAAAGTTGACGTGAGGTCGACATCTTTTGAGATGACGCAAAACCCTGAAGTGGATCATATGGTTTCCATCCCAATTTTCGGTGACGTGTGAAGGTCCCTGCTGTTCTGTTGTGTAAAAGAGTAAAAAGTGCTCGTGACACCAGAGAGATGGTACATCAGTTGCTGCTCTTTGATCGCGGAGCGTGACGGTTGGCTTTCATGCCATTTTGAAGGCAGCTTGAAGAGGAAAAAAACTGTGTTAAAGAGGAAAAGAACAAGTTGACATGAACATCAATGCCAGAACAAACAGCGAGACTTCAATAAAGGGCATCCTCTTGTGAATACATCAGGGGCAGGAATGAACGCGAGATGACTCACTTGACTGTTTTCAAAGCTGTGGGACGGGGATTCTCAAGCCAAGTTTATTTGTGAAAGATTCATCAGAGACATTCATTTTTAAGAGCTGATAAACCTCCCAGTATAAAACGTAGATTTTCAATCGGAAATAAATATAGTAGAGTTTCTCTCTTTCCCTGACCAGAAAGGACATAGCATGTAACATACATCCACTTATTGGTTTTCATTCTCAACTCAAGGTTTAATAGCTTTGCATAGTTATTCTCCTAAGGACAAAGACAATGAAGCCGCAGCCACAACTTTTCACATGGCGCTTTCACATGGGAAGACATGGATCAGGGCTCTGCTGTCACGGTCTGTTTTCTTTGTGCTTTTATTTTGTTGTTGCATTTCTCGTCCATTGTCCTTTTGTTGTAGTTGACAGGTAATGACACGCAACTGGAACCAATGACCTCATCAGCACACCTGCGACCTTTCAAAAGCTTCCCGGTTCCAGTCTGTGGTGCTGGATTGCTCGTGCTAGTAAAGTTAGCTGCTCTTGATCGCCAAATCTCCGCTGAATAAGGACTTAAAGTGGAAAACCTAGAATACATTTTCATCTTATTTGGTCACATAATTGCAGCCACTCATGTCTAAAAGTGTTCCAATAGACATGCAACCTACATATCTTTGAAGAAACCTATATGAAATGAAGATTGGCTGGTGGGCTCTGCTGGAGGTCTGACATATGGAGGGTCGCCTCCAAACCCATTCTCACTCCCATGGCGTCAAATAGTGGAACTCACCCAAACACTATACGGGGCGGACGTGTATAAACATGGCTGACCGTGAGATCCACCTCTCTTCAGGCTGCTTCTGACTCTCTACATCTCGACCCGGTGGAACATATCAGCACCTACTGTTTCAGTTGTCTGTATTAATGAGCCGCTGAACATTCCCCACCTTCACCTCTCAGACTCCACCCATCCAAACGTCTGTGAGTCTCAGCCCTTGTGAGGAGCTCCGTAACAAAACGAGCGCTCACTACATGCTGTCAGCCCAAACACGACTCACAAAAAGATGGACATATTTCATCATTTATTATTGAGCATGTAGAGTGTAAAATTGTGTAGGACAGGTATTGGTGTATTTCCCAGAACACCTTTCACCTTTGAAAGCGAACCGTAACAATCAGCGATGAGTCAGAACCCAACAAGGCCACCAACATGAGTAATGTGTGAATGAGTTTTTTTGTCTTTCAAACACGGAAGTGGACACAGGTGAGTCAATGTTTCCCTGGAAAGATGTAACCCTCTGCTTCTTCGCAGCACATCTCACAGCCTGCAGACGCCCCACAGCTTAATGCGTAATCCAGAAAAATGAAAACGTATTAGGCCCAGGTCATTACAAAGACGAGTGTAATGGGAGCAGACCTTGGTGGTGCATGTTCAAATGAGCTAAAAAAAATGTTTCCATGTGCAGAGTCAGCTCCGTTGATCTGACTCCCTGTCAAGTCAAAGTTCAGGATGTTTTTTGGATAAATGGTCACTAAAGCATCATGAACCATTCAAATAGAAAAATCATCAAAATGTGGTCAACTGATGTGCAAATGTGCATATGGTCTTCACTGAGGCAATAAATGTGTTATGATCTTCAACATGGAATGAAGCCGTCTCACGAAATGAACATTTCGTTTTTACTGCAGTTTCTTTGACCAGTAGTTATTTCTTACAACATACAGGGGTTGGACAAAATAATGGAAACCTGGAAGCCTTTAAAGCTAAAAAATGTTATTTTATAATTTTGTCCAACCCCTGCGTGTGACCATTATATATGCAGACAACATGCAGCCGTCAAAGCAGAGCAGTGCTGTGAACTTCTTGATTTTGCTCAGGTACAAAAAAACAAGAGTATACCGGGCTGCAGCTTAGTTTGTGCCACTGCGCTTTAAGGAGGACCCTATGGATGTGGTGTCAATAGCTGAACATTTTAATCTTATTTTGTCGCATTAGTCACTGCACCTCTCAGCAGGAAGGTTCCGACTTCAAATCTGCATGGGTTTTACTCCGATTTCCTCTCACTCTAGAAATACCCAACCCGATCCCATACCACCAGCCTGCTGTACCAACTAGAGAGGACAGGTCTGCTGCAGTCTACTGGTCCATATGAATGGGTGACATGTAGAAAACAGCCATTCAATGGAGACCAAGGCAGACAGAAGCCAAAGTGCTGCTGGATCTATGGGAGGACCAGAAGGCCGTGCGTTAATCTGTGTTCATTATTACAGTATGTGTTAGTGATGGGCAGAAGAGGGATCATAAACAGCATTGCAGGGTTGATGAAAAACCTTTCCAGCCCTTTGTTTCATTCTGGTATGACAGGAAAAGAATCTTGGCATGATTGTTCTTTACCTCACAAATGAACCTGACAAGCGCGATGGCAGCTTTATTCAGCGTGTTTGACTTGAACCCAGAATATATAAAAGCTCCCGTCAAAAAGTGACGGTCAGTATTTCTGGCAGCATCAACAGACGTGTGTGTTTACGGCAGTGAGAAGAACAGAGAACCGTGTTATTAACTGGACCAGTGAACTGGGTAATAGCATGACTGACAGGACAGAGACCGAATTATTGGACAGCTCTTCTGTCATATTTAAAACTCTGTTGTCTGCTGCTGTCAGCTCCACGGTAAACAGGCCTGAGACACGTCAGTCTGCTCTGAGGAAAACCCCATGAGTCCACAGTCACCCTCAGCAAATGCAGATATTAAATTCATACACGGCCAGTTAGGTATCACATTTGCACCCGCTTGTTAGCAGCGGCACGCTGTCCGCTGTATTCCACTGACACGGAACTGTATATTAACCTCTGAATCACACGGCTGGTTCATCGCGGACGGGGGTGAGTTACTGTGACTCCTGAAGCTGCCACACGAGTGACCTTGTTCAGTCATGTGTTATTCATTTGGCCATGCTGTACTTGATTCTCCACTGCAGGGGCCGGATCATACAACTGTTCTCAGATAGTAGTGGTACAATTGCTGGTTGTGGTTGTATCGGTAGGAATACTGTTGATAGTAAACTATCCAGGTACTTCCCTTGTTCATTATGTAGTACTGCATAGGATGTTGCCTCGCAGCAAGAAGGTTGCTGGTTCGATGCCCGGGTCGGACCACCTTTGTGTGTGTGTGTGTGTCCAGGATAAACCATGGTCTTGTCACAAGAGATGATCGAAAGCTTCCTGAAATAAAGAATATTCCGTTTGCTTCCAAGCTAATAAGGAAGTATTTGCCTGATAAATCAAAACCACTGAGACCCTCGACCTCTTATCACTGATGGGGGGGAAAGATGATTTTGGAAAACGCTCATGAATTCCATCAATATGAAAATGTTAAAGACAGCAGAGCGTTGGATCACACTTCTGTTCCCTAAACCAAGAGATTTATTAAAATATCATCCTTTTGCTTGTCTCGTGGCTCGACACATGCTCTGCAGCTGCCAGTGTTTGACTTTATTAATTCAATTTTTCTGTTTCAAATGCAAATCAGCTCCATCTGCTGCAGCAGCAAGGAGGAAGAGGAGGAACTCTTGGCAGTGATGTTTCAGACATGCTCATCATGACTTTGTCAGAGAGGGATTATCACTTTAGACAGTTAAGAACTTGAAATATGACGTAGGAATTCGGCTGTGATGTGGCCAGAGTTCACTGAACTCCTTTCCCTCTTCCTGCCAACTCTTGTCACACGCTCACACTTGCCTCACACATTTCTAGCTGGATGAAAAATATATCGCGCTCCGCGAAATATGACGAGACTTTCAGGCGCTTCTCACACTGTGGATTCTGTCTCAAGACAAAGACGGTTCGGCTCAGACAGACGTGAGGAGGGTTTTGGCCGTGGACTAGATCCCGCCTGGAGAGATGCACCTCCCTATACTGTATGTGCGGGTGTTTGATAACACACGTGTTTTTGCTGAGACATCTGATTTTATAAGTAGTTAAATTATGTTGTTAAAGTTATGTTGCTAAAGTTACTAATTACCAACTATTCATTGATCCTTTTTGACGTCTGGATTTGTACTTCACTATAAAAATCTTCTCAATCGTCAGTAATCTCTTTCACTTTGTTCAGTGTGTGTGAGAGTAGCGCAAGTAATAACTTGTAGTGTTAACAGAGGACCAAGGTGGTCATGCTGATGGTCGTGAACAGGTTTGGGCTTGAGACCCTAGTGTCGCCCGGCTGATGCGACACGGCGCTAAGCCAGCGCCACCAGCTGAGAAGAAAAAAACGACATCTTCCTGAGGCGCAGAGGTGTGAGTCGGCACAGCAGGGGCCGAATCAGACTCAGGCCACCTGAGACAAAATGTGGGGTACGAAAGCCCCTTCACCTCCTGAACACATGACTTTGCGATCCTGGTTGGAACGCAGCCACTGTGCATCTGGTTGCCGGTTTGCACCCAGGTGATTTCTTTTGTGCATCAGTAAAAATTAATGAATTTTACTGTGAGCCAGTTCTAAATGTCAGTCAAAAAAACATTTTTTGACAACCCAAAATATCCTACCGTATTGTCCTCTCCGAGTCTCATGCGTTGGCAGCCCTGTATCCAAAACAAATTCACATACAACATGCAAACATGGCATGTTCTCTTAGCATCATTGCTCACAGGCTCCTGCTGTCACTCTTGTCACGATATGGCAGAGTAGGCTGTAGTGGATGTGCATTACTGAACCCTTCAGGTCACAAATACATGTCAGCCCACAGAAATACTGTTGCAATTTAACTTTGTGACATCACAATGTGCCTTATGACCGGAGACACACCTGTGGCGTGCAGGAACAGTGCCCCAGAATATGGCAAATATGAAATGCCATATAATTTAACTGCCTGAAATCCATAATGTTATCACTCTTGCCTTGTCACTGCCAACACGGAGCATGATCGGAAGCGTCTCAATCACACTGGGATTTTGTGCTGGCAGAAAGACGGCGCTGGTAAAGATACAGATTCTTTATGTGCACATCCCCGACCTCTTACCCATTTTCCAGGTGTCATTTCCCAGTGCCCCGGAGGATCAGCCGGTATCTCGGAGTGCTGTGGCGTACGGGCAGAAGAGAATTGTCTTTTTTTTTTTTAATTGAACCCCGGAAAGCTGAGCCTTTGCTGAGGTCATGGACTCCCTCTGGATCAGCAACGACACAGAAGAACATGTATAATTCTGTTGAAGGAAAATCCAACTGAGAGAAGGATTGAAACTTCAGAAGGAAGTAGTTGCTCAATGCTGGCCTTTCAAAATCGTATATTGAGAGGATTACGATCACGACAATTAATAAAAGAGTCACCAACACGCCTCTGGAATGATGCAGAAATCTGCAACCTGAAATGATCGTATATGGTCAAGAAAGATGGCTCGACTGAATCTTATAAACACTAAATAATTATAAACTCTAGTTCGTAGTGAATCAAAGCCCGAACCAGAAACAAGCCTTTGTGAAGTCACTGGAGGTGGATCCTGTTGGTGCACCATTAGAATGCAGGTAAAAAAGCTCTTCAGGATCAGAGGAGAAATGGCAAAGCGTTGCATGACAGCTGGATGTTCTCAGGGTGCCGGTGAGTATGGAAGCCTGTTCTTAACTGAAAGATGAGGAGCATCATCAGAAATAGATGAAGCAGGTTCTAAGAATCAGATACAAGTGGCAACCATCTGCGTTTGGCTGCTTTGCAGGATTATTTTGCCCTGAAAGTTTGCCTGCAAACCAACAGCAAATGCTCAGGGTTTTCAACATTAACAAGCCATGATAGCAACCTATCGAAACAACAGAAGCTATCAAAAACATGGGTGAGGAGGCGCCAGTACTCAGCGGTAAAAGACCCAGTCAGTCCCACTGTTGACCCAAACACATGACATGCTTTGTACTGCTGACCCTTCTGAAGAGAGTTTTACATTCCTTTTCAATTGGCGTTCAATGTTGCCGTCCATTTCTGATCCGTTCAGACACTTCATCCTCTCACAATAGTCCGAGTACCAGTACCTCCAGTAATGTCACATGATGGGGGCGTCGTTGTCAAAATAACCCAGTTATAATAGTTTGTTTTCAGTTTAGTCCTGGTTAATGGTTTTAATGGCAAGGTTTAGGGTGAGAGGCCGGGGAAAGAATTATGGCAATGAGAGGTCCCCACAAAGAGAAATACATGTGAGTTTGTGAGTCAGTGTATGACATTTTGAAGCAGCTCCACAATTTAATATGGGGATGAAATGAAGATAAAACACAATGTTGAAGCTACAGCTTATCACGTGCTGCGCACACTTGTGTCTGCTTATATGTGGCAGCTGGGCGATAAGTCCCACAGTCACATCTCACGTTGTGTTATCAACCAGTTCAAGCACAATTCAACACTGGCATAAAGAAGCATGCGACATCCTGCTAGAGTCACAGCCGAAGGAAGACCTTCACCTGAGTGTGATGCCATGCCTCAGGGAGTAAAAACAAAATAGAATGATGCTTTCTGCCTGGAGCATTTACAAATCAAGCGTACTAATAGTGAACATGTTGTAGTGTTGATTTTACAAAGTCTTCTTTCGTAAATGAAACGGGGAGTAAAATGCGAAGGGTCTTTCAGTAGCAGCACACTTATATGGGTGTGAAGCTCAAAGATGGGCCCGTCATGTGACCAACAGCTGAGCAGCAGGACTTTCCAAACTCCTTAAGTGAATAGTCGTCATCATGACTTGTTGAATTAGACACCAAGTTTAAGCTAAGCTCAGAACATCGTCACGTCGACTTGCTGCATCCTCTTCCTCTGGGCTGATAGATTTGTAAGACAAAAGCAAATCATTAGACGACGCCCAGGAGACACAGAGGCTATTGTAACGGGAGGAAATCTGGAGGTGACGGGAGGAAAAGTCAATTATGCCTAAACCCTGATTAGCAATTAGCACTGGTGAGGAAGCGTCGCTGCTTTTGTCGCGGCTGATTGGTTTGAGAGTGACAGCCTCGGTCGCTGCAGCTCTTTGTCTTGCCATTGTCTCCTTTCGGATTGTCAACGCCCCACGGATGTGGAGGTCAACAGGAGACAAACTTCACTCCAGGTTGCAGCAGTCGGCAATGGATTCGACATTATTTTGTTGCATTTTAATAGTTTTTTTTTTTTTAATAGTAGTGGACTTGACCTCAATCCCGGTTGTGTGTTATAGCTGACAGTGCTACGATGTGTTTGGTCACCCTGCGGAGGATGAAACACAGCAGAGCTGGTTGATCAGGCTCCAGCTGCCGACAGTAGTTACCGCTGGTATCTCAGTCCATCTGGTGAGGCGGTGAGGAGCAGCAGGGTTTGTCACATGAGCTGTAACCAGCATGACCGCTGCACACTTCACCAACAGGTCGGACCGACTGTAGATTCTCCTCCGTCTGGTCTGCAGCCAAGAGAAGCCGATGCTGTGTCATTGATTCACAAGGGTTTGGAACTGAATAGGTTCAAGAGGGTTGAGCAGAAATGTTGTCAAGCTTGAGTCTGTCTGTCAGGGTGGGTTAATGAAGGGAGGCTAAGAGTTGACTGACAGGATGCATCATGACAGCGGCAGCTTAGTTGAAGAGTGCAAATGTATAATAGAATACACTGGAAAACTGAGTCCATTTTCAAGGTACAACGCCTTCAAACGGAGAGTAAAAAAAGGAAAACGTCGTGAGAATCAGTCACACTGGATCAAGATGCATTTAATTTGCCTCACTGGAAAATTTGTGTGTAGAGGCTGCACCTTCTTCTACGAAGGGGCTTGTCACAATTCACACCCTGACACTGGGTTTTGCACGTTCATATGTAAGAGACTTTTCACACTGTGCAGTCTGTCTCGAGACAAAGTGTGTTGGGCTCAACAGTCCGTCATATGAACACAAGCAAACAAAGTTTCTGGCCTCAGTCGACTCGGCGCTAGATGCCGGAAACTACTTTTACAGCGCGACGCCACACAAACATGATAAATGGCGGGCGGTAAAGAGTTGGCCGCAGTCTGGGTGGACAACATCGTTCAAAAATAACTTGGCAAACTCCCAGAACACTGAGGTGTGCAGCCTGGAGCTGCAGGAGACTGGTGCTGGGGAACGGGAGTTACTGAACTGTGGAGCGGTCCGGGACTTATGTGTGCAGATGTTTGAGGTGTTTTCACCTTTATTTGGCTGATAAACATCTGATTTCATTGACAGACAGACTTGGTTAGATGAATAATGTTGCGCTCTATAGTGTGATCTCCCAGCTGTCTGCATGAGGAGAACAGTGAGGATGAAGGACACTGGTTTTCTGAAGTTACTGAAGGTCACCAGACTATTCATTGATCATATCTGTCGTCTGGATCTGTACTTCACTGACTGACATCTTCATTCTCGGTAACCTCTCTCTCTCACTTTGTTCAACGTGTTGTGCGAGCGGCGTGGATCAGTCACGGCTCCCAGTATCATGCAGCTTGTTTCTGCTATTTGCTTGCAAAATAAACATAACACTTTTGGCTGTGAAACACCACATTCTGCTTCAGCCGTGGCAGAGGTCCGTCATTAGATAATATCTGAGTTGACGATGACTCGGTGTTAAGAAGCGACAAAGAAATGTGCTAAATGGGTTCGAGCCCGCGTCCGCAGTGTTGCCCGGCTGATGACGACTTCCATGAGACGCGCTTTGCCGTGGCTCACAAACCTGCTATTCAGCGCATGGTGCCCCAGCTGAGAAGGATTTGCTCCTCATGGCTGTAGACTCAATGTGGGTTCAGCCAAGAATTATGTGACCTCTGGAGTGTAAAGCAAACAGCGTAATGTTGAAATCTCAGCGGGGCAAACACAGCCCTGCACCTCCTTGTGGATAAATGAGGCAGTGCAGTTCATGCTCTCCAGTCGGTGCCTTGTTGACTACGCCATGGCGGGGGGACTAACTTACCCCCGCAGACCAGTCACGTATCAGGTACGAAACTGTCGCAGACCTTTCATTGCTTGCTTGCGTGTGGATCTGCTTGTTGCTGTTATTTATCGGACATGCTTTTATTGACACCAAATGTCTCGATGGACAGTGAATATTTTTGAAATGGCACGTCTTGGAAGAGAGGCAAAGTCTTGCCTTGCTGTGTTTCAGAGCAGAGCGCCTGCTACAACTCAAGTGCTTCTTCTTTCACACATCTGAAACCCACATGAAGGACACATCAGCTGTTGTTGCTCATGGGGTGGTTTTATCAAACCATTTTGATAGTCGTGAACACACTTCTACAAACACCCATCCATTAATGGAACTCCTATCAGGTTTGTGGACTCAAGTCTCTCGCTGCCATGATGGCTCCTTTCAGACGGTGAATGAGTGAACCATTAGAGCTGGCCGTTGGGCTACGTTTGCAGCGATCAGTTCTGTTTGACACAGAGCTCTTTCAGCTGTTTTTTTTTCATCCTTGATCCTTGGTTTGTTTCAGACCAAAAACACTTTTACTTAGGAAAGAGAGGAAAAAAATCGTATACCCACCTTTAATGCTTTACGCATTTTATGTTCTTCCATTCTTTGTTTCCCCAGTAGCAGCAGTTCAGTCATCAAGCCTTTATAACAACTTTGTACCTCCAAATGTGACATTGCACCCAGGGGCTGCCAGTGTCTTTGTGTGATGGACCAGATGAGGCGTCATGAAACGGTAATGAAACCGTGTCCTCATTTTCAGAGGCGCTCTTGGTTTACAAATGATGTCAGGTCTTCATTGTGGTTTCATTGAGGTAGTTTAAATCCAAACATTTCACCTCGACCCATCACGAGTTTGTCTGGATGAGATGCAGGATCAGGACTCTGATGTGAAATATCTGATGATTGTCTGCACATTTATTAGCTCTGATTTCCAGCAGGAGCTTATTATTCATCCATGTCAAAGTCAGATGATTTCATCCTCTCTACTGGTGCCTCCCGCTGACAATTTTTTTATATAGAGCTAGTCAGCTTTCACTCTGTCAGCAGCAGCAGCAGAGTCCATATATGAGTGAGTGAGGCTCCTGACAGCGTGTGCGCCAGACTCCTGTTGGCATGAGTGACCCACATCCTCCTCTCTTCACCGCCTGTGGAACCAGAACCCTCTCCCACAGATAACGTCAGCCAGGGAGACCATCATTTGCTTCTGTTTAGCAAATTGATTTCTCACGCTTCCCTTGAGGCTAATCTATTACGCTGGACTTGAGTTTTAATAAAAATCCAATATTAATTTATACAAAGCCGAGAGGAGAGAGTCTAGCACATTAGGCTAATAGAGCTGCGCTCAGAGATGTTTGACATTTACGCTGGCGAGCATTTACTTCTTCAGGATCATTTCCGTTCTCATCAGTTATTCATGAGTCGCTCGCATGCTCCGAGGGAGACTGTACTGGCCACTGTTCCGGTTCTGTACAAGCAGAAACTGTCCTGAGAGAAGTGGCCTCTATATATAAGGATGGACCCACACTTACAGTTGAACAACAAAATATTGTTTCTTCTGCATCAGTTTGAATATATGGATAAATAAATAAACCACCATGGTGTGTATGTTCAAGTTTTTATCTCACCTTATTTCAACTAAAGTTCTTTTAATGTCTTGAAAATATTTGTATAAGAATTTCAATGTTATAAGACTTTCAAGTCCATTCAGAGTGGTGGAAACCCTGGACATTGTGTAGTGAAAAACCTCCCTGAACCAAAGCAAACAGCTGCTTTTGTTTGCTTTGGTTCAGGGAGGATTCCTCCATGGTTGTTGTTGTTGTTCTCATCCTAGCTGCCAGGTGTCTGCTGCATCAGTGGGATCAGTGGAGCAGCAACTCCTGCACTGACAAAGGTTCCCTGTTGTCTGGAGAGCAAACTGATCAATTCAATTACATAAACGATTAAATGCACTTAGACTGTTTTAATGCAATAACTCATTACAGTCCCACCACCGCCTCCACCCCAGTGATGTTGTCAGCTGCTACCCAGCCCATTGCCCTCATCAGGGCTCCATGCGAAGGTGTCGGCAACATAACGCAGCAGCACAGAGTAAGCTCTAATCAAACCAGGTCGACACTGGACGGCTCTGACAGTTGTGGCAGCCGCTTACAAGCATTTGGTGCCAAACAACGTCTTGATCTGGGCAAGTGGTGGTAACACACGTCTGGTCTGGACCTTGCCGGTCCTCTGCCAGGCCTCTCTGGCGACTCCTCTTGACAAGTCTCTGGGTGGCGCCCAGTCATCTGGTCATAATCCTGCTTGATGTGCTCACATCAACTCTGGCATTGCTTCACACCTTCAATTGAGAACTGCCTCGTCCCGCTTTTATTTATTGGGTTCCAAGCTGTACACGACTAAATTGTTCCTAGAACAGTTTCATAGGGGGCCCAAGTATACACTCCTTCTGGTCAGTCCATGGGACCTAAGATCAGAAGGGGCGGATGCTTCCACAGAAGTCTGTGGGGAGGTGAAGGTTATTTTCTGGTCCACTTGGCCTAGTTACTTCCCTGGATCACGCATATGCTGCACCTCAATTTAAATGATAAATAATGCCCTGTGATCCAGCAGTCCATCTTCACTCCTTGAGCTTTAGCTTAGAAAAAAAGCTTCAAATATAATTTCTGACTCAAAGACTTGACGTTACTGAGCAACATCTATTCACATAAAAGAACCCAACATTTATTTAATTTGTAGAAGCTGCTTCAACAGTTCCACGTCTGACAATATTTCACTTTACTCTCAGCGTAAATCTACATTCTGCAACACACAGACTGATGCTACGTTTGTAAACAAGAATTAGAGTTGAGTTAGAGGACATTTATTCAGAACAGTTGGCTCCATCTTCAGACTGCCATGAATACATCAAGGTTCCTAGACAGAACAAACAGCAAACCTTCACCCCGATCCGGCACGCGATGATCAGATGTCTTCAATATTTCAATTCCTAGAGCTTTTTTCCTTAAAAATCCTCTCTTGCTGAAAAGTAATTATGGATATGTGAGAATGGCGTGCGATGTCCTAAAAAATAAAGGTACTCTCCCATGTGAATGAATGACATGCATCATGAAAGCCATTGGCTTGACTGATAACGTCAAGCAACGCGCTCCAATACAGCCCTCTATAGTGCACCAGCTGAACAATCCCTCCATAAACAAGTGGCGAAACAAATTGCATCAATTTTCCTTGGCTGTCGGGTTCAAAGTCAAACGAGTTAATCCTCACTGCTGCTCCCTTTCACTGCATCGTTGATGAACTTGTCTCATCTAATGTGTCCTGAAACCTCATCTAACCATCCTTACTTGAGTTTTCATCAACCCCAACATTGGACGCAACCTCAGCCACGGGCTGCTTCTGAGTCCCAAACGTCCATTTTCGCTGTATAAAAAATGGTATTTCCAACCATCACTGTCCCAACGTGAGTGGTTGAGTTTCGCTCCAGAATCTCTATGAGGCTGACTTGAAGTAATAGATTTGTTCTCGCTGACAGTCTGAGCCGCTCACTTGGCAGCACGCCTGATCGACTTTGTTGGTTTTTTATTGATGGTTGTCAGAGTTTTTGTTTTGGCTGAAGCCAGAAATATAAAAGGCAAAAATAAAATTCTGTGCGACTATCTCCACATGCACTTTCATGTACTCGAGTGACGCCTAAACACACCCACAGTTGCAGCTGGTGTACCCGGAGAGATCAGAAACCCCGTATCACTCAGCCACAATAGAAACAAAATTGTCACTACATTTAGTGCAGATTGGTGTTTCACTTCTTCTAACAAGTGGTGTCGGCCTTTTGAGGCATTTAAATCAGATGAGATCTCTCAGTTCTGTTCCACCGTCTCCCAGTATATGATCAAAAATGACTAAAGGGTGCTACCTTTAGCTCAGGGCTCCGGGTAATGTGCTTTGATAGACTCTGACAGATGTTAATGTGAGCAAAGTGACTCAGTGTGCCAGCAGCAGCAGCGAGTGGCCTCACTAAACATGTCAAACAGTAACATGACCAAGAACATCAATATGCTCATGCTCACACTAGTGACGGGTGGATGAGGTTTCATGAAGCAGTGCCCTGATTTTCAGAGGCCACCAGATGGCGCTGTCTGCCTTGAACAATGTTGCGTACACAAGCACCTTTGGTGAGATTTCCATGCGTCTGTTTCGTTTTCTTTGGAGCCTTCTCGCTCCCTTCTTTGGTCCAAGCAGCCCTCTGGCTCCGTCCTGTTTACTTCAACTCTTTGCTTCCTTCTGGAACCTCGCTCGCTCACATTCTCTTCAGACACACAGATCCAGATTCCACCCATGCTTAGCGACATCAGATTGGTCCTCGTCTCATTTCAAATAATACAAAACTGATGATATAAACCTATATGGAGCTACTGGGAAACACAACATTGTTCTTACTCCAGAGCGCCATCTAGTGGCCTCTGAAGATCAGGACCCAGCTTCATCAACACTGTTTCATGATACTATCCCTCATCTACCCATCACTCGTCGACAGTACTTTCTGAATATTAGCACCATATACCTGGAGCAGTCACAGCCAGGACCTTTGTTCGCTCTGGAGCGAAATTGCCTTCAAAAGAAGACACTGCTCTACAATTTGGACTTTCAAAAGAGACGGTGAGTTGGTTGTAACACACATTTGCGAATACTGACATGCTTCTTGCATCCCTCAGCAGTCCCACACTCATTTGTGTGTGCATTTTCCAAACTAATCCATGTGTCAAATCATGCTAGTGATTGTCTGTGCTCATCATAATTGGCCTGAAAACAACCGTGCATGATTCCCTTCGATCGTCCTGTTGCCTCTGATAGAACACATTTGGCTGCTAATGTCGGTAAGACGCGCCAGAGATGCAAATTCAAACTTTTTTAGATCGATTTTCAGCAGGGAACTAACTGATTGTAAACATGTAAACAGCCAGATGTTGACTGCCTCTAAACTCAATCATGCACGCGCGCACACGCACTCACGCACACGCTCTTCCTGCTGTCAGCTCGGAGAGGAGCTGGTCGTCTTCTGGGAGCATCTGGCGCTCGAACGGATTAAGAAAGTCCAAACTTCTTGCTGCCAAATAAGTGTGCCAGTCTGGAAAATCTCGATATTCTTGGCAAACTCTCAGAAGTGAATTGTTATGCTCCGTCCGCAGAGGAATCCTACTGAACCTGAGTGTGCACGCCTGATTCTGGATGTGTAGGGAACTACAGCAGGGAGACTGAATCCCTGATGGCTTTATAAGCATGTGGTAACTTTAGTCCCGAAAGAGCCGAGGAGACTTACAACCTGTCTATTTATTAGCAAGGCAACGACATCACATTTGTGTTTTTTCTAGAAAGGAACTAATAATATTAAGAGTAAGTAAGTAGAAGTCTTCTCATTTTTCAGTGTATGTAACTGGGTCATGGAAGTACTGAGTGCAGCAGTACACCAAACTTTCAAGAGGATTTTTACGTCAAATTCATCCTTTCATGTAGCACGTTGACGCATTAGGTTTTCAGTTGAAGCAATCTGCTTTCCGCAGCATCTCCAGACGCCGTGGGCAGCGTGTCACGTGAAAGAAAGCCAGAGGTTGGCATTAGGTCAACCATGAGATGATGCTCTTTTCATTACTGCAGTACTGTTTCATGATTCCTCATCGACACATCACAACTTGACTCCATTAAGACGTGTCAACAACATGGAAGGCTGACTGTGGTGTGGACGCAATATAGAAAAGACGTTGAAGACATCTCCAGGTGAGTGTGATGAGCAGACTAGTCTCATCCTTAGGTCCCTTCCATCAATGGTCGAAGCCAGGTTAGTGCCAAAGCTGTCGCTGTGTGTCCTGTGATCAGTTTCCAGCTATGCTTCTGAAGAATTTCATTTTCTCTTTGATGGAGAAAGAGCCTCGGCTTAGTTTCCAGTGTAATAACATTCGCTTCGCTTTGTCAAAGGATACGGCAAGACAGGCTTGTAAAGTTTATCAGTGTTGCGCTACGATGTAGCTCTACTTTCTTGCAGAAGCAACTTTCCCCGCACACCTCTGATAAAGTTTCTCTTCTCACTATCTGTCATCCTGGGTTCTTCTTCCACTCTCCTTATCGCGTGATGAAACGTGAGTAATATAATCACCTATATTTGAAGAGGAAATGAAGATTATTTTTCCTGCAGGAGGGTGATTTTAATCCCTCTCCTTTAGTGAACGTCACAGGCCTTTTGAATCATTAAAAGACGCCACGATGGGGAGTCGCCCACATATGATTTGAATAGGTGTACAGCAGCTCTATAGGCGTGAGTGAAGAAATTAAAACCTATGAAAAGCTCCGCATTCATCTGCTGATAGCAGCTGACAAAAGCTGGAGGATCATGAGGTTCAGAGGGTCATGCGACAATAGCTTGGATAAACTCTCATTTGCAGCAGTCCAAAAGGTCCGACTAAATAGATTCTGAACATGATGACTGGAATATCACAGAGCCAGGGAAACTTTTCCGTCAATTCTATGCCAGAAGCTAGAGGTGGGGAGATGAGGCGTCATGAAACAGTATTGCAGGGTAATGAAGCAGTGTCCCAGTTTTCAGACGCCACTAGATGGCGCTCTTGGTTTAGAAATGATGTGAGTGTTTGAGGGTATGTTTCATTGAATTGTAATTTCTGGACTTTATGACGCTACTTTTTTTCTCAGGGTCTGAACCCTGCAGCTTATACAACACGGCGGCTAGTATATGGATTTTTACAGGATAAAGAGTCTCTTTCTGCCAAAATATTGAGCCTTGTCACATCAAAGCGATGAAATCGTTTTATTGACGTAAAAGTGCTCAAAATGTGGCGTTTTTGTCCTGTGTCTGCAGCTCCGCCAACAGAGCCGTTCTCCTGGAGGACCACAGTCGAGAAGTTTTTCCATGAGAAGTTTTTCTCCATGCTGGACTCTGTTTTCCAAACTAGTTTAGAAGTGATCCTGATGCAATTTTAAGTCGGTGCACCACTGACCTTTCTATGGCGCAGACAGTGCCACTGTGTCTTGTGCATGAGCAAGATCTATTTTCCTTCTTAAATGTAGTAGGTTGTGCTAATATTACCGTGTGCTGGGAATTTACGGAAGTTGCCAAAGTCCAAACATTTTACAGTTAACAGCACCATCTGGTGGCTTCAGAAAATCAGGACACTGTTTCAAGAAACCTCATCAACCCTTCACTACTGGAAACCCATCTGAAGACCACATTCAAAAGTAGGAAAGAGGCGGTCACACCAAAGCTTTTCACCTAAAACAAAAGGAAGAAAGAAATGATGTCGTACTCTTCCACCAGGACAGGTTTATTTACAGCGGCAAATGACAGCAGTCACAACTGTTGCACAGGTACATACAGAGAGACATTGACTGCTCCCACCTCCTGCGCACACTCGGACACCAGGGAGCGACACACACTGTACACTGAGCTCCCTCTTCAGAGGACAGAGGGGAGAAGAATTCAGATACAAAAAGAACATGTACAAAGAAGAGACCTCCCAGCACTGAGCCCCTATATTTACACTCACCCAAAATCTGTCCGTCTGATACTAAAGATTGTAGGACTGAACCAGCCGTTGCGAAGGGTGATGATGTTTTTTATTGTTTATTTTTATTGTACCGCTGGAATAGGCTCACAGGACTACGATTTGCAGTCGGGTTAGCATCATAGCGTTTTGTTTGTTTCTCCACCGACAACCTTCCATAGCTGTACTGGCAAACACGTGTGGTTGTTAAAGCTTTGCCTCTGTGGCATTTTGCCAGTCAAAGCCTTGAATGAAGAATTCTGGGGCCCTTAGGGAAAAGCACTTTCCTGCCGTTAGAACATAATGTGCCACCATGACTATTCCAACAGCTGCAACTTGCGTCCACCAAAATACTGTGAACGTGGCTGTTATTGAATGGGAGTAGAAAGGTGTTGGCAATAGAGCGTTCCTTGTTTTGGTTAGAGTTTACTTTATTCGTTTTTGGCTCTCTAACCACTGCTCTCTGAATAACAACAGATGACAGGACCAACTTGTGTCTGTTGCACTGAATATTATCTGGACTGTTACACACTTCCCAATAATGTTGATCGTGTCTCAGCACCGAGCGACACGGACACGTTCCAGTTCAGAAATCTCACGTGATCACACGGCCTTACGCATCACTAGGAAAACACAAAGCAATTTACAGAAAGATTGTGGTGGTTTTTGGTGACTTTAAATCAAGAAAAAAAAATCCAGAGGGTAATGTCATAATAACAAACAGGAACACTTGTGGAACTGAAGTTACCGTGTACAGTCCTGACACCTGCAGAGACGGACGGAGTGAGCGATATTTATTCACCTCTCATGAATGAAAGTTAGTATTTTTTACTGTCATCAGTACGATAAATGTCAAAATCTCCCCGCTTTGCTTTTCTTCCCCCCCTGTTTCTCAGTCACAATAGGTTCAACATCAAATTGGGAGCAATAGACATAACTCACAGAGAGGACCTTTGTGGTGTTAGTGCTTGATGCAATGGATTTTGTAAAATACATTTCTGCTGAAATGTAACAAACATGTTTATTTTCTATTTCATGATGCATTTTTGACTGGTGCGACTGATACACCCGGGCGACTTCTTGCCTGAAAAATATGGCGGGTGAAAACCCTTTTAAAAAATGTGTCCAGTTTTCACTCATTGTTTCTGGAAAATGGTGTCTTAGATGTTTCTTAATGAATATGTGAAATCAGTGATGACAAATGAGGTGTCATGAAACAGTGTCCTAATTTTCAGAGGCCACTAGATGGCGCTCTTGGTTTAGAAATGATGCGGGCTTTCACTGACTAGTTGATCAAGTCGAAGTTGTCAGCATTTAACAGCAGAGTGTACCATCTGGTGGCCTCAGAAAACCTGCACCCTGCTAGACAAAACCTCATTCACCCATCACTAGGTGAAATCAATATGTGCTCTTGAGATTCTCCAGTCAGGGAACAGGATCACCATACAACTACAATGTAGCTCACAAATGTAAGTTGCAAAGAGTACGATATGTGTGTAAAAATACAAATGAAAACAATTTAAGTGAATAAACAGCGACTTAACTTTACAACTTTTCCTCCAAAAAGTTGACTCCACAGCCACACAGTAATCTGTATTTCAGAGGGTGCAGGTTGCAGTACATTCAGTTGGCACAAGGATTCATGTGCACCCCTTCTTTTTTACTGTTGCTTTGCCGAGCGCTCTAAAATATACATGGTTGTCATTAAGAGCAAACCAGTGTCACCCAAAGTTAGGGGGTAAATAAGGTCTGGTTCCATCCACCGGCTCATGGAACGGTCTATGAACAGATGGTGTAATATTACATGGCACTGAATGAAGCTCTCAAACGTGACCTACGAATCAGAGTGTGTTGACACTGGAGGTGTCACTGATGCCTTTCTGAACCCTCTAACAAACTCCTGAATCTCTAAGCACGACACTTGGTGACACAACTGTGACACCGGTTCACCAGACTCACAAGTACAATCCTTCATCTCTTCTCCTTCCCAGTTGAAATCAAAAGGCAGCTATTGAGCATGTGGTGGTCGACACTGCACGGGAGGAAGGAAGAGAAGGCACACTGATGCTGTTCATACCGCCTCCACATCACCACCCCAACATTTGAAATGAAAAAAACACGCAGCCTGTAGCATTTTTGGGGGGGAGAAAAGACATCTTGTCCGATCGTATGTACATAAACTCTGTAAAATATTTGTTTTTTTTCCACCACTTATGTACAGCACGACAACATCAGAGGACACGGAGGTGCGACGGGTCATGAAAAATCAAAGTGTCGATCCACCGCTGTGGTCAGAGAGACACATTCACATGGAAACATTCAAAGACGAGGTACCTGGCTCGCTCAGGTCAGCAGTCCCGAGCATTCAAGTGAGGATAATGAAACGCATGGAGAAATGAACAGAGGCGACCTCCACTGTACTTCAGTGTACAAAAGCTTTCCGTGTCCTTGTGGTCACGTACAGACCCGGGAGTGTCCTGGAATGAGGATGTCTGAATGCAGACTGGGACGCTCATGGTGGCGTGTCCCGTCACCGCGAGCTGCTTGGGAGGAAACACAGTCAATGTTGTGAGACCAAAGCAAACCAAAACATGACTCGACGCAACAAAACAAGATCATATACAATCAGCAGGGGGTTCAGTCAGATCCAGTGTGGGACTTTCCTTCTGGATTTTGGTCTCTGAATGTTTTTTTTCTTTTTTTTTTCTTCACTTTTTTTGGTGGTAGCGCTCATGCTTTGCTGTCGTCGGGCTTCGTGTGGATGGTGTTGTCGCTGTGCACTTTGATCTCAATTGTGTCTGGCTTGAGGGACTCCTTCCCATTCTCTTCCTTCAATGGTAGTTTCCTGCCAAGACACAAGCACAGAGCGTGGATGAGTGTGTGCGTTTCCAGGGGTCCAGCCGTGATCCTCACGCCAGCTGCAGGACCAAGTTGCCGGGGGGAATTCATGAACCTGATTGAGCCTAATTGAAAAGGCAGCAGGGATATTAAACTTCATAACGCTGAACGGAGCGCCAGAGGAAATGTAGAGCACCATCCAGCAGGCTGAACTTCACAGTGTCCAAGGCTACGTATGAACTGGAGCAGGAGGAGATTGACATGGTTTATGGTCCTCAGTCTGATCTCCATGGTGCCAAGAACCAATGACTAAAATTGGCAACAGAAGAACATACACAACAAAAACAATCACATTTAAAGCAACAGTCACCACTCAAACAGAAATACAGACACCAAACCACACTTACTGCAGCATGTTAAAAAGGCCTCCACCCTGAGTCATGTTTTAAGTGTTGGACTCTTGCTGCACATGACCAAACTTTTCGCCAGCGACTCTAAGAGCACTGGGAGAACCGAAGGGAAATCACTCTACATCACTTTTTATGGATGATGAATGACACTCTAATACACAAGTCACACGATTGAAACTTCACTGTTACACGTCACCAGTTAGGTTTCGTTCCTCTCTTAGTTTGAACATTGGGTTGGTTTTTTCCTGTTTTATTTTGGCGGGGTGAGTCTGGTCTTCCTGTGTGCACCTCGCCTGTCTCGTCTCCGCCCCCCTCTTGTCCCGTCGTTCATTGGTGTCTTGCTTTGGTTCCCCTTTATCTGCCGCACTGTTCCAGTGTCTGTGCCTTTTCCTCTGCAAGTCAAGCCATTGTCTTGTCTTGCCCCATCAAGTCTTCACATCAACTCAAGTAACAGGTCAAGTCAAGTGACAGTCCCCCCAGTCTCTAACGTAATTCCTGATGCCACAATCCCATCGAGTTGATTGTGACTAGATGTGGTGACTTGACATGACGAGACAAAGACTTGACTAGATGAGCTTACTTGACTTGATGTGGAGACGCCACCAAACTGGGAAAAAAAGACATTGACTTGATGACTTGACAAGACGGGACTTGATCAAACAGTCCCTCGACTTGACATCAAGACTCAGCTCAACTAGAACTTGACAAGAACTGGAGGAAACATGCCACACAGACAGAGGAAAAGGCACCAACACTGGAACACAGGACCAGAGGGGCAGATAAAGAGGAGAACAGGCCAGACAGCAGGTGCACTCAACAAAGGGATGAGAGGGGGGCGGAAGGGTTCAAACTAAGAGAGGGGCTAAAAACAAGTGGCGACGCATGGCATTCACCATAGGTGAAATTGGTGGGGCAAGATAGAAAACACAAAATCAAGTGTAATAAGATGGTAACTACATGAACATACATGGCAGCTGGCGTGTTCCTCAATAATAACTCCGCCCCCACCACTTCCATGACCATGTGAACATGACAAACATCTCTGACAGCTGGACACCGCATCATGAAACCCCATCTACCCATCGCTAACTTGCAATTCAATGACCGATAACCATGGAACGTTAGGACACTGCTGTCTCAACCATGCAATGGACGTCACATGACAAGGCACAAAACACAGAAAATTCACCAACAGGGACGCAACAGGACAGAAACAACCAAAGCAAGTCAACGCTCGTGTAAATAAATCAACCCCCCAAACTCCATTAAAATAAAAGCCCGTCACCTACAAACCAAACCACACTTGGAGCCTTTCCTCAAACCCCTCTCAGACAACATCAATCAAAAGCCAGACAGCTCCTCGCCCCAAACTCACTTTGCAGCCTAAATGTGACGCGGCGAGGGCGACAGCCTGGTGAGCTTATTGTTTTATCTTCTGGCTCGTCCTCTGAGCTGTGACAGAGTCGTGCGGTCACAGTTTCCAATAAATCACAAACATGGAGATACCATTCTCCTGCGCAGTTATCGGGTCTGCTCCTCAGCTTCCTTCTGCCGACGTTCATCTCTTTCCTGCCGATGCCAACCGGAATCTTATCTATCACGGCTGCCACGAATGCCTTTGTTGCGATTAGCCTTGGGGAAGAAATCATGCTTCCATAAAGAAAATGCTTCTCTGCCTCCCGTTCAGCACAGGAACTCGGCGAGAAACAGTGATGTCTAAAACAGCAATTGGATTTTCCAAGTGGCCACATTTTGTGCTGTGACTGTTGCAAGGGGTAGAGATAGAGATACAAAACCAGAGAAAAATTGGAAAAAAGAGACACAAAATGAGTTATGTTATAGCAGAGGATTCTGCCAACTCTGTTCCTTCACTGGCTCTAATCCTCTTACCTATATTTGATTATCTATTTTTCTTATCAATATACATTTCTGAAGTGTGAATACCTTGGTTATAGAACGAAAATGATGATATACGGTTTTTCGCAACATATTCTAGCAATATATATTGAGCAATTCTCAATAAAAAAAAAATCTAATATAGTCCAATAATTCACCTTATTTTAAGTTTAATCATCTACTTTAGTTTCAATATAACTATTAATAGCTTTGGGGTAAGAAGAAAATACAAATATACTCACTTGTTATTGTTGGTCTGTTATGAGATCTGAATAAGATCTGACTGTGACCTGAATTTAGAACTCAATTAGTAATGAACGGTACCACAAAGTTCAATATGTTTTGCTCTGCCTTTGCCACAAAAACGAGGGGCTGTATCTTTTCACCGGTGTAGGCTAAAAGCTTAGGCTCACTTCTATCTGTGTCTGTCTCTGACCTCTGTGCAGTGAGGGTGTTGAGGATAAAATGATGAAAAGAGAGGAGAAACTACACTTTAATAGGGCAGTCAAACAAATGACCTCGTCTCCAACTTCTGGCCTCCTCTCCATCACTTCTGCACTTGGTGAGACTCTGTTTAAGACAATTTAAACCTGAATATTGAGGTAAACTACTGCCACTGGATGAGGGAGTAACAGCCTGACGTGTTTCATTTTCGCTCCTGCGGTGAACATTTCCAGCACTCTTCACCCACATAGCCACCAGTCATGCTCAGTGAAAATGCCCCAGAAGTTCAATTGGCCATCTGTCGATGACCCGCCGAGCAGTCCTAATGGCACCACTGACTCTTGCAGGATGGACAGATCAATAGTTGTGGCACAAAAGGCTTATCTTCACTGTGGATGTGCCGCGAGAGCTTAGAAACATCTCGACCTGTAAATGTTTACACGTCTCAGCTCACTGGACTGACTCTTAATCCTCTCAATACCTTCTCATGAAGAACTGCATCTCATACATCCGTGGACATGAGCTCGATCTCTGAGACCAAATCATCCTGTTTTGGCAAATACTGCAGTGCAATTTGGAAATACACACCGCTGCTGCTGGAGCAAGAAGCAACGGCAGTTTTTTTTTAATGGTACTCACTGAAAACTCTGATTTTCAACTCAACTTCTAGGTTGAAAGAGTCCTGCACTCTATTGGTGCTGAACTAACCTGGAGAAAAGTGTTCTTCACTTACCCCAGAATGATGGGCTGAAGAGTCAACCTAATGTTTGGGTCAAGTAACGACAGTTCTGGGTTAATTCTACCTCAAAAACGGGTTACAACTCATTTATTATATACTGTACTGCTTGTTCGCTGAGTTAGATTTGAACCGGCACCCACTCGGGACGTCACCTCAACCATCTGAGATATGACGCTCAATTTATATGAAATGATTTATATGCACCAAAACCTATTAAAAATGTTTGCTAGAGATGGACAGATGATGTACTCTGAAACAATATTGCAGTGTTGATTAAAAAGTGTCACAATTTTCAGAGGCCACTCGATGGCACCCTTGAATTAGTTATTCAAGTTTGAGCATTCTACAGCAGACAGCACCATCTGGTGGCCTCTGAAAATCAGCGCACTGTTTCATGAAACCTCATCAACCCTCAATACCGTGTCATGAAACCCATTGGTACACATAAAATGTTAACCAAGACAATCGAGAATTTTGGTTAAATATGAATGCTATAACCCAGAAAATGTGTTACACTCTAGAAACACAATCCATAAATGACCCAGGAATTTGGTTGAAGAAATAACTGATTCAAGAGCTGGTTGCAAATACCAGTCCTACTGACCAGTGACACCATCCACGTTTGCATCGCCTCACTGGCAACAAAACAGCTGCTGTCACGCTGACGTAAGTGTTGGAAATATCCTCGAAACAAATGTGAGTCCTGGCATGTCTCGAAAGGTGTCTTATGTTTCATAAAGCACAACCAGCGATGTCGAGTGAGCTATGAAACTCAAAACATGCTTCATTAGCTCTTCAACTTGCAACACCAAATGCTTATGTATGAATTAATATGGACGTCAACTGAAGACATCACAACACTTGTTTGAAGTATTGATGAGGTTTCATGAAACATTGCCCTGGTTTTCAGAGGCCAAAAGATGGCGCTGTCTGCTGTGAAATGTTTGGTCTGATTCAACTGATTCAATGAATCCTCATATCATTTCTAAACCAAGAGCGCCATCTAGTGGCCTCTGAAAATCAGGACACTGTTTCATCAACCCTGCTGTTTCATGATACCTCATCTACCCATCACTAGTAGTGAAGGAGCGTCAAGAGGCCTCAGGTTAGTACAAAACTGAGGATTCATGAAACAGTGTCCTCAATTTCAGAGGCCAGAAGATGGCGCTGTCAGTTTAAAAACAACTTTGCTGGAGTCTGAAGGTTTTAGAGCAGATAATGCCATCAAAGGAAGATCAGACAGACAAAAGAACCGTACAGACCATTTAGAGTGCACAGTCAACCGCTATATGTTTTTGGAGTGGGAGGAGATCGGACCTGAAGAGGAACCCAGCGATGAATGAAAGTGAGGGGAAAACAAAACAAAGTATTCCAAAGGTTAGAAGATTTCTCCCTCACTTGGAGATGATATTTGTGAGTGACACCACGTCAAATTAGAGCTGCTGCTTCCTGTCAGGAGCAGTTTGCAGTGAGGCGCTCTCCTCCACTTTGCATCACTGATGCTTTCAGTCATCATCGTCGAGAACATAAGTGAGGACGTCCATGACTGGCTCAGTGACTGTCAGGAAGATTTGGATTTCAGTCGAGTCGGTCACTCTGTGCTTCTTCTCACTTCACATTCAGCAATCAGAAGTTCATCACAGTTTAGTGAAGGATTCACCTCCATGTCTTACGACTCATTGCAGCTGCGCACACACAACCAAGAGTCCTGTGGAGGCGTCTTCCTCCAGGGACATGTCAGCTACTGACACTCAAAAGACCTCAGCCCTTCAGGCGCACAGGGTCCTCTGAGGGTCACTGATCACAAATCAATTCACCGCCTTTCTTCTCATTATGTAATGTGTCTGAGTTGGCTTTTCTGAACGACTCTTTTGCTGCACACTGTCGAAGCGATGACTTGGCAGCCCATTTCAAGTCAGCTCCTACGACTCTACACACAAGACGGGACATCATTCTGAACTCAAGCAAGAGGTCGACAGGGTGAGCAGCTGACTTCTTCTCAATCGTGCAACAAAAGAAAATGGTGCGTCTTAAAAAGGTAAAGGTGCTTTTTCCAAGGACACACATGTAAACACCCATAACACTATCAATACACATCTTCATCACATACCCTCCACTTGATCAGGAAGTATTGACCAGTGCCAGGATGTCACGTTTTTTTTTTTTTTTAATCAATTGTTGGTGCCAAAAATACCTGATTTTGTGGCAGATTATTATTAGCTTTTTTTTATTTCAGTGAAAGTTGTGATCATTTATGATTCTAGAACAACACGGTCAGAAATAAAGACCATTGCAAATTACCTTGTAAAAACAGTTACAAGTTAAAAAGTTGGAGTATTTCATGTGCAAAGAACACAAACACATAAAATTCATAAATAAATACATGTTCATGCTAAATAAAAACTGATGATAAAATGAGTCCATCTTTTCTGTGATGTTCTGTAGTTTCCCGGCTGACAGCGTGTAGTGAGCACTGGTTGTTTTGTTCCGGAGCTCCTCACAAGGGCGGAGACTGACGGACGATTAGATGGGCGGAGTCTGAGAGGTGAAAGTGGAGTGTGTGAGTGTGAGGGGAGTTATTCAGCAGCTGAGTGAGATCCGCTTTTTAGTTCCGTCTACTCTGCATAGGAATTTGGACATTTATGAATGGATTCAGAATCGTTCACGTCCGAATCGCGGCCCTTGGCGGCAGCATTTGTGGGAAAATATGAGTGTTTGGCGTCGCACATGACCTCATCTCAACAAGGAGGGAGGCGGGCAATTGCAACTGCAACATCGCCTTCCTGTGGAGGGGACTGATTTAAGAAGACTGAAACTGAAGTGATGCTTGTGGAAGAGGAACTTGGTGACCACCTCACCCAACAGTGCTGCGCTCTTCATATACGAGGACTTGGATTCAGGTGGAAGCTTTTCTCATCCCCTCATCCCCACCGCCGTTTGTCCATCACTTTGTCTGCTTTCGAAGGTCACGCTCATCATCAGGTTTTATTCAGTGATGACTCATGAGGCTGCACTATATCACAGATAAACAATTGCTTCACGAGGCGCCATCAGAGTTTCACCAATAATAATGGCAGTTCAAGACTGAGCCTACTCCATACTTTCTGCACACAACACTGCCCATCTGAACCTTCCACACTCCACACACTGTAAACTAGTGAACTACACGTCACTGAACTGTGGACAAAGACCATTTTATTCAGGACCTTCAGCATCTACGACATGTCCTCGGGGCCGTCTTGGAAACTAGATATGTCATCTGAAAGAGCTAGCCTTCAAATAATGCCAAATTCAGCATGCAAACTTTTTGGATTGTCTATTCACATGCTCCGAATATGGAGTCAGATGAGTCGGGGAAAATGTTTAAGAGGATTGAACAGTGGATATCTTTGTTTTTTTCACTGGCTTTTTTTTTGTTTTTTTCACTATAGTTTTTTTTTTTTATATATATATATATATATAATTAGAAATATATTTATTTCAGGACTTTATAAACGCTCAAAAGAATGACTCTAAAAGCCATTACTTTTACAGTACCCCAAAACTCCGAGATGCATTGTAAAATCCTCTGAGAACTTATCTGACTCCATGCTTTTAACATTCTCATCACAAATGTACACACACAAGAACAAGGAGTCATTGTGTGAATTTTCCCCTGACAACGTCATGCACAGCCACGCACACGCACGCACACACACACACACCGACTACTACACTACAGGGCTAAGGTCACATACTATGAAGGCACTGATGGGGGTGAAGAAACAGGTTCAGAGACATACTGTGCTTGTAAAGGAGGTTGGACGGCTGTTGTAGCTGAACCTAGACGGTAGAAAGTTTCTCTTACTCACAATTAATGAATAAACCACATTAAAATCAACGGTGAGAGCTGAATATTGCCAGCATGTTCCCCTTAAGAGTGTTCGACCGAGGCCCCTGGTGCACACAGACAAGCACAAGACTGAGCCAGCCCTGGCTGCTGACAGAAATAGGGGGCGCTGTGGAGTCTAGCGTCTGTTTGCAGGAAGAACGGAGCACTCACAAGTATGCAGCTTTGCCCTCCTCTATCTCTTTGCCCTTGCCGCTGGTGGTCGTCTTCTTGCTGCAGAGGGAGCGTGTGATGCACATGAGCAGGCCGCAGTGACGGAGGAAGAAGCAGCTGACGTCCACCAGAACCAGCAGCAGCAGTAGCGCCCCCAAGCCCAGGCCCACCACCGCTCCTAGCCCAAGTCCGCTGAACAGGGATTCTGCTAAGGCGGGGAAACACAGACGCAGACACACAGACACCACAAAGCAAACACTGTCAGTACATTGTTGGGCTTCAGGAGGAGGTCATGGTCAGATTAAAAGCACACAGTCAGCCAGACGGACAAATCCTGTGGTCAAACTGAGTAAAGTTCAGTGTTCGTCCTGCGCATTCTCTCGTCACACACTGACGGCTTTGGAAAACCAGACTTTTTGCTCATCTCTCCTGTAAGGTCAAGCAAGTCCCTGAAGCTTCTCCACCTCAGCTAAGTCCAATCTGCAAGTGCCGAAGTGAGCAAGACCCCAAAACTGCTTTGTGATGAGTTGACTTTCAAAGAGAGGAGGGTCTGAAACTGCTCACTCTCGTGTCCCTCGAATGCTGCAGTGCATTTGTCATGACTCGTGATATGCTGTACATGCATAATGCGTAAGTGTAGTGATGAGGTTTCATGAAACAGGTTTTCTTAGATGTTTGCTCCATAGTTCTATTATGGTTTCTATTGAAATCTCTATTGAATCTTAATAAGGATTTTAATAATATTATTATTCCAAACTTTCTATGCTGCACGGATGCCTGTCCACTACTCGATGACCTCAGTAGCAACATTGTCCACAGACACCTGGAGGCCACTCAGCGCAGTCTAATCTCCATCGATAAAGTGAATGTTAAACATTGTGACTAAAGCTATCCAGACGCCTCATGAATGAAAAGTGTGTCGTGGATTTGACGCTACACGATAAGCCTCAGAAGTGGCAGCTCCCCACTGCTGTTGTAGGGCTGGAGTGTTTTCCTCTCTTTTCATCCAATGATAACATAAGCCTGGCTTATTAAATGCTCTGTTTTGAGAAGAGCAAAGTCGGAATTAAAATCTTTTCTTGCACACGGATCACTGCCGGAGCTTCATAATCCCGCATAGTAGCACAAATCTGATTGTTTTAAGATGGCAACTGTCTCCTCATCTCAGTGGGACTTCGGCTGATGAAACGCCAACATATTGGGCTCTATTATGATGCGAAACGGCTTCACTCTAAAGACGCTTTGATCCAAAGCCATTAACTTGCCTCAGTGAACAAATGACGTGGTAAACAAGGCAACGCCATCACTCATGGTGTTTGCTTTTGAAGAAAGGATTTCTCTGGGAGACTTTACATTTTGTTCAGGCCTTCTGTTGTGGGATTTGGAGACACACTTTGGAGGAAATTGACTGTGTCCTCCACCACAGATCATGCTAAAGAGGAGGTAAGATGAGCAGCTCTTTCATTCTCTCCACTGAATGGAGTTCCCTCAGAAGTCTAGGAGTGTCCAATGTTTAACGGTAACAGTGCCTTGTCAAACCCTTGGTCATAGCAGTGATACATCAGACATGGTTGACTACAGTTTGTGAACCTTGGTGTGACAAGGTGACAGATACATAAACATACATTCATCCTGACCATCTCAAGTGAACCAACGCTTGGTCCTGTTGAGGGTTCCGGAGAGCGCTGGAGCCTATCCCAGCGGTCATTGGGCGAGAAGCAGGAATGCACTCTGGACAGGTCACCGGTCCCTTCCGACACACACACATCTAGGGGCAATATTAGAGTGTCCAACTGACCTAGTGAGCACGTCTTTGGGCTGTGAGAGGAAACAGGAGTACCTGGAGAAACCCCACGCAGACAGAGGAATAGCAGTCGTCCTGCCCAGACATGTTAATCTAAAATACTGACTTCAGTTCGGCTCATAGAGTCCAAAGTCAGTCGGAATGCCTGCAGTTTCTCCAAAATGAGGCTTTGTGAAACTGTCATTTTCACAGCTCAGACGACGGCCCTTTCTCTTTATGAAGTTTCAGCGGAAGGGTGGGGCAAATCCGAAAACTTTTAAGCAGAGAGTGCCATCTAGTTGGCTGAAAAATCAGGACACTGTTTCGTGAATCCTCATCAGCCTATCACTGCCTGCCACCATTTGTGTCTCGTGTTCCGAAAGGTTTAAAACTCAGCAGGAAAAAAGGAAAGATCACCTAAAACTACGTAATATAAAAAAAATAGAGAAAAGAGTTGGAGCTAGATATCAGCTCAGCTTACCTCCTACTAGTGCTAGGTAGATGAGGCATCATGAAACAGTATTGCAGAGTTGATGAAATGGTGTCCTGATCTTCAGAGGCCACTAGATGGCGCTCTTGGTTCAGAGATGATGTGAGGTTTCACTGAATAAGTGGTTCAAGTCCAAACATTTTACAGCACACAGTGCCACCTGGTGGACACTGTTTCATGAAACCTCATCAACCCATCACTACCTCCTACCACGTCAAGAGAGATGGGAAGGGAGATACTTCCTGCATCTCAGTGTGCAGTGACATGTACAACAACCACCTCTGCTGTGCTCAATGAATTGTGTATTTCAGCTACTCTTTAAAAATGCGAGGTACTATAGTTGGTTGTAAGAAGCACTTTTTCATAACTGGCTAATGACTACATGGAAAGCATAACATCCTCCTGTGAGAAGTCAATAGCAGAGATGAACATAGAAATGAAAATGATCGCTAAGTGAGCTGAAGAAGATGCAGAGGAGGAAGAAGATGCTGTCACTTCAAAAGAAGACGGAGCTGTTCAGACTGAATGAGATGGAAGTGCTCTTGGAACTGAGGCGAATGGCTCTTTACTTGCGTCCCTGATAACACATTCACATATGTTGTCTGATGATGTCGGGGGGGTGTGGGGATATATCGACATGGGCCCAACGGAGCGGTGCCATCAGACACCGTGGGAGGCAGTGTTGCTGTTACTGCTCGATACGTAGCTCCATTGGGAGACGAAGAAGACCGAGCAATGGTGGAAACTCCATCCTCACTGACCACCGCCACCTACAACACTGCCTCCGTTTTCCTCATTTGTGCCAGATGTACTACACTCAACACTTGTTCTTCTTTGATAGTTTATGACTTTACACGCCATAAACGCAGGAAAAGTTTGTGTTTGTGATCAACATACATTCATTCAGATGGAGGAAAAAGTGCTCATGTGGCCACAGCCACTGCAGCAAATGTGCTTTGGTTTGAATGGAGGACTTATTACTTTCACGGTGTCCAGACCTTATGAGGAGTCAATGAAGGTGGCATCGATCACCATCAACTAATGAAACCATACCCTTTACGATACCCAGAAGACGATTCCACTTGACAACAGAAAGGGCCGAAGCCATCCTGTTCGTCAACATGAGGCAGTGTTCACTGGACTGTTGTTAGCTGACGTCATCTTGGTAGCTGGCTTCTAAACTGCGCTGTTGTTTTGACGTGAGCTTTCAAACGGAAAGGAACCAATGAAACGGCCAATAACCGGGAGAGGCTGCTTCCGTCTTTTTTTCCCAAACCAGACCTCTTGGCAAAGGAAAAAAGAAGTGTTTTCGGAGGACCCTGTCGATTACACAACAGCCCCATTTACTTTTATCGCCCCCTAGAGAAGAGAAGGAAAGTGGTGAGCAGATAACCGCACATCTATTTCAGAGTCTGTGCATGTTCTTTTATTGTCACTTGTTAAGCCGCCGCTTTGAAATGAACAACTTAAATTCATACAATGACATTGATTGTGATAAAGATTTTTCTGTTGAGTGTACAGCACTTCCAGAGAAGGTTGTCATGAGACCTATCTTCACTTTATTCCATCTTTAATGAGATTATCAAAGCAAATCTCTGATGGAAGATTCAATCAAGGATCTTTATGAGCCGCAGAATGAAGGAGGGAAAACAGCCAGGACAGAAATGAAGAGAGCATCAACAAACAGAGCCACAGAAGGAGCCACCCGCACGCAGACTCTGGGAGGGAAATGGAAATGAAACATGGATTGTAAGGGGAAGGAAGTGAAAAGGGAAAGACGACTGGTGTGTTTTTGACTGATGGAAACACGTTCAGTAACAGTGCGAATTGTGCTGCAGAGGCAATATGAGCAGGGGCTTTGATTATTAAACCTAGATATATATATATATATATATATATATATATAGTATAGACTGAGCAGCAGATCGGTCTGGTGCTGAGATCAAAATGTTGTTGGTACACAGACACATCCTCGCCTGATCATTAGTGAGGTGCTGAAACTATCTCTTCATTTCAGAGCTCAGTAGGTGGCGAGTGTGATGCTTGCTTCAATGTATCAATGAATGAACTCATTCTCTCAAAATCTCAAATACATTAAAGGAAAAACAAACAGGAAAAACGACTGAGTACAAAATAAAGGAAGTACAACTTGGTGGTAAAAGTCGCTGAGGAGGAAGACAACGGTCACCTGAGGAAGAATCACTTGTGCAGCTGGTGCGGTTGCACAAGGTGACTTCCGTGGCATGATCCAGGTACGCGTCACTGATAGGATCCACCAGGTGGCCTTCACATTTTTAAGACTACCGCCATAGTTTCCAGGCTGTAGGGGGCGTGACAGTGGATGTGGTCTGCGTTTAACTTACAAGCATCACTTGTATCTGTTGTTACAGTTTATGAATGAAGTCTAACTACGATTGTGTATCTATGTGATTGTGTAAACTGAGGATTGGCTCGACGACAGAGCTCAAACTGTGACTTACTGCTGACCATTTCTCCATCCTGACGCTGTGCATCACTGACATTTTCATTCAGAGCCTCCACTTCTAACCATCCCTCCTCTCTCTGGGAACGTTCCCATCATGCATTGCTGTTTGCTAACGAGACAGGACAGGTAATCGACCAGCAACAACGTGCTTCACCGCCTGGCGCCTCTCAGGTGTGTGTGTGTGTGAGTTGGGATCGAGGTATAATTTGGGTGGCACAGAAACAACTCCCCCCATCAGAAATGGATGAAGTGGAATGTTCACCGAGGAGAACCAGCAGCATTTTGTCCTGTTTATTTCCACTCTGGTCTGCAGAGGCACGTGCACACGGGAGCAATGAAAGAAGCGCTGCAGATCAGGAAGCATGTTTGTCCTCTGAGGTGTGTGTGTGTGTGTGTGTGTGTGTGTGTGTGTGTGTGTTCCGGTTCAAAGTGGAACAGCAACATGAACTTCAAAGTGTCTTTATATTTCTGCATCCGTGTGGGTAAATGAGCTGGAGGATGTTGAAACAGACCTCTTTGCAAAGAGAGAGTCTTTAGAGACTCGAGAGTGAGGATGTGTGAACCGATGAAGCTTGTTACTGACAACGGTGATTATTATTATCATTAGTTTTGGTTCTCTTCATAGTCATTACAGATGGAGTTTCTCTCAACCTGTGTCTGTGTGTGTGCTCAAGCAGATCTATCCTACTCAATTTGGGGAAAACACTCCCTTGCGGGGACCTTTTGCTGGACCTCAAAAGGTCACGGCTCAATTTGGAGACGAGGGCTTCGAAATAAGTCATTATAATTGGGTTTAACTGTGGTTTGGAGTCTTGGTTTTGGATGGTTCATTCAGGATCAGCGGCTGGGGCAAGGGTCATGGCACTGAGCGCTCCCCACAAAGATGCTTTGACAAATACAGTGGTACCTCGGTTCTCGACCACAATCCGTTCCAGAAGTGAATTGTTCAAAATCTGAATGGATTTTTCCCATGACAATGAATGGAAAAAGAACTAATGCGTTCCAAGCCTTAAAACAGTCTTTTGTAGGAGTGAATGTAGAGCGTCTGCTGCAGGTGGCTGTTCCTCTATGTGTGTGGCCGCTGCATGTGGGAGGGGTTGCCGAGTGAGTGAGGTCTCTCCAGAAGTGAAGAGGTGCCCGGTGCGTGTCCAGCTCTGAATGTGCGCTTCTGTGCAGTTTGGCTGTGACAAAGTCATAAACCAAGTCACGCTCTGTCCCAGAGTGGCCTCATCCCTGTCCCAGCTCCAGCCCACAACAGGACATCAAACCCTGGAGTGAGCGCTCCAGCACCTCCCCTGTGACACTCTACCACGGTCCAGTGTGGAGACAGGAAAGGTTTTACACCTCAATATGAAGAAAAAACAGTCAGTAAATGTAGCCAACGGGACACGTCTGCATACAGAGGCTGCGTTATACACGATAACAAAGCGTGTTGTGGGTCAGCTGGTCGGTCCGTGCACGTTATGGTTTTTCCGGGGGCGTTTGAGTTCTGGGTTTTCGTTCGAAATCCGAATTGAAAAATGAGTGAGTGCCTTGTTTAGTGATACCTATGGGGATCAATTCTCTGGGATCGAGTGACTTAGATCCTTTTCTCCACTTGATCCTAATGAGACCACAGTCTCAAAACTCTGTGATGCGCAAGGAACAGAAGTCTCAGTCACCTGTGATGTCGGGCTTCTGAGGCATGAAGAACTGGTAGAACGTCGGCTCTGACAGGCCTTTGACGTTGCGGGCAGTGATTTCCACTTCATATCGTGTGTTCCACTGCAGCGGCTGAAGCAACGCGAAGTCGTTGGCTCCGGGGACCAGTTTGGTCATCCACTGTTCCTCCTTATCCTGGCAGAAAAAAGGAAGACGTATTTCCAAAAGGGGAAAAGAGAAACACCTTCAACGTTTAAACCCCATGACAGTGTGATTCCTCCACTTATGAGTAAAAGGATTTGGGGTGTTCTTATAGCTAATTCTCAGTCACCTGTCGTATTGACTTAGCCAAGAGAAGCTAATCCTGTTTGTCACTGTTTTTTTCCGCAGAGTGTATGATGTTCCTTTGTAGCCTCTGAACACATTTTCTGACTCATCATCTTGAAAGACAAAGTCAAAATGACAGCTTCCCCCGAAACAGCTACTGTGTCCTTTGGACACGGGAGCACTGAGAAGGAATGAAGCGACATTTAATTATGGCTCACACCTGCTGACTATAAGCTGCTCTTGCAACTTTGGGATTAGAAGCTAAAGAAGAGGAGCCCCAGTGTTTGTTGGCCTCATTAAAAACGGCAGAATCAGAATTGGCAGCATTCTTAAGTTTCCACTTTTTTATCACTTAACATCCCGATGTATTTAATTTTCACATTGCTCCGATAACAATTTTTCACTTGAAGAAACCTCAAATTAAGATCTTCCATGAATGAGTTTTTAAAGTTAATCGCGATCATCGTTATAACAGGGAGAGATAAGACTGAACTAGTGATGGAGGCTTCAAGGAAGTTAGGGTTAAGGGTGACTATGGTTTCATGAAACAGTGTCCCAGTTTTCAGAGGCCACCAGATGGCGCTGTCTGCTGTAAAATGTTTGGATTTAAACAATCAATGAAACCATTTACATTGAAAAACATTGCATTTTTTTAAATTATTTTTTGGAGCATAGAGCGGATGAGGACATGGAGCTTCACGAAGCCTCACTCGCGAAGCCTCAGCAGACGCGCACGACAACTCACTGTCTTGTACTTGACGATGTACTCCACGATGGGCATCCCTCCGTCGTCCTGCTTCACCAGGCCCAGCCTGTAGGCCTTACCCACACCTCTCTGGCCGTGAACCGCCGGAGGGCTTGGCTCTCCTGCCAGGCACGATAAGAGAAGCTTCACAAGTGAAACAACAGTGGCGGTTAAGATGCTCTAAGACCAGCATTTAGGTCAAGGAGAGATGGAGAATTACAGTCCCATTAAAAGGAAATTTCACTAATCATCTCTTTTTCTCGCATCAATCCGCCAGCGGAAACTTTCCCCAGGTCTCGTGTGGATTTACAACCCCACCCATTTCCACCCCAGCAGATTGCCAGAATTAATAAAGTATCCTAATAAAACGATGGCGGTGTTTAAGTTTTAATGGCACTGTAAAACATCTCGACACCACCGTCACAGGAGGTTTTCAGCTGCAATAACTAACTGACTGGTATCAGTGAAACACAAGCTCCTGCGCAACAATGACGTGATTTAGGAGACAACAAATAAAAACAGGCCTTTTATGGCCACTTTAATGGCTTGTTTATGCGGCTAATGAAATGTTTATTCCTGTTTAAGACCTGAGAACATTAAAATTCTCTTTAAGTATCCAGATGTAATTCCAGTGTTTGTCGGGTGTTGCAGAAGGCGATTTGGCTTGTAAAAGCATGTTGCTTCCTTTGAAGACGAATGGACAAATATAAGAATCAGAATCAAATCCACTGCTGAAATGAAAAAACAGAATTGAGAAATAAATGAAAAATAAATAGTAGCTAAGGGAGGGGAGGCAAATGGCGTTTTGCTTATAGATGTAATGTCATATGAGGCTCTCATTTCTGTCTAATGAGTCTTTTCCACTTTCAACGGTTCAACAACACGAAGCCCTGGGAATCAGTGGACAACAGTGCAGGTGACTGCAGCCAGAGTCAGGGGTGAAAAGTAGTAATGGGTTTCATGACACAGTATTGACACAGTATTGAAGGAATGATGAGGTTTCATGAAACCGTGTCCTGATTTTCAGGGGCCACCAGATGTCACTGTCTGCTGTAAAGTGTTGAACAATGAATTCAATGAAACCTCACATCATTTCTAAACTGTCTCATCAGCACTGCATTGCTGTTTCATGATACCTCACCTGCCCATCGCACGTGAAACTTCCGCAAGTGCGAAAGTGAAAGAGGCTTTTGTATTTATAAGAAAATTTCCAAAAGAAAATGAACCGATGTGGACTCCTTCCGCTTCCTGGGAACCACCATCACCAAGTTGAAAGAGGACCTGGCAGGAATCTGGGGAGGAACTTACTGATGGGTAAAGTCTGGAAGGACTCTGTGTGGCTGAACTCTCCCTGACCCTTCCCGTTGACCGCTGCCACCCGCACCTCATACGTGGTGTTTGGTTCCAGTCCGGTCAAAACCACAGTAGCTGCAGTGACACAAAGAGAAAGGAAGATGATGTCAACCGAGCCCGAACGGACGCGAGGAGAAAAGCTCATTTAGATTAGAATCCATTAAAGTTTGTGACAGTAATGAGTATGTTTAAATAAATAAGCAAATAAATAATGAGTGACACATGAATCAAGCGAAAGCCTCCAACCTGCTTCAGATCTGGATGAGTCATAATTTGCCTTATTAGTTCTGCAGCGGCAGTCGAACGTAACATCTATGATTAAAGACGATCTCATTCTCACCGTCAGCGGATTATTAAATATATTCACAAAAACCTCGCTGCTAGCCACATGCAGAGACCCAGTCGGGGGAGCGAGGAATGATGTGATGATGGCAAGCTGGCGCGGGGTAACCTGACTCAGCCTGGTGCGTTTGCTGCTGCGTACATCACTGGCCACACGACCAACGCAGTTTAGGGAATCTAATTATACCTCAGTGTTTACTGAGACTGGTGTTTGCTGCCGCGGCCACCAGGATGAAACGATGCCACTTCACTGCCTGGCACACATTCAGCGAATCATTTCCTTGGCACCAGGCTATTAAAACCATCTCACTCTGAAGCTTCTGAGACCAAGAAAGTGGATGGAGGAGAAAAACACCGAAACAATGAGTGATAATTTTGGATTGTGGTTCTGAATCAGGAGCCCACATTTGGTTCTAAATCTCCTCAAAGTAGAACACTCCCTTGTTTTACTGAGTCAATTAATACATATCGGCGGCGTGTGCTCAATATACCCATTAAATAAGTCGGAAATATTACATAATCACATTGTTCAAATAAACTAGTAGATTGAGTTGAGTTGTGATGGGTTGATGAGGCTTCATGAAACAGTGTCCTGATTTTCAGAGGCCACCAGATGGCGCTGTCTGCTGTAAAATGTTTGGGCTTGAACAACCGAATCAATGAAACCACACATCATTTGTGAACCAAAAGCGCCATCTAGTGGCCTCTGAAAATGAGGACAGGGTGATCAACCCTGCAGTACTGTTTCACGATACCTCCTTTACACGACACTCATTTACCCATCACTAATGGTGACATCTGAAGCGTATGGAGTTAAGGCTCATGCAATGCAGAATGTAAGATGAAGACTCACTCTGAACACTGTGCGACCGAACGTCTCTCCAGTCCTGAGAGCCAATCTCTTTGTACTGAACCAGATAGTGACTAATGGGGACGCCACCGTGGGAATCCGGCTTCATGAAGGTGACCGTTGCCAGTCGCTGTGAGACTGCAGACAGGCGGACCGAGTATGGGTTTGACGGCACATCTGGAGACACAAAACAACAGTTCATGAAAGTTGCAAACTCATATGGATTCATACACTGCGTCATTTTTACACAATTATTTAAACAATATAATAAATCAAAGTAAAATATTCTTCAGATTAAACCAAGGGGATTTCATTTCAGTCCATCCCACTCAAGTGAAAATATCTCATGTTCTGTTGTTGCCATGGTATCCCAAAAAAAAAAAAAAAAACTCTTGCAGGATACAAGAGTATCCTGTGTTGTTTTTTGTTTCTTTTTTCAAATAAACTTCCATGCATTTAGGGATTAATTTACAAGGATCCCTTGACAAATACTGCATACAGTTTTGGAATTTAAACGCCAAGCACAGTAAAATAATGGCATCCGCAGGCTATTTTTCTTTTTTTTTTTATCATCAGTTTCTCTCTGGTTCTCATGATCTCAGGGGAAGGTAGGTCTTGACAGATTTACAAGTGTCCTCATTTCAAGCTTCAGAGCACTGATATTATATAAAACCATTTTACTGAAGAGCACATAAAAACCTTAGTGTTGAAGTGGTCCCTTCTTATAGTTTCTGGAACAGATAAGGACGGGTGTCTAATTGTTGCGTTCAACCTGTTACACTGCAAGGAAACTCATGGATGAGGAACATACCCTGAGCTCAAGAGAGCACATCTGGCTGGATGTACTCTGGGATCCAGTCCAGATCCAGTCCACATACTGTTTGAACAGTGGGCCAGAACCCAGAATGGACGGAGGCCAAGATCTGAACTGGAGTAGCAAAATTAAGTTAATATACGGCCAGGATCTGGTATAGATCTGCGCAACATCTGGGCTACATCAGGCCCAGATCTGGGCGAAATATGACAGTCATATTCCAGAGAGGAGCTGGAGGATCCGAGGCAATGAGCACGTCAGATTCCCATGCGAATCTGATGACTTGTAGCTGAACCCGATCCGGCTGCTACCTGGGTATTTGGCTGCTCAGATCAGGAAAAAAAAAAAAACAACTGTGTCATGATTTGCTTTTATTTTGTAACTTCGGTTTTGTACTTCTTCCTCTTCTCTTGGTTTACGGCACACGGCTGGAGTCAAGCGTGTCATCATGGTCAGAGCTCAGAAGCACCTGGACTCCTGCAACCTCAGCCAGATCGACGCCGATTCCTGTGGTGAATTGGCTCTCCTCAGTCGTTCTCACTTTTTGCTTCTGAGTTAGTGTTTTGTTCCCTCTCCGTTTCCGCGTGTTTTCTGGTTTGTTCTGTGATTTTTGTTGTTGCTCTTCATTGTGTTTTGTCTCTCTGTTTACAGACTTATGTTTGTTTGATCTACCGGTTTCTTCTGGTTTTATTGTTGTGTATCATTAAATATTGAACTTTGTCCGCATCGGGTCCCGCGCATCGATCAGAACATGTTTTGAAAGACAAACAACAGTCCTATTAACATCTTATTGTGTAATGCACGAATGAATGTTAGCTTCTGAAATAACTGATAATGGCTACGATATTCTGTTAGTACCACGTCTGGATCATTTGAACTGCCTTTTGTAAATTATATTTATGATTTTATAGCTGAATTTGATGTGAATACATGTCTTATTACACAATCCTGAGATTCCTCTCACTCTCCGAATATTTTTTCCAATGTAAATCCTTGTGAATACATCACACCTGTGCTTGAAATAAACAGTGAGACAAGAAGAAACACCTGAGTGTTACAAAATAAAATTCTCTCTGACTGTTTAACAAATTCCAAAATGCTATTTTTCATTACCAGCTAATGAAGCTTGATGAAAAACAAATGTCCCTGCTCGACGTTTTGGCCAAAGTAATTCAATCTGCACGAAGACAATTGAACCTGTTGTGTTCTCGCTGCTGCTGCCAAGTTCAGGGACCTCCAGTGGAATGTGGCTGGGGAGATGCATCACTATCTGAGATGACCATTGCCTCATTAGCACTTGGGAGTGAAAGTTAAACGCCCCTCCTGTGTACTGCTGATAATCCTGCCACCATCCCAGGAGCTGCAGAGTCGCTGTGGCTTGTCATGCGTTGGTGCTGGTGTCCAAGGCCAGATGAAGAGTCATTCGCTCTGATGACTTACCTGCCTGGGCCAAGATGAACTCCTGGTATCTCACGCCGATGTTATTGCGAGCAGTGCAGTTGTAGCGTCCAAAGTCCCGATCAGACATCGGCGTCACCTGTCAGTCAGAAATTAAACATGACTCAGTAACTCCTGCCAGAGTCTCAATCCACTTTTCTCTCATGGAGTCATCAAGATGAGGTTTCGTGACAGAGTGTCATGGTTTTCACATGCCACTAGATGGCGCTGTCTGCTATAAAGCATTTGGACTAGATCAGCTACTTCAATGAAATGAGAGCGCCACCTAGTGGCAGTAGTTATTAAATAAATCAAGCCTTATATGGATCTTTTAACATTGACTCCATTTTTCCGTCCGGGGTCAGGATAGAGCCTAAAAACCCACATATTTTCTAATGTTATTCCATGTGAGCCATATATATTTTTAGTACAAAGTACAACAAAATAAAAAGGAAGACTATCAGTTATAGCTTGTTATAGGACTCTGAATTGATTTTTTTAAATAAGTACAGTGGTGCCTCGGTTTTCGAACGTCTCGGAATTTGAACAAATCGGCATTCGGACAAAAAATTCTAGACTTTTTTGCTTCGGATTTCGAACGAAATCCAGAACTCGAACGCCCCCGAAATAAGCCGGAAAAACCATTAACGTGCGCTGACCGATCAGCTGATCCACAACTCGCTTTGTTATTGTGTATAACGCAGCCTCTGTATGCAGGCGTGTCCCGTTAGCTCCATTTACTGACTGTTTTTTCTTCATATTGAGGTGTAAAACCTTTCCTGTCTCCACACTGGACCGTGGTAGAGTGTCACAGGGGAGGTGCTGGAGCGCTCACTCCAGGGTTTGATGTCCTGTTGTGGGCTGGAGCTGGGACAGGGATGAGGCCAGTCTGGGACAGAGCGTGACTTGGTTTATGACTTTGTCACAGCCAAACTGCACAGAAGCGCACATTCAGAGCTGGACACGCACCGGGCACCTCTTCCCTTCTGGAGAGACCTCACTCACTCGGCAACCCCTCCCACATGCAGCGGCCACACACATAGAGGAACAGCCACCTGCAGCAGACACTCGACATTCACTCCAACAAAAGACTATTTTAAGGCTTGGAACGCATTAGTTCTTTTTCCATTCATTGCAATGGGAAAAATCGATTCAGATTTCGAACAATTCGCTTTTCAAACGGCCGTCTGGAACGGATTGTGGTCGAGAACAGAGGTTCCACTGCATTTATCTTTATTATAAAGTTATTGCAACATTAGTGGAAACTTGTTCTAGTGGCATTGGTCCCATCACGCTCAACCACAAACTCAGTCACAGGGACTTGAACCTACACAGTTCCCATGATGCTTTGCAGTCCTGTTAGCTAATCCTAGTGGTTGATGACCTCAACATGGCTGGTCAGCTGAGCAGCTCAACGTTCCATGAGCAGAAGAGAAGTGAGAAGACCAAGTTGGAATATATGGATGAAAACAGTGCATTTTATCACTCTAATCTGATCATCACCACTTCAAATAAATAAGACAAGATAAAATATGAAACTGAAAATAGATAGTGATCAAACCTCCAGAATGGACTTTCCCTCTCCGCTGTGCACCCGAGTGTTAGCGGTGCCCTCAGCCGAGATGGTGAACCTCTCCCTTCTCCACAACATTGTTGCATGAGGGTTCGACATGACGACGCAGCTGATGTTCACCGGGTTCCCCTCCCACGAGTAGAAGATGGTGTGGTTGGTCAGGAACTTTGGAATGTCTGTGGACACAGAATAAAGCTGCATCAGGATGCAAAGAAGACAGCAGTCAGTTATTTAGGCTAAAGAATTTCATTCAAATCGGAGACCTTTAATGCACTTAAAGGTCTCCGATTTGAAGACCTTTGATGTCCTGTTGTGGGCTGGTGGGAGGTTTCTGACTGTAGAAAAGAATGACTGTACTTTTCTACAGTCATTCCTGTAGAAATGACTGTAGAAAAGTCATTTCTGTAGAAAAGTCATTTCTACAGGGGTGTTCTATTCCCAGACAGATGAGCCACCTGGTAATGTTCTCTAATCGCTCCTCTAGTATTCCATTACTGCTTCTGGAGAACGAGTCTCGCGGGATGAGGTTGATGTTTGGTTTGTTGCGTTTTGGAAGGTTGAAGCTGCTCCTTTACTCTCAGTTGTTGTCACATATCCAGTTAATGTTCCAATGAGCGTCATTCCCCTCTTCTAGGGTTTGGCAGATTCCAACCGCGACACCTTGAAACTGAACTGAGTGAGTCTGCCTTTCGTTGGGGAACATAAAACATGATTCTGGCATGGTGATCCAGCCTCTCTTCCCCGCCTGCCCAGCAGCTCTCGGCGTGGTGAATTTCAGCAGTTCGTCTGGTAAATAGACCAGAAGAGATTGTGGTTTATCACCCTGAGCAAGCAGCTTTCGTGCTAAATGCACAACAAAACCTCTTTGTGTCCCTCTTTTTTCCACAAATAGCCAGATAAGATCTTTTCCCAAACTCAAAAATGTATGTTGACTTGACAGCAAAAAGGTAGCCGAGATGAATCTTGATCAGAGGCGCCAGACTGAATCCCAGAAGGGCCATTTAGCTGGACTATGACTGGAGTGGGTGATGTTCAGATGCGCGAGCTTCAGCTATGTAGCGGAGGTAAACAAACTCCTTGACTAATCACCGTCTAATGATATCTAATAACTGTTCAACTATTCAATGTGGAAGTCGTGTGTGTAACCTGATGCAACGGGGAACACGTCGTCAACTTCAACTTCCTTCATTCAGGTCGACAAGAAGATTAGAATATGTGGTTTGTTGGTTTAAGGAAACATTATCACCATGTTAGCAACCGCTAGCAGAAGTCAAGATAGTCCAGGGTCACTTCAGAGATCAAAAGCGCAAGTCTTTAGATACTCTGCATCTATCATTCTTGTGAACACAATCTCGGGAATGTTTCATTTTTTTCAGAACTCCAAAACCTGGTCAAGGAAGCGTGCTGACGATGATGACAGCTCCATGACAGACCACTTCTGGACCTCTGAAGTGAAACCAGTTCAACAGTCAGCACCATCGCTGTCTCCAGAGTTCAACAGAACAGTCGACAAAACGGCTCCTTGCTACCTGTCAGCTTCTTTGCTCTTCCTCTGAGATCATAGGAACCGGACTGAAGAGGTCACAGCGCCACCCTTCGTCTTGGAGGTGGACTACTCATAGTTTGATTTGTACTTGTGCCAATCTCTCTTATCAAAGTAATGTAGTCTCGACACCCGTCTTGAGGCCGAGACCCTGATGGCGACCTGAGTGCCCAATTGAGTCTGATCAGCTCTACCAATGGGCTCTGACGTTCTGATTCCACTGACACCCATTACTCCGTCCTGGCCCCCACTTTTCTCACTGCAAAAACAACTTAGGCTGGTTATTTTTGGAGAAACCCTGCGAGTTGTTTGGTTTAGCTGCAGAAAGCTCAGGGAAGCTCCGGGGTGCAAATCTCCATTAAGATCATTCCCTCCAAAGTAAATGTGGAGGCAGAGCACAGACGCTCATTCGCTGGGCAAATAGAAGTTATGGATGAAAGCGGGCCGAGCTGCTTCCTTGGGTCCAGTCAGAGCGGCATTATGCGGCTCCGATGTTCACTTGGAGGATTCCATTAAAGAGATTGATGCCGGGCTCTGTGTCAGTGTTTTCATGCCGCAGCCTGTGGTGACTGAGTAAATGACATCATTAGTTTCAACGCACATGGAAGCGTCTCGCACACTAAAATGCCAATGTCAGCTGCAGAAGCTCACAAGGCAGCTCCACGGTCTGGGATGCATGCGCCTTCAGCCGGCGAAGAAAGACTTCATTACGGCTTGTCACATATGCAAAACAAGTCTCATGAACTCATAAGTCGCCTCAACCCAGAGGAAGAAGAGATTGGTTTCCAGCTCACAACAGAGTGCAGGAATATATATCTTTTGATGCGTCTGAATAATTTCATACATCTGCTCGGCGACGTAGAGAAATATGTATCTGCTCCAGTCAGGATGAGGGGAGGCTGAAGTCCAGCAGAAGTTCTCCTTCAGAGTGTAATTATTCATCTTCACTGCCTTCTGTCAGCTCTCCAGCGAAGGCAGGCAGTGGTGGTGCGCATTCACCATTCAAATCCAGCAGGAGAGGAAGTATTTGCTTTATGGACTTTCCACCAAAGTTTTCCCCCCAAAATCCTGGCTGGTGCATCAGTATGTTTTTGACTATCAAGACTTCAAAGTACAGCATCTACATCCAGCCTCTGGGCATTAGTTTCAAGTGAAAGTGCTCTGAGCTGTGTTCTCAGAGTTTTCCTTTCATGTCGTCATTTGTACTGCACATTAACTCTCAAAAGCACATTTAGTTGTACAGTAGGATGACCCAGAGTGACTGTTCCTTCAACTTAGAATATCTATTTTCCAAAAACTTGTCATGCCTCGCTCACATTTCGGTATTAGCTAGTGCTTTGTCACCCTGCCTCACCCTTTGTTCTTCCCGGGGGCTTCACTCGCTCCCAGTTTGTGGCAGACAGATCAGCGGAGATGAAAGTGGGACACTCTTTTGAATGGCAGCTTTAGTTTTTAAATCACGCCAGATGGTTCTTGCGACAAGGCTCCATTTATTTGCAGCTACTCCCGAGTACATCGAGTCTCATGGGGGGTATTTACACGAAGTGAGGAAGCCAGCATCCTCGCCAAAAGTTCCCACTCTGGACCCTGTTTGCAAAAGTTGTGGCGCCAGTGCTGTGTAAACAAACACTGCTTCTGACACTGAACTGTGGCAGATTCTGTAATTTCCCTCTCGGTGAAATGGTGCCGGCGCCGCAGAGATCGCACTTGTCAGCGACACATTCATCCTCATGTGTCTGCGCAGCATTGATGCCCCAACAATGAGCAATAAAACCAGACTGAAGCACTGTAGGGTGTTTGTCCTTTCCATCTCCACCTCAGCTATTAAGGGCTCTTTTTCACTCAGTCTGGCTTTTTATAAAACATTCATGCTTGAATCTGTGACTTTCAGTAGACTAAGGGAGGGAACAGCACTTTCTATAATTTACTAACCACACGTCTAAAACAAGAGAAATGTAGGTTGCTGAGGCCTCATGCCTCTCACATGCTATTTGGGTGGGAACCATGTCATTCTCCAGCTTGGGTCCCCCAGCAGAGGCCTGGACGTATCAGGGTTCTGAGGAATATCTTAGCTGTTCCTTGGACTGTGCTCTTCTGACTGATCAGGTGTTGTTCCTGGGATCTGCTGGGCGCCACTGTCCCTCAGTGCTCCGACTACCACAGGGACCTTGACCTTCCACATCGGTTCCAATGGTCCGTTCAACTCCTGATTCTTCTCAACACTTTGTGTTCCTTCTTCCTGATGTTGCCGTCAGCTGGGATCCCACGTCTATCCCCACTGCCCTCTTCTGCTCTTTGTCCACAACCACTATGTCCAGTTGGTCAGCCAGCACCGGTTTGTCTGTCTGGAAGCTGAAGCCCTACAGTGTCTTAGCCTCCTTGTTCTCCACCAGTCTTGGTGGTACGTCTCATTGGGATAGGTAGCGACGGCTACATGAGGTTTCACTGAACAGTGTCCCGATTTTCAAAGGCCAGATGGCAATGTTTGGACAACTCACCAATGAACCCTCAGGTTATTTCTAAGCGAAGAGCACCATCTAGTGGCCTCTGAAAAAGGTTCAAGGTTCAAGGTTCAAGGTTCAAGGTAACTTTATTGTCAAATATGCTACAGTACGAGACATATAGCATGGATGAAATATCTGTTCTCACAGACCTGGACACGACATACAATCACAGACGAACATAAAGATCACAGACACCACATAAAGAGGACACTGTTTCGTGATACCTCATCTACCCACCACTAGGGTTTGGATGCTTCTGTACTGGGTCCCCTCTATATTCTATGCTTGAATGTCTCTGGGACATTATTCCGTTGTTCTGCTATATTATTTTATTGTTCTGTCATATAGCTATCAACCTCATTCAGGTTTCAACACTTAACTTAACACTTAACATAACAACATAATTGTATCAAATCCTTTTTTTCAATCTAAAGAGAAAAGAAATTGATCAAATAGTCAAATGTAAAAATTGATCTTTCACTTTGCTCATTTACAAATGAATCAGTCAGAGATGCCCTCAGTCAGCATTGTGGAGTCCAGCCTGAGCAACAGTGCTAACAGAATGTTTTGAACACCGTCGTCTTCAAACAAACACTTAATGGTGGAGAAATTTTGGCCAGTTCAAGAAGGTTGTGTTTTTCCTCTGAAAGCTACATCTGGCCACCGTCTGGATCTGTGTTTGTCACGGTGCAAAGCTAAAGGTTTCAAACACCTCTCAGATGGGAATAAGGAGGGCATTACACTTCACTTTCCTCACACCATTACCCTCCATCTGCAGCTGCGTAATTCCCCCAATAATAGCAGCGTAGCTTGTTCCATATCTGCACACGCATGCCACAAGTCGACTTGATAATGAAGCTTGCCATTTTAAAACCCAAATGGAGATTTTCTTGTCAGGCCTCATTAGGCAGGTGATGACTTGGCAAAAGCAACAGGCACTGAGAAATGTGAGGGTTTTTTTCTTGAACTGTCAAGTGACGGTGATGCCACCCTGTCCTTGGTGCCATGTGTGTGGTAGTCGGGGTTATTCCTGTAGAATAGCTCTCTAACTTGATCTTCTGTTAAATAAGATAAAAACAGTGCTCACATTCATTTACAGGTCAGCGTGTCATTTTTCTCTCCTCTCTCTTGGCGCATCCATCTCTGATGAAACTGAGACATAACCAGCAGAGTAGTCTATCAAAGCCTCAACAGCACAGGCATGTTGCACTACACTGGTCTCAAGTGGACCAATGGATAAAAGTCTCATTCATGAGGTTTGAGAGGGTAAATAATGAGGATAGGATTCTCAAAGTTGTTTCAAGTTCTATGATTTGTCTTCGATATCAAGCAGGAACTGTGTCAGTTAACCTGTATTACAGTTTACTTACTTTGTTTACAGTTTACTTGTATGTGAAAAGTCTATTTTTGCTCAGAGCTAACTTCAACACTTCAAACAGGCAGCTGATTTGATTTATGTTGCACTCCTTATTATTATTATTACTATTATTATTATTATTATTATTATTGTTATTATTATATATTCTTCTTCTTCTTATTGTTGTTATAGTGTTATTATTATTACTATATTATTATTATTATTGTTGTTGTTGCTATATTGTTATTGTTACTATTATTGTTGCTGTTATTATTATACTCATTCTTATGTTTTGTTCATCGTTGCACATTATTCCAAAGCACTTTCCCAGTGGGTGGGATCCTCACTGACCTTGTTACTAAAGTTGATTCTGACTGTGAAATTGAGGCAAAGTAAACAAAGGTCTCTAACTTACACTCAATATCCAGGAACATGCTCTTCTGATGACCTCCGATCCTGCTGAGAGCCTCACAGTCGAATCGACCCAGGTCCGCCAGACGCACTCCACTAATGGTCAGCACGGACTTTCCATGACGACCACGCGCCTCAACTCTGCCATCCAGACTCTGAAAGCAACGTTATATTTCAGACAGAATAATCCTTCTAAAGCACTTGAGAGTAGCATCAGGCTGATGACCTTTCATGACGTAGTACTGAAGGGTTGATGAGGTTTCGTGAAACAGTGTCCTGATTTTCGCTGGCCACCAGGTGGCGCAAATGTTTGTACTTGAACACACACATCGTTTCTAAACCAAATATTAGGAGGCTGTTTCATCAACTCTGCAGTACTGTTTCATGACACCTCATCGAACCACCACTACTTTACAGTTTGACAGCAACAGCGATCTCTTTTCACTGTTATTGGCCCATGAACTTTTCCACATTGATAGAAGGATTGCTTGAGTCCCCAGACAACAAAAGTCAGAGACAGAAAAATCTTTCACAATACTAACACAAGTGGGATGCAGCCGCACCAAACAGAGAAATATATTACATTGTTTCATATAAATATGTAGTTACACTTTAAAGTAGGGAACATTTTTTATTTTTTTATTTATATATTAACTAGATATTCAAATATGTAATCGCAGCATATAAACAAGTATACAACATGCAATACTGAGCATTTATAAGTGTCCTATTAAGCTTCAGTAAATATTGGCCTGGAATAGTCTCTGAAAGTTCACAGTAAACAACAAGCTCATAACTCATTACTGACGGTTAATAATGATCATCAGCTCAGTAAAGGTAAATTAATTTTCTGAAGTGTAACCAAGTCCATGAACACGCTGAAGTCCAACGGTGGGTGAGGCTGAGATTTGGGTGTGAACTGAAACCCTCTTGTGCTGACTCGCGCGTGTTTGTGGAGCCTCAGTGTATAGTTTTTTCTGTTTTATCACCACCTTTATAAGCCTGACATTTGAAGGTCGCAGCCATTAGAGAGGCGGTTTATCCCAACAATACATGTCTATGGGAAAAAAAAACGATGAGATTACTTATTGATTCCATTAATAATTTGTTGCAGTCCTTGTGGAAGAGAATTAAAGGAAAAGGAGGAGAGAAAGAGGAGACCTTTCATAAAATGACTCACTAACCCCCCCCTCCTCCTCGCTTCACCTCCTCACTGTCAGACTGTGTCTGGAGACCCAGTCCGTCCTGAAAGACTCTCCTGCTTGATATGCAGGTCAGCTGTGGTGAACACAGCAGCACACACACGGAATTCACACAAGCGCAGCCTTCGCCAGAAGACTGCATTTTCCAGACAAACAATTCAAAATAGAGCTAATATTAATGAACCAGAGGGAAAATAATCCCTTTCGCTGTGATTTGTCGCTGCTGCTGAACTGGCCATGCAGATTTCTTACATAGCTTAATCCGGCAGATTTTAGCCCAGCTGAGTTTGTGACTTACACAAGAGGAATGCGCCCACCTTATCTCCATCTTTAAAGGTTCTGCCATCACTTGCTCTCTTCCAGGAGATGTCTGGCAGGGGTTCCCCCTCAGCCACGCAGGTGATCATGGCGGCGCTGCCCTCCACCGCTGTCACGTTCTTCAACTGCGTGATATGAGGTTGGACTTGACGGAGGAGAGGAGAGGAGATGTAAATGATGTATCCAGCAGTTTGACATTCAATGGCTCCTCTAGCTTCCCATTTAAATCACCGTAGCAAGTATGAAAGGGATCTGTCCTGACGCTGTGGACTTCTCAAACTTTCATGATGGATATTCCATGTGACAAAGGACCTGTGGTTCTAAAAAGGCAGACAACTTGACATGGTCCTGCGGGGACCTCTACAAGGTGAAGGGAATTTCTGCTGCTGGACTCGAATGGTGATATTCCACAGCAGCCAGGCTGCAGGCCAGGACGAAGCCAAGCTTCATCTAACTTAAAGGTTAGTTTCATTCAAACCTGGGGTGTCCAGATGTCTGGGCAGGTTGCAGGGTTTGGTTGCGAACCAACGAGCACACAAACTTCACTAATCAGGTCTCTGAAGATTGTAAAGGCCCATTGATGCCCAATGTTACGTACGAATCCGGATCTGTGTTCATTTTGTCCGTATTGTTATGTTCTGTGTCTTGTCTGTGATTTTATTTTTGTAACTCCCGGTTTTCCCGGTTCTTTGCTCTGTGTCTGTTTCCCCGCAGCTTGATGGCAACGCAGCTGGAAGTCATTCCACTAATCATCTTCTTGGATATCTTCCGCACGGGTTCCAGCTTGCCATTGCCAGATGGTCCGTTTAGGAATCTCATGGTACGTTCTCCCTCGATTACTCTGCTCATTTGTGTCCCTGTTTATCTCCCTGTTCCGCTCCGCGTTCTCCTCTTCGTTCTCGTGCCTTTCCTCTCTCTCTTGCTCTTCTCTCTGCTCCGTGATAGTTTTGTCTTGAGTGTTTGTTTACTCACTGATTTAGTTCGACCAGTGTGGTATTTATTCCCTCGGTCGGTGTGTGTGTTTTTACCACGACCCAGCGTCCTTAGTTTTACTACAGCCTCGTGAGAGTTAGATCGGAGTGCGTTTCTTAGTTGTCCCCGTTTTCACGATTGTATCTCTTACACCTGCTTTCTGTTTCAGGTTTTTCCCCCTCCTTTCGTGTTGTCCTACGTGCTCCGCTTTGGTGTCGTCGCCCTCAGTTCTCCTGATTGTTTACCTTTGATAATTGCTAATCTCGCTCGAGTCTTCTGTAAATTTAAAACCACTCACCACACTTGGGTACACTAGCTAGACAAACATGACACGTATTTCTTTCCAGTTCTACAAGGCTTACTAATATACAGAAAGCTTACTATGGCAGCCTCACCGGCCACTGCCTCCGACATCACTGCCTCTGTTTTCAAAACATTTCGGAGTTTGTCACGTTTGATTCTGGGCTGCTCCTTCTGGTGGATGTAGTGGTGAACAGCAACACCAACGTAAAGAGCGTATGGAAGCATGTGACGGTAACATATTGGAAAAGGACGGGTCCGATGTCCGACATGAAGGGAGCATGAACGTACCTTAATCTGCTGATTGACAGTTTGACATTGAACTTACATCTGTTCAGTCCTTCAAAGTGTGATCATTTGTTGGAAAAAAGCACCTGGCTGTGTCTGATCCTCACTCTCACGGTGTAATACGACGTTGGGGAAGTAGACTTTTACGACACCAACAGCAGTTGTATGTTATCCTGACGCTGTGGCTGCAAGTCAGGTAAGAGGAAGACGGATGGAGCTTGAACAATAAGCACTATCTCTGTTCCTGCTGCTACAGCAAGAAACTTGGCTAAAAAAAATGTAGAAATCTCTACTGAAAATGACTGTTTCTTTTTGTATGAATGGTTTGAACAGTTTATGAGCTAGTACCAGGAGAACCGAAGCAGTCAGAGAAGCAAAGCCTTGGGAAAGTCTGTGCACCTGAATCTTAAACAAATGACCTCTGAATCTGCTGTCAAGACAATAAACTCCAACTTCATTTCCATGCAAACACTGTGCAATGCTACACTTTCTCTTCACTAATTTGTTCATTTAAATGTGCATTTTAAACAAACGGGCTTTTCTCTGCTCTTGTAAGAATGTTGCAGGGAAACATCGCTACACTTTCATGAGTTCACCATCTCGGAGATCATAGGAGAAACGGCCGGCAGCTTTGTGAAAAATATCCATCCAATTACATCCATGAGGCCTGCAGTAATTGAAACAAGGATCATTAGAGGTGATATTTGGGGGAAATTCAAATGTTGTAATTGTTTTATTGTGAGCCGACAAGCTCATGCGCTGATGTAACGCAAGAGGACATCCATTTTGTGAACTCCAGTGGGTTGTAAATATGGTTGAAGGCAAGATGGCTGCATGTAATGCAACATAAAGAGACAAATATTAGACAAGAGGGGAGTTAGCATTAACTGATCGATAGATAGAGATGAATAAAGTATCTATTTATCTATCGATCTATTGAAGCCTCCATTGGGACGCAGGCCTTCTGCTACGTTGCTCAACTCAGACTCACTTGCATCACCTTGAACTGTTGCAGATTGAAGTTACAAAAACATGAATGGCAGTGAGTGGTTTTACCAAAGACTTGGAGGAATATCTCTCTCTCCTCAGACCCCGCCTTGTTGGTGGCCCTGCACGAGTAGCTCCCTCCGTCGCCCTGGCGGATATTTTGCACCAGCAAAGTGTTCCGTCCTCCATCCAGTCGATGGAAGAAGTACTGCTCGGACGGCTCGAGCATCTGACCTTTCCTGCACAAATCAAACCGGCCGTCAACATGTGTAACCACAGGTTAAAGCACCTTAATAAATATATAATTAACATGTTAATGGTCGACTTTTTTCCAGCAGGTGGCAATCACGTCACATCAAGCTGTTGCCTTTAAAAAATATAGCAGTGTTTTATTTGCCATCCAAAATGAGAATCCCTCTGGTAGACAATAAAGTTACACGAGCTGAGGCAGGATAATTACATGGTCGTAATAAAAAAATTGATGATGCCACAACTGTAGAGCAAAAAGAAAAGTATTAGTATGCTCTGTTCGTGGGTAGATGAGGTATCATGAAACAGTATTGCAGGGTCGATGAAACAGTGTCGTAATTGTCAGAGGCCGCTAGATGGCGCTCTTGGTTGAGAAATGACGTGAGTTTGTTAGTAGTTCAAGTGCAAACATTTTACAGCAGACAGTGCCATCTGGTGGCCTCTGAAAATCAGGACACTGTTTCATGAAGCCTCATCAACCCATCACAGTCTGAAGTTCAAAACACTTCTGCTGTGAAGAAGGAAAAGTAAAACTGACGTTATATAGCTTGTAAATATATAAGGAAAGTATACTACAATATTAGTTTCATTTATAATAAAGAAAATAGAAAAGTTATTAATTTAGAAATTAATTGGAAAACAAAATAATGATTTGAAAAAAGGCTCCATGAGAATAAAGAAATAAAATACAAAACCAAAAAAACCATTCATCAAGTGCATTCACATTTTAAAGCAAATGAATGCGCATTGACTTGGGAGTCGTGTAAAGTTCTGTCCAACATTGGAGTGTTTTCCCACACGACTTTCTCACAGCACGTCGGTAAGGACTGCCGCTGTCATCTGTAGCTCGTGTACTTAAAGCACTTTTCCTGAGTAAAAACTGATTGACAGTGGTTCCTGTGCTTACAATCATAACTGCATTGAATTACATTTAGAATAGGTTTCACAATGCGTCAATGAATTATAATCATTAACTGACGTTTTGAATCCATTTGTGTCAGTCAGCGTCACGTCACGGTGTGAAAGAGAGACTGAGATTGTGTGTGCCTGCCTGTGTGTTTCACGGATCCATTCAAGTCAGTCAGTGTCGATAAAACACCAGTCTGCAAGTGACACCAATGAATGTTCTGTCATTTCTGTTTTGACCTTTATCCAAATCCAAAAATGACTTTATTTAACAAAGGGTTCTCCACTGCATTTCAATAGTTGACGCTTGGAAAAAATATATATCAGAACTTCAACGTCTGTTAGCCAGCGGTCTGGCATTACATTCAGATTGATGCAGTGCATTATTGTGTAATAAAGTGCAGATGTTGCACTCAAAATGGACGTCATCCAAACACACGTTCTAAAGCACACTCTCCGCTCAACTGATGTCCTGGTCAGGTTCTACTACTGATGGGTAGATGAGGTATCATGAAACAGTATAGCAGGTAGATGAAACGGCGTCCTAGTGTTCAGAGGCCACAAGGTTTAGAAATAGGTTGAGAAATGATGTGAGGTTTCATTGAATTCATTGTTCAAGTCCAAACACTTTACAGCAGACAGTGCCACCTGGTGGCCTCTGAAAAACAGCACACTGCTTCATGAAACCTCAGCTGCACATCAGGTTTCACGCCTGTCTACCCTCAATCGTGATTCCACCTCCTACTTTAAATCATTAGAAAACATAACTAAACAAACAACAAGCAAAAAAAGGGTGATTTCCAGACGATAGAGTGCACTGAAATATGAGCCGAACCCATTCAATTTAAGAAGGGAAACAGGTCTTGTTCATTGGTGCAGTTTGCGCCATAGAAAGGCCAGTGGTGCACCCGTCTTAAAAATGCACCAGGATCACTTCTAAACTAGTTTGGAAAATGGGCTCCAGCATGGAGACTGACTCATGAACAAACTCAGCCATGTATGAACTTGTATCATGAACTCCTCACATCTTTTTTATTGACTTTAAATACGCTGTTTTTGCCATTGTGTCCACAGTTCCAACACCACAGCCGGTCTCAGCTGCTGCTTTTCGTCTCCGGTCCTCCATGAGATCGGCTCTGTTGGCAGAGCTGTGGATATGCGGGCGAAAACAATGGTGGCTTTAAGGTCAATGGAACGTGATTTCATCACTTTAATGTGATGAGGCTCAGTATTTTGGTAGAATAACACTCTTCACTCTCTAAAAATCCATATATTAGCCACGTTGCTGGACACCGCAGCATTTAGACCGTGAGAAAAAAGTCGAGACTTACGGTTCATTTGGTTGGAAAAAGAGGCTCCATTTCATTGTTTTGAGAATATTTTAGCAGCGCTAAATATCTTTAAGCAACATGATAAATTTGGTTGAATGAATAGTGAGGTATTACTATTCAGCTCTGGAGTATGATCTGACACAAACCTTTATTGAAATAAAAAAAGAAACCCAAAAGAATTGATGCGCTCTGAAGACATTTTTATTAGACTCCATCAGGGTGAAATCATCTTCTCGCTCAGAGACCCCTATTTAACCTTCAAGAAACTGAATCCCAAAGTGGCAAAGCACACACTAAACCACGTCTATGAATATGTTTAGAAACTTCTTATCTTACAATATCACCCCCGGCCTGTGTGGATTTGACTTTGGAGAGATTCAAATTCTGCTCAGCCGCTCATAAATAATGTTACAGTCAGATGCCGGCGCAGGAGAAGAATAAAAAATGTTAAGTACAGGAGGAATGAAAAAAAGAGGAGCAGGAGAGTTTGAATCCTCAGTGTGGCAGAAGAGGAAGAGAGCAAGATGAGCCGCTCAGATGAATGTCACGCTGACTGAGCGCTGACAGGGGGTCCATTATACATCATTCGCTGGTTCCCAAGTTCATGCTGACAGGAAATACATAGGAGGGGGAGCAGTGACAGCGACAGAGGAGATAAGTTGTGATTGCTGTTTATACTGAGGTTGACTCCTCTCTGGTGATTTACCCCAGTGCTGTGGTCACTGACTCACATGCTGGACTCATCAGATGGAAGATGGTGGTGAATTAAACACAACACAAACACTAAAAAAAACGGTTCTCACGTCCATGTTAAGTGATAATATCACTTGCAAAAATCAATAGACCATAAACAGCTTCTGTTTTACTGCACATACTACTAATAATAATAACAACAACATTATTTTAATTTCATTTTTGGAATCTTGTCTTCAATTGTCTTACATTCCACATTCCAATTCCAAAGGTGGTGACACTTTAAATGTGAATTAAAATACAAAGTACTGGTTTGTGACTTCATGTGGACGCGGCTGCACGATGCTGACTTGATCCCTGGCCTCTGGTCCAGGACTGCCTCCAAGTCTCGGTCATAAAGTCTCAGTGTCCGATTTAAATGCGATACCTGTTACCTGTACCTGGGACTCGTGTCTGTGACTTGGACTCCAGTCGCACTGAAGTGGCACCTCACTGGCTTGAGATTGTCTGGGACTCAATGGCAAATGACTCTAGACTCGGACTAGTGGTTTGTGGCTTGTGCGCTATGTTCTGCTTGGCATTTGTCCATTTTGATACAATAACCAACAATAGCTACGGCATTGGCCGCTGCAGTTCCCTTCATTTGGTGACGGCAACTAGACTTGACTTGACATGGACTCGAGACCAAAGACTTCAGATGTGACTTGGGGTCATGAGTGAAGACTAGAAAATTGACATGGACTTGAGGCTTAACTTGGACTTGACTGAAGACGAGAGACTCATGATCAAAGGCATGTGATTTGAATTGGACTCCTCCCTGACTCAGACTTGTGACCAAAGATTTGAGGCTTAACTTGGACTCGTGGCGAAGACTTGAGATTAGACATGGACTTGAGAAGACTTGTCCATTTTCTTTCAGATCAATCGAATGACGCACAGGCAGCCAGTGCATCAGGCGGGGAAAAACTTCAGCCGACAGTTTCCACTGTAGCCATTAGCACCGCCGTTAGCTTCTCTCGTTCATCCATCCTCATCCCTGTCTTCCTCCCTCATCCTCTGTCATCCATCCTTCATCAATCAATCCCTCTCTCTCCTCTTCCTCCGCCATCGGCCCTCTCCTTCAATCCACCCCATCAGAGTCCCTGCCTCACACTCTTTCCATCCACCCTGGTTCCTTTTGTCCGTCACTCTCTCTCTCTCTGTCTCTCTCTGTCCATCCTCCTCTCCCTCATTAATCACCCTGTGTCTCTCTCTCCGTTCACCACTCCCTCTGTTTGACCATTCCACCCACGTCTATCTCTCCCTTCTCTCTTGCTCTTTCAAACTCTCTGTCTTGCTGTCCTTCGCTCCTTAATCCTTTCCATTCATACGTCTCTCCCCTGATGTCTCACTGCCCTCCTCCTCTCTCTCCCCACCTGTCCTGTACACAGCACCATTGATCAGTGTTTGACTACTAATATTTACTCTAAACATTTCTCCTCAGGAAGATCAGGCAGAGTGTCGCGGCAGGGTCCACTCCTCATCAAGACTGAGGGGATTTTCACACTGCAGGTTCTGTCTCGGGAGTCCGATCCGCCCCCTGCGCCTCAGGCATGTCCTTTTTTTTCTCCTCAGCTGGTGGCGCTCTGCTCAAAATAGCAGGTTTGTGACCCACGACGAAGCACGTCTGAAGGAAGTCATCATCAGCTCGAACCTATTTACAAACCATTGGCTTGACCTCCTCATTTCTCAGTCACTTCTTAACACTACGAGTCGTCCTCACCTCAGATATGAACTGATGACGGACCTCCACAACGGCTGGAACAGAATGTGGCGTTTCACAGCCAAAACTGAACATGAAGGAGTGTTTCTTTTACAATAATAATAATAATAAAATAGTGGAAACGAGTTGCGTAATACAGACCGTCTTGACTGATCCACGCCACTCGCACAACACGTTGAACAAAGTGAGAGAGATTACTGACGACGGAGAAGATTTGAATCTTTGAAGTTCAGATCCAGACGTCAGAAATGATCAATGAATAGTCTGCTGATCTTCAGAAAAATCTCTTCGTCTTTCCTCTCATCATGCAGACAGCTGCACACATCACAGCAGCTGCAACAGCACAGCAACAGTTCGATCCCAACATTGTTCATTTAAGTGAATCTGTCTGCCCATTAAATCAGATGTTTATCAGTCAAAGGCCAAAACACCCGCACACATAGCAGGTCCCACACTCCCGTTCACCAGCACCAGTCTCCCACAGCTCAATGTCCAAGTTGTTTTTCAACAATGTTGTCCACCCAGACTGCGTTCAGACCCTTTGCTGCCCTGCATTTATCATGTTTGTGTGGAGTCGTGCTGTACAGGTAGTTTCCAGCATCCAGCACTGAGTCGGCTGAGGCGAGAAGCTCACCCACCACTGACAGTTTTCCGAGACAAAGTCCAGCTCTCCAGGCAGGATCAAGTCCATGGCCAAAACCCGACTCACTTGTGTTCACATCACGGACTTGAGACTCTCGAGACAGAGTCCGCAGTGTGAAAAGCTAGTGTGAAAAGACACAAACAGGATGTGTATTGGAGGGAAAATGGATTAAAAACATGCAATAAATTTGCTGGCAACTGGGCAGGTTATAGTCAAATCTGAAGGAGGGTTGAATTTATCAGTGGAAGAAATAGCAGGCAGAAAAGAGTCAGGTCAGAAAAGGTCAGGCAGCTGCTGTGAACAGATAAAGCTGCAAACTTTTCAGGCAAATATGTTGTTATAGAACAGTTTTGCAAACTCATATCAGTATTATAATATTGGCCCAATTACAACACTGAATCTCAAGTGCAGTTGTTTATGCGCCGGAGTAATTAACAACACTAGAAACCAGTGTGAGGTCATCATGATGCGAATTATTCAGACGTTAGCAGCTCTGCTCTCAGCCAAGCTTCATAATGTGAAATTGTTTCTCAGCTGTTTGGCTCAGTTTGATCAGACTACCTCTGTAAATGAGCGTGCAATAGAGCCACCTGCGAGATAATAAAAATTCACAGTAGAGAGTGGAGCGCCAACAAATGGTACTCTATTTTGAGAGGTGGTTTTTGAACAACAATGTTAGATTGGCCAACCTTTCCACGCCTTGCATGCTAACTCTCACAGAATTCAAAACAATCCACGATAACAACAAACGTGAGACAGTGTTTTGAGACATTTTTTTAGCATCAGAAATATATGTCCACTGTTATCTCCAGTGTAAAATCCTTGCATGGTTTGTTGGAATATTCAGATATTTTGTGAGTGAGCAGGAAATGCTAACCATATCTTACCATAATATTACAATTACAAAGGAGACAGAAAGTGAGCGGAGTGTACTCTAGTATACTGCGCAGTCTGTATGTCCCTGGAAATCGACGAGTTGATGTAATATAATGTGTTTTTCAAATGCAAGATCGCTGACAAAACTTTGGCAACCTACTCCACTTTTCTCAGAGGCACCGTAGGAAACCTTGCAGCACAACCCACCACTTCAGTGTCTTATGAACAGCAGCACCGACTTGCTGCCTGTTCAGCTGATGCCCGAACAGTTGCGGTTCAACACAAGTGGAAATGCTTTTGACTCTCCAAGCCAAGTCTCACACGTTTCATCTTTATTTGATCATTTCTTTGTTGTCCATGTATCATGGCAACACTTCAGGGCAAAGTTTGATTCAAAAAGAGAATTAATTTGTTGTGGATTTATTAACTTTAATGCATTTTTGGGATGCGTACGTTGCTAGAAAGACCAATATGAATGTTTTAATTTTTCAACAAATGCAGAAACATTTCTTCTTAAAATTGCTAAAGTATTCAATCATCTAAACATTTACTTTACTTGAAAATCAAGTATAACAATGTATTCTAGACTATTTATGCAATATTCAAAAATAGTGAAAAAAAACAAACAGCTACATTTGATATTCAGTATTTTGGCCAAGTGTGTCATATTTTTCGTACTTGTCGAAAACTTTTTCGTTTCAGTACATCCCCAATAAAGAGTGCAGAAAACACCACCACCAGGCCTCTTTGGAGGCCGTTGTAAACACACACAGCCTGCAAGAAGACACTGCACTCTGGCCATGGTCTCTACCAGTGATGGGTAGATGAAGTTTCATGACACAGTGTTGAAGGGTCAAAGAGGTTTCATGAAACAGTGTCCTCATTCTCAGAGGCCACCAGATGGCACTGTCTGCTGCAAAATGTTTGACTTGAACATCATTCATGAACATGATCATCATGAACATCATTGCTAAAGGAAGTGCGCCATCTAGTGGAAATTAGGACACTGTTTCATAAACACTTTCTCCCCATCACTCATCACCGGCACTCTGGCTGGCGATACCAAGGCATCAGAAGCCGACCAAGTTCCCAACACAGTACACCTTCTATCCATCAACCGTTGAATTGCCCTTTAAATGGTGAGAGCATTTCAAATATTTACCTTCTTCCGAACATGGTTTACTCACTCTGACTTGATGGCACTCAAACTCATTGTCCAGAAACTATAAATAAAAGATGCAGTGTGCAGTGAACAGGCAGCCACAGGGGATTAATGAGGCTGTCTCAGAGCCTTTCACACCAGGATACATCAGTTCTGCTGGACACCTTGGACTTAAGACTTTCAGTGAGGCCATTGTTACTTAAGCAACAAAAGTCCGAGGAGGTATCCTTTCACTATTATTGGCAGCCTGTCAGATCTGGTTGATTTGAAAATGTCATCATCTGCTCGACCCCGGCACTCGTGCTCTGGCATCAGCCTTTGCAGTTGACCGGAGCACTGTTATAGAGAATAACTGTCGCTCCTCTAACAACCCTTCCAGCTGTATATATCTGGAGTGCTAGTTACCTGTGCCACGTGACCAGAGGTTCCGGCGATCCCGAGGTGATGCAGGTGAACGTGACAGACTCCTGGTAGTCGGCCGTGGCATTGAAGGACGGCTGGGACACGGACAAGACTGGAGGCACTGTGGAGACAGAAATGAAGGATTCCTTCAACAAAACTCGCCTTGCTGAATTAGAGTTTCTAAGCCAGCTACCATCTGTTAAAACTAACAGGAATGTTTCAAAAATAGTAAAGTAGTTGAACTATTTAAAAAATTTTTTTTAAAGGAAAGCAAACCAAACGTAGTCTAGTGGAAATAAGCCTGGGAGGATATTCAATATTTACCCGCTGGTTAGGTGCTGATTCGATTTATAATGCAATGGTGATTTATTCATTTAAACATAAATTCATTTAAACACAAAACGCACTTCACTGTCTCCCACAGACATTTGGTCAAAGTGTTGACCGCGGTTGCATTTGTGCTTTTATAAAGAGTATTATTCACTCTGAATCAATATACAAAGCAGTTGATGTGCAATAGCACACATAGAACAGGTTCTGACAATAATATTTGGGGGGCTAAATTGGTTCAGTGACTGAGAGCCTGCGTTATCACAGACCATTGCACAGTGTTGTGGTTCTGGTTTTATTATTTATGCTGCGGGGCGAGACGAGATGAGCAAGATGTCAGCACAATCCGTCAAGAGCTCAACAATCCATTGCTGCTTGTATTCAATATTCTACATCATCCGGAAGGAAATGTGCAAATCAAAAATTAAAAAAAAAAATCGGCACGTAATTACACAGTGTAAGGTTCTAGTTCGCAGGGGACAAATCCCAGCAGTTCACAGTTCACATAAGGTGTGGAGCTCAGTTACCAGGGGGGAGCTCACGTGGAGCTGCTGCTCCGTCACGTCAGAAGGAGTCAGTCTGTTTTGGATGCCTCCTGGACGCTTCACTGGAGAGGTGTTCTGGGCATGTCCCACTGAGAGGAGATCCCGGCGAATACCATGGTAAGCTGGAGGGACTGTCTTTCTGGACTGTCCTGGGAACGCTTTGGCATCCCAGCTGGAGGAAGTGGATTGGGAAGTTTGGGCATATCTGCTCTGAATGCTGCCCCTGCGACCTGACTGTGGATGAAGCGGTAGAAAATGGACGGATCATGCTTGATAAAATATCCTATAGACCACATTGGCTTGTACTCAACAACACGTCTTGTGTATTCAGAATGAACTCCAAACGTCCGACTGGTCTCAAGTGATTGGAAATACTCAGATGAAAACACACACAGCAAAGGAAGCGCAACACGTTGGTTACAAGTGGAGACTTCTAATCATGAGAAAAAAAAATCAATGTGTTGTTGTCTGGGGGGAAGTCAGGTCTGTAATCTTGTCCACGCCGAGCGGCTCGGGACAGTCTCCGATAGGTTGAGCATGTAGGGAGCAGCTCAGGAGTGTTTACCTCTATAGTCTGCTGATGAAGAGGCAGAGCAGAGGTGAAAATGAGTGCAATTATTCATCCGGAGTCATCGGATCAATGGTATCGACGGGTGACCCAGCCAGTCTGTTTGGATATTTTCTGCATTCAGATGAAATTACATGGCTTTGTTTTGCCTTCACAAACCATTTAGCTGAGTTCATTTGTGTTCTCCATGCCAATGAAATGGGACATGATCATCAGATATGATAATGAGCAAAGTAGCTGGCGGGTCACGCCACCAAATATGGTCACGAGCGAAGTTGATGGCAAAGTGGACCCGCATCACACGACCAAATATGATAATGAGCAAAGTGGGTGGCGGGTCATGTGACCAAATATGGTCGTGAGCAAAGTGGGCGGTGAAGTGGGCAGCACATCACGTGACCAAATGTGGTAATGCTTCCTGTGCGAATGACATTACCGCGTCATTAGCGTGGCAATTCTAAGGAACATAGTCGGGAGAGCCACAGGCAGCAGAGAGAGACTGGAGCTTGAGTTCAGCAGTTCAATTGAGCTCACTTCTAATACTAATTCTCAGTACAGAAGGAGTCAAACAAGACAGGTAACAAAGAACAAAAGACCTAATAAAACAACAGAGTCCAACAAACAAGTGTACATACAGTGTCCATGAGAACGTAACAAATCCAGGGAAACAAGGAAAGTCCACAGGATTGGGGGAAGAGGAAGCAGGTTATCAGGCACAGAGAGAACATGTGACAAACTGATGCCAATTGTCTTCTGACCGGTGTTGAAATGTTGAAAGGGGCTGATTGCGGCATTAGCTTCAGGTGTGTGTGTGGCGGGAAAGAGACCCCCAATCCTGGAAGAGAGGCGGAGAGAGAGGGGGGAGCAGGAAGCAGTCCAAACCAAAATGACAGATTGAGGGGGGTTCGTGACAGCAATGACTATAATGATGATGAAGATGCTATCTGGGTGGCGTGGCTTTGTTCTCAAGTGGTGGTGCAAACTCAGCAAACATAGTCCTTGTTGGATGGAGGCCCAAAATGCACCAGCCACAGCCACCGCCATGTGACGCAGCCACTCAGTTGAACAAGATACAGAGCAGGCCTGAACGATGGTTTTCTTTTCAAATCGACAACGCCATGTGATAGAACGTGTTTTTCAAATACAAAAATGTGTCGCAGACGTGAAGCAAGCCCTGCACTTCAGCAGTGACAGCACCGATACCCTGGCTCACTACCAAGTCGGCTGGCGACCGAACAGCAGTCGACATTATTTTGACTCTCCGACCGATCTCAGACACTTTCTTTCCATTTGATCACTTCTTTGTTGTCCACGGTGTGCAGCATCAAAGCGCAGCTGGCTCCGACTGTCATCATGGTGATGCAAAGTGTGATTTACTGAATGCCACTTTTGCGCAACGCTGCCCCCCACAATATGAGGACGTGTCTGCACTTGCAGTTAAGGGGTGTCCTGTTTCACACTTGGTATCCAGGTCGACGACTGAGGGTTAAAGGAGGAATTGGAATTCACCCGAACATAATCCCTTTTGACATGGGTGGACCTTAAAGTCGGGAGACCTCGTGAGGAGCCTTTGTCATGATCCTGCTTATCTGCCTTTTATGTGTCTGGTTGGCCTGGATGGAGGCTACCTGAGTGACCCGAGTGGCGGCTGAACCCCCCGACCCAGAACAAGCCGCCAGACCAACATATTTCATGACAATGTTGGCTCCTGATTTCTCACTGAATCCCATGTACGTCTTCTGACGACAGCTTTTCGTCCTCCTTTTATTTCCACCGTGTGTGAGTCTCCAGCTGTGCCCCGCCTCCGGGCTTGTGATTTGGAACTTTCCTAGTTTGTTTCCTTTAGTTTGAAGCTGACTATGTATTGGATTTACCTGGCCTTTGTGGATTATTACTGACCTGTGGTGGTGCTTTTGCTTCTGCATCTGGGCCGTCCTCCACACCGATACATCACAGCCTTTGGGAGGGAGACCCAGAACAGGCCAAGGCACGGGGAGCTGGCTTGGCTCCGCCTCAGATGGAGGTTCCGAGGCGGAGTAAATCTGGGCTTCTAAGCTTTGAATGGTGACCCCAGTGAACTAATAACAAGATTAATAAATTAAAATAACACCACTGCAGTCGAATAAATGTGATGGAAAGTCGCTCTGACTTTTACTTTCCTCCGATATTTGTCCACTTGCGATGACACTACAAACATCATTTAAATCAACCCTTGCCACCAAATAATGAGATACAAAAAAAGCCCTACGAGGATTCAGCTGAGAACCAAGGCAGACATGTTTGATATGCAGCAACAGTTGCTTGTTAAAATCTGTCCTCCATCTGATTCTGATCTCATCTAGGGGCCACTCAGTCCGCAGAGATTCTTCGGAAAAAACAAACAAACAAAAAAAATACCATACAGAATGCTCATTAGAATTTTGTTCTCAAACAACTCAAGGTCAACACGTTGGATAACTGATGAATAATTTAATCATTTTGTTTTTTAAATGGGCATCCAATTAATTTACTGAAGGCTTTTTCTTGAAAAAACATCACTGACGCCAACAGTGTGCAAAAGTGTATTCATATTCATTGATAGCAGGAGTCATTGTCGTTGTGTGTTGGCTGTTATTTCCACGTCTAATGAAGGCACCGTATTGTTGCATATTTCACACACATGCCACCAAAGATCCATGACAACAAGCGCAGAACCTATCATGCATGTCTCCATTGACCAACCAGAGCCATGTCAAACAGGAACGACCCAACGACTGGTGCTTTTGGTTGGTGGAAACACCAACATATCATATACTGACAATGGGAAAGTGGACTATCCTGATGCAGAAGGCTGCTTTCAGCGTTCCATGTTGACGCAATAGGTTTTCAATAGACGCACATGTTCTGCGCGTCACGTAAGAGAAGATGGAGTTAGGTAAGCCATGGGATGGCCCTCCTTCCAGTCCATGTTTAACAACATGTCAAGTGCTATTTAAAGCCCCACAAATGGCCCTGTGGTTTCACTCACTGTGACTCTCCGATGGCACCGTCGGTAAGGAGGAGAGCCACTTAAGGGCGTCAGTACAGGGTGTGAAAGTCCACTTTCCCAATGCCAATATACTACAGCATGATAGTGAGGATGGGTTGGAAACACTCCGAATATTAATAAACAGGAAACTCTCCACTCGGTGACAACTTGCTGTGTGGCCGCCTCAGTCGGTCGGACAGACTGCCTTGCCAAATGAGTTACATGTGGCAGTTGCTCTCATTCTCTGGTCAACAGGGAAGCGAGACGGATTAGTCAACAGGTCAATATCAGCGGAGAGGAGGCAGCGTCAGGTTTCATTTGAGTTCAGAGTTACAATCCACAAAAATTGTTGAGAAAAGACTCATGAAAGAAAAAAAAGGGACCCAGTAGAGAAAGCCAGGTTGCAGCCCAAAGGTCACTTCACACCATGGTCCCTACAAAGGCTTTTTGATTATTCTCTCAGCAAAAACATTGATCTGTCTTCGGCCCATTTGAGGTGCCATATGAAGTCCGGAAAGTGAAAGGAGAGTGTCAACCAAGTTCCGATTTTTCACCGATTACACTGACTGAGCAGCAGCAATGACTCCGATATCTCTCGCCAACACTCGCAACCTTCACTCGAGAGAGCCAAAACAGAGAAAAGTATACTGTGCTTTATTGCACCATTCATTATTCATTGAATTGTAAATGTAACTTATTTATCACTGTGTCGTTGAAAATAAAGACCAAAATGATTTGTTCCACTTCTCCTAAAGCTATTTATAGTTATATTGAAATTTTAAACTGTATTAGATTTTTTAAATGGGCAATGCTCACTTTATTATGCTTATATTATTTCTTAATAAAATTAATAAAATATATTGAAAGAATACCATGTAATAAAGTGCGTATATATCTTTATATTTTGTTTTACCTGAAGGTCTGTAACCAAGACATTCACACATCAAAATAACGACCAGTATTTGGGAATTAAATGTATAAAAACAGGCAATAATATATAATCAAATAACGTAGGTGATGGTTAGTCTCCTTTTCTTTATTTTCTCAATTCTTTTTGTCCTTGTTTTGACGATTGTTTTCTTCTTTCCTTCGGCCCATTCCTCCTTCATCGCAGTCTAAAATGGGAACATTTTATTATCCAGCCTTGGCTTACAATGCTTCACTCCCAGTGTCACACATCCATGTGGCTTTTCATTTCGGATGTGACAGAAAAATACAGTTCATTTATCCATACAACGCCTGTCCTGGTAAGTGATGGCCATTTACTTTTGCTGCTCTCTTGAGTATTAGTGAGCAAAACAGCTGATGTGACCCAGTTCCTACTGAGCCGACTGCTCAGGAATTTATTGGGAAAGTTAGCTGTTTAAATGAATCCTCATCGAAAGAGTGAAACACTCTTAAAATGCATACGATGCGTACATAAGACTGTCAGCGAAGGCCAGCTTGGTTTAGCCGAGACAACATTACTGTGCTTGCTGTGTGGGGCGACATGGTTCAGCACAGAGTGGGATTTGGGGTTCATTGGTTGATGTATTCAACTGTGCAGCAGCAACACAGTTCTCTGATTTCTCTTTCAGTTTATGTGTCACAAGTGAGTGCGCTTTTCACCCAGCTGAAACCAAAGGTCTGCCCCACGGTTCAGTAAAGCTTCTGTTATCACCTGCAGTTCTTTGTCTTCTGGCAGAAATGTACGGCGGTGTTCCTGGTACGGCATGTTTGTGGTAAATAGATAGGAAATGTACGTTTAAGTAGAAGCTTCTGTGGTTCCTACAGCGGCTTGAATCTGACAGAATATCATCATTCTGCTCACCTCACACCACCCAAGTGTTTTTGATGGATGAATGCAATGGCACCACGTGCCAGGTTCCCATGAACAAGAATCTACTCTGCAACACAATCTGTTTCACATGAAGATTTTCCATCAATAAATACACTTCATTCAATGCCTTGAATGTTCTTTTGACCATTTGCAAGTGAATTACCTGAAATTGGATTCATATATTTTTTATTTTTTTGCAGGAAAATAGGAACACCTTTTTCATTCAAAGATGTGGTATGTTTTGATGCGTTATGAACCTTAATTGTACAAACAAAGATTGGTGTCCGTCTGAGAAGGTGATGGTTGCAGCCTGCCACCTCTTCAGGACCTGTATGTCTCCAGGACCCAGAGACGTGCAGGTGGGATCAGAGCCTTCGACCCTTCTCGCCCTGGTCATGGACTGTTTGTTCCTCTTCCCTCTGGCAGGAGGCTACGGTCCATCCAGACCAGAACCTCCCGTCACAGGAACAGCTTCTTCCCCTCGGCCGTCAGACTGTTGAGTTCCTGAACAGCCCTTGTTTATTTTGTTTTATTTTATTTTATTTTCAGCACTTTATTTCGAAGCACTTTCCTAGTTGGTGGAACCCCCACTGACCATGGCAATAAATTCTGATTCTGAATATGTGGAAATAGAATAATGAGTCTACAGTGCCACCCTGTTTTTACTAAAACGTTGTTATATCATCCCCAGGCGGCACAGGTCACGTCCCCAAACGTGGCTCACGGGTTAACCTTAGAAAGTATCCTAGTGTGGTCGTATGATGGTAATGATGGGCTGATGGAGCTTCACGAAACAGTGCCAAATTTTAAGACTTCAGTTTAACAATGATGTGAGGTTCCATTGAAATGGCAGTTAAAAAATCTGAGATCTGAGTGTCACACTATCTGCTGGATTTTACGCGCACGTTATTGGATCACGTGTCGTAAGGGTGCGCACAACACTGGCAGAGGGAGAGTCCTTCAACGACGAGTGAAGGTTGTGAGTGTTGGCGAGAGATATCGGAGTCATTGCTGCTGCTCAGTCAGTGTAATCGGTGAAAAATCGGAACTTGGTTGACACTTTTGCTGGGACGAGGTAATGTGTTCAAACGACATGGAGCGTTTTCCAACGCACACTGGGTAAATGAGAAGCCAAACAAATGTAGCCATTCAGCCAATGGAGTTGCAGAAACACAATCATCGTGTAAGTGTGACATGCGACATCCTAGTCATGGGTCGATGAGGTTTCATGAAACAGTGTCAGAGGTCACCAGATGGTGCTGTCTGCTGTATAATGTTTGGACTTGAACAACTCATTCGATGAGACCTCACATTACATCTGAACCAAGAGCGCCATCTAGTGGCCTCTGAAAATGAGGAAACTGTTTCATCAACCCTGCAACACTGTTTCATGATGCCTCATCTAGCCATCACTACTAAACCCACAGCCCTTCATAGCCCATAGAGCAGACGGTGCCATCTCTTTGAAAATGAGGACCCTGCAGCATGAGGCATCATTACTGGAAACAGGGATCAGGAAGTGTTTGTGAACACACAGTATTTGCTTCTGTGGTTCGCTGATGTAGTGTGTGTTCTGCGGTATTTTAATAAAATGATCCTGGAGAGGCGTGTCATGATCGATCCATGTTGTGGAAGAAGAATGACACAGGGAAGGAATCAAAAGACAGATTTAGAGTCCGATGCTCGACAAAATATCCAGTTCCAGTAAAAACATGATGAAGAGAAGATCAGATGAAACATGAATCAGTTTGGTCTTGACTCATCCCTCGCTTTCATCTCACCCTTCGACTGCACACTTTGCTTGGTGAGGAAGGAACGCTGGTGCGAGGCATGATCATGAGCGAACATGAGCGAGTTCATTGGAAACCCGTTCACTTGATCGGTCGAAGTTATGCAATTTCAGCGTCTTGAGAAAGATCAGCAAATCAGCAGATGAGTGAAAGTGCCTCGCTGTGGCTAAGACTCATCTCCATCTCACATTCAGCTGGAAGTTACACTGTCTCTGAAGCAAATTAAGTCGCACCTCCATTATCGGATATTTTGAAGACGCTGACCAGCGCTGACGTGTAGATGAGGTGTCACGAAGCAGTACTGCAGGGTTGATGACACAGTGTCCTAATATTCAGAGGCCACTAGATGGCGCTCTTTGTTTACAAATGATGTCAGGTTTCATGGACCGTGTCGTTCAAGTCCAAACATTTTACAGCAGACAGCGCCATCTGGTGGACTCAGAAAATCAGGACACTGTTTCACGAAACCTCATCTACACATCACCAATGACCAGGTCTTCAAATGATACTTCTGCCGTTGTGGGATGTTATTAGTCGAAGAATTAAATGCCAATACTCAGTGTTGCTGTTGATACGTCCATCCCTGAGCTAAATTCCAATCCATTCTGTTCTCTGTGATGATCTCTGCAGCTTGGGAACTAAACACACACCTGTCGCTCAACTCGGATCACGGAAAAGATCATCGACAACAAAGGGATCTCAGCTTCATTGTAGACACGTTTTTTTTTTTTTTTTTCATTTGCCAAACTCTGCAGAGTCAACATCTGGGATTACATCTCCAGTCATTGAGTCACGATGCATTTAATCTGGATCTGTGCCCTGGACTCCAGCAGCATCTGGCTCACTCAGCCCTTTGGGATTCTCAGACAATCTGAACCGTCACGCCTTTAGTCAAATGGAACCCACTTTCCTTTCCACATTAAAAAGCGGCAGCTACTTCAAACATCAGCTGTATTTCATGTTCATTTACAAGAATGGAGTGGCAGTCTGATGCCAGCTCACTTGCTGGAGGCATAGAGGGTTGCGTGCCAAGATATATGCATATTTCCACAGCATAAACACATGGAACGTGTTTTCAGACGCGCAAGCTTCTGGGTCTTCAAAGTTAAAAGAGTTTGACCTCCTGTTAGCTCTGAATTGGTCACCTTTACCTTCACCTTCTTCTGCCGCTTATCCAGGGTTGGATCCCCGAGGCAGCATTCGGAGCAAGGAAGTCCAAACTTCCTGATCCACACAAACCTCCTCCAGCTCTTCCCGGGGGATCCCGAGGCGTTCCCAGGCCAGACCGGAGACATCATCTCTCCAGCGAGTCCTGGGTCTTCCCCGGGGTCTCCTCCCGGTAGGACATGCCCGGAACACCTCCCCAGGGAGGCGTCCAGGGGGCATCCGGATCAGATGCCCGAGCCACCTCAACTGCTTCCTCTCCATGTGGAGGAGCAGCGGCTCCACCCCGAGCTCCTCCCGGATGACCGAACTCCTCAACCTATCTCTAACGGTGCGCCCAGTCACCCTGCTGAGGAAACTCATCTCAGTCGCTTGTATCCGCGATCTCATCCTTTCGGTCATGACCCAAAGCTGGTGACCATAGTTGAGGGTGGGACCGTAGATCGATCGGTAAATCCAGAGGTTCATCTTGTGACTCAGCTCCCTCTACACCACAACGGTCCGATACAGCAACCGCATCACTGCTGCCGCTGCACCAACCCGTCTATCAATCTCACGCTCCCCTTTTCCCTCACTGGAGAACAAGACCCCGAGATACTTAAACTCCACCACTTGGGGCAAGAACTCTCCACCGACCCAGAGAGAGCAAGCCAGCTTATTCCAGTCGAATTGGTCACACGTGAGAAAATTGATTTGTACGAAGAATAATGAGAAGACCACTCACCATTGACTACGACCGCGATGTCCACAAAGTCGATCTCGCCTCTCGCCTCCACGCTGGCCTCGCAGCGGTACACTCCCTCATCAGCTTTGCTCACCTGGTGGATCTGCAGGTTGTTGTTGGGCAGAACCTGGAAGCGGCCTTCGTGAGGAGTGAAACAAGAGGAATCACAAGGAGGAAAGAGATCAGCAAGAGGAGCAGCAGCGGAACATTTCCATCTCTGTCCATTCGCCTGTCACTCTCCACTTCAGCCCATTAAGCCGATAACATCCTCACTGCAGCAGTCAGTCAGCATCAGCATCGATCAGAGTGAGCGCTGAGGCACATGCATAACCACTGCAGGATCTTAACTGGGACGAAAGTTACTAACTTTATTCTGATTTACAAACGCCAAATTTGATTTTGTTGCTTTGTTTTGTTTTTTGTTTTGTTGATTTTCTTGCCTTTTATGATGGTGTTGAGATGTCAGGCACCAGTCCAGGACAGTCCTGCACAAGGGATGAGGAATAAAGTCCCGTGCTGCTGCACCAGATGAAAAGCCAACGGCAGTGGAAATAGCAAAGTCATTCTGGGATTGGAAGTGAGGTGACGTACCATCCGCTCTTCCCTGCGTCATGAATGGGGTTTCCATCTACCTACCCATATTCAACACTGCATTCATATGTTAATAATAATAATAACATAATTATATTATTATTATTGTTGTTGTTGTTGTTATTATTATTCACACTGGTTGTGTGTGTGTGACTGGAGTTGTTCAGCGGCTCATTAACACAGCCAATTTAAACAGTAGGTGCTGATATGCTCCACAGTGTCTGGATGTGGAGTGTCAGAAACAGCCTGAAGAGAGGTGGAGCTCACGGTCCGCTGGGTATAGTGTTCCGGTGACGACGCACTGCACTCTTGAGTTCCGCTTGTTACTTTCTTCTTTTCTACGTTTCAGTCATGGGAATTTGGACATTTATGAATGGATTCAAAATCATTCAAGTCTGAGTCGCGACCCTCGGCGGCAATATCTGGCGGGATTGTCGCGAGGACAGGGATTTCCCGGATTGGTTTGAGTTGCGTTCATAGTTGCGATCGCAACATCTGTTGGAGGGACTGGATACAGTCCTCACCTTAGTTAACCTGCTGCTCTAGCTGATATGGACAGCTTCAAACATAAAGAACACCTGTTCCACCCCGTCTTCACTCTCCTCTTCACTTCCTTCACTCTTTGTCCAGCACCCTGCACGCCTGATTCTGAATACTTGAAGTCATCTGCCTTCACTGCCTCTACTCTCCTGCTGCTGCTTCACTCTGTTAACACACACAGAAAACCTTGCTCCTCTCACTGTAAGTCATGACATCATCAGCAAACAGCATCCACAGAGGCAGCTCATTTGCCTCAACCGTCAAATGATCCGACGAAACTGTCCATTACAACGCAATTCATCCCCAGGCTTTATATTACTGTACTTAAACATTTATGTGTCATTAAACAAGACGCTCCTCATCATTGCGTCCTCATGATGCCGACAGCAGAAACAGATGCTTATTGCCACACGACAAGACTTTTTTTTCTATAAATTACTATCATCATCATAAATCATTTGTCAAATCATTGGCACTTTGCTGCGTCCAAGAAACGACTAGCATTTCTGCGCACTTCCACCAAGACAAACTGTAGATCTCCAAAGTTGAAATCATAATGGATATATAAATATATATATAAAATATCATAGACATTTTCCTCATTCTTTTTCCAAAGATCAAAGAATTCCGCTATCAACTGGACGAGTTTTGATCAAAGATCTCACGCAGAAATGTTGAGCTTTTGCATTGCGTGAAGGAATCAATGAGCTATCCGGCACATTTTTGGATGAGAAGTTATGAGTCCAATGAATTCACCAGAAGTTTCAGTTGAGAAGAAAAAAATACATAACAGCAGTGTGTCCTCGTGCTGCAATAAATATTATCTGAGGAGACGTTTCTGTATTTTTCATTTCTTTTTTCCAAGGATAATGTTGACGACCAGAGTTTGATGCATTTAAGAAACAAAGTGCACTTGAACAGCGTGACTGTGACTATGACCTCGCCACTTCAGGGTGGAGTTTTTCCCTCAACATGTGTGTCTATGATGAAAGAACTCTTTCATACGATCAGCATTATGAAAGAAAGCAGCGAGACTTGAGGGCCAGGACCATGACCGATAAAATACAGTCTGGCCATGGTCATATTTTGGACAGATATAAAAATGTCTCATTTGTGACTAGTCACGGTTAGATGAGGCTTCATGAAACAGTGTCCTGATTTTCAGAGGCCACCAGATGGCGCTGTCTGCTGTAAAATGTTTGGACTTGAACAAGTAATTCAATGAAACCTCACATCATTTCTAAAACAAAAGCACCACCTAGTGGCCACTGACGATCAGGACACTGTTTCATCAGCCCTGCAATACTGTTTCATGATACCTCATTTACCCACCATGACTTGTCATTCTATGATACAAACCTACAAAAGACAGGGGTAGACCATAATTAAAACCCAACAAATATGATCACTGTTTGTGTGAAGGTCATGTTTGTGATCCTCAGTGACAGTTTTTATAGACTTCAATAAGGAAACATTTAAACATATCTGAAACATCGCTAAGAATTTTGCTTCAGCTCTGTGACACCGCATCTATGATGTTAAATGCAACTCAAAATTGCAGTACTGAATATTCCACGTTGATTTTCACTCACTGGTAAATATTAGTGATTAGTCGATGAGGTATCATGAAACAGTACTGCAGGGTGGATGGAGCAGCGTCCTCGTTTTCAGGGGCCACTAGTTGGCGCTCTTAGAAAAGATGTGAGGTTTCATTGAATGAGTTGTTCAACTCCAAACCTAAGTTAGCAGTCACCCATTTCAGCTAATTCAGTACTTCATTGTTTGTCGTCCACACAAAACAAGGCTGGCAGACCACTCAGCAGTCATTTGCTGCTAAATATTACAGAAAATAAAAGGACAATAAAGGTATGATACTCACTGTGGTGCTCCTCTGTGATCTCTCTGTCCTGGTAATACCACACCACCACCGGTACCGGGGAACTGATGACATCACATACCACCTCCGCCGTCTCACCACGACGGAACTCCTGCGGTGACTGGACATCTCGAAACGTCAGTCTCTCTGCAGGAGCAAAGTGGACGGAGATGGAAGACATTTTAGCTTGGTGAGCTTCAGGATGAGGCGAATCAACATGATGCCCCCGGAAGAGGCCCCTGGAAGTAATTCAGTTTTTATCCTGGTCACGCTCACGCAGGTGGGAGTTTGACACTCATGGCTACCTTTTTTCAGATCTGAGAGTGGATTAAGAGAGTTCAAAAAATGTTTTCATTCGACTGCTTACCTCAGTTTTGACAACACAACTATATGTTGTCTCCAGTTGAATTGCAGTTTCAGGCATCCTTTTGAAAAGGCAACCACAGTCAAACCACCAGCATCAGCTCAGTGACTCATCTTCTCTGACGCATACAAATCACAAAGCAGCAGAAAGGGCCCCAGTGCCTTATTTCAATACCATGCTTTGATAAGTGCGGCGTTAATCTCAAACACCTGCTATAGTGGGTGCTCCTGTAAAGGCCTCTCTGACTTCAGCTGCGAGTGTTTTACATTCAGTTGTTGACTTATGCCCCGCCTCTCTCTCGCTGGTGTCTGGTGCCTCAGTGTCATTCAGGGGAAATCTGTCTGTACAGTGGCACCTTGGTTCTCGACCACAATCCATTGCAGACGGCCGTTCGAGAAGCGATTTGTTGGAAATCTGAATGGATGTTTCCCATTGCAATGAAAGGAAAAAGAACTAATGCGTTCCAAGCCTTAAAATAGTCTTTTGTAGGAGTGAATGTCGAGTGTCTGCTGCAGGTGGCTGTTCCTCTATGTGTGTGGCCGCTGCATGTGGGAGGGGTTGCCGAGTGAGTGAGGTCTCTCCAGAAGTGAAGAGGTGCCCGGTGCGTGTCCAGCTCTGAATGTGCGCTTCTGTGCAGTTTGGCTGTGACAAAGTCATAAACCAAGTCACGCTCTGTCCCAGACTGGCCTCATCCCTGTCCCAGCTCCAGCCCACAACAGGACATCAAACCCTGGAGTGAGCGCTCCAGCACCTCCCCTGTGACACTCTACCACGGTCCAGTGTGGAGACAGGAAAGGTTTTACACCTCAATATGAAGAAAAAACAGTCAGTGAATGGAGCTAACGGGACACGTCTGCATACAGAGGCTGCGTTATACACAATAACAAAGCGCCTCGTGGGTCGGCTGATCGGTCCGCACACAATATGTTTTTACGGCTTTATTCATGGACGTTCGAGTTCTGGATTTTCGTTCAAAATCTGAAGCAAAAAAAATCTCTAAAATTTTGTTCGAAGTCTGGGACGTTCGAAAACCAACCATGTACCAATGTATTTATTACCTCTCTATTCTGCATGCTCTTTTTCTAATTTGTAACCTTCCTTCCCTCTTATGACCCTCCTGATGTTTGGAATCCCCTGCACCCTGTTTCGTTTTTGCTGTCATTGACCGGCTGTGGTGTCGGAACTTCCGACATGCGAGCGAATAATTCAAGTTCAGAACATTGTCCAGTTTGTTTCATGAGTCAGTCTCCATGCTGGATCCCTTTTTCAAAAGTAGTTTAGAAGTGATCCTCATGCATTTATAAGCCAGGTGCACCACTGACCTTTCTACGGTGCAGACAGCACCACTGCACCCGCGGCTGATAGACTGCTGCGTCTTATGTATGAACCAGATCTGTTTTCATTCAAAGATTTTGTGGGTGTGGCTAATATTCCGGTGCGCTCTATCGTCCGGTAAGTCACAAAAGAACAAAAAGACACATTTATTTTATGGACATAATTTCCAGATATTTCATTATTATCAACAGAAGCCACTTCAGAATCAGTTACAGAAGTGTTGGTGTCCAGGTGATGCCATAAGAGCCAATAGTGTGCTGCAAGCTTTGCAAACCAATGTAGTTGAGTGAATTGCAGGGCAGCAATGAAAATACTTCCAGTTCAACAGAGCGTTGGTGAGCAACCAGCTCATTTCAAACTATAGTCGTCATGTTTTCTGGTTGAAGTGTCAAAAGTTTGAAAACTGCAGGGTGATGTCTCAAACTTTTTTGTGTTTGTCTTGTGGTTACACATGATGCTGCGACATCTTTGTACAGAGTCCAGAGTTTCAGGTTTAAAATAAGTCAAACTGCTCTTTGTGACATTGTATTGTTCAATTTCACGAGTGTCAACAAGACGATTAAGGGCTTCACATTGTTTACTGCCAAGCCACAGTTACATAACAGTGCATGCAATTGCAGGTCAACAGTTTGGTTCTTGCTTGTTTTCCACAGGAAACCTGTCGCAGCACTGAAGACACAGAGCCGAGAATGCTCAGCTCCGGGGCTGGCCTTGGGTTCCTCACCACACGCTGCCGTGGAAATCCACAGACATCCAGTGAGTGACATCCGGTCGCCATGGAAACAACCAAATTGGTTATGTGGTGAATGAGGCGAGAGCTGAGCTGTGGCAGGTGAGACAGACGCTGTGATGTTGCTGCTAATGACTCGCTGGGAGATGAGAAAGAACCAGGCTGTTCCTGATTTCCTCGGTGTGTAGACGTGTGTTTGTGTGCGTTTCCCTGAGTCACAAATCTGCTCCTTGAAGTTTCCTCCAATTAAACCTGTTGAGGTCCCTGACACAGACCTGTGCTGCATGTTTTATTAGATCATTTCGGAAATATACATTGTGAACATTTATAGCTTATACACTTATTAGAGTGAAGCCTCATCTTTTCAAACCAATAGCGCCACCTAGCGCTGAACACAAGAACGCCGTTTCATACCAGAAAGAAGTGGCTGAAACGAGTTTTTTCAGACGGGTGGCGGACGCCTCCCTTGGAGATAAGGAGTTCTCTCACTCGGAAGAGAAACGGACTAGAGTTGCTGCTTCTCCACAAAGAAAGGACGAGGTGGTTCGGGCATGTCATGAGGATGCCCCCTGCACGCCACAGGAAGAAACTGAGGGGTCGATCTCTTCACTGGCCGGGGAGCGTCACGGGATCCCCAAGTCGGAGCTGGTGGATGTTGCTCCGGAGAAGGCCGTTTGGTGTGAACTTCTGAAGCTGCTTCCTCACAACCCGGTAACAGATAAGTGGATGAGGACGGATGGATGGATTTCAGCCCGTCACTCATGATTTAGTTAGATACAGGTTTGTAGAGTTTGACTCTGTGGTGAGAGCACCACATTAATACCCACTGTGACTGGGGACGCAAAAGTTCCCTTGTTGACATGTAGCCTGGTATTTTTGGAAACATAGAAATATCTCTTATTCTGCACCCATTGTTTATGTGGAGAATAATTATGTGTCAAAAACTTGAGCCAAAGAAGAGACCTTTAAAAAAGTTGCAAGGTTGTTTGTTTGTTACGTTTCCTGTGTGACGCATCAACAGTGACAGTGGTTCTGAACAGAATAATTCAGTTATCGATGAAATCTTCTGAGTAGGCCCCATACTTTTGGAAATGGATGAATATCGATCCAACACTGAAGATCAGAGGTAAGTGTTCCAGAAAGGGCCGCGGCGGCTGCAGGTTTTGGCTCCATCCAAACAAGCACCCTCAGTTGAACCAATGAGGCGACCAGCAAACAAGCAGCAGTTGACTGACAATAAAGAGATGGCAGCCTTCAGAGAGTAATTGGTGAAGCTGTGTGGGCCTGATTGGTTGGAACATAACTCGCACCCGCTGCAGTCGATCATTCTTTAAGTCGAGAAACACATTACAGAGCCAATATGACGGCTTAAATGACGAATCTCACCATTTATCTTTCGGTCATCTGGTCCTTGACTGTCCGTTTGTTTAGCCGGCAAACAGCTATTAAGGACCTCATTTCAAGTCACAGATAAACAGTGCTGGAGATTCTCCCCGCCGATTGATGCATATATTATGCAGCTTGTAGAATTCCAGGTTGTGTTCTGAATCCAACGAACCACAGAGAGGTCTGTTCCTGCTCTCTAACAGCTTGTGGCTGGGTGAGGTGCGGAATACGAATAAGCAGGCTGTCTCCGATCAAAGTCTAATGCAGGAGTTTTATTCTCTTCAGGCCTCATGTCTCCTCAGGGGGCGAGCGCAGAAAAGGAGATTCAGGAATCTGCATGCAAGTCAAGCAGCAGACTTACGGTAGATCTCCAGCACGACGGATGCCTCCTCAGTGCGACCGTTGGCATCTGTGGCCTGGCAGCGGTAGATGCCTGCGTCTTCGATGATGGCGTTGTAAATGATCAGCCTTGATCTCGACGTCTCCGAGTGGAGCGCCATCCTCTTGGAGGGCGTGATGCGTTCGCCCTGGGGGCTGTACCAGTCCAGTCTCACAGGCTCGCCGATCGCTGAAACACACAGAGGACACAGCAATGAGCAGTGGAAGCAGCTGTTCTCGATGTGCATTTTTAAAACTTCAGAGCAGGCTGATCACACCGAGCAGATGACTGCACCAACAGATTCTCACTTTTCAGGGGTCAAATATTTTCAAGTGGATGTTTAACTCCTCAACGATACAAAAGTGAAGCCCTGTGAATGGTTAACCTCCAAACCTGTGACAACCCCTCGGGCTTTATGGATTTGGGAGGGGCCGTAAGTAAGTTTGGAGAAGTTAATAATGAGCAAATCTATACCTCATATAATGTTTCACTGTCAAATAGAACTCTGGTTAGTTCGGATCATAATCCTCAAGTCCAAAACGGACTCATGATTCCCGATACTGGACACTAGGTGGCGCAGCTTGGATGAACCGGCCAATGATCGAAAAGCACAGAGGCGCTTATCCACCAGTCAAGGGACTGTCTGCCTGGTCCTCCTGGCAGGTCAAAAGACTCGATTTTGGGAGTCTTCTTGCTTCTCGCTCCAGTTCTTCTTGCCATTTGTCCTGTCCAGCACTTTCTTGCCTCGCTCTCTTGTAAACTTTGTACAAGACTCTTACAACTTCGCTTGCACTTTCTTGCTACCAGTATCTTAGCAGTGTCTCAACGCTGCATCTTGCTGCTCTTACTGCTCTGGGGTACTTGGAACCTCCCTCACCCAAGGTTTTCACTGGATCGTCCTGTCCATACGGCAGCGCAAAGCTTGTCGGCCTTAGTGCTTCACTGCCTGCGCTACACTGTGTCACCTGAAGCTGGTGACACAGCTTCTTCTAGTGAACAGTGAGTGAGCGCGCAAGACAACCTGATCATTATGGACCATCAACTGGCGGCGGTGCCGCAGGTTGTTACGTCTGAACTGAGTAAAGTTATGTTTTCGGTTGGTGGCGCCAACTTGTTCAGCAAAGGTCACTTCCCAGCTGCAACGAAGGACCCTCGACAGCCAGGAGGCTCTCCAAGGACGCCACCTCCACCTGGACACAGCGATTCCATCTCTGCCCTGAGAGCCAGGGCGCCTCCCTCCGGAAGGTGTGTTGGGGTTCTTATTAATCTGAGCTTGACAGTTAGACTTGTCAGTCACAACTTTCCCATCAGGTTTACACAGGTGTCTGAGATCACTTTGACATTCCATCACGGCTGACTTACGTCTCCCACCGCGATATTGAAGGGACCATCTGCATTTCATTGTCTCCTGTTCCATCTGTTCTGCTTTTCTTTAATAAACTCATGAGATGACGTTGGGCGTACTTGCGTGTATTATAATCAATCTAAGAGCCTCTGATTGGTGAAGAGCATTAAATCAAGACAGTTAAGTCGTGACTTCAGACAGAGATTGATAAAGCAGTTTTATGAATGAATTTATGGTTAATTCATTAAAGTAAAGTGTTAATCACCAGATCTTAATAGTTTCCTGGCTACTTTATTACAGGTGGTGCCCCAAATTTTGAGGTGATATTTTTATATTTTTATAATTTTTAGAATATCCCTGTCACAGCCGTGGATTTTCCCAACAGGTCAATAGAACCACATGCTGTCGGCAGCGGCTCATATGAAAGAAAGAGAGGTTGGGGACAGGTTTAAAGCACTGCTTCCCCCGGTGCAGGAACTGACAGGCCGAGTCACATGCCGGAGACCTGACTGGTGGGCTCCTATTTTGGGTTGTAAATAAAGAGAGTGTATTCATACATTAGCTTCAGTCAGTTTTCAGATGGTTGACCGGAGGTTAGACGAGTGGAAGAGCTGGACACAAGATGTGTGAGTTCTTTTTCACCTGCGTCAGCAGCTGATTCTGCTTCAGCAGCCAAAGACAGAGTTTTTCCCTTTCCCCTCTGCGTTTGTGATTTAGAAGGTTAAACACTCAATTGTATCCACCTCCAGATTTGTTTAACCTGAGTGGAGACCGCAGATTAGATAAAGTGAGTTTCCTGGGTTTCTCTATCTGCAGACCCAGAAGGGAAACAAAGTGACAGCCGTACAGAGGTGCGTGCTGGTTGTTATCGCCCAAACATCCCTGACCCATGACCAGACTATTTTAGAGACACAGCTTGGACAAATGAAGACGGACTAAAAGGAAACAAGTCTTGATCCTGTCCGCTACAGTTTGCAGCTCCTTGCTGTTTCCCTCTTTTCCACCCGAGCTCACTTGTCTTCACTCTCTTACCACGCAACCTCAGTCTGGTATTTACCGTCGCGAATCTTGCCAAGATTGAAGCCTCCGCTGTATTTCTGTTTTAAAACCAGAGTAACTGATGCACATAACTCAATATCAGAGAAGAAAGAGAATCATGTGAAGCTCTTCACATCACTTTTCATTCCGCTGACACATTCGACATCCCAGACAGATTTTATCCACGCGTACTTTTCAATCTGAAGCGCTCAATGAAAGCCATTTTTTTTCCCATAATAAAACCCTTTAATGTGGCTCCCCAGTGGAACTAATTTGGTGTCAGTGTTGCTGTCACCCCCAGTTTTTAGGAAGTTAAAAGTGGAAGATAATTACTTTAATTCAATTCAAATGAACGCTTTGATCATTTAATCCAGGATCTGAGACATGCATGGCATCGAATCATGCAGTTGTTTACAATATTTAATGTATGCAGCGACATCAAAGTCCATGAGAGAGTGATTTGTTTATCCATTTAAATGGACCTATTGTTTTCAAAAACCGTTCCATACGATTTCCAAATAGATGTTTTCACTGATTTTACGATTGTCCTATTCATTATGTTGTTCCTTACGGCACATTTCACATTGACGTGATGACAACACAGGGTGCTTTGGGTTTCTTGCACGTGCTACACACCGTTGCAGACATTTAATGAAGTCACTACATGCTTGTCATTTTCCACCTGCCTCATACTCTAAAAACAAAGTCCATTTGGTCTGAAGAAAAAAACAGATGTCTCAAATCCAAATATCATTTCCGCAAAGGCGTGGGCCAGCAATTCTGCGGCAAATAAATGTTTGAATGGCTTCTGTAATCGAAGGTACGGGAGGCGTCCCCCTCCCTATCTCCCCTCTCAGCAGGCCTCCACTCTTCTAGCTTTAGCTCCATGGTGAGCAAGCTGGCAGAATGGAGGGGTGGGATCGCAGGAGGTGGACTGGTGCTGCCAGAAAGGGTTGCCACCCCATGGAGTATCTGGCGTCTGCTGTGACCAACTGTGGAGGAAACCATGAGGAAGCAGCAGAGAGGGAAGGGGGGTCAAAGAGTCTCTCGCCACATGCAAGCAGAAATGATCATGACCTGGTTTTGTTGTGTTGTGTTTGTCGTCCTGCCTGTTTGCAAAATAACTTGAAAAGGAATTTCAATGAAACTTTCTGGAATTGTTAATAATGGGTTGTGATGGGTCGCTGAGGTTTCATGAAGCAGTGTTCCAGGGTTGAGGAAACAGGGTCTGAACAGTGTCTTCTCATCGGTGTCTGAGAGGATGGGTAGGATGTAGGAGGAAGGCACACTGCCGCTTGCTGGACAGCGAATACCATGTCATTTCTCAGTGAGCCTGAGGAGTCTACCGGCAGTGAAGCGCCTCATCACAAGATCAGGAGGATACACTACATCCACTTCTGAAACAACGGGCAGCAAGTCCTAATCTAGGCCTGTGTCACCTCAGTAGCATAGCTATATGAAGACTGTCCAAAATATGCACTGTGTTTCTGCTAATTTCTTCTAAAACATACACGAAAACACTCGCTCAGGTTTACTTTCAGTCATGAAATGTATGTCCATTAAAGTCATAGCGGATGTTGGCCATCATTTCATATCTGAGCTGACTTTAGGCTGACGATGACTCCTCCTGTTTGGAGCTATATGTGAAACAAAGGGATCGTGCTGATGTTCAGCTCGCTTGCCTGAGGAACCCTTCCTTGAGACGTGCTTCTTTGACTTCTGAAAAAGCCCCTTAAGGGTTGCTCAGGATAAATGTATCTGATAACTTACCTGTTACGTAATTCAATGGGTTTTAATGTACATTAAAGCCTTTGTTGATGAAGTCTGTGCGGTTACCTGGATGTAACTGCAGTTCTATGACTACACACGGATCCCCGTTCGCCAGCTGGGTCTTCTCTCCATTGTCCACAGGGAAGAGCTACTGGATCCTTTGCTACCAATAAAATGCTCTGCTGGCGCTCTTCTCCACTTCAGTGACGGTCGATACAACACCCACAAGCATGGCCAAATACATATACTGTACATAACAGATGTTTACCTGTGCAGATGAAGAACTTGGACTCCCCAACACTTAACTCCACTTTGTTCAAGGATATTGAAACTTGCAGGGTGGCTGCAAGGAAACAGACAGAAAACTGGTCAGACACATGGCAGAAGACCATTTTGCAACAAAAGAAATGTCATATGTTCTTTTTGTATGTGTTCAAAAAATACAGAAAGAGGTCAACTTGAATTCATGACACTCTTTCATGTTATTCAGATGCTTACTGCATAATCTGAGTTAAGTTTGTTTGTTCATTGTTAAATCAGAAAGACATTTTAGGTGTGTTTTTTCATTTCTCTCTTCTGAAATGGAATTGAAAACTCATCAGCAGTGTTTTGTTCTGTCTATCTGACCCGTGATCACCAAACACAGATTCCTTGCTGCGTCAAAAAGTCCAAGAGACAATTGGAGCGACATTAAACACTCCATCAAATGGACTGACTTAAGCCCCTCTTTTGTCAGCTGAATGCCCTTTTCGGAGAGTTGGATGACACACATCTGTGTTGTAGAGTTAGTTGGATATTTAATATTTGATGTGTCAGTTGCGTCTTCTTTTGCTCCCATGAAGCGCTCTCTAATCATAGCCCAACTACTGCTCTAGTATCTAGTATCAGTACTTGAAAGCAGGAAATGCCATGAAGGCAAATCCATTTGACTATCTGCTGAATACCTCTATGTTTTCCTCCTTTCCAAAAGGACATTTCTAAGACCAAAGTGTGGCGATTTAGGCCACTCCTCTTCTCCCTTTGACTGTTCTACCTTTCAGGGCAGTTTATTTCACTGAAACATAGCCAGGCTTTGTTAGAAAGTGCCACATTCTACAATATCACACACACCAGCCCTCAAAATCACACTCTTTGCAGCTGCAACACAGCAGCGATTGTCGCTTTCGGCGCACGTCTGTTCTGCGACAAGCTTATCGCTCATATCTCTAATGAATCCTTTCAGACCACGAGGCTACAAACATGCTTTCGCTCTCCACAACGCTGAACAAAACCACAGGGTGTGACTTTTAGAAGCTTGATGACAGCTGAGATGAGGATACCACTGAGTGGCTCGTGTTCTCCTGTGGTGAGCAGCACTTCACAGAAAACAATGGACTTCCAGCCATCTGGCGTGTACTCCATGTTCAAATATTAAAAATGCCTTCTTAACACTGCACTTACTTCAGGCTGAAACGACCAGCGAAGAGGCCTAAACTCTCGAGGAGTCAGATTGATCATCCGCTCTGAATTAAAGAGGTTCTAGATGAAGTCATAGGGATTCCTTACTGTAAGATGCTACTTTTTTGGCGCAGTCTGAACCCTGCTCATACAACGACGTGGCTAATATACGAGTTTTTACAGGTTAAAGAGTGTCATCCTGCCAAAGTATTGCGCCTCATCACATCAAACCGATGAAATCACAGGCGTTTATTTACCTTAACACACTCAAAATGCGTCGTCGTAACTTCTGACACGTGGGCGAAAGCAGCGCCTTTTGAGCGCTTTAAGGTAAACAAAAGATGTGAGGAGTTCATGATGCAAGTTTGTTTCATGAGGCAGGGTGAATTCCAATTCCTTCCTAATTCTCAACGTCAATCCTCAACCTTAGTCTTTAATGTTTAACCCTCAAAGGCATTCCAAGATTTGGTTGCTTAGAAATGGGTACGTCCCTAGCCTGTTGGTGGCAGCACTACACATTCCCATCTATCGACTCACAAGGAAGAAGAAGAAGAAGAAGGGGGAGGAGCAAGAAGCGTTTACGGGATCAGTGACAATGTCGTCAGCAGCTGTGTTTACATCTTTTGTCTGTCATATCTCCATTAACCCAAAAAAAAATACTTGCATTTGTACCTCAGTCTTTTTGTTTTCGACGCCATCCTTGATGCTACACAAAGAATTTGGGGTATTCGAGGAGTTCCTCAAGATAAATGAAGATCGTTCCTCAGTCTTGTCAGTCTCAATTCAAGTTCCGAAGAATTCCTTTAAGAAGTCCTTGCTTCTCGCGAGCACGTGCACTTTTGAAGATTGTGGTTGAGGTTGTAGATTAAGGAAGGAATTGGAACGCACCCAAAGTCTCCATGCTGGACCCTATTTTCAAAACTAGTTTAGATGTGATCCACGTGCATTTTCAAGCTTGTTTTAAGCCTTTCTACAGCGTGGACAGGGCCACTGGACCTGCAGCTCATTGACTTATGTGTTGGACAACATCTATTTTCCACCTTAAATGTAGTGGGTGTGGCGAATATTCCAGTGGGCGCCATCGTCTTATGGTAATTTATAATGTGAGGTTAGACTGATTCATCAGTCATACGTCCACTAGTGGATCATCTGAGATGATCCACCTCATTCATGACTCGGGTCCTTTGCATTGAAACACGCCTCCACTTGAACATATGTGGTTGCAAGAATCAGTTCAGACTGTGTCAATGTATTGAGTAATGGAAGAGGAATAAGAAGAGTAACGTCTCTGACACCAAAATCAGGAGAGGTTGAAGCAAGCAGGAAAATGCTGTCAGGCTCATTAATGTAGGAGGAAAACAAAAGGCTGCGTGGGAGAAAGTCAAATGATTTCTGCTGGCTCTGAAGATAGACCGCTCACCGAAATGTTCTTGAGCTGAAAAAAAAATAATCAGGATTTTGCTGAAAGAATGTCACAATTACGAAACTAGGATTTCTCAACCTATTCTGGCCCACTGATCCACATCCAAGTCTGAGGTTCCTGCTACATGTGAACAATGGTGGCTCACCGCAAGTGCCGCCATGCCTCCAGAAGAATCACCTCTTTTTTAAAGATTCATTCATGGTCATCAAACGTGTTATATTGAACCAAGCGGACAACAACACATCAAGGGGATGGACATGATTACGATGGCGTAAAGTAAGCCTTGAATTCAAAGCATTTTTTTAAGGTCCTTATGTGAAGAAATCACTTGTAATTCAACTGTATACACTAAATTTCAGTGCTCACTCTGCAGCCTCTCAAGAGTTTTGTGCAGCGCTGTGAGCACATGAGGACGCGTGTTTTATCCACCAGAGCAGCCCAGAAATGATGTTTTCCAATCTACCTAAGAGCATCGACTTTCCAACAAGCAGAGATCATCACCAGTGGAGGTGTTAGGTTTGGGGCGAACCTGGGTATCTGCCTTAATGGTGGGGGGGCAGGGGGGCGCCATGAGCCACGTAAATATAAATAAAATTGCTCCAGGGTACGGGCTCTGCCTTACACAGGTGCAATAGACAACTGTCACACTGTTTGACACTGGGACTGGGAAATCTTTCCCGACACTTGTGTCGCTCCTCCATAGCTGCCTGACACGACAACTGAGGTCAGAGCTCTTGGATCTTTATTGTTATTAGCGCAATTTGTTTAGCTGAGATAATGAACCAAAACATGAAGCGGAAGCAGCAGTGAACTTTGCATTCATTTTTTATCAAAGAAACTGTCCAATGTTTCCCCAGTGGTGCAGGGAGGAGGACCAGGATTCAGGCTGTTATTAACTAACTTGATATTGTAAGAAATTCATACGATTTATTCGGAACTTTAGGGATTATTGATTGGTTGTTAAAAACATGGTGAATGGCTGGTTATTTAGTTAGATATTTTGAACAGGATCATGGTAAAATGCTGCAACACTGTGAAGCACGGTGCAGTACTTTAACCACTATACCACCACAAAGCCATGTGACTTGATGCTCCACTGACCTTTACAGCCCTGACTGCCATTCCGCAGCTTTGAATTGACTCGGATCGGGATCCTTCATGTCGCACCAAATGACACTACACTTACGCTGTGTTTCATCTACTCAATTCGGTCGGAGGCGAGTAATTCAGCCAAGGGCCGCCACTGATCACAGCTATTCAGAGCACCAGACACTTGGCAGGGGAATCTTCATGGAGCACTGTCTGCATTAACCATAACCAATAACCAATCCATGGCACTCTGCATTTGAAGATCTTTGGCTTTGAACATCGACTTGAACGACAACTGCATCGCTTTTAAGATGAAAGTGCAACGTACTCTTCCCTGAAGCTTCATCACTAGTCAGCACCAACCAGGAAAAAAGAGTTATGCTCCTCCAAACACAGTACAAAACTACTGTGTAAACAGACGCTAGTATCTTATGCAGTTATGATTTTAAAAAAAGTTAAAAAGTAAAAAAACAAAAATCTTGTTATGGTATTCTTAACCGATCAAACACAATGATTCATGATAATAAAAATAATCTTGCAACTTGAACAAGTGTGAAGGCATTCCATCGCTCTTTCAAAGAAGATGTCAGCAAGCCGAGATCTTGAAAAGTGAAAACCGACTTCTTTTATTGCTTCAAAAAAGCTCGAGTCCAATCAATGATTATCCTGCTTTCAGAGAGCACAATGGCTCTGTCTGAGCTTTTGTGCCCAACTGATCGGTACGATTTCTTTCACAGAAAAGAGAAAGTCAGCTGACGCAGATTGTTAAAGTTTGGCTCCAGTTAAACATTTATTTTTCCGCTTTTCTGTTCTCAAGAGCCACTTTACCTTTGCGGCACAATGGGGGGCCCAGGTGGTGCTGTTTTTTTTTATTTTTATTTTCAGCTGCAGAAACAAGCTGTTGAGTGGCTCACTGAGGAAGATTGACAGCATTGATATTTAGCTGGAATAAAGTTGCAACAGCAGCTCAGCCTGACAGCGCACATAATGTCCCAGTGCGTGGTGAGGTATCAGTGGAGAATGGTTGTTGAATCTGCACCCAGCAGCACTGGAGTTCAATTTTTCAGCTGACTGGTACATCTGAGATGATGGCCTCAGGTGCAGAGACGATCAATTCTTCTGCACAACTGGCTGATAATATTTCTTAGGGCACAATTCAAAGCATCCCTGGTTAATGGTGTGAGTAATAGAGGCTTGAAATCCTCATTTTAGGCTTCAACTGTCAAATTAATGCAATAAAATCATGAATGAAAATATGGAGGAGTTGACCGTTAACTGTAAGCATGTGATTGGTTAAATGAAGGCCCATTCATGCTCCCTTTACGTACGAAATTGCACCCGTCACATGCATCACATGCTTCCACACGTTCTTGACGTTGCTGCTCCTCTATATATCCACCAGGGGGAGCAGCACAGAGCCAAACGTTTACAACAAAGAAACAACAAACTCCAAAACCAACATGGCGACTGTGGAAGAAGTATGGACAATGTACCTCATGCACAATAGAGGAGAGAGCGGCAGTGTTACAGGAGGCAGCGGTCGGTCAGGCCGTTAAATATATCACCACTGGAGGACGGAGAATTTCCGCCATTGGCTTCTTCGTTACTCGAACTACGTATCAGGTAGGAACAGCAACAATGCCCCCCACGGTTTCTGGTGGTTCTGCCCCGTTTGTTCAGAACGTGCAGAAATATGAAGGAAGTGAAGGCAGAGCACGGTAAGAAGGTTCCGTCCGGATCTGGATCCGTCCGTAACATTGAGCATAAATAGGCCTTCAAGCCAGTACTGTCTGATTCATTCCAAGTGACGAAGCTATCTTCGCTCTGTCAACAGGGGAAGTGATAGATCACAAACAGAAGAGTGTCCTTCAGAAACGTCCAGATAAATCCCACCATTACCTTCAACCTGCAGAATGAACTGCACAGTGACATTTACAGGAGAAGTACAGGAAACAGCCGTGGTGTTTGTGATCAAACGGTGCGGCGTTTGTCGCGCTGAGACCATTTGTTTATTCAACAGTGACTGGGCTGTTGCTGACTCACTCCGACCTCATAATTAGATCTTTTTTCACGAGGGAGTCACACGATGGTGCTGCCGCTTCTGATGCCATTTCAGCACGGTGCAACTTGAAATGCGGCTGTGAGACGAAGAACCTCTGAAATGCAAGGCTGCTCAAGTCTGGTCTCGGTTTGGGGATAGGTGCTCTCGTCTGCTACACTGGTTCCTGGCCGATAAAGCTTTAAAAGCTTTTTTATATAGCAAAGCTCTTACACCCCACAGACATGTTTTGTTTTTGCTGTGAGCCCACATTGTTCTTCAGTCACGGAAGTTGTTGCACTGATTCGACAGTATGCTGTGTTTTTATGGTGTGAAATCCACTCCTTCATGGAGGCAGAGGTTATCGTTTCGTTCATTTTCAAAACGCTTCCTTACCAACATGCTGAAGGCTTCACACAGGCTGACTTAACTTGGCGATCACTTCCACATCACAAATCATTCTAAGTGTGAACCAAACTTTTGCAACCCTTCAGAGTGGTCATGAACGTGAGGAAAAGTACCGACACAATTCAGTATTGCAGTCACACTTGTGAGCCCTGCTCCAAGATATGAGAAACAATAATTCACACGCTGAAGTCAAATTGCAGCTAAAGCTGTGAGCCTGGATATGACTGACTGTGGGAAACTCTACCTCTTCATTGCTGCGTGGACGAGTGAGTGGGAGGTCCAGTGAAATATTGAAGCCCACCAAGGAGATTAGCCTGGAGGTATCTTCACTGAAAAAGCTCTAATGATGGTGAGAAGCCAGCAAAGAGCGCCACTGACAGAAAGTTTAGATGGAGTCAGACCAAATTCACTGAAAATGGATTTTCTCTCTGCAGGTCTCTGCTTGTTTGATAAGTCCTATTGTTGACATTGTGATGTCCACCTCATCCGGCCTTTAAATCACCATTTCAGAGACCGATTTTTAATCAGAATTCATAGTGAATGAACAGCCAACAAACCCGCTTCCTGTTGGATGGAGTTCATTCCAGCTGTGACACAGGCCTCGGACTCAAACGCTGAAGGAAAATGATCTTTCAACTCTACATCTGAGGCATGCATTGTCCATGTATCTATGTGAACACATCCTCCCAGCGGCTCTCACGCCGCACCGGGAGACTCACAAAGAGGAGAATTCAGCTTTCTACTCCACTAAGCAAATCCAATCGTCCCGACGTCCACTATCAGAGCACATGTCCTTCGAGTGCGTCACACCCCCCCCTCCATCTCAGCTTTTCCCCCCCGTTATTCTTCTTATGATTCCTGTCTTTCTTAATCCCCTTATGCTTCCAGCGGCAGTGGCGACCATGACGGGACTCCTTTCCATTTTCTCTTCCAAGGCATTACCACATTCCATGTCCAACAGCATGGACTGTCCTTAACAAAGAGCTGTAGGTGAACGAGGATCGTGAGGAAAACGCGAACGTAATTGTGGCTAAACCCGCAATTACGTATGTCTCCAAATAGCACAGTGGAGCACAAATATTTTCCCCGACAACTTCCAAACACCTTCAAACGACCATTTCTTCTGGGTCGCTCCAGTCCACCAGCGGAGAAATGTAAACCTTACCTCGGATGTTAATTTGACTTACAATGAACTGAGCATGGATTCAAAATGAAGACCTCTTTCACACTGCCATGTCATTTACTCTACAAATATTCAACACATTATTATACTATAATGATGTAATAATAAAGCTTTACTTACAGCTAACAATGTTTGTATGAGTTTGACCACCTTCAGTGCATAAAAATTAAGAAAATGTTTGCAGAATATTGCATAAATGCAAGCCTATGGAAGTGAATTTTTAGCAGAGATTTACCAAACGGATCCGCACAGTTACCTACCCAGGCATTTTCTGTGCCGTTTCAAAACAGGGTTCCGTAAAATCGAAGCCGTTTCTGATGTCCACACGGGTCCACTGACACGATTCAAAATGTTCTTGTACATTTGTAGAGGCACTGCAATGCTCTATCAATAAATAAGAACATGCGCAAACGAAGCTTGTGAGCTAATCATTAGCATTGTATAGCATAAACAAACTGATAGTTAAGAGATCTTGTTGGTTACTGACGACACAGTTGAGCTTTGACTGGAGTCAAGATTGAACTCAAAGTCAGAGACATGAGAGAGTGGTTGCAACACGTCTACATCACAATGATCAGCTGCTGCTTATTATAGTGGCAGAGCAGTTGAGGATCCACTGTCAATATAAAGCTGAACTGTGGTTGCCGAATGTATACTCCTCTCACGTTCGCTGGTACGGCAGAAGCAAACACTGCACTGCTGTCATTTTTCCTGTCTGAAGTAGCCATATCCACTGTCCATGGAGAAGCGTAGCCGTATCAACTCATGCTCGCTGCCTTGGCGTCATCTACTGATGTTGGGAAGGCTGCCTTTTATGTCTTATTCTGATGAAAATGGCAGTTTTCAGTGTTGCATGTTGACGGACTGGCAGCGTGACGTGAAAAAAGACAGAGATAAGGGTTAGGGTAAGCTATGAGAAGGCGCTGCATCCATTCTATGTTCAACATGTCATTGATATTTAAAAGCCAACAAACCGCTGTGCAGCCTCCATTCACCTGGCGTCTCTCATCCTGGAGGACACTTCTGCATGTTGGACAACAGCAGAGTCCCAGCATTCTTCCCACATTCATCCCTTCACCACATTGCACATTCATGAAACATAAATCACACGCTGACATTATTATGAGTAATCCCCCAACAAAACAAAACAGCCTCTGATCAAATATTTAGAGATTAATAAAGGATTCTCTCCAAATCCAGCACAGTCTGGAGTCAAATATTGCTGCCATAAATAAGCAGCTGAAGGCTTCTTATACCGTCAATAATAGCGTTGGTCCTTTGGCCCGTGTTGTGCTGGGCGGCTTTGCACGCGCTTCACAAAACAAGTTGAATTCTCTTTGTGTTTGGAACTTTGTTGTCCGACCTGAGTGCAAATTGTTCTTGTCAACAACAACATAATAGAGTGTAGTCATGACGTGTCTCCATATTGGTGATGGATATTAACTGGAGCTATGACGCGCCCGCAGACCGTCATGTGTAAAAATACATATTTCAGCATTCATGCATGTGTCACAGATGCATTTATATAATAGTAGTATGGTATAGTCTAAAGTAAAACCCATCATAACCATCAACGCCAGCTCTTCTCAAAACAAACTGAGGCCTCTCCACCAACTGGTTTGTTTGTAGAGTGGTGCCTCGGAATTCAAACGTCTTGGAATTCAAATAAAAATTTCTAGATTTTTTTTCGCTTCTCGAACGGCCGTCTGGAACGGATGGTGGTCGAGAACCGGTCGTTACCAACTCACACTTTAAAATGACTATGTTGCATACCTCATCAAAACAAAACTTGAGTTTCCGTGACTTCTCTCTCTGCCCTTTTTCCCCAGACACACTCACAAAAAACTAGTGTGGCCAAGATGACTGAGAGAAAGCAATCGTTACGGACATCAGCCCTCATCGCCCGAACGTAAAAGTTCTATGGAATTTGAGTCTGCGTTTTTTGGACGCTAGGTAAGTCCAAACTATTTTGACTTTTACCTTTATTTCTTAGATGGACATGTTTGGGACCTTTTGCTTGGCACATTCTCAGCTTTTTTATTTTGCCATACTGTATTTACACAACATTACACAGGAAAAGCCACAAACCCGATACACAGTATATATCATCCACATGTGGAAGCCACAAAATGTCCTTTTTTTAGTAAATTCGAATGCCAATATGAGGTGTAATTTTGAGAAATATATACTAAACAAACTAACTAGTCGTAACTTTACGACTACAGGCTACTGGTATCACTGATGGACGCACACTTGAAACCAACCCCGACCTCTAGTGTGCCCCCTCACAACCATGTGCATTTCGGGAAACTCATGTAAACACATCGACAGCAGCGAATCTGCAGTCAACCTTCAATGCAGATTTAAATCAGTTCTGTTTTTTGGTCGCCATATTGAATTGTGAGCCAGAAGCAGTCGGAGAAAACAACTGTGCTACAAGCACAGCAGTGGAAGCCAGAGCCACTAATATGTTTCAATCACCACCTCGCTGTCCAAGGTCCTGCTAAGTTAAAGCCTTTTCATTTGACACACGCACACCTCCACACACACACACACGCACACACACACACATCTTTGCTCAGTACGTGCAGGTATTGTTTAACCACCGTTTGTCTTTTTCCTCCGTCTCAAGGATGATTTCCAGAAATTGCAGCCGCACACCAGGACTCGCTAAATCCCATTTCCTCAGATATTTTCTTCATATTTTGGGGGGAAATCGGAGCAAAACGGGGCCAGTAAACACCAGTGAGAAATAGCTCTATTATCTATAATCCACTTTTTTTTCAGAGGAGGCTGTGTCTTCACATAAAGTAGAGAGAAGTTCCGTTCCATTATTTAGACTGTGACTAATCTTGGTGCTCGTCTGCTGGGCTGCCCATGGGAGAGAATTAAACTGTGAGTGGTTCTCTATCTCTGAGTGATGGAGTTACTGCGGTCTGCCATGCACTCAAGCAAAATGTGGCTGGCCAATATCCAACGTGTTTTCAATGACTAGTCGGGGAAGGAAGGTGTTTGCTCTCACACTAACAAGTTCCCTAACCAATCGGAATGGCAAGGACATTTACTCTGAACATATACAGCATGAGCTACTTCATTAAAGCAAAGTGACTCGACACTGACAGCAACTGAGTCTGAGTCAAAGCACAGCCTGTCGTGATGTTTGGAAAGATTGAAAAGCTACGAAGATTGGATTCTCCAGGCACAGACTGCTGAAGTGACCTCCCATATTTCTTGCAAGAATCATCTGAGTAAAATCTCACAGAAGATGGAGAGAGGTTATATTGTTTCTTCTGGGTCAGTTGACAGCAACTGTGAATCTCATCTGATCTTCGCTTCAGTCAAATTTCCTGTGGAATTCTCCTCATATCAGCAGTCTGGTCTCACCAGGGACAGAGACAGAGCCACGTGCGATGGAGGTCTGCTGTGGCAACAGGAGAGTAGATTGGCTCAGGAGAAGATTCATTCAGTAATAACAGCCGAAGGCCTCGGAGGCAGCCATCAACGCCGACTCACTTAGGAAGAGTGGAATGGGAACAAAGAGTGAGGAAACAATCGGCTCAGTTGCTCATGGAAAACTGCTTATTACACCAAAAGCTGCTTAATTGGGACGTGTGAAGGAAAAAAAAAAAACAGTTCTCGGCACTTTAAGGAAGTAAATATAGGCTGGGCGTGACGACGAAGCCCAGCAACTTCAAACAAGAGGAGTTATTATTGTTAGCAGAGAGCATCTGCCTGCCAAATTGTGTTTCTGCAGATGTAGCAGAAGCACGCGGAGCAGGTTTATTGCTGCCAATTTGCATTTTCCTTTTGTGATTCTTCTATGAAGTCCAAGGCAGCGCTGCCAGTGAGGACGCAGATGAGCATTGTGAGAAGAGTACACGTTGCAAACGTTAGCATACCCAATTATGCGGGGAGACTTCGGGCAGAGTGAAGTAGCCAAGGCATTCACACTGATTTTAGCAGCAGATTCTCACTCCCACGGCATGATATGTTGACGTTGGGAAGTGGACCTTTGCGTTCTTTGTTGACGCCAAACACATAGGTGTTTCAATGGAGTGAAAACATTCTCTTCCTGAGTAGTGTTCCAAGCAGCGTGTGGGGAGTGCACAAGGACTGAACGACACGATCAGACTCGCTGGCTCAATCGGGCTACTGCCTTGGTCAGGCTATGCTCCGCTTTGGAACCGCAGTCAGTAAGACGCACGGCCATTTTTAATTGGCTTTAAATATCAATTCACATGTTAGAACGTGGATCAAAAGCAGCACCATCCCACAGCTTACCCAACCTAATAACCGCAACCTAATAAATCTGTGTGTCATCTGCATAGCAATGGAAAGACTAGTGGTGACGCCAGATGATTTGACCAGTAGGTAGCATGGAGATTGAAAATAAAATGGGACCTACAATGGAATCCTCTGGTGCACAGCAGGTAAATTTGGCTGTGGGTGAAGAGAAGTTCCCTAGATGAACTGTTAAATACTGTAACTGTATGTTATTCTTATAAATGTGTGTGGGGCATATAGATAATGTGAAGTCATTGAAAGAGATGAACACAGTATGACTTGCCAACGTGCCGACTCCGTCTACATGTGGTGCGGTCAAGGCCAAAGCTACAGGGGTTGGACAAAATAATGGAAACACCCTAAAGCTTCTTTAGCTTTAAGGTGTTAGCTAGAAGCTAGAAGCTTAGGAGCAGGGTTTATCATGGTGTAGATAGCAAGAGGAATGGAGTGGGAGTCATCTTGAAGGAGGAGTTTGTCAGGAATGCCCCACAGGTGTGGAGTGACTTTGAGGAGAAGGAGACCTTCTGGAGTGAATTAGGTAAACTGGAGGAGAGAGAGTGGTCAGTGGGGCAGACTTCAGTGGACACGTTGGTGCAGGAAACAGAGGTGAGGAGGAAGTGATGGGAAGGTTTGGTCTCCAGGATAGGAACGCTGAAGGTCTGATCGTTGTAGACTTTCCAAAAAGGATGGAAATGGCTGTGGTCAATACTTTCTTCCAGAACAGAGAGGAACATAGGGTGACCTATAGAAGTGGAGGTAGGAGCACACAGGTGGATTACATCTTAGTGTAGTCGCTTGAAGGACAAGAGTGATTGTAAAGCAGTAGTGGGTGAGCGTGTGGCCAGACAACATGGGATGGTGGTGTGCAGAATGACCACGGTGGAGAGGAAGAGGGTAAAGGCAGCGAAGAAGACAAAGTGGTGGAAGAGTCTTGTGTTGCCTTCAGGGAGGGATTGAAGCAGGCTTTGGGTGGCCAAGAAGGACTTCCAGATGACTACAGCTGACAGGAGACAAGAGTTCTTGGTGTGTCATCTGGAAGAAAAGTGGATAAGGAGACTTGGTGGTGGAACAGAGTAGTGCAGGAGTGCGTACAAAGGAAGAGGTTAGCTAAGAAAAAGTGGGATGTTGAGAGAACAGAGGAGAGTAGGCAGGGGTACAGGGAGGCCCAGCAACAGACAAAGGTAGTGGTGTCAATAGCCAAACAGAGGGCCTATGAGGACTTGGACGCGAGGTTGGACAGTAAGGAGGGTGAGAGGGATTTGTACAGGACTGTACAGGACCAGAGAGATAGAGATGGGAAGGACATGCACCAAATCTGGTTTGGATAACACACATGTTCTGCTCACACATGCAGGGAGACAGTTGTGTGATTTGACCACTGCTGAGGGCACTGTCAGACCTTCTCCCCTCAATATGAAATGCCTTCTGCTGTTTAAATGAGCGTATTCATTATTTAACTCAGAAGCAGAAGGATAATGGCCAAATGAAATTTTCCTAATTATATTGACACATTATATTCTGTTGCACAGAACAAGGTGAATCAGAAAGTAGTGATAATGTTATTTAGAGCTGTGGAAGCTGATGATTCAAAGAGATATGTTTCGGTTGGATTTTGTACAAGAGACTCCATAAATAATCGTGTAGTGCAAATGAGTCATGGTGTAATTTTAATGGACTGCTGTTATCCACTCATGTCAGCGTCTTCAAGTGCAAGAGGAAGCTGGGGCTCAGGAAGTCTTCGACGCTCCAAATGACATGCCCATTGGTGGTGCAATATGAATTACATGGTGTATAATTAAAAGTCAGATCCCCATTTGCTGTCTGAGCGCCGTAAACTCCAAACGGAAAGGAGACTTTGTCGCGGTGGTATCACTCTGAAATATGGTACTTGTGTCCTGAAAGTTGTATTTGCTGTTGCTTCGTTTTTCCGTCATCCTGTTTGTGTTGCGCCGCAGGGGAGCAGTGCGGTCTGAGCACTAAGAGGAACTGGTGTGTTGAAGGAAGTTGAAACTGTTGAATTTATAATGTAAGTGCTCTGACACTTTCATGCAGAAGCTCAACAATTTTATTTAATTCAACAGAAGTCATCCTGAAGTGGGAGAGATGCTGCAAATGTGTTGGCTAAGTAGTGTATCAACACTTCTGGGAGTATAAATATTTTAATTTTCTGGGAGTAAAAGACTGTTGCTGTTGTTGCTTTTGACTGCCAGCTGTAAAAGACCCCACTGTTGTCTGCAGCACTGTTGACCTATCCTCACTCCCACGGCGTCATATATTGACGTTGGGAAAGTGGACTTTTGCGTCCCATACTGACGCCAAAGTCAGCCATCCATGTTGCCAGTTGATGGATTGGGACTTACAAAACGTTTTGCTCCCCCCTATACGTTGCTGAAAGTCACGAAAGTCAACTTTCCCAATGTCACGATATTAGGGCATGTGATTGAGGATGGATTGTTAGCATGAGACACAAAAGCGAGGCTCCTAACTGGCTCTAACAGACATGACACTAGCTGCTTGTCCACTTTAGAATCAACTTTAAGGTTTCATTGATTACTTTCAAAGCCTGGCACCCGACTACCTTGCTGAACTGCTGAGGCCCTAATCCCAAATCCCTAATTTACATTGGGGGCGGGGGTTACCGTCCCGTGAATTGGGGATTAGTCTAGACTTCAATCTAGAGGTGATGGAACCTTTTCTGTCAGGGGTCCACCACTGTGGAACAGTCTGCCAGAGGAGATCCTAATCCCCACTGCCACCTTTAAATCTCTGCTAAAAACTCACTTTTACAGGCTTTCATTTCCGTAATTTTCCTACCGGCAGTTCTTTAGCTCTGACTCACTGAGGGCCTGGCCATACAAGCATTCTTCACTGTTTGGCCTGTAAAGCACTTTGTGAAGAGCATTCTCAAAAGTGCTATGTAAACAGAACTTTCAAATGTCATTATTCTTATAAAAAGGAAAAATAGAAATCCACTCTCCCATATGTCACGGCATGGGAGTGAAGCGCTGTTGTCCAAATGGACGGTTGGGAATGAGCCAACAATAGGAAAGAATTTAGTCCATCAAATGTCCCCGACTGAGGCCAGCATTAAAAATGACTCTTCGGCATCACTAAATGTATATTGACAAGGAACATTTGTTCCAGCTTCACTGGTGTGTGCTGGGGAAGACGCCCACAAACACAACCAACCAAAGCTGATGCTGAGATCATTAACAGTGATGATTTGCCCGCCAGCTATGAACCAGGATATGATCCTGTAATGAAGTGCCTTCAATTCAAAACCTTCGTGTGTGTCTTCAGCAGGTTGTGCGGGCTTCTCCGGGCTGCAGAGGAACCGCCCACATGGGATAACAACGCAGAACCAGGTGAAGCATTTCCTCTGAGCTCACAGAGGAGGAAGCTCGTACTAATGAACCGGCCGGTATTTAAATGAAAGATTCACACGCATCTCCCTCAAAGGCCACCGCTGTCAGACGCATCTCAGGAAGCCTTTCATGTTATTCACGCTGAGATTCCGCGTCTCATTCTTCAGCCTGCCTGTGTTTCCGGATGGTGCTTAAATGACTTTTGTGTGTTGCGAGAATAATCGCTGACCGACATGAACCCGAGAGAGTTCAGCTTCAGCGCCATCATCAGTCTGAGAAGCAATAATCCACACTCAGAGTGTCTGGTTTCCTCATGAAAATGAACCTTTGAAGAGTATTAATGTTTATAAAACGCCTATATTTAATTGGTCGGATGTGACAAGTCCAGTTCCATTGAGGCCGGACGCAAGTTTTTCAGTCTCCATGCAGTTTTCCACGTATTCAGAAGTGACACTGTATGTTATACAAGATCTTCTTCTTCTAAATCTTTCCTCTGAAACATAGTGTGTGTGTGTGTCGTGTACTCAGGTGTGCACTGTCGTCCGTGCAGCCCTCCACCACAGCCTCTGAATCGGCCCCACCACAGCGGATGTCACCGCTGATGCCTCCTGCAGGTGTAAATCACTCTGGCTTTATGTTCCAACTGGACCAATTTCCCGCCACAGCATCTCTTAAATCAGCTGTAATTAAATTTACAGCTGATTATTGTGGATTATTTACCGAGCTGGCACTTGTCACAACAGAACCTGCGTGCCTTTTGGCAGCCCACAGCAGGGATTTACCCAGGTTATTGGAGCGTTTACACACTTCAATTGAGTCGACGCAGAGTGGATAACAAGCCAAGAGATGGCTTTCCATTTTATCCTAATTCACAGGATCATATTTCCCTCTTGGCCTGACGGAAAAAAAAATAAAATCTGCTGCAGCCCAGAACACTCACTCTCGACTGCAGGCTTATCTACGACTGACTAGAACATGTGATATGAACACAGCAAACCTACTTTCAAAGAATTAATCAAATAAATGAAGGCGCCTAGAATATGACTCTAAAAGGAAGTGATTTCATTTTGTACGCCATCACGTAACAAGCAGCTGGCAGGAAGAAAGATGGCCGAGATCGCTTGTCTGGGACCACCGTGCAGGTTTGGTCCCACTACAGGCAGCACACATTCAGTGGAATTAAAGGAGGAAGGAAAGAGGAGAGCTGAGTCGAGCTGAAGTGGAGCGTGGGCGTCGGGCAGAGAAACGGGTTGCTGCGGAAAGACAGTGGCATACAGTGAGTTGTGCTGCGACAGAATGGGCAGAGAAGGATGTATAGTCAGGAGGAGAGCACGCAAGCATGTGCAGCAGGTTAGGCTGAGCAAGGACAGGGACGGAAAGGAATCATCAAGTGAAGACAGCAAGGGAGAAAGATGGGAGGAGTAGAGCAGCGAACTGATGAATAGCATAAGAGACAGGAAGGCAGGTAACGGTGAGGAAGTGAGGGCAGCTCCTCAGAGGATGAGGAGTGGGGATGCAGTTGGCCCACACTCCCAGTGGAGGAGTGGAGAATCTTCAAGGCAAAAAAAAAAAAAAAGTGTTGCGTGAGAAGTGCAGAGAAGGTCAGAAGGAGCTGCACCGAGTACCTAGACAGGATGTTGGGTGATGCATGAGGAGCAACAGAGAAGGACATGTATGAGGACAGTGACACAGGGGTGAGGTCAGTCCTGCAGAGAGCTTCAAGGTGACAGCCCATTCTTATTTGCTCTTGTTATGGACAGACAGACAGACAGACAGATGAGGCTAGCAAGAAGTCTCCAACCATGATGTTTGCGGATGATATGGCGAGTGTATAAATGAGCAGGAGAGGTGGAGGTACGAGCGGAGGAGAAGAGGAGCAAAGCTCAACAAAAACAACATGAAATACGTGTGTGTTTGAGAGAGGCAGTCAACTAGAGTCAACTAACGTTACTTTTTTAGATACGTTAGATTCCAGTCTTCTGTATGAATAGAACAATCCATTATTCTATGGCAATCAACACGACATTTTATTGCCTTTCTTGTTACGTAGCGAAAGCAACGTGTCATACTGTGTTTACCTTCTTTTTATTTTATCCTGCACACGAAATGAAAATGTCTCTGTCCATTCGTCCGTACAAATCAGTTCACAGAGCCGAGCCAGAGATCAAAATAACTCACCGATTTTTCAAAACAAGTGAAGGCCAGGAGAGAAACACTTTTCTCTGCAAGACGGATTGTACTTTGTGGAACAGAATGCAGCTTTAACATGAAAGTGCAAACACAGAAAAGCATGTAGAACATCAGTAAACAATGGCCCGCAAAATAAATTCTTACAAGAGAAGAATTGAACCATTGAACGTGGAAAACTGCATTATATTTTTCACTGGAAACAGCTCACTAATAATTGGTCTCCAGTTCAAATCTATTCAGCACAGTTACGTTTCTTTTAATTATTTATTTGAATTTGAATTTTATTTTTTTTACAGTATCTGGTCTTTTTTTTTTCTTTTGTTGTGAATTGTTTAAATCACACTGCAACATGAAACGCTGTTGTTCAGATCGCCCAGACCCTTCTGTTTGGATGGGTAGATGAGGCTTCATGACACAGTATTGAAGGGTGGATGAGGTTTCATGAAACAGTGTCCTGATTTTCAGAGGCCACCAGATGGCGCTGCCTGCTGTAAAATGTTTGGACTTGAACAACTGATTCAATAGCTGATTCTATCCAAACCAAGAGCGCCATCTAGTGGCCTCTGAAAATTAGGACACTGTTTCAGAAATCTGGGACACTGTTTCATGATACCTCATCTGGATTATGGTTAAGTGAACACGTCAGAATTGAGTACACTTCCATGTTTATTTAGAAATTTCAAAGGAACACACTTTGTGGGATGTGTGTCTTTCATGCTTGGCAGCTGGTTTCTGTCTCGCCTGGGCATGCGCCACTCTGCCACATGTCAGTTGTCACTCCACCTCCAACTCCAGGCAGAAGAAGTACTCTTGTAGTGACCTCTGGATTTGTCACGTACATGGATGCCTGAGATCAATTGGAGTCTTACAGAAAAGTGCGATACCTAACGGGATGCCAGTTTGAAGACTGTAGTTAACAGTGGGTGTGTAACAAATACTACTACTTGTAGATCAATGTGGGGGTTGTTTAATGTGCACCTTGATGGAAGCAATGGATCAGAATAAACATTGAGAAGGTCACCGGCCAAACAAGCGAATCTACCGTTGATAGAACGTGTTTGTTTTGAACTACTACTCCAGTGAGCTCAGGTGCTCAGATGCTCAATTGGTTCACGTTTTGTTCCTGCGATTGATTCAGCCTGTCTTCCAGCAGATGATTCTGTGAAGCCCGACCTGCATTAACCTGAGAAGAAAAGAGAACTGAGCCCATGTTTAATCTCAGCTAATGACGCCTCTAATGTTACAGGCTTCGGGCTGCGGTCAATGCGTTTGCCACGCAGCTGGATCGATAGGCTGCTTTACCAACCACTGTGACGGGTTTGTTCAAAAGTCAAAATCATCACAGCAGCCAGATACTGTGGAGGCGGAGAGGAGAGGTTGGAATGTGACCGCTCTATTTGGACCCATCTGAGGGACGCTTTTAAACAGCTGCAGGGTCACGAAAGCCGAGCGTTTGAAGGTTGCTTGACGGCACATCTCAGTTCATCTCCGTGTTCTCTTTCTGCGATGACCCCTGCAGCTGCAACTTTCCTCCTCTCATTACACCGGCATGGCGCTGCACTCCTCCATAATGGAGCCTCTTCCTGCTCACTGGCCAGATCCCCACAGGGCTTGTTATCACCGGACTCGGCGAAGCAGCTGTCGAGTGATACTCGCTGCCGGGGTCAGTGACGTGAGAATTTATTACCGCTAAATATGACGCTGCTGCTTTCCATCTGATCTGATAGCGCTTACAGAGGTGAAGAGTTTGTCCTGCTCAGCTGTGACGTCAGGACTCTTTGGGCTCTGGAATATGAAGATAGGATGGCGGAAGGTTATCGCTGTGACATCAGCGCTGATGTATGCAGGACAAGCACCGCAGCGGAGCGTCGAACATCTCTCCTGCGACCTGACGTCTCTGTCTCCAATCCTCTCTGCTGATCGCATCTGCTGCTGAAACCAAATACCCGCGATAAACACTGACAGGTGAGAGGGTGAGTCCGGCCACCATCAGTCCGCGACTCAGTCTCTCTTCAGCAGTCGCGGCTATCAAAAGAAATCAGTTTTCATTTATATATATATATCTTTGGATTTGAACAACTGATTCCATGCAACCTCACGTTGTTTTTCAAAGCCAAGTGTGCCACCTAGTGTCCTCTGAAAATTTGGAGACTCTGCCATCAACCCTGCAACACTGTTTCATGATGCCTCATCCACCATGACAACATGAAACTGTGTTGCAGGGGTGATGCATTGAAACATTTTATGGCAGACAGTGAGATCCTGTGGCCTCTGAAAATCAGGACACTGTGTCATGAAACCTCATCAACCCCGCAACACTGTTTCATGATGCCTCATCCACCATGACAACGTGAAACTGTGTTGCAGGGGTGATGCATTGAAACATTTTATGGCAGACAATGAGATCCTGTGGCCTCTGAAAATCAGGACACTGTGTCATGAAACCTCATCAACCCCGCAACACTGTTTCATGATGCCTCATCCACCATGACAACATGAAACTGTGTTGCAGGGGTGATGCATTGAAACATTTTATGGCAGACAGTGAGATCCTGTGGCCTCTGAAAATCAGGACACTGTGTCATGAAACCTCATCAACCCCGCAACACTGTTTCATGATGCCTCATCCACCATGACAACATGAAACTGTGTTGCAGGGGTGATGCATTGAAACATTTTATGGCAGACAATGAGATCCTGTGGCCTCTGAAAATCAGGACACTGTGTCATGAAACCTCATCAACCCCGCAACACTGTTTCATGATGCCTCATCCACCATGACAACATGAAACTGTGTTGCAGGGGTGATGCATTGAAACATTTTATGGCAGACAATGAGATCCTGTGGCCTCTGAAAATCAGGACACTGTGTCATGAAACCTCATCTGAGAGGAACAAAGAACTAGGACAGATCTCCAGGAAGCACAGATTTGACGGCGTAAAAGTCAAAGCAAAGTCACGGTCGTGGTCAGGCTTTTTCTTCTCTTCACCCGCTGCTGTTGAGGAACCTGATGAAATGAAAGGTAGCTTATTTTCTCCCACTAATCTTCCAAGTGTTAACACGACGAACAAAAACAAGCAGCAATCAATGGCGCCGCGAATAAAAACATCAAGCAATCAGCTGCACGTCATCAAGATGCCGGGGCGTCGATTTGCTCGGCATGTTCTTCTGGAGCCGCTTTAATCTGCGGCGTGAAGAGTGGACATGTTTGAAAGGTGTCTGCACACATCAGAAATGTATGTTCTTTTCTTTTTACTTTTCCAGACATGAGAAGAAAGACTTCCCTGCTGATTCTCTGGGCTGAATTCTGAGCCCGCGAGCAGGTGCTTGTTTCTGTAAAACACAAATGTTCAGTGACAGCTGCCGTTCATCGAAGGTATGAGATGTGAATTAAGTGGCGTTGTGCCAATCACAGTCGGTGGATCATGAGCTGAGGTACTGTAAGTCATTTTTGTCGGCAATGCACAGAATATTTGTCGGCAACATTTGGGTTTTTGCTTCAACTCGAAAACACAATGTAGTAAAATGTGTTTTTCAATGACAAAAATGCACCACAGAAGTGAAACAAGCTCTGCAGGCATGCTGAGGACATTTCTGGCAACCCACTCCACCATTCTCGGAGGCTCCATGGTAGGGTCCTGGCAACACAATCCCCCACTTCAGCCACTTTAGACTCCCTCGTGTTAGTCAACTGCTTTCTACTCAAAGTTTCTTCAAGCGTGGGGTATGGTGGTGTGATGGGCAGGTGAGGTTTCATGAAACAGTGACAAGAATTTATTTGTGCTTTTTTTTCTTATTTGGTTTTGTTTTAAAAAACAAACTTCTCGACTATTTATGCAACATGTAAAAAATAGTGAAAATCTTTACAGCCACGTTTGAGATTCAGTATTGGGTATTATTCGGTGTTGGACTGAGCGTTTTAAATGTCATTCAGCTTCGGCCACAAATTCTCATTTCGGTGCATCGCTAGGTTTTGATTCATCCCACCATCGGCCTGAGCAAACCCCCTTGTTAACAGCTCAGAGTCTGCTTTCTAACTGCAAGTGTCAACAGCGTGAGGCAAAGCACCTGCAGGTGTGTGTGTGTGTGTGTGTGTGTAAGAGGTAATGTGTGGTGACACAAACCAGGTCGTTAGGATGCTGGTGAAGAGCTGCATCAGCCTCCTCCCCAGTCAAACACTTGGCAGGTGACCCGCTATTATAATGAGGCGGGAACAATACATGAAAAGACCTGTGTCCAGAAGCGCATAACACTCTCCAGTGAGTGGAGGAGAAGCGCTGCGGCAGCGGGTGTATCTCAGGGCAACTGGCTGCCCGATCAATCCGACGGAAAACAAAATGTTTGAAACGTAAGATTCATTTTGCTCTGTTAATATACCGCCATCAACAACAGCAATAACAACAATAACAAGAATTATGTTTGTCCTGATCCCAGCATCGGTACTCGCAACGATACTGGCCTGTTTCGCAGTGATCATTTTCCTTCATAAATCATTGGTTGTTCGGATCAGCAATTTCAGTTAAATATATCATGTAGCAGACAGAAGTGAAATGAGGTTTATAGGGTTTACAGAAAACAAAAATGACGTCAGCATTTTGTAGATCCTCCTCTTGCAGAATTATATAGCTCGCACTGAGGGTCTGGATTCTGGTTGAAGGTATTTTTGACCATTCTTCTTTACAAAACAACTCCAGTTCGGTCAGGTTTGATGCCTTCCGAGCATGGACAGATTTTCAATAACATTCGGGTCTGGGGACTGAGATGGCCATTCCAGAACGTTGCACTTGTTCCTCTGCATGAATGCCTTGGTAGAATTGGAGCAGTGTTGTCTTGTTGAAGTATCCAGCCCCGGCGCAACTTCAACTTTGTCACTGAGTACTGACCATTGTTCGTAACGGTCTGCTGATGCTGACTGGAATCCATGCGACCTTGGACTTGAACAAGATTGCCAGTACCTGCACTGGCTACACAGCCTCCCAGCATGATGGAACCACCACCAAATGTTACTGTGGGTAGCAAGTGTTTGTCTGTGCTGTGTTCTTCTTCCGCCAAGCATTTCGCCCCTTGTCATGTCCAAATAACTCCACTTTAGTTCCATCAGTCCACAGCACCTTATTCCAAAATGAAGCTGGCTTATCCAAATGTGCTTTAGCAGACCTCAGGCGACGCTGTTTGTGGCATGTGCACAGAAAAGGCTTCTGCTCTCCCATTCAAACTGACAGCTGAAATCTCTGAGCGAGCTTTTTGTATCCTTCCCCTAAACCATGAGGTTGAACGGTCTTTGTTTTCAGGCCATTTGACAGTTGTTTTGAGGCTCCCATGTTGCCACTCCTCAGAGAAGATGCAAAGAGGAGAACAACTTGCAAGTGGCCACCTTAAATGCCCTTCCTCATGCTTGGCTTCACCTTTGTATGGTAGGCTTACCAAACAAATGATGTGTTCCAATAATGAGTGCTAAAGGTATTCAAATCCATAAAACAACAAGGGTGCCCAAACCTATGCACCTGCCTACTTTTGTTGAAGTACACTTCCTGTAAATGCTATAAACTTCATTTCACTGCTCAAATATCACTGTGTTTGTCTGCTATATGATACACCTTCACCTTCTTCTGCTGCTTATCCAGGGTCGGGTCGCGGAGGCAGCATTCGGAGCAGGGAAGCCCAAACTTCCCGGTCCGCACAAACCTCCTCCAGCTCTTCCCGGGGGATCCCGAGGTGTTCCCAGGCCAGACCGGAGACATCATCTCTCCAGCGAGTCCTGGGTCTTCCCCGGGGTCTCCTCCCGGTAGGACATGCGGATCAGATGACCCAGCCACCTCAGCTGGTTCCTCTCCATGTGGAGGAGCAGCGGCTCCACCCCGAGCTCCTCCCGGATGACCGAACTCCTCACTCTCTCTCTAAGGGTGCGCCCAGCCACCCTGCGGAGGAAACTCATCTCAGCCGCTTGTATCCGCGATCTCATCCTTTCGGTCATGACCCAAAGCTGGTGGCCATAGGTGACTATATGATACATTTAACTGAAATTGCTGATCCGAACAACCGATGAACAACTTTTGCATACTTGCTCATGACACCACCCGATACCTACCGCAGTGTTCCATTCGCTATATTCCAGATCCGGAGCACAACCCCCAGGATAAACCGGAGAGCGCCGTGCACGTAAACCAGCACCAGACAGTGAAGTGATGTGGTGGGTTGGGTGTTACATTCTCTGGTTAAATGACAGTGAGGGTCTGTGAGACAAGCCAGGAACAGCAAAAGAAAGCAGTCGTCAATAAGTCAGTCGTTCTAATGGAGCCGCAGAACTGCTCACGTCTGCTGGAAACCCTGTGACCAGTGTGTGCAGCAAATCCCCCGACACAAAGCCGACATGAATTTGTTGGCACAGTTTTACTGCCTCAAAGAACAACGCAGCGACACTAATACAACGGAAGAAAAGGACGGCGCTTAATGACAGTGAGAGTGAGCACACAAATCCAGAAGAACACCACACACACACACACACACACAATTACATCCATATTTCTGTCCTTCTTGGGACATGATGAGAAGCCCTCATTGCCATCACCCTTTCCCCAGCCTCCCCCCCTAAACCTAAGCATCTCAAAACACATGGCTCACCTGAACCAGGACTCTGAACCCAACTGGAACCCAATTGTACTGACCCAGTTATTTCGAAACCTTCATCCTCAAACCGAGGCTAGGAACTGTGGGGTCCAGCCAAATGGTCCCGACATTGCCATAAGGTCGACGCAAGGATAGTGTTTTGTCAAGAATTGGTCCCTACACGTGAGGATCAACCATACACACACACACTCAAACACACACTTGAGGAAGCGATAGTATAAGCAGCAGCCACTTGAGCAAAGTTGAGAATCAACCAAGACACAGCTGCTGATGTTTGCATCATCAAAAGCTGGAGCAGGTGATGCATGTAAACCCAGCTCACTCACGTTTCGGAGCATGGCATTTCGTCTGATTATCTGAAGCGGCCGCCAGCTGAAGTCGGTGGACACATCTGCTCTGGACGCTTGAGATGAGCGCAGCCACCCACCAGTGGTGATGCTCCGGCTGGAAATGCAGCGCCTTGCTGGGCTGCCCCGGGAAGACATTACCATTTAGAGTACAGAGAAGGGTCCAACTGTGGCAAGGAAGGCGGGCAGACGCTTCCGGTGGCTGTATGGGGGACTCTACTGTTTCATTCTGAGGCCTTCTGAGGATTTAGAATAGGTTGTGTAAACTTCGTTCTCCAACAGCACTGACATATAAAGCTGTTGACTGAGTGTAGTAAACATGGCAAGTTCATTTTCACTTCCTGGAATGAGCCGTTTCTGGCCCTGGTTCACGCCGAAAATAACACACCAACACACACAGCTGTCGCCACACTGAGTGCCAAGATGAAGACCTGACTTGACAAGGCCACATTTTCTTATTGTTTTGCTCTATTCTGATGACTTTCATTTGGAATGCAGCATGCTCACCTGCTTTTAGTCGCACTGAACTGTGACATCGGTTATTATCATCTCAAACAACGTCAGACTCTTTGTCTGACATGGTCATTTAAAACATCTAAATAATCTTCGTATCGAGATGATCAGAACCGATGGCATTTATAATTCTTCCAGGAAATTCCTCAACACTCTTCATTTCAATTTAAGTCAGTTTGCGCCTTGCACTGAGCAGCCAGCTACCTGACCAGCATGAGAAACAGCAGTTGTGTCCACTACAGCGTGTGTCCATCCTTATCATGGCCACAGGGCCGCTGAAGGAGAATGGTGAAGCTCCAAGCACCTCGGGCTGCCAGCAGACAACCATTATCTGAGCCACTGGAGCTGCTGCCATCGCCACTCTGCTCTCCTTCTGCAGCTGAAGAATGCTGTTTGTGTGGCCGGACGGATGTCAGAGTAGGGCTGTATGTTTGGATAGAAGTGACGGCTCTGCATGAGCAGGTATCATGGAGGCGATCGAAGCTCCAGTTGCTTGTCTCATTTGCTGTTCATGAGAGGATCAATAGCTGTAAGCAGCAGGGCGAAGTGTTCGCCTGAGGCCTGATGACTCTACTCACTCCAGATTGAAGGAAGGTAAGAGAAGCAACAGGACTAGATGGCTGAAATAAAGGTGTTGTGGTTCTACTCTGCTCCCTGTTTTATCTCGTGAAACCTTCCTGCTCTTCTGCTACTGCTTTTCTGCGTTATGTTTTCAGAGGCTGAGCGTCTCCTGGCCTGCTATTCTGGCTATGGTTGCTCGTGTTTCTTGGACTTTTCTCCCCCGATATTAGTGTGAAATGTATATTTCTGTTGAGTAAGTTCCACTGGTTCTCTCTCGTGTTAGTGCTTTGTATTCCCCAGTTCCTGTTAGGGACCGTTTTATGTCTTCCAATGCCATTTTGGATTTGTTGTTTTATATATCTTTGGACACTGTTTTTGTGAATGAACTCTTGCGACTCCTCAAACAGTTTCTGGACGTCTGTGATTGGATCTATCACACCTAGACACAAGTCACAATAGCACTAGATGAGATTTGTTGTAGTCCTTCTATCCGTCCTTCACCAGACTGCTGGACACAAAGCCCTTGTCCCCTCAGCACCGCTCCAGTATTTTTAGTAGGGATGTCCGATACCACTTATTTTTTCCAACTGAATATGAGTGCTGGCATATTGGCAGATTATTGGCCAATACGTGCACCAGTACACGTACTTCATTCTGTAACAATCATTAAAAAAATGTAGCATGATGTATGATACCCAAGTGCAACAACAGTGCTCCCTTGTTTATCGCGGGAGTAACTGTTAAAGCACAGTTACAGTAGCAGCACCGCGCTGTGATCCCAGGTTGACGTGGTGGAGCTCAGAACATCAGATCAAATCAGAGTCCCTGGAACTACTAATGTAATTATTGAGCTTTTTCTTGAATTAAACACGTTCAACACGACAAAGAAATCTTGAGTCGCAGCAGCAACCACTTTTCTGACACTGATATCCTGTCTGAACCGACCTCTGTGGAGCGGAGCCCCATAGGCAGTGACCCGGGGTGATAAGGTTTCACGACAGTATTATAAGGTTGATTCGGTTTCATGAAACAGTGTCCATATTTTCAGAGGCCAACTAATTCAATGAACCCTCACCAGGAGTACCCACGTGCCTGGTACATACCTGGGACCTCTCTCGCTGGCGTGACCGCCTGGTAAAAACCCTCCATCCGCTGAATATAGCGAGGAAACAGTGTAGGTGTGGGGTGCTGCCAGGAGCCAGTATATCATAGGACCAGTGAAAATGAGCCAGTATCGGTGCAGGTACTGATGCTGGTATCAGTATCCTCTACTGCCCCTAATATCTAGTGAATGACACCAGGACGTCACTATGCAAACAGAGGAGGGACACATTTCAGCCGCTCCCCCGCAGCGATGGAGAGGAGCGAGCAGCCTCACAGTCCCCAGGCAAGACGACTACAGCAGCAGTGGATGGGGACAATGTAGGGAACCTGCTTTACTTTCATGAATGTCAATTAACCTACCCATCAAGCTCTACGAGCAGCTGACAGCGTCAGGCACACAAAAGCTCTCGCTTCCAGACACAGACAAATAGTGCAACCATTCTTGCGATCGGTGAAACAGCCAAAGAAATATTGTACAAACAAAGAAAGTCTCTGCGTTTCACAGCTGAGAAAAGCTGCTCAGGGCCCAAATCAGAGCTTAACTCTGCTGCGGGACGTATTCAATCACTCCTTTCAATGGAAGCATGAGAAATCAGCGAAGTAAGGCCTGACATGAACTGGCCTCATAATGTAGAGGAGCTCCCTGCGTGCTGGAGGAAACACACATGTATGGGCAGGAGATGCATGAGCTCAGTTACACTCTGCTGTGTTTGAATAGAAAAGCTGCTCAAACAACATTTCATCCAGAAAAGCCTGCCAATGGATCATTTGTAAATGTCATTATATTTGACTGTTAGAGCAGAAAACCAGGGAAACGCTCCGGAATTCTGCTGAGGCAAGACGCGGCGAGTGCTGCGGGCCATGTCCCCTATTTAACTAAATTAAATCACATGACTCCAAATGGGTTTTCAAGTCCCGCTGGGGGACGGTGCGACTTTCAAAGTGGAATCATAAACTTCTCTCAGAACCAAATCCCCAACGACTCATCAACGCTCATGTGTTATGACATCATGAGTTAAACAGGATCATTCTTCAAAATCCACTTTTATTGAGAGCATTTCCTGTTGCTGAGAATACTGGGCGAGGTGGGAGTTTTGTGTGGGCGTTACTTGTCTCTTGGCATCCCGAGTGAGCGGCAGGAGGACTTGCTATCCGCTCATGTTGCTTTGCGCCGTGAGAGGATTGAGACTAGTCATTCAAACGTATTAAAAGCCGTGGCACCCAGCAATGCTGTTTGTCAACTGGAGCTACACAGCTTGTTCTGGTGTGTGAGAGCATGGGGTTTCAGTTTTCGTCTTCCAGGTCTATACATTAGAACCTGTGACAGTCCACCACAACGACAACCACGTTACAATAGATGCAATGCTTCTCTCAACTAGTTCGCTGACATAAAACAACATAATAATGTACAGCAGAAGAATTGTATTTCATGTGATTCTCCATTGGGATGTGCTTGCAGGATGCTACAAGAGAATTTGGATTTATATTGGTTTTCATCCATCCGACGCCTGTTATAGCAGCAACCTCCTAGCGGGGACTTCATGTACGAACTCTGGGTACTTCCTGCCTCTGCTCCCACTTCTCAGGTCCGTCTCTTGACAGTGCAGGCCAGGTCCAGGTGTGCGTTTCAGAACCTCACTTCCCTCATCGGGACGACTCTATGTTCTCTGCATTGCATGTTCATTGACTGCATGTATTATTTTTTCATCTCCTGATCCAGCCTGCATTGTCCCTCTTAAACATGCCCTTCAATGAAATGTTGTCCACTCTTGTTGGGCCTTGTTATTGACGTTGTTCCACTTGTGTTACGGACACAGTACACTACTGTTAACCTAAGCTTTTTCATTGCATTTTTGGAGGCACTTTGCACCCATTCCTGAGCAGCAAAGAGGTCACCGTACCCTAATATTTCTAATGATCTAAGATGTGACCTACATGCCACCAGGGATCATAAAAACATGAAACGGTATGGCAAGGTTGATGATGGCGCTCTCTTGAAAAATGATTTCATTGAATTTGTTGTTCAAGTCTAAACTGTTTACAGCAGACAGCGCCATCTGGGGCCTCTGAAAATCAGGACACTGTGTCATGAAACCTCATCCCCCTGTCAGTACCTACCACTGCTCTCTCAGCTCTTCTCTCTAGTACGGAGCCCTGGAAGTGACATGCATGTGTTTTTCTTTTTTTTTGGAGGTGACATGCATAACTTTATTTTTTTAGCCCGAGAACCACTATGTCTCCCACGGCTTCGTAACTGTTTGTCAACATTGTCATTCACTGTCTGCAAGTCACAATATTGACAACGGCCAAGTCTGTGTGCTTTTAACACTCTGACCAAGTGGCTTCTACTCAAAATAACACCACATGTGGCGTGCATGACTTTATTTTTTTTCTCCCGAGATAACTGTTATCTCAAGATCATTTGTATCTGGAGAGAATTTGAATCTTAGGATAAAAAAAAAATGAAGTCATGGATGTCGCTTCCAGGGTTGTGTAATACGTATAGCTTAGCCACATGTGGTATTATTCTGAGTAGAAGGCACATGATCATGGTGTTAAAAGCGCACAGACTTGCAGACAGCGACTGACAACGTTGACGAACAGTTACGAAGCCATGGGAGACACAGTGGTTCCAGGAGGACGGATACAAAATGTTCCGCCAGAGAGAGAGCTACGCATGCGCTGACGTTTACCATTGTATCTTGAGATAAAAATGACTGTTAACTGTTATCTTGAGATACGCATCATCACAAGATAACATTTATCTCGTGATAAATAATTGTTATCTCTAATGATTGTTATCTCAGGCAAAAAAAAATAAAGTCATGCACGCCACATCCCAAAAAAATAAACACATGCGTGTCACTTCAGGGCTCTGTACCATAGCATCATTTGGTGACGCAACTTCTTCTGTTTTCTAATATAAAACAGTTATAACAATGAGTCAGAGTGAGAATGACAGATGATGAGCGAATACTTAACTTAAAATCTGGGGTCAACTCTCTTTTTCAGACAAGTTGCTATTATTTCAACAGCTAATGTTTGCTTGCCAGTGACAACGTAGTAAAGTCAATTGTGCAAGTGCAACTGTGTACCAGTCAGACTGCATATTGCAGCTCCACACGCTCACCTGTAATGAGCTCATATCCATGGCTTGGACTTGTTGTCGTCTGACGTACACGTCCCCCTTAAGTCCCCAGGTGGAGTTTGGTCTTTGATCTGCCTCCCTGCCTTTCACATAGACGTCGTTTTACGATATTTTCACAAGCAAAAGTTGATCATAAAAATCCTGTGTGTGTGTGTGTGTGTGTGCTCATCCAACAGACAGAGAGGATGTGTGTGCCGGTGATGAGGTCAGACCTCAAGGACTTGGCTCAATTCCCCCGTGGAATCGTCTCTCAGCCTCCCGGTGAACCTCGCCGGCGTTTCAGATTTGAGGCAACATCAGCTGCTAGCGACAGGGCGATGACAGCCCAACCTATGCGTGTCATGTGCCTGACAACATGTCAGAACGGTGTCACTGATTCTGAAAAGAGCCGTCAGCTTACAGTCCAAAGACAAAATTGTGTCGCTATATTACCTGTGCCGTCACAGATCTTTCAGCAGGAATTGTTGCCTTAGAAGCCAGAACATTTGAGGAATAAAAAGCTATTATCCTGTCAGAATGTTGAGAGAGTGAAATTCCATGGGTGGCTTTAGCTTGAGTTTAGGGCGACTGCTCCATCGCTGTACCACACAGGATCTCATCAGAACCCAAAACAACCCAACAAGACAAAATTCAAAACCAAGATATGAATATGAGAATGACACCAGAATGCCTTTAAGTTCGAAAGCAGCAAAGCCATTCCTCTGTTTCAGCAGTAACGCTGACAAGTACAAGTGCTGCACTGCATGTGGTGGGTAACATGGCCTGAGCAGTGAGACCGTCCCATCCTCACTCCCATGGCCTGACACATGGACGTGGGGAACGTCAAAGTTTGAGTCCTACACTGACGCTGTGTACAGCACATTCACGCATAGACATTTGTCTTTTTTTTTTTGGACTGAGGTCCAGTTTTCCAAAGTTGCGCTTGCAACAAGTGCATATTTGCTCCTGACACGTCACATATCGTGATGTTATATTATGTTGCTCATGTTTTTGTGACATTACATGTAACATATCATGTAACAACACAACATAACACAACATAACTTACATGGCTTGATTGCGATCACATCCCAGCACCTGATTCTTTACGACAACAAAAACAACTCAGGTCTCATGCTCCGTGTCAGTGCTTTTATTTTGTTGTTCTGGTTGTGATCGTACTTGGATCGTGCATGCGTGTTAGTTCTCTGCCGGCTTCTCAGTTTATTCTTCGCTTTCTTACTTTTTTTTTTCCTTTGTTGTTTTGCTGTGTTCCTCGGGTGAGTGTTTGCTTATTCACATTTAGCTTTCTCTGGTTTTTCCCCCGTGTGTGTGTGTGTGTGTATTTCCACCACTGAGCACTTTCTGTTCTTTGAGCTTGTGAGTTTTATGTGTTTGTCTCCTCACTTAGACACAAACATGTAGGTTTAGGGGGCGATGTCCTTGTCTCCTCGATTATTGTTTGTATTTAATTTTTTTAGATAGACTCCAAACAAACCAATTAAAAATAAGTTAGTGGAGAGTGAAGCTACTCGCTGAAACTTGACAAAGTATCTTGGTGTAGATGGCACCCGATGTGGGTGTGTGCTTCAGTCAAGGACTCACTGTGACAGAAACACACAATCATTTAAGGTGCATATATATTAAGTGACACAGTTTATCGCACGGAGCCCTATTATTCAGTCTTTTTCCTTCATGAAACAATCCTTATGGCATCAAGATGCAATGTGGAAGGGTGACTTTGGTGTCACTCAAAACATGTTATACAGCAAGTCAACAACTTTAAGCAGTAACGATGCTGAGGACGGGATGGCTGAACATGTTGTGATACTAGAAGACGACCGTATTACTTGTGTCTCTGCGGTGCACATACTGCAAACATCGCCACTGGACCAACAGCTGTAGAAACTGGCGTGAAGCTCCACACATTTCCACGCTCAGTCAACTATTGAGGCTTTGACATGAAGCAGGACAGACATTTTTTGCGCGATGGCACCTTTGATGTATGAGGCCTGGGGAGTCAGGGAAATCCTGAAACCACCGACAGTGGGAAAATATTGTGGAAAGAGACACAAGAATCACATCAACACCTGCGTCAAAAGTGTCAGCAGTGTTGCGGTTACCTCTCTGCTGAGGGGCCCAAAGTGTCCTGACTATCAGAGATCAGTAGGTGGCGCTTTCCGTTTTAAAATCATCAGCTCATTGAAATGGTCATTCTAAGATTTTCGAATGATTTTCGAGTGCCACCTCGTGGTTTCTGAAAATGCGGACATTGTTTCATTAAGCATCATAAGCCCATCGCTAGTGTCTGGATGAAAAGGGAGACGATAAGGTGAGAATATCTATCTCAACCATTTGATCCCTTATTTGCTACGCAGCACCTTCAATTTTGACTTCAGTTTACTTCTCTGTTGCCACATCAGCTGAGGAGAAGAGCAAAGAGCGGATCAGGGTGAGGATAAAAGGACGGAAAAGAAGAGGAGCAGGTGGAGTGCAGAGATGAGGATGAAAAGTGAGGACAAGAATGAAACTCCGTGTTTGACATTGTCACCAGATCTGCAAACACATTTGGATGATCAGAGGGTTTGGCTCTTTCTTGACAAGCACCACTGTAGTTAATGATTTTGCTTCAAGATTTGAAAAATCTCAAACAGATGTGAAGTGTTGACAGGAGCCGCTCCTCTTCCTCCCACACAGTAATAATATGGTAATTGCACAGCGTGTTTTCCTTCCATTTTTAACTCAGCTCAACCTGAGCTGCTCTCGCCGAAACACTTTGGCTCTTCAGTCCTTGTTAAATCCTTGACATTCAAGTGCGATGTTCGAGTTGAGCTGGAATTTCAGGCGCTCCTCCTCGGCATGTTTGTGACAAAACAGGAGGCAGCATCCACTCCAGCAGGTTCATCAGCAACTAACCTCAGCGTTAGCAACGTTGGCGGAATGCTTGCTAAAAGTGTCGGAGTGTCATTACGTCATCTTCCAAAATGAAGGCATCGAGTGACTTCACTATGGCACGGTTCATGATGACAACAATTGTGTTTGAGTTGAGTTGAGTTGCGTGAGAAACAAGAACACAAGTGAAGTGGAAGTTTCACATTTACTGAGATGGAAATATGGCGAGAAGCTGCTGATCAAAACACAGTCCCTCACGTTGCTGGGCGAGTCAGCAGGCTGTGAGGATGTGCTGCTGGATATCGACAGTTCGGATGATAAAAAGTGCTGTCGCAATGGAAAGCGTATGCAAATCAGTACCAACGGAAGTAGAAGATTTAATCTCTATTACCCTGAGCAGACGGTGGTTGAGAGTGGCCCCTTAATACATAAGCAGATGATTACTCAGCAAAATGTTTTGGAAGAATGAGTCACAGTCGCAGAGTGATTCGGCCAAAGGAGGAAAACGGAGCCAATATCCAGCATAATTACAACCATTAGTTGCTTGCTCAGATTCTGTCCTCAGATCAAACTAACCATGTCAAACATACCAAATTTCAGTCTGTACAATCTTTACCACCAGACACTGCTTCTTATCTTCTCTGTGAAGACCACAAGAAACACGTTAGAGTATTTGTTTGGTCATTTATATCCCACTCTATGAGAATACAGTTTCTGGAGATTAGTCATTGATCTGTTTGCATACAAGCTTTAGCATGGAAATGAACCTCTAAAAAGTTGCGTCACTTATTTTCTTTTCACTTTTCTTACTCAGGAAAAGTTCAGTCACATTAAGCTCAGCTCTAGAGTAGAACGGAGTAAAAACAAACAACAAAAAAAAGAATGTTTATTTTGAGATTAACTCATTACTTCTAGTATTTTTTATAAGATTGAACTCATGGTAAACATCAATCTCATAATTAATAATTTTTTAAGAGATTCAATTCAGGACATTAAAGTGCAGCAGGATATTAGCTTAACAGGGAAAACAGTTGTTGATACATAAGCCGCAGCGGTCTATAAGCCGCGCATGCAGTGATGCTGTCTGCGCCACAGAAAGGTCAGCGGTGAACGTGGCTTAAGAAAACATGAGACTCACTTCTAAACTAGTATTGGAAACGGGGTCCAACATTGTATTTGCATTCATCGCTCCTGACGTGACGTGGAATGTAGCTTGACATTGAAGCAAGCCGACTGAGAAATAAGCAGTGGTGGGATATTTTGATTTATTTATTGCTCTGATGACAGTAAAAATACTAGCTTTCAATCGTGAGCAGTGGGTGAACACCACTGATCTGATCCGCCGCTCACACTTGCTCCATCTCTTCAGATGTCAGGGCCGAACGCGAACCTTAGTTCTGCCAGTGTCCCTGTCACTTTGTTGTTGTGACGTTCCTCTCTGGATTTGGAAACCACAAAGAAGCACAACATGTCCATTTTTATCATCCTATGTCGTGTGACCGTGTCAATCGCCGCACTACATTTTGGGTGTTACGACGGAAGATAATGTTTACTCCTTGGTCATGTTGGTCAGTGTGACATAATATTGAAGAATATGTGACATTATATATTTTAAAATATAAATTGCAGGACCAGAGAAACTTAAAAAAAGCATCAAATTGTTAAACGCTGTAGGAAAGAGAACTGGAGAAATCCAAAAGGCAGGAAAAACCAGTGGAAAAGCTGGAGGCGAATGAAACCGTCCGAGTCCACTTTGATATTCCCTCTTGACCCTAAGTCCTGACTCCAAATGTGCAAACATTCGCACTGCTTCAGTACTCCAAGAAACTCCTGACTTCTTCTCCATCATATAAACGAGTCTAAGACGACATTATGACCACTGTTCTATACAGCGGAACTGAACTCATCGCCTGCACAGCTTCCTTCAGTTAATCAGGCTCCGCGCCGGTGACACATTCTCCAGCAGCTGCAGACTCTAACTTTCAGCATCGAATTAAATCAAGCACATTCACGCTCACTACCTTGTAGATTAGTATTTCAATTTCTTTCCTTGTCATCGTCACTTTCCATCTGCTAACAAGACGCCTGGGTCGCTGTCCACACGTCTCTTTCTCTTCACTAAATCCTCCGTCTGCGCTGTTGCTTTTGCAGTCGGTCGGGAAGCTGCTGCTTGAAGGACAATTTCAAAAAAATCTCTTTTCCATTTGGAGGCTTCCTGGCAAAGGGACTGTGAAGGCTACGTGAGGCAGAACGGACAGAGCGTTCGTAAGACTTTACAGTCTCCTCCGCTGTAGAGGCAGTAATTGAAGTTTGTACTGTGGAAGTTGAGAAAGTTTGTGGCTGATGAATAATAAATGCTGGGGAACTGTGACAACCACTCAAACAGAGATTTCCACAGTCACTTGACCGGGCCGATCACAGCTGCCAGAGATCCTCCACCGGCATCTGGAGCCTTTCAGAGTTCCAGTTAAGCGTTGTCCTGATAAAGGAAAGGAATTTTCACGATAACATAAATGCCTGTCAGGCATTTTATTAAATTTGGAAAAATGAAACGAACTTGACTTGCAGAGGTGTCTTCCCCGGCAAGACTCTTCTCGGTCGAAATAGTTTTCTTTCTTTCTGTGAGTGTGACTGACGCCTGTGAGAGCCTTGTGACGGTGGAGGGGATCAGCCAGGTCAGCGGAGCGACGGCCCGCTGAAGACGGCACAGATGCATGCTCTTTAAAGGAAGCTGGAACCAAGAAAAAGTCGCTAAATCTGTTGCTTGTCGTCGGGAGGATTTGGTTGGTCGCTCAATTATCCCACAAAGTCGCCAAGCTGCCAACACAGATCCCACTGAACCTATGATGGGACGGACCAGGCCGGAGAGATTTACGTCTCATAGCTAAAACGTTACGTTCTTTGTCATTAATTCATGTCTTAACTCCCGCGTGTAGTTCCCAAATTCACCGTCAGGTTACTTCCCAATTGGATACGTTCTGTTCCATTTCTTTACCTCGGCAGAAACCCTGAAACAGCACCAAGGAAAAACAGAACCTGACTTGCTCAAGACAGTAACTGCGATGCACCGTGCTAGTCATTATTAAAACAGCACGATACAAGTTACAAAACGAGAATATTTGGGGATTTCTGCTACAGCAACACTTGACCTATGACGCTCCGACATATGAGAGGCATCTTGATTTCATTACATAGTGTGATCTTTAGGGTGACACACTCTCCACGACATTGGGATGAGCTGCGAAAGACAGAACTTGCCATCAAATTGAACACCTAATGCATCTGTATGCAAAGCAGGAGTCTAAAAATTACTGGCTATTTGACTCACCTGTGAGAGAATGTGTCACATGACCCATGTGTTAAAATTGCTTCTTCTTTTAACAGTACACTGGCACCTCGGTTATCGACCACAATCCATTCCAGACGGCCGTTCGAGAAGCGATTTGTTTGAAATCTGAATGGATTTTTCCCATTACAATGAATGGGAAAAGAACTAATGCGTTCCAAGCCTTAAAATAGTCTTTTGTAGGAGTGAATGTCGAGTGTCTGCTGCAGGTGGCTGTTCCTCTATGTGTGTGGCCGCTGCATGTGGGAGGGGTTGCCGAGTGAGTGAGGTCTCTCCAGAAGTGAAGAGGTGCCCGGTGCGTGTCCAGCTCTGAATGTGCGCTTCTGTGCAGTTTGGCTGTGACAAAGTCATAAACCAAGTCACGCTCTGTCCCAGACTGGCCTCATCCCTGTCCCAGCTCCAGCCCACAACAGGACATCAAACCCTGGAGTGAGCGCTCCAGCACCTCCCCTGTGACACTCTACCACGCTCCAGTGTGGAGACAGGAAAGGTTTTACACCTCAATATGAAGAAAAAACAGTCAGTAAATGGAGCTAACGGGACACGTCTGAATACAGGGGCTGCGTTATACACAATAACAAAGCACGTCGTGGGTCAGCTGATCGGTCCACCCACGTTGTTTTTTCCAGCTTTTTTGGGGGCATTCAAGTTGTGGATTTTTGTTCAAAATCTGAAGCAAAAAAATCTTGAAATTTTTGTTCAAATTCCGAGATCTTCGAAAACCGAGGCACCACTGTACTTAGCAGTCAAAGCTCCTGCAGATGAAGACATGAGTGATGGGCTGAGGGGGAAATGGCGCGCTCATTTTCAGAGCTCAGCAGGTGGTGCTCTCGATTTAAAAATGATATGAGGTTTCATTGAAATGGTCGTTCAAAACTCGTAGATGAGATTTCATGAAACAGTGTCCTGATTTTCAGAGGCCACCAGGTGGCACTGTCTGCTGTAAAATGTTTGGACTTGAGCAACGAATCCAATGAAACCTCACCTCATTTCTGAACCACGCGCGCCATCCAGTGGCCTCTGAAAACTACGACGCTGTTTCAGCGACCCTGCAATACTGTTTCATGATACCTCATCTACCATCGCTATTCAAAACCAAATATTTTAGAGCACAGACAACCACCCAGTGGCCTCTGAAAGGAAGGACATACCAAATCATAGAATAACAATAACTTGAACCATCCCTATAAATTATTGGATTAAAGTACATTAACCTGAATTTCAAATTTGACAGCTCAAACGTATCCATCTTTCCTGCTCCTCAAACCCTCCAAAGCAAATTCTAGATCAAACGTCGGTCAGCACATTTGGTAGCTCTGCTCCTGTAAGTAGCTCTGGCAGCAGGACTTGATACCGTCACACATGACCAACTCGCCCGGGTTCAGACAGGGACGGGGCGAATGAAAGGTCCCCAAATCACAGACACGTCTTTTCCCTGAGATGGCTATCTTGCAGATTAATCTCACGATACTCTCGCCGCAGTAACGGCTTTCTGGGCTGATGATTGAATTGGAGCAGAAAGACTAAAATAAATCCACTCTGCATGAAATGTTTCATCAGTGGGCCCTTCATGAGTCTCATCAGATCAGCCTCTCCTTTGTTGTTTGAAGGGGTTATTCTGACTCAGCTGGTTACCATAGCAACACTTCCTAAACACTTTCACAAGACTTACTGTGTGAAGCAATTTATGAGTAAAAAGTCCCCCAAAGTCAAAACATAATCAATAGGCTGTGATGTGACTTTGTTGGGGCGGCAAATCCACTCGTCTCTCCCTCTCTGATGCTCACTCGCTGAATGACAACCAGGATTTGCATGAGTGAACATGGAATTTGAAGAACCTTAAACACGACACTGGCGGCGCGCGGTGCCTTTAAAACAGCTGGCAGAAGTTGATAAGAGCTATTTTGTACTTCAAAGTACGCGGACATTTTTATTTCCTATCAGCAATTTGCTGTGAAAAGCAGCGAGTCGCCCTCAGACACGAGCTTTGAAGAAAACCTCTATTTTTGGACTCAGACTGGAGTTTATTGTCATTGTTGGAAAACTCACCCTCAGAAGTAAACGTTCACCTGAAGGCTGGTGTCACATCGGTCACACTGTTCTTTCAACCCCATTGTTATGTGCATGAGTCAATGAACAGTGGCTGGAAGGCAGGTTATTTCGGACAAACAACCCAACAGTTTGACAACGACAAGCTGATGGAACCATGGATGATATCGGAAGTATTGCACCTTTGTAACGGAACAGAGCTATTGTCTCTTGAGTTTCACGATTCAGTACGGTTGGATTTCTTACGTGTGATGGGGCTTTATAATTCAACTTTATTGAAAACAAGGTTCTTCAGTCATTATTTTACTTGTGGACCAATAAATATTAGAAATGAAACATTGAAATGACGGACTTCCCATCAAGATCGACAAATCTTTACCTAGAAAACTGCAAGAGTTGTCAATGTCGTCATACACAACAACATTTTTAAACCGCCGCCAACCAACATGTAAACACTAGGAGGCTGTTTCATACAACCTGACCACCACCTTGCACAAAGACGCGGCCTGGTCTTTGTCGTGTCACCAGGACAACAAGAGGCAGACCACAAATGTGCCTTCTCTGCACCTGTCAGACGTACAAACACTTGCACAGCAGCAGTTAAGATGCCACAAAACCCGCAGATGTCCAGAAAGAAAGTTTTGAGTCAGTGTGTAAAGCGTGTCACAACTGCATCATCACCTTAATATTCAGATACACGTGAGATCATTCCCCTCGACTTGGTGTTGACACAGGAACAAGGATCCTTGTCTGATTAAATAACCTCACTAACATGACAAGACTCATTCGTTCCACTGGGGGATCAGCAGGAGGAGGGGAGTAATGAGTCTCCAGCAGCAGGAGGACACACGGAAAACATGCAGCACAGCAGAAACTCTTCTTCACTGTTCATGCCTCATTGAGCGCTTGTTTCATTCAACCAAACATGACACGAAGACTCGAAGAGTCCCACCTACGTTTTGTCATGACTCTGACAGTGCATCCGTGTGTGACCCCTCAGAAACAAGGGCTGTATTACGCTATTATGACGGGTTTTTCTTTTCTTGAGTTTACCTTGGGAGGACCTTTCAGGACCACCAAATTAAAGCGTAATGAAGGCATCACAACGCTGCTATTATTACCACATTGGATTCGACCCACTGACATGAGGTGGATTTACCAAGGAAATAAGTAGCAACATCAGACGAGCACATGACTCCTCACCCACCAGCCTTCAGAGAAGCCTCACCAATACTTTGCCTCTGGCCCAGTCAAATCGAGTTTGTGACCTCTGGTATAGAGGGTCTTGTACGAACACAGTTAGAGAAAACAGACACAGAAAACTGGAAACTAGGTCTGTGAATAGACAAAACTTTGAATCTCAATTATGGCAAATGAATCCCACATTTTGTGTCTGTTCTAAATGTAGCTTAAAGGCAGATGGTCTCAACACCACAGTGGCCAATAATGCTTTCCTCATGCAAACATCTGTTCACTCCAACAACCCAACAGAACAGATACTGTCAAGAACATTCTTTGGAATCACCTCAGAGGCACTGAAGAAGCTCAACAACATGCTGACAGCATAGCATTGGAAACATTGTTGGTGTTGATAACATCTGCCTTTTGGTTAGATTTAGAACTCATGACATGTGGGATTCATTTGCCATTCATCGTAAGTTAACTTAATAAAAAGATAAAAAAGTCTATTTTGACTCCTATGGAAATGTTTTTTTTGTGTTTTTAAATGAAAACCTTTTCAGTATATGAATTTGAATGCTTTTGAAGTTGTTCAAGTAAATGTACACTTGACAGTAACTTCAGAATCAGCTTTATTGCCAACGTCAGTGAGGATCCCACCAACTGGGAAAGTGCTTCGGTACATTCTGCATACATAAACAAAACAAACTTGTTGCTGTAGATGAGGAGAAATCAATTCTTTCATTAACATGATGACACCAAGATCAGCGTTACGGAAAATGAGATGAGTTTGCTCTCTCGGCTGATTGGCTCTGTCTCTATAACATAAGAATCTGGCAGATCGCCGGCAGGAATACGGAAGAATGTTACTGTGAACTGGGGAACGAGAGAGTGACCACAGGTGCAACGATTCAAACCCTCGTGTCACCATCATTGACGTCACTTCATTTGGATGGTTGGGTCCGTTATGATTCACACTACAGTAACGGCTGGAATAAAAGCCACAAATGGGCCCAAAAATAAATGGAGGACCATGTAATGACATTAAGAGCCAATTTCAAGGATTCTAAATGCATGTTAGCGCTCCAGTGTAATGTGGCTCATTAACGGCTTTAAAAGTATCACCCCCATTTCTGCCTGCAGGGTGAGGACTGGTTCGTTTATGGCGGCCTGGTGATGCTCCGCTGATCACTTAGGACAGTTGAGACCAGCACTCTTCAGCATGGTTCCACACTGTGAGAGAGCCATGAAAGAGACAGAGCGGTGTGGTGTGACCCAGTCTTGCACTGAGGTCAGTGCGGGAGAGGAGGAAACTTCGATAAGGTTACACGGTCATTGAATCATGCACCAGGAAGATATGCATCCTGGCAAGAATGAGGAAAAGCTTTGCCTGGTTTTTAATTTGACAGCACTTGCAGGCTGCAGGCCGGGCCTGCAGTCAGCTGGAGGGTGTGCAGCAGAAGAGGGATCGACCCGGGGAACACCTCAGGTTTCCTCTGGAGAGCCGGGAATACGACGCGGAGGAGGAGAACCTTGTAAAACATGAAGTCATTCCTGGTGAATCCAAATATGTATCAAGTTCAATCCCAAACATTCAGTTACTATTTTACACAAGACAATTTTGCAACCCTTACTGTCATCGTGCAACAATTCTGCAGCAGGACAGCCACACCCCTTGTGTCAGGAGGGACACTGTTAGAGGCTTACAGAATTGAACAGCTGCTCATACGGACTCCAAGCAACATGAAGGCATAACTTCCACCAGCAGACAATGGGTTCATGGCTACATTTCCATTGGCTGTGCACCAACGAATGAATAAAGATTATCGAAGAGGAACCTTTTGGCCTCGTTCAGAATGTCTTGAATCTGTGGTTCGGGGCAGATTGTCTTCTCTGCCACGGGTGATCGGTCAAAGTCAAGGAAAAGAGACAGAGAGAGCGACCTCTGATGGCTGACCTTTGATCTGCTGCTATAAAAGCACCATCCTCCACCATGTTTCATAAATGCTTCTAACATAAAGGAAGCTGAGCAATTGACCAACTGACCCAAGAGCAACTGAAGAGGCTCTTGACTCTATTTAGATGGAGAGGTGAGCAGGTGAGCCTTTGAAAAACTATTTTTCAACCATGGGTTTTTTGCGAAGGAAATGTGCGTATCTTACATTGGTACCCTCCGACATAGCTTGACTGTTGAAGGAAGCGTAAAGAAACAGAGAAGAAGGCGGCAATGTCAGATCATCTTCAAAGTCAACAGGAAATAGGCAAGCTGAAGGATTCAGAGCTCATGACTGACAGATGAAGCAAGAGATCTCAAAGGCAGAACGTATGGCTGAATGCTCTTACTGACAACAACACAGCCACAAGGATCCCACTACATGGTTATGAGGAGAGAGTCGCAGACTGGGAAGTCAAAGTAAGGGCCAAGAACATGATACTAAATCACGGATCGAAGGATTCCATAGCTGCCACGCCCCGCCCCCAGCTATGTGACATTCCAGCAGGAGGTTTTCAAGGCAGCAAGATGTGACCAGCATCATATTCAGCACAATTACCCACAGAAGGTGACAGACAGACAGAAGCAAGTGGCAATGAGAAAAAAGTTCATGGAAATGAAGGCAAAGGCACGGATCCTCTTACCTGCAAAGCTAAAAGTTCTGTTCCAAGATGGGACAGAGGTCGTTTACCAAACCCCAGTGGAGGCCAGTCACGCCTCCTGCTGCATCGCCAACGGAAGCAAGCTGTCACGAACCCCCTCCGTTTGGTCAATTTGGTTTGAACTGCTTCCTGCTCCCGCCTTTCTCTCCGCCTCTCTTCCAGGATTGGGGGTCTTTATCCCGCCACAGACACACACACACACACACCTGAGTCTGATCCCGCAATCCTCCCCTGCACTATTTGAACACCAGAAGACAACTGGCGTCAGTTCATCATGTGTTCTGGATCTCATAGACACTTTGCCATGTGCTTTGGTTTCGCTTTTTATTTTCCATTATTTCTGTGCATGTTAAGTGCATTTGGGTCTCCCAGTTACGATTGTTACACAAGCAATGACAAGTAGTGAGAGTCACACGATAGGAAACCTTCTGAAGTCACCAAATATTGGACAATGAAGTGCAACAACAACAGTAATAAAATGGCGAATGGTTCATTGACATTCTTAAAGTGATCAGCATGTGTGCTCTGACAGTAGCCATCAGGCTCTTGAAATCAAAATGAACTGCCACAGCAGACGCCTAAATCTGTCTGGGAAAAGAAAGTACAACCAAGAGGCAGGCACAAGTTCCTTCTCTGGGCTCCTTCCAACCCTCGGATGAAGTTGAAAGAGTGTTTGATTCATTCACTTTGCCAAAATGCCCTTTCACCCATTCATACATCATCAAAGTTTACTCCGAAACACAGCGACGCAAGAGATGCTTTTATTGGCTTCGCCTTCCTCTTAGTCCATGTCGACGCCTGCTCTGTTAAGATCAACACTGGAGTCGCTCCGGCATGATGCCAGTGTGTGACAGAAATCTTTGAAAGAGTTTGCTGTTGGTGTTTCTGCTAAAAACGGGCGTCCAGGCTGGGACACTTGAGTGACAGGTGATGCTGTCATGTCCCCTCCACCATCCCGACTGCACCAGCACACACTGCTCACAGTGCTGAGAATGGTGCAGGGAGGAGACTCCTCCTTCCTCTCCTCCCTTGCTTCCTGAACTATTAGATGGAACTAGTGAACATAATGTTCCTCTAATTCCTGCACCGGTTACACACTCCAGCCGGACCCTGCTGCTAATGAAGCCTCATGATGATTAAAATGAGACACATACGTTGCCATGACAACGGAGTGAGGAATACAGTCCAAAGTGTTTTCATCTTCCGGATGTGAGCAAACGTCCGTGTCGTGGTAATGAAGGCAAAAAAGCTTGTACATCGGTACAACGCGCAGTTGATGGTTGATTTGCAACATGAGCAAAAGCAAAACAATAGCTCCGTGAAAATTAGTTGAAGAATGAAGACGATGACATGATATTCTCAGAGATTCTTCAGAGAATCCAAGAGACATTGTGACACCAAACAGATACAGCAGATAAGATCAGATTTTTGTTCTCTACTGTGAAAGAAAACGCCTCTGTTCCTTGAACAACATTTTTGGATCTGATCTGGCTTTGTATGAATAAGGGGTTGTGTTGGGTAGCGGTGTCATGAAACAGTATTGCAGGGTTGATGAAACAGTGTCGCCACTAGATGGCGCTCTTCGTTTAGAAGTGATGTGAGGTTTCATTGAATTAGTTGTTCAAGTCCAAACATTTGATACCATCTGGTGGCCTCTGAAAATCAGGACACTGTTTCATGAAATGACATCTACCCTTCAACTATAAAAGCAATCTACTTTAATCCATTGAAACTGTCATGATTCTGCTTCTATTTTGGTCCCATGAGTCCTGTTTTGTTTTCTTCCTGTTCCTGTGGCACACGGCTGGAGCCAGTCACCCTCTAATCACCTGTGTATAAAAACACCTGGACTCCAGCAGCGTGTGCCAGATTGTCTCCTCTTGTTCCCGTGGTAAATTGGCTCTCCTCATTCGTTCTCTTGTTCTGTGTGCTAGCTAGCTTACTTTGATCACTCTGTCTGAAACCCTGGTGCTGAGTTTTGTTTCTTCCTGTTTCCACGTGTTTCCTGGTTTATTCTGTGGTTTTACTATCTCTGTTCATTGTGCTTTTGTCTCTCTGCTTCCAGATTTAAGTTGGTTTTATTCTACTGGTTGGACTCTTATTCATGTTTATTGGACTTCTGTTAGTTTGGTTACTCCGTTTGTACATTCAGACTTTGCTTTGTTTCTCCTGGTTCGGTGACACTCTGTTGTGGTTTTTGTTGTTAATGATTAAAATATTATTTCTGACTCGGTCCTGCCTCCTGTGACTTTCACCACTGCACTTGGGTCCCGCTCCACGTCTTGACTCGTGACAGAAAATTGATTTCAATCAAAGAAAGGCTGAGTTCCAGCTTTTCCCGTAATCCTCAACCTTAGCCCTGAAAACCAAGTCTTAAGGGCCTTGTTTGGCTTGGAAATGGGACACACCTCAAATGCAGATATGTGGTCAGACTGTGGGGGGGAAGCATTGCACAAAAGTGGCGTTCCGTCTGTCACATCTGAAGAAGAAGATTGACAAAAGATCGTACAATAAAATTACATGTTATGCAACAAAGTAAACAACCCATTAAATATTCATAAACTAAGATTTGTAGCTCGTCTTTAGATGCCATTTTTTATTGGCTGAAAATACACAAGGTATTCTGGGTTTTCCTCAAACCTAAAGCAGGTGCCGCTGAATCCCAAAATTGAGGAAGATACTTTCCTAAATCTTGCTCCTCCACTTGACTTCCTAAGAGTCAGTGCAGTCCTTGCTTTTCATTTTTGAGCTTTCAGGATAAAGGATGAATTGGAGGCATCCCTCCTCTCATGCTCAAAGGCAAGTCAAAAGCTTATTATTTATAACCACCAAATGTACTAAGTTGATGGTATGTGGGAGTCCCATGATAAATGCTCTTTTGCACAATAAACTCCAAAGGCCTTTATCTACCGGCTGTGACAGGCCAATTTGTGGGTCATGGCATGTAAATTTGGGGGTTATTCATTAAGAAAGTGGGTCTGGAGGTTCTGAAGATGCAGAGAGTCTGGAGGAAGAAGAAGCGTGTGAGGCAACGGGCTGGTGACATGAAGCAGAGTCACCTGGACCTGATGGAACCAAAGTTCAACTGAGCTAATGACTCCAGGAAATTGGGGTCACTGGGGGTCAATGGATGGTCGGGCGCCTGAGACCGCAGCATATTTTGGGTTTCCATAAACTGAATTAAAACCAGGGTGTAAAATCAAATGATGAGCGCTGGTGATGAGCCAGAACCTGAAGTTAGATCAGAAGTCAGCGTCTGTGTCCACTGGGACAGAGTGGCAGGAGGCTGGAGACTTGGGAAGTCGGAGTGATGTCAACGCAGGATTGCAGCCTCCCTTGAGTCACCTTGGGAGGATCTATAAATAACTCTGAGGAGCAGATGAGAGAGCCATGATTCTACTCTGATACACAGGTGTGTCGCTTGCCTCTGCATTTTGTGGGCCAAGACCAGACTCATCTGGCCTGTGTGAAGTCAATGAGACTGAAGCGACCATCCTCCAGTCGGGTGTTCCGACTTAAATTCTCTTTGAAATATTTTAAAATGTCCTTGACAAATGTATGTTACCAGTCAAAAGCTTGGATTCACCTTCTGAGTGTTTTCTATTTCTTCCTTTAGTCCTAAAAAGAAAAAAATAAAAAATAAATAGCGAACTAAGTAAATGTGCTTCAAGAGTCACACGACTCAAAGTAGCCATCATTTGCTTTGTTGAGAGTGGTGCAAACCTTCGGCCATCTGAATTAGCTTCATGATGGAGTCACCTGTCGGACAAATATTGGACAACCCCATGAAGCTCATCACCAGAATGCAGAGAGTGTCTACTTTAAAGAGTCTAAATTATCAAACGTGTGTTGCGTAATAACACTTATTTTCTTTACTTTCTTTACATGATTTCTGCTGTTGGAATGTCTTCTTTGTGCCTCATGAGAGCTATGAATTGGGGAGTCACAGCAACAGAGCCACCCCCCCCCCCACGGTTTCTGGTGGTACTGCACCATTTGGCCTGTATCCATAAGCTTTGTGGAAATGTGTACTGGGTAGGCAACTTTGAGCATTAATGGGCCTTAAAGAAGCTGTGATCCGAAGCCGTGAAAGTAATTTGTTTTTTGGTGGTAACACTGGTAAAAGACAGTAATTATAAATGTAAAACTGGGTCAGTTAGTTGCATGACGAAGGACTGTTGCAAACAGCGGAAAATGTCATTGCAGGTGATAATATTCACAACGCCATTAACCATATTGCAATGTTCTGTTGGTTCTGTCCGAGTTCACAAAAAAAGATTGAATGTAGCTGTTAAGATGAATCTGGGACTGTAAGAACAGTGCTTTTCTCTTCTTTATTTGGCCAGAAAACGTAGCCTTAAACTGGTAAATGACGCTTCATGACACAGTATTGAAGGGTCAATGAGGTTTCATGAAACAGTGTCCTGGTTTTCAGAGGCCTCCAGATGGCGCTGTCTGCTGTCAAATGTTTCCACTTAAACAATTACTTCAATGACACATCATCATTGCTAAACCAAGAGCGCCATCACTACCTGTAAGTATTATTGAGATCTCATGGTGTTTCACCGTGTATAATGTAATGGCAGCTCTGGAGTTCATCTTGAAAGTGCGTATTTTCTTTAGCAGCGGATAGCATTAAGGTAGCAGACCTTTTGAAGTATGAACTTTCTGTCAAATGAATTACATTTTTGTACATTTGTTCAACTTTACAGTCAAACAACAACCAACTCAGCGTTTTTATAGGAGACTCTTTGCCGTCTGCCGACTCACAAAGGAGCAAGGGCACAGTACTTACTTGCAAAAGGAAGTCTAGAAAATGTTTTTTTTTGTCATTCAGGAATTGAGCTTTGTCATTTCAGCCAGTGAGGAAAGTCATTATAGAGGCTGAAGAAGACAGACTGACCCAGATGAAACTTTATTTAAGCATCGCATTTTGGAAGGCTGCTCACAAATTGCTTCATTGACAAAAGACATGTCTCTACTTTATTACATCATGCACTCAGCGTTGTTCAATCAAGAGAAGACACACAGCGATCCAAGACTGAAACCCTGTGTTTACAATGGTATTTTATTTCCATTTGACAGTGGAGACAGACTTCAGAGCAAGAATGCCGTCTTCCTCCAAAGATTCTACATGGACTGGCAGGTACGATGTTTGATGTCGCCACTGGTCAAGTAGCTCAGGAGTCTGTGTCTGCAGCTGCAGCAGAGTCTGAGTTGTGAATGACAATGTGGTGCCGACTAGCTAATGAAATTAAACTCGCCGTGCTTATTTGGCCAGTAAAATGGCGAGAAGACCTTCACCCTTATCCATTAGCTACGAATGTCCGCTAACCATTAGCATTCTACAACATAGCTACGACGCAATAAAATGGTTGGAGGACATTAACATGTTTGTTGGCGTTACAAAAACACCTCCCACACATTTTACTGCACACAATGAATTTTGAAAATGAATTTGTGTGCATTGTCTTGCTGGGTTGGTTTCACATTTTCTCCTCTTGTACTCTTCACTACGAACTTTTGCTTCAGCCATGACCGAATAAATGAGAGCAATGTTGCCACCTCCATAACGTCAAGTATTTGGGTGGTGACTGATGGTGCAGGTATGAGTCCATGTCCAGCCTGGCGCAGAGCATCCAAGAAAGTTACGTATTTACGAGGTGTGTTAGAGTCACAGCTAGTAATCCACACTCTGTGATTCATGACTCGAATCACCACAGAAAATATGAAAAAAAAGTGGAAACGTAACATGGTCCCGCTTTAACATCTGGAAGTGTAAATACTTTTAAGTGTTTCCTTCCCCATGATGGTATAACTGTATCGTTGATGTGTTTCATTTCATCAGCGTAAATTACAGACTACTAGCTGCTACTTATTTCTCGTGGCCTGAACCCTGCCGGGTTTTAAATGTGGCTAATGTATGGATTTTTACAGTCCAACAGCGTCTTAAATATGTTGACGTGTTCATGATAAAAGTTTAGAACATTGCCGAGATTGTTTCATGAGTCAGTCTTTCAAAACTAGTTTAGAAATGATCCTCGAGCATTTTGAATGTTCTATATGTTCATACTTATTCGCCTGTGGCACATCTATTTTCCTTCTGAAATGTCGAGGCTGGGACGAATATTCACTCTATATATTAAAGTGCACAATAGTCCAGATACTTGTACGATTATGACAACTGAACATAATTTATGAATGTGCTCTATTTCATCACAAAAACTTTACAGCTTTTAAAGTCATCAGAAGTAAACCAGAAAGTCAACATTTGCCAAACTGCACAGTTTTCGATCCTCCCCTTCGCCAGTAAACTATTTGAGAGTACTGAACAGAAACCAAAACAAACAAAACAAATGGGTTTCATTTTCAAATCGGAGCCTCATCGGTGCGAATCATCATCCAATCTTCCTCGCTGGCTAACCTGCTTCACAACTTTTGCCATTGAATGGAATTGTATTTTGGAGAGTTTGTTTTTATCTGCTGGGAGATATTTGTTTTTAAGTCGACGTGCATACTTACGCATTCATTCACTGTGATGAAATTGGGGGAAAAAAGCAGCAGTATAGCATTTTACACAGCATCTAATCACAAACCTGACATCACGGAAGACATCATTATCACGCACACAGATGTTTTGTGAGGACCTCTCATTGCCATCACCCTTTCCCCAGCCTCTCACCCTACTTTTACTGAGCCTCTAAACCTTGTGAGGACAGGCTAAATTGTCCTCACAAAGGAAAATGTCCTTCTTTCCGAGAAGGACATTTTCCTTTGTGAGGACCAGTCATTGCCATAACCCTTTCCCCAGCCTCACACCCCAAACCTAACCATCCAAAACACATGGCTCACCTGAACCAGGATTCTGAACTAAACTTAAAATGACTCTGTTATTTTGATCTCTTCACTCCAGGATAGTGTTTTGTCAAGAATTGGTCCCGTCAAAGTAGGATAAACACCCCCCATACACACACATACAGAGGGGAAAGACAACCAAGAGAGCAGCTTCAGTTCTCTCATAAATTAGAGCGAGCACAAGGTTTATTTTTTTAGGAGCAACAACGGCTCCTCTAATAGCTACACTTTGTCTCAGTTATGGGTTCACTTGTGCTGGAAGGTGGAGCTGTGCCCACACGTTCATATTGCTATCTTTGTGGGGACCTCTCATTGCCATAACCCTTTCCCCAGCTTCTCACCCTGAACCTAACCAGCCAAGACACATGGCTAACCAAACTGAAACCCAACTGCAATGACCTGGGTTGACAAGGTGGACTGTTTCCAGGCATCGGTCCTCACAAGTACAGCTAAACCAGGTACACACTCACAGCGACGACAGGAGGAAATTTGCATTGATGCAAACTTAGAAATACAGCCGGTTGTCGTCTAAAGCAAACATGTCTGGGGGAGCAGGTCGACGTTACTCAGTAGGACATCCTGCTTTTTTGGGACACCGATCCATCACTGACAAACTCTTCATCCTCCAGCGTCGACGAGATCAAGAGAGAGATGAAACATGACATTCACATATGGTGGGAGTGTGACAGCGTCAGTGGTGTTTTCAGCGCAGCAAAGATTCCCATAACATATTTCCCACATAGGTGTGAAGGAGACGAAAGTAGGACGCAGCAGCTGTGACAGGCGCCAGTCACATGACTCCTGTTTGCAGGGAGTTCCATCCCTGTGTTGTGTGTCCTCATTCTGTTCTGTCAGGAAATATCGAAAGAAGTGCTTGTGATCAAAGTCGCGGTTTATTATTAGGGAACATCCGGCATCCTATTTTGACAAATCCATACCACTGGTCACCAGCGTTCAGAACACAAAGGGTGTGCGAAGCTGGACTTCATGGTTGAGGTCCTAAGTCCTCGCAGCAAATGGCAGCAGCAGAGCATGGACCTCCATGCCCACGGCAACGACAGTAACGCTAGCCTTGTGAAGGTCTGCTGTTTGAGGAGGGCAAAGTTGTGTGGGTGGTGACAACGCCAGCAGCTCCTGAAACTTCCACTTGAACTCCAGTTCCCATTAGTGCCCACGCCACGGACGTTCCACTTTCATTTAAGCTTCTGTACACTCTTCTGGTTCAGTGCGCATCGATCACATGACGGAGCTCCGCTGGGCCTGCAGCTGGATCAGCAGACGCTGTGATTCACAATCTGAATTATTCATGTTCTCCTTGTTCAGGGAGCTGTTCACCAACCAGCTATGTTTGTTTCGACTGGTTTACCAGTCGACCGGCAGTGATGTTTAGCCGAGGAAAAGGCCGCAGCAAAAACTTCAGCTTGAAGTGGGAGCTATTTTTACCTGAGCACTAAGCATATTAACAGTCAAACAAAGCCGAGTGCACTCGCTGGCCATGACACAATGTTCTTCATTAATCAGATAGAAATGCACATCCAGACACAAACCATATATTGTTGCATTATGCATTAAAATGCAACCATAAAAGCGAGGACACATTGATAATCTTCTGTCTTACCTGAGGATGAGTGGAAGGATGCCAAAGTCATCACCAGGGATCAGCAACATGGCAGAGAAGGGAGAAAGAAAACAGAAAATTAGAGAAGGTAAAGAGTGGTTTTACTACAGACACGGCCAACAGACTCCACATGAGTACAGTGACGCAGCCTTTATTTTCAAACCAACCTCACTCCCATGGCGTAATATATTGACATAGGGAAAGTGGACGGTCAATACTGACCAAAATGACAGCCATCATCGTAGAATGTACATACAGGGGTTTCAATGGCCAAACAGAATGTTTGGCGCGGGCGCATGCCGGGAAGGTAAACAGAAGATATGGGAGCACGCATTCTCAGGCAAGGTTGACACCATCATTTTTCACACGCATTTGTCATCTTCATTTTTTCTCTGTATCATTAGTAGGGAGGCACCAATCTAACTTTCATGGTCCCGATTGTTACGAGTCAAGATGTGGAGCGGGACTCAAGTGCAGTGGTGAAAGAGTCACAGGAGGCAGGAGCGAGTCAATAAAATAGTTTAACAACAATAAAACCACAACAGAAAGCGTCACCAAACCAGGAGAATCAAAGCAAAGTCAGAATGTCCAAAATGTCCATAAAGAGTCACCAAACCGGCAGAAGTCCATAAACGAAAATAACAGTCCAACAGAAAGTGTCACCCAACAGGAAGAATCAAACAAACTTTAATCTGGAAACGGAGAGTCAAAAACACAATGAACAGAGAGTCAATCACAAAACAAACCAGGAAACATGTGGAAACAGGAAGGAACAAATCACTAACTCAGGCACCAGGGTTTCAGACAGGGTCATCAAAATAAGCTAGCTAGCACACAGAAAGAGAGGACGAACGAGGAGAGCCAATTTACCACGGGAACAAGAGGAGACAATCTGGCACACGTTGCTGGAGTCCAGGTGTTTTTATACACAGGTGATTGGAGGGTGACTGGCTCCAGCCGTGTGCCACAGGAACAGGAAGACAGGAGGGAGAAAGCAAAACAGGACTCAAGGGAGCAAAATAAAAGCAGAATCATGACACCGATAACAATACAGATTCTTTGAGTTGACTGATACCGATACCAATCTGATAGCATTGCTTAAGTATTAGCAATCTTTCCGGAGCGGAGACTTAGAGCCAGGCCTTCTAGACCAACATTAGTATGTGGCCTCAGCAGTACGCTTTTGGAAGAATGGTCAAAAATTCCTTTAACGAAACACACTCCTCCACCTTGTGCACAGCCTTCACGGAAGAGTTGAAGCTGTAATAGCTGCAAAAGGTGGATGGACGCCATATTGAACCCTATGGGTTAGGAATGGGACTTCAGTTCATATGTGAGTCATGGCAGGTGAGGAAATACTTTTGGTAATATAGTGTATATTCCATTTTACTGTTCACTGGAATTCCGGATGTAGCTTTACCCAGCAGCATCTCAAAATGGAAGTTATCTGACGTCACGTGAAAAAAGGCTCTGAAGCCTGCTCCAGTCACTGTTCTCTCCCTCTGAGAAATACTCTCTATTGCCGCCTCTGTGTACACCTCACACTCCGGCTCCCTCCATCTTTTGATCAATGTAAACACACATTTGACCAGTCACAACAGACCTCAGTAGGGAAAACAAGGGGGGGAAAAAATGACAGAAACCAGCCGAGGCTGTATGTTCCAGGGCATATATCGCAGAGTCACTCATCGCTTTCACCTGCGAAAAATGCCCCGTGTGAAACGGTTTAAATGCGTGACACACTAAGAGCCGGCCTCACATTGACTTGTTCATCTGGCACGTGCGTGATCACACACAAACGATCAACCTAAGGCTATGTTCACACTGCAGGCCCATTCAGATTGTTTTTTTTTTTCATGGCCTTGTGATAAGTACAATTCCGGTCTCTTTCATATGTGGACCTGAATCGGATATGTATCCAATACGACTGCAGTATGAATGACCAGGTCGCATTCATCTGACCTGCTCGTCCTCAACAAGCAAGAGAAATTGAAATTGAAGCACATGTTCCGCAGGCGCCGTGGGTAGGATATCTCGAAACATGTGAGCTCTCCCTGAGCTGCAGCAGATGCAGGTACAAAAGATCTGAGACCAAAGAATGCTCAGCTAAATGAATGCTTTTATATGCTTGTTAGCCTCCATTTGGCCGCGGAGGGGTCCCAGGTTTCTATCTTATCACAGACAGACCACTTGTCAGTAGTAACTTGAACTGTTGGCAATGTCAACAAAGACTTGCTTCATGGATCTGAGCCAGCCTTGAGTTGCTCAGCAACAGCTTCTGAAACAAACACCTCTAGCTCAAGATCTTTTCTCTGCCAAATCACTTTTGACACACATTTTTGAAGTCTAACCACAATGTGTGTCGTGAAGCACAGACATTACTGTGTCTGAGTTTATTGTGTCTAAGAGCAATTTTACAATATTGGTTAAAATAAAATAAAAATCCATTCACGGTATGACCACAACCGGTTATTTAAATGCACAAGGTCATGAACACCATGCCTGAAAGTTCAGATGTCCGTAGTCTCACGAGCAATGACTTGTTCCATTTGGGTGTCAGTCAAAAACCCTACCTTTGCCCAACTGATCCGACCTCGATGATTCGATCCCTACTGAATTACTACTACTAAATTCCATTGAGGAATGTCAGATTTATTTTTATCTCGAGTGTGAGAGAGGAAAACACACATACTGTAAGTACTAAACAGGAACACTCATATCCAAACATGACAAGCCACTGAACACACAATGATCGCAGTTGCGTTCGAAGCATGGATCCCTGTCTCTGAGTGATGTGACTGGCAGGCAAGGGCAACGAGGACGGTCATATCCCAGGTCCTTTTGATTTCCTGCGAGTAGGTTGTAACAATGACCGTAAACTAGAGGACAGGCACAAATCAATGGCAAATACGACAGCTGGAGTTGGATTGAAACTGTCAACTGCTAATTGTAAGAAGCAGCATCACTGAAAAAGAAACACATGTAAATGTTCGACAGTTGATGCTTGGATATATATTAAACACAAAGGAGAGGAAGTAACTTGGACTCAAGGAATATCCCACTCATCAGAATGACTCGTGGAGTCCCAGCAGCACGGTAAAGTGGGGTGATTCAAGCAAGCAAAAATGCTTCGGTGCCTTGTTCTATGATGAAATGCATGACAAAAAAACAACAACATTCATTGAGCATGACTAACACGGCTTTGTTTTGAGGCTGATGAGAATGGAGAACATGAGAACAGAAGGTGAGATCAGTTAAGGTGAAGGTGGCTGACTTGCTGTTGCAACCTGTGATGAGAAATGCTGACAGACAAAGAAGAATGTGGCTTTCATATGAGGGATTTACATGCAGAGACCTCAGTGTTCTGCTGCAGCTCACTGCTCCTGCACACAGATCTCTATCTAAACGCTGACATTTCCTCAGTGCGAGTTTGGCATTTGACTTGATGGATTTATTGACATTTTGTGTTTTTCTCCTTTCAGAAACCTCCCACAGCGCCACCTGCAATTAGAATTCTCCACTGCAACATCTCCTTGTAATCTTATGTGGAGCCAACGTGAAAGGCGGAGTGGAGACAAGTGTGTGTAGCATAGTTGTAGGCGGCTGCTGGGTTTATTATTATCTCAAACACGAGCATGCGTATCACTCTTTACTCTGGATGATGAACAGTGAAGAGGTCGACTTGAAGAGCTGGGTGAGTTTTCAAATTGAAGAAGTTTCCTGAAATGCCACATGGAATCAACAGAGGCGATCGAAGACACTGATATATGGCAGAAGCAGTCATGACGTCCCGACTCCAATAGAAGCTCAGCAATCACTCCACAAGTATTAAAAGCATTACCACCTTCGCTGTTGGATATTGACGCATCAGGCGGACAGAAACGCGTGTTTCTCTTCTACACCGGGACACGATGGGCAGGCACGGAATAAAAAAAAAAAAAGATTACTCAAGTGTAGAGCAACATCACAACATCAGAGATGATGTTCCATGAGTTGTTTCTCGGCTGACAGCGTGAAGTGAACGCCAGTCGTTTTGTTACGGAGCTCCTCACAAGGGCGGAGTCTGAGAGGTAGAGGTGGGGAATGTTTGTGTGATCGGAGTTGTTCAGCGGCTCATTCATACAGCCAGTTAAAACAGTCAGTGCTGATATGTTCCACAGGGTCGGGACGTAGAGTGAATATGTAATAGGGAATATGATGCGCAGAGGAGCCGGCAAAGGAGGCGACAGTGATTGGTGGAATTGGCGGTAAAGTAGCAGTTATTGAGCCTCAGAGAACTTGCGGGGAATTGGGTGAAACTGACGTTGCCATCGGCATCTCCTGGAGGGACTGGTTATATACCAAGTGGCATCTAAAAAGAAGAACCGAAGCCTCCCATTAAACCCGTGATGGAACAGCTGACTTTGCAACAAGTCGCTATTCAGGAGTTATACTGCAGTGTCACACTTGGCTGATGAGAAATGACACCCAAACACACATGCAAAGACCTGAATATATGACTATATGACCAGTATCTGTGTTGACAAAGCTTCTGTCGTCGTTGCGAAGCAAGAGTGACTTCTAAGTCTCATGAACACCCAGCCCTTTCCAACTTCTGGACTGACAATTTTACAAACATGTCGGTGTCAATAGCAGTAAACAGCTGGAAAGTTAAAGCAGACAGAGAGCGATGAGTCTCAACCCCCTGAAGGACAGAGAGTCACTGAAGAGACTGGAGGAACAGTTGAAACAGATGTCTGCAGAAATAATCAGAGCCCTGGAATTGCCTCAAAAGCAAACGTGCTGCAGTCAGGGTGAGAAGAAATGATGGATGACAAGCTGCTACAAAGCTGACATGACAGCGAACGCAGGAGAGGAAATTAAACATGGGAGTGATAATATTAGAAGCAGGTCAGTGGACATTGTCTCCCTCCTCCCTTTACTTCACTGTCAAACACTGGCAGGTTTCCATTTTCCCCCTCACATCACTCTCTTCTCCTTACATTTCCTCACCATGTTTCCTTTCAACTCATGCAACTCATCTCTGAGTAAAGACCTAGTATACTGTATGTAGCCGTATGTAGCTGCTCTATGCTATGTATGCAGTACACCACATTCTGAAACAACTCCCAAGTGGTTACGGTGGCAAAATGTGTTGTTCATTTGAATTGATCTCGAGCTGCCAAATCCCATCAATAATCTACAAGAATGACTCTTAATGTGGGGTCAATGACGTTGGCTGAAAATCACATGGGTGCAGATGAGCGTCTGAAAGGACTTGAGTTTGTATCGAGCGGTTCCCTACAACCATGGCACTGGTCAAACCAAAACACAATGAGTCGAGCGGGAACTGAACGTGATGGAACTGTCACGGGTCAAGGATGTGGAGCGGGACCCAAGCGCAAGTGATGAAAGTCACAGTGAGGCAGGAGCGAGTCAGAAATATTTTAATAATTAACAAACAACAAAAACAACAGAAAGCGTCACCGAACCAAGAGAAACAAAGCAAAGTCTAAATGTCCAAAATGGAGTAACCAAACTAGCAGAAGTCCAAAAACACAAATAAGAGTCCAACGGAAAGCGTCGCCGAACCGGAAGAAAACTAACTTGAATCACAGGGAACTAGAGGAGACGAAAGCACAATGAACCAAGAGTCAATCACAAAAGAAACCAGGAAACGCATGGAAACAGGGAGAAACAAAACACTAACTAACTAAGGCACCAGGGCTTAAGACAGTAATCCAAATGAACAAACTAGAACACAGCGAGAGAACAAAACAAGGAGAGCCACAAGAAACGAGGAGTTACCACAGGGAACAAAGGAAAGCGTCACCGAACTGGGAGAAACAAAACAGACTTGAATCACAGGAAAACAATGAGTCGAACACAGGAACTAGAGGAGACAATCACAGGGAGCAATAAGAGACGATCTGGCACACGTTGCTGGAGTCCAGGTGTTTGTACTTGGGTGATCAGGGAATGATTGGCTCCAGCCGTGTGCCACACAAACAGGAAGGACGAAGGGAGAAACCAAAACAGGACTCACGTGACAAAATAAGAGCGGGACAGTCACCAGGAAACGCAAACGCATGTCATCTCAAGAAGGGTCAACTCTGCTGTGAGGCTGAACCCGCTTTCTTCCGTTCCACCAAGTTGACAGAGCCACCAAAGCCTCTTTTCAAACAAAAATATTTATTTTCACCAAAAACTGCCAGTTCTGTTGAAACAAATCCATCAAGCGATGACATCTCAAGCCCTCTGTCTCTGCTTGCTCACATGCTTTGTCAGTCAGAGGAGACACTTCCATTATTTGATTGAAATTTCTCGGTTTGACCGCTTGTGTGGAAATGGCTCAGTTGGTAGTCATCGGCCTGTGACTCCGAGGTTGCCAGTTCGATGCTGGAGTCCCTGGCCAAGATACTTGTGTGCTTCTGGCGGTTTAGTGCCGTGGATTGTGCGCGAGACTGTTTAGTGTAAAGCGCTTTAGTTGCTGGATGAGCATGAAAAATGCTTTGTAAGTACAGAACGCTGGTGGTCTTTGACTGAAGGAGCCTGTTCTACATTATATCTTCCAGTGGCCCCCAGTGACAGTTAAGTGGATTAGCCACTAAATTTGCATGCAACTTAAAGACTATATTAACACTACTACCACTGCTACTATCAGGCACACTGTTATTATTATCTACTTCTCCTTGTTGACAGAATCAGTAGAGGTGGTTCAGGCACGGCCAGCTGGGAGGAGACTGAAGGGTCCGCCGAGGACCAGGTGTCTCGGTATCCCACAGTTACAGCTGGTGGATGTTGGCCGGGAGAAGGGCGTTTGACGCTACCTTTCGAAGCAGCCGAAAGGTAGGATGGATGGATTATTGACAGTAATAACAATCATAATAATAACTTTTATGAAGCATAGCACGCAATCACATCAAATATAGAAATATATATAAAGATCTACTGTATGTATCTATTGAACACAATTGAACTTGTAGCAGGTTTGTGCCAGGCATTGACCTTTTAAACAAAATGTACTGTAACTCTAAATATCAAGCTCAATGACAAGGCCACTGACTTTGCTTTTTAACAACCACATTTTTGGACTATCCAAAACGATCCTAAAAAAACGCGTCAGAAGGGGATTGCCCTGACGCCGTGCTCAGCTGTCTGACCATGTTTGTCACAGGAGCCCGAGAGGGGCCACAGCAGGGCGTGTGGTTGACCGTCGGAGGGGCTAGGGCAGGGTTTATGGGCTAAAATTCTCAAAAGAATAAATTCCCCATCAGAAACCACAATACATTCTGGTATTTTTTTTTCATCATGAAGGAAGAAAATGGTCAGTTTACTTATGCAGGGGTCCACCAGCCATGCTAATGTGTCTTTATTTACATGCTGAAGATGGAACAAAATGACCAACGGCGTGCTGGAAAAAAGCCACAGGACTAATGTAGGTGTAGAAATGCAGCAGGAAGAGTCCCTCACCTGCGCACATGAGGAAGAGCCCTCCACTGTTTCGACGTTGCCGGCCAATCAAATGAGCACTTAGCGGCGAAAAGAAATTCTCTTCTGCCTTTTGTCAACTGGCACAGCGTTGACTTGGCACAACCTTTCTTTCAATCCTCTTATCTCCATCTCCCACCCACGTTCGACTGCAGCAGAGTTTGCTGAACCTGTAGGCATTCAGTGGAATCCCAGCTCCGTCTCACAAGCGCAAAGCGGCACGAGGAGTTTCAAACCTAATTGTGCATGTATTGGTTCATTGTGCGGGACAGAATGGGGCGCCACTCTCTGGAGCTTCTGTGATACGTAAACAGACAGCCAGAAAAAGGTGAAGTGCTCCATTGTTGAGGATCTAAAGAAGAGCCTGCCTGCCAAACACATTGTTAAGCCGGCTGATTGTTCCACTCTCTCACCTCAGGGAGTCCGGCCAGACATCCGGAGAGCGCCGTCTTACTCCTCAGGTCTTTTGTCATTCCCTGAGTTTACCCTCTGCTTTATCCACCTCTCGCACATTCTCTCTGTTTCTCCCTCTGCTAGCAATCCTTTTCTTCCCTCGTCATAATAGCCTGGGGTTGCTTTTCAGTCGACAAGCATATAGTGAAGATAGACGCATCCCAGCCAGTCTTCTGACTCCCAGCCACTGGTAGCCGTTTCTTGTCGCAGCATTGTGCCCACCTCTCAAGCATCTGATGATTTATATCCAAGTTTTGATGTTTTGGAGATGATGCTAAACCTGCTCCAAAAAGAACTGAAAACACGAGCAAGGTATCATTTCTCTGTCCTGAAAAAAGAAATGACGTTTTTTAGAAAGGCCTCGGTGCCACGGGAAGTAGGTGATTGGCAGTTTTGCATTCCACACGGTGGGGTGAAATACGTGACTGGTAAAACATCGGGACTCCAGAGGGCCACGCACAAAGATTTTCAGAGTCGTACGCAATCTTTCATTGGTTGGAGATCCCACACGTCTGCCACTGATCGTTGTGACTGTGGTGTGCACTGATAATCTCATCGGCGCACATGACACACATAAAGATTCCTGAAGTGTGTCCTCGAAGCTGAAATCTCACCAGATTACACATAATGTAACGGATGAGAAATACCACAAGTGGAACTCGCGGCATGATTTTTTTTTTTTTTTAAGGGAAGAATCCAAGGGAAATATTAACTCTCATAGTATCCTTGTGAAATGACAGGGACTGCTCGTGCAACTGAAGTCGCCGCCTGTACGGAGGAGGATGAACCGAGTGACAAGAGTACTTCTGTTATTTACTTGTAATTTGGTATAATACTTTGACTCCCTTTCAACTAGGCTTCACCAAGTCTGTTCAAGAAAGGGCCTCAGAAATCATGAGGTATAGAAATGAATTACTGAATGAGTTACATGTTACGATGATTAACATTTTACAGCAGACAGCGCCATCTGGTGGCTTCTGGAAATCAGGACACTGTGTGATGAAACCCCATCCACCCACCTCTACTGTACATCTTTGAGCTGCTGATATAGAAGTCAATAATTTTGCTCAAGGTTTGTTAACAACCAGCAGGGAATTTGGCTTTTTGTGACACTGAGCCGATGGCAGCTATCAACATACAGGAGGTGCTATTCGGATTGAAAGCATGACATTCCCTCACCTACGTGTCACTGAGTCATAACATTCACTCCGTGTCTGTTGTGTCCCATGAGGCGCTTGAGAAGCAGCCGAGACACAGCCGTCCTGAACAGACAATGCCCGCGATCCATCTTAGTACCCTTAACACCTTAAATAAATCCTCAGTCCATCTGAGATGACAAGATAAACACCATCTCACTTTCCACTTGCCAGCGGGAGCGCTTCCATGCACCATTTTTCCTCTCAGAGAGAGATAAGGGTGGTGATGATGGAGCGTTTAAACCCTCTTGGGTTGAGACGTTTGCGGACGGCAGGTTATCAGTGTTTATATGAGCTCTAGATAAAACTCTGATCCAAATGTGTGATGGGATTTCATTATTTATGAAGCATCAGGAACTATAGTCTCTAAAAAACATCATATTTTGGGTTGCTTTTGCCCCAACGTCAGGGTTCAATGGGACCAGCACTATCTTGGTGTTGAATGAACTAGGATTTTTTACCCAAAATTGGGTAAATCAACAATTGTTTTTGGGTGAATTCTACCTTAAAAATTATTCCAAATAAATTTCCTGACTACAAGCCGCTCCTTTGTTTTGCACTGTGAACGCGGCTTATACAGCGACACGGCCTATACATGGATTTTTAGAGGCTAAAGAGCGTCATGCAGCCAACATATTGAGCCTTGTTACATCAAACCGATGAAATCACAGGCATTTTACTGACCTTAAAACAACAAAAATGCACTGTTTCTACCCCTGTGACCGTAGCTCCACCAACAGAGTCGATCTCCTGGAGCACTGGAGACGAGAAGCAGCCGCTGAGACCGGCTGTCGTGACTTTGGACACACGGGCAAAAACAGCACATTTGTAGAGTTTTAATGTGAATAAAAGATGTTAGAACTTGATTCAAGTTCAGAACAGTGCCCAGTTTGTTTCATGAGTGGGTCTCCATGCTGGACTCTGTTTTCAAAACTAGTTCAGAAGTGATCCCTATGCATTTTTAAGACAGGTGCACCACTTTCTACGGCACAGACGGCACCACTGCACCCACAGCTTAAGGACCAGCGCTGCTTATGTAGGAACATTCCTTCTTCAATTTAGTGGGTGGAGCTAATGTTCATGTGCACTCTATAGTCCGGGAATGACGGTATTTTCTCTCACTGGAACTGGATGTCAAATGACTATTGAACTCATTAGAACACATTTAAAAAGTAAACACTAATAATGTGTGTGTGCACACACTCATAATTAGTCACCTAACGGTATTTTCAGAAAAATACTAACCAACACATTATATCTCGTTGCAGTCAACAGACGATAACAATGCAGTAGATTAAATGTCTGATCCAATTGAGAGGGACGTCTGTTGCCGCCACCCAGCCATCAAGAATTGCCATTGGACTGAAATACTGGGCCAATAATGCAACAAAAAAACAGAACAACTCCAGAAATCTGAGCCTTATAACACAGAAAAAAAGAAAGAAATACTACACACAATTTCAACAGCACAAATAACCCACGAAGTAACAGAGGGGTTTTCAGAGTGTACAGATAACAAGAGTGTTATTACTTTATATCAATGTTTGCTTGGCTTTGTTACAAGCTTCCATCGATCCCAAGCATTTCACGACCACTGCAAAGCGCTTGCCATTGGTCAGAATAACTACAGGTGTTTCGAGCCACCTCTCAGCGGCCGCCACCTGTGGCTTTTAGAGACATCTATGATTGCTCGTAGCCAATTAGGTGACATTAGCAACAGGAAACCTTTGTTTTTTCATCACTCCCAGTGAGTCTTAATTCAGGAAAATGATACCACATGCTGTGAAACAGTGAAGGGCCCCCTTCTGTGAACAAAGGGGATCTAATGGAGTTGTTATTGGATTGCAATTCAACAGAGGGATTGTAAGTCTGAACAATAAACTGTTTAAAGCACTGCTCCACAAGACAATATTCCAGCAGCATCTCCAACTGTTGGTCATTTGGCAACTGCACTGCAGATAATAACCCAGAACCGTCATCATTTGATCGGAGTAAAGTGACGTCTTGGGCTCCAGGAGCAACCTGAGCACAAGACCAGCACCAAGCACCAGACACCTTCATCCTCCAAGAGGATCTCATGTTCCTATGTGTATCAATGAAACCTTACACCAATTCTAAACTAAGAGCCCCATCTAGTGGCCTCTGGAAATCATCAACCCAGCGACACTGTTTCATGATGCCTCCTCGACTGATCACTAGCAGAGCAAGACTCTAGTCAGGTGTGTCAACTGCTTCTGACTGGAATAATTCAATGGGATTTTATCACGACAGACCACTTCATACTGTATCTATACAAACTAACAAAAAATGTCTCAAGACACAAAAATGTATGTTCAAGGTGGTCAGTGGAAACCCATAGTGGTAAAGGTGTCATGGTTCGTGCTTTTACTTCACTTCACTTCCTGTGTTCCGGTTCCTTGTTTTCTTGTTTGCTCTCTCACCCTCTCCAGCTTCATGGCAGCGCAGCTGGTTCTCATTCCACTGATTGCCTCTGCAGAGATTTACACACCTGGAGATGATCGTCTTTTGTTCTCATGGTACGTTCTCTCTTGATTGCGCCGTTCGCTTGTGACCCGGTTTATCTCCCTGTTTTGCTCTGCGTTCATCTCCTCGTTCTGTCACCTCTGTCCCTCTTCTCGCTCTATCGCTTGCTCCCTGTCATTAGCTCCGTGTTAGCTTCCTCGAGTGTTTGCGTCACTCGCTACTTTAGTTCAGCCAGTGTGCTAGTTATTTCCTCGGTTAGAGTGTTTGTTTTCACCTCTCCCGAGCGTCTTTAGTTTTGTATTAGCCTCGTGAGAGTTATATCCGAGTGTTTCTTAGTTGTCCACGTTTTCAGGCTTGTATTTCTTACACCAGCTTTCTGCTTCAGGTTTATCCTCTCCGTTCGTGTTTGTTCTCCGCGCTCCGCTTCTGGTGTCGTCGACTTCTGTTCTCCTTATTGTTTGTGTTATTTGTATTAAACTTGATTAACTGTTAACCTCGCTTGTCCGAGTCTCTTGGGTCATCTTAGCTTAGCAGTCATGACAAAAGGACTCTTTTCCCCCAATAGGGCATCAACTATTGGGCGTGTCCACACAAATGACATCAGTGATGAAATAAGTTTAATTTGTACACAGTACAGTCAAGAACCAAAGTTGCTGAGTCTAAAAAAGTTGCTGAGTCTTTTCCAGATGGATGGACTTGGACTTTGATTTAGGAATTGATCACACTGCAGCACAAGGCAGTCCAATTTGTCCAGGACGTTGATTTCCTCCTCTTCCTTGGGCATCTCCAGCTCCCTACTCTGGAGCAGGGTGGACCCCTCCAGTGTCTTTCTGGCTCTGTCAAACGTCCCCTCGCCCATCTGGCTCTCCAGCTGGCGCCTCTGCCTCTCGATGCTGTCTTCCGCTCTTGCCAGAGTGTCCTTCATCCGGGAGTTCTCCGCCATCAACAGAGCCAACCTGGATTCCAAGACCTCCACCTGCAGCAGTAAGTCATCCCTCTCTTTGGTCAGTTGGGAAATCTGGCTCTTTTTGTTCTGGACGAACTGGTGCAGCGTCAGCAGCTCGGCGATGCAGACAGCCGGCCCAGGGACGTCAGAGGTGTCACCTTGTAGCTCAATCTTGGAACGCGGTGACAATTCTTGAGTTGACTGAGGAGTTCATGTGCCGTGCCTGATCACTTGATTGATGGCCCGCTCTGTCTTAATATAGGAAACGCTGACATTTGCTATCGAAGTGTCTCTCAAAAGATCAAAGGACTGAAGGCTGGCAGACGTGATGACATCACCAAAACACATAGGTAAGTACTCCAGTTTATCTTCCAGTCCAAGTGAATGCTGCCATGTTGTGTCACCTTCAAACAAAGCTGTGACCAGTGTCGTTCCTTTTTAGCTGACTGACTGACCGGAGAATTGCTGGATATCCACAGTTTAAATCGTGCCACAGGCATGTAACTGAATGGATGAATGGCCCACTTTCTTGACTGCGTTCATGCCAGTAAACAGTAAACCCTAACACACGGTTTTGTAAAAAAACAAGAGATTGCATAGACACTGAGGTGGATCTGAGGTTGAGCCATACTAGCCTTCAGCTTCCCCATATAAAGAGCCAGTTACTCCAACACTTTGTGAAGGCTCTCATGTTGTTTCCTTTTGAGCGACGTTCTAGTCCTGCAGCTCACGGACCTCAGGAGGCTTCAGAGAAACTATCGTTTTCAGGACAGATCAAGTATGTGGATGCCCCTTTGGGTCTCCCACCAAGACCTGTCAGCCTGCAGAGGCATCTTCAAATGATGCGCAACATTTCTCCAATGCATGTGGACCGAAGAACACAGGCCTTTTGGAAGGACCAATAAAGACTATCAGAAGTTTACAGCCATTTGCAATGGGTGGAGGCCTGGAGAGGAGGTGCTGGTGACGCGAGAACTACTGTAATTTTAAAGAATGCTTCTGATCCAGAGATCATAGACACTATGACATCACTGTATTTCATCACACGTGCCATTGTTAAATTCACTTGAAAACACTCCTTTCATGATTTTCCACTTTTGTGTTCTCTGGTCACAAGCCTCTGTGTCTCGTATGTGACACTTAATAACCAGTCCGCTGACCGAAAGCCCATCATGAGCTTCATGAGGAGCTCTCTGTTAAAGTATGTGAGTATATATACGTTCGATACGTCAGGGACGAGGTGACTCATTATTTCATGTGATGTCTTGCTGTGGTTTCTATGGCAACAGGCGGGCATCTGGCCCAAGGTCAGCGGCAGGACGGAACTCACATGGGCCACGGATCGATGATTGATGAGGCTGTTTCACCAGTGAGTTTCAGCCATCATCTGGAGAAGACTGACAGATTGGAAATTGCTGATGATCTCTGCAGATGGCCAGTATAGACAGCACATTCAGACGGGGTCATCGCTGACACGCTCTCTTTCCAAACGAGTTCTCATGCTGGGAAAGGCTTTGATGAAAACTGCGTGCGATGGCTAACTCTCTGGAACTAGGGTGACTGTGGAGCAAAGCACCGTCTCATCTACCCAGTGACCCTATAGTGCATCTTATCAGTCACATGGTAAAACAAGGTATTAAAGTTAGGGGGAAAAAATATTATGACAATATTTCAACTGTAATTTACACATACAACCCAACATGAACTATGATATTGAATGGAAATAATCATTCAGGCCGAATTACAATTGACTCTAGCAACAGCACAGAATTGGTCTACTCTGTTTCATGAAAAATTTTATCACTATCTATGTATATACATCCATTCCAGACGGCCTTTCGAGAAGCGAATTGTTCGAAACCCGAATGGATTTTTCCCATGACAATGAATGGAAAAAGAACTAATGCGTTCCAAGCCTTAAAATAGTCTTTTGTAGGAGTGAATGTAGAGCGTCTGCTGCAGGTGGCTGTTCCTCTATGTGTGTGGCCGCTGCATGTGGGAGGGGTTGGCGAGTGAGTGAGGTCTCTCCAGAAGTGAAGAGGTGCCTGGTGCGTGTCCAGCTCTGAATGTGCGCTTCTGTGCAGTTTGGCTGTGACAAAGTCATAAACCAAGTCAGGCTCTGTCCCAGACTGGCCTCATCCCTGTCCCAGCTCCAGCCCACAACAGGACATCAAACCCTGGAGTGAGCGCTCCAGCACCTCCCCTGTGACACTCTACCACGGTCCAGTGTGGAGACAGGAAAGGTTTTACACCTCAATATGAAGAAAAAACACTCAGTAAATGGAGCTAACGGGACACGTCTGAATACAGGGGCTGTGTAAAACACAATAACAGAGCGCCTCGTGGGTCAGCTGGTCGGTCCGCTCACGCTATGGTTTTTCCAGCTTATTTCGGGGGCGTTCGAGATCTGGATTTTCGTTCAAAATCATATGTATATATATATAATGTTTAGATTCTGAGTCGTTTAAGGCGGATTCTTGAGCCGCTCCTAGTCTCTAGATCTTCATGGACAGATACCTCAGCTGACATTGGCACTATTCTGTCGATGTCATTTGTTTCATGAGAATATTAGTCGTCCCTCCTTCCCACGCGATGCAAGTGGACGTGAGACGGAAGAGCAGCAATGAAAGCATGGCAGGATGTTCTCTGATAGACACAGAGAAAGCAAACAAATGATGTTAATATCCAGTGGAAATTGGACTTAATTGGAGTAATTCCGAGAAGCAGATGGGTTAATTACATTAAAAATAATCCAATTTAAATCTGAGGATGGATTGATGCGCATGAATTTTGACACCCTTGGTGGCAAATGACGGCCATCATGGCGAATGGTTGTGATGAGTTGATGAGGTTTCATGATTTTCATTGTCTGCTGTAAAATGTTTGGACTTGGAAAAAACAAATGAATCAGTGAACTCATCATCATTTGTAAACCAAGAGCGCCATCCAGTGGCCTCTGAAAATGAAGACATTGTTCCATGAAACCTCATCTACCCATCAGTAGTGAATGGAGTTGAAGAGTTTGAGGAGACTTTCCTCCATCTGAAGGCATCGGTGCTTGAGATCTTGTCCATAATGATTCTTCTTTGACGTCCTTTTTTTATCCGACATGCACTACGTTGTCTTCTCCACTGGAGCCAATGTTTGACTGTTCTACTCTCAATACAAAGACTTGATGTGTCTCAGCAGTCAGCCAAACCCATCTCAGTTCAAAGGTGTGTCATTGAAACTCCACTGGTCAGTTGAAACTCTGAAATACCAACAAGTACAAACACATCAAGATATCAAGACATGCATGCAAACATTTCTCTTTTAACTAAGGCAGATCATCGATGCATTTCTTGACAGAGGAACTTGCACTCAATGACAACTGTTGATTAAACTTCTGAAACGTTTCCTTTTAATCAATAAATAATAATGTAACACAAGAAACAGATGAACAGAACCATGTAGCTGGATCAAACATTTCCGTGTCACATGATCCAGCTCAACGCTCTCGTGCTCCCCACCTTCTGATCTATTGAACTAATCTATTGACAGCTATATTCAGAACAGTTTCTTTTCCCCCTGAATTGGTGAATATACGTCCCTTTGATGGAATATTTAAGTTGTCAAAAGGATGTCAATGTGAAAAACTGGTGACCGTGCTGTAAATTCTTTAGTCACAACTGTGAACCTGTATTGGTCCACCGTCTGTCCTGAGATATTTAAAGTGAGGAGAGACTTGCAATCCATCACTACGGACCGATGAGACACGAGTCAATGAAAGAGTCTTTTGTTTTCCTCCACACAACTTTGTGGGCTTAGATACGACGGGCTAGTCGCCAGACTGCTGTTCGGCCAATAACCACGGCTCCAGCCCTATTAAGTGATCCATGGTGGCCTGCAGGGAGCCGTAACAAAGACGGATCCATGGGGCCGCATCGAACCGACCACTCAGAGCATCAGAAACCTGCTTGTAAACCTTTGGCAGAGCAAACATCAGCTCCATATAACAAGGCTTGGGCGAAACACAGGACGGACTGCTTTTGATTGAGTGTGTCAATATGCTGTGAAAATAAACTTTAACAATAGCCGGTCTCACACATCCATCATCCCAAACTATCCCTGGGACACCAGTGGCCGCATTTGAGCAGAGGATGATGATGGAGGGACACAGTCTGCTAGTCCACCACTGTTTTTTTTTTTTGCTTTTTGCCCCCATCGCTCATCCTCTGATCCCGTGGCTTTGAAGAAGCGGCACTCTTTTACAGACCCAGAGGCCTTCAGCCATGTTGCTACACTTCTCCAGGTGACACCTTCATGCTGACACATTTACACTATTGTCACATTTTCCTGACTGACTATTGTCCTGACTGACCATGACACCACACTGTCAGAACCTTTTGAGCTCCAGATGTGAGGTAGAGAAAAACAGACTGGCACTATTCCTCATACTTCATTTTCAGAACAACCACTCACTGTGTACATATAGAGCTGAACGGAACGTTCCCCTTCTCCCAGCATTCAAGACCAGAGAGTTACCAACACCTTTGAAACAGTTGCAGCCATCCAACACAGCGTATGAACTGAAGCCTGGTCCCGGAAAAGCCCCATAAAGGAAAGGGATAGCCTTAAATGTCGGTGGATCACATTAATTCTGGAGACCAAAGTCTGTCAGCTGGCTCCACACCAAGACATCATTGCCTTCTGAGAGGAGACGTGGCAAGAATTATAACTTTAACATTGGCTTGGCTTCCACCAAGATGACTACATTGAAGGTTTAAACGTTTTTTTTATTATTATTATAGTAATTATTATATTTTTTTACATAGTGAAAGAAGTGCGTTTACTATCAAGACATTGTTCTCTCGTTCCATGAAAACGTCCCCATCACAATGTAACTCTAGGGCATGGAGCTTAAAATACCTTTATTGGGGGTCAATTTGAACCCAAATGTCGTGACTTTTTTATGCTGCAGATGAGAACACACAGGGTTGATGGACACACAGAAACGACAAAGACAGCAGCAGGAGGCAGCCTTGCCATCCATTTGTGAGGGCACAAAAATGTACAGCCGTTTTTTTGCATTATCTTGAAAGACACTTGTCCTGATTCTTCTTTTGTTTGGTGCAGGTAATAATAATAAAAAAAAAACCTGCTGCCGCTTTAATGCAGCTTCTTTTCTTCACAGTGAGATATATATATATATATATATATATATATATATATATATATATATATATATATATATATCTCTTTTGGGGCCAGTGTGTGAATATTGAGGGTCGAAATTAAATATGAACTATCACTTCACACAGATGGAAATGATGGCAAACATGACCAGGGAAGCTGTTTTTTTTCAAATGATTTGAAAAAAGAAAACAAAACAAACAAAAAAAAAAAACAAACAGGCCAGATGCGTGACTTCAGGTCAGCAAGCACAGAACTAATTCCTGTCAAATCTGATCTGTCAGATTTGTTTAACACACCATAATCACACCTCCACGATGCGTTATGTCAGTGTTTTTTTTGCAGCGCCCCCTCTTGGCAATGACACTTTTAGTGTTCGCGTTATGTGCTATCCACTTATCGCGCTGGATGATTCCGCTTTGTTTTTAATACGTAGTCACATGAGAGTTCATCTTTAAAAAAGAGATGATTATTCTGAAGGCATGCCGGGTCTCACTGAAGCTGTCCAGCTCATAGAGACGGACCCAAACGCAAGGAGACCAGGGACTTAAACCAAAAACGTTTGACCAAAAAAAGCACATCAAAAAAAGAGGGTGATACAAAAAACACAGTTCAACTCAAACCCCACTTATCTGCAACCAAAAGCCCTTCTCGAGGAAGGAACCACAACTGACGTTGACGACAATATACTTGACTTGGCTGAGACCAGATGACACGATCACAGGCAAGACGTCAAGAGGACACACACTCTCACGGGACTGGACGAGAGAGGGGCAGGTAGGGGGACCAAAGCAGGAACACAGGTGCAGACAGTTATGGGATTAGGCAGAGTCAAGACAGACAAGAAGGCACCCCAAACAACTATCAAAATAAAACAGGATGGCACCTATCAGAACATCACCAAGATTAAAAAAAAACGTAACAAAACTGCCGACGCATGACAGAATCCGTAGCAGTGTGCCATAACAGCTTACATGTAGCGGAAACTCAATAAAAGCACACCCTAAAAAACTGGTGGATTTCATGTGGAGGCCTCAGTGTAGCTAAACAGAATGAAATCTACTGTTAAAATCTGTAAAGTACCAAGTAAGTTGCTTCACAAGGGAGTGATCATGGGTGGGATTACTTTTTCAACATGACACTGATCCCAGACACTGCGTGTGTTTTAGAACATGCTAACCAAACCTGAAGTCCCCATACAACGGTTGGCTAGTTTTGTTAGCGTACTTTATCACGTGGGCAGACAAAAATGACCTCCAATCATAAACTCTTTGTTTCCCACTCAGTTGAATTTCCCGACAAATCTGTGAGGACGGGAGCCATCGATAAAACAAGTGTGGCTCCCAAGTGCAGGTGCAGCGGTCGTAAATTACACGCCACCCAGCGCTTCATAAACCTCATGTATTACACTGTGGCGGGCAGAAAAGTGAGTTCTGAATACAAAATTTTTTAAAGCAGCTACACTCCCAATGTTGTTCCTGAGCCAGATGAGGAGCGCTGATCTTGTCCGCCCACTCACTTGGGCAGGAGGACAAGGTCAACAGTATATTCACAGCACTTGTCACCAGGGAGCCACACAGCCACAGCAAAGTGATGCCTCACATAATACGGAGTGTAGGGAGCAGGAGCAGACGGGAACCGACAAAGCCAGCAAATTGACCAAATATTCAAACAGGAGGAGGAACACAAGGCGGCCCACTCACGCCAGGAATATCAACTTCTGTTCTTTCTTGGTTTCTGGCTCGTCTCTATTCGCAGTCATCCTTGAAACTTGGTGGAGCAGCTGAGCGTCTGCTGACTGATGTGTTATTTGGATAACTGCCTCTTGACTCAAACTGTGAGAGGAAAGTGAGCAAGAGGAGGATGACCACTCCTGAGATAAAAAAAAACCAAGCTAATGAACAATAATAACTCCTTTTGAACAGACTCCCTGATGTCAAACAGAACTTTGGAAGATTAAGCTTCTGAGAGTTGTTCAAGGTTTTGTTTCATTGCTACATGAACAAAATAAACCACGTTTTCATGGACTGTACAGACGTGCATGTGAGTTTGACCTCAAGCAACGGAAAAAAGGCATGATAAGACATCACACATGGGTGCAGTTCAGTGATTTATTGGCAGCAAAATACGTACGTGACTTGCGTAGCAACCAGAAATGTCATCACAAGTAACAGCGATGGCATTTCACTCCACGCAGGCCGACACATCAGAACTCCACTTCCATATCTCACTGTCTACAATCAAGTGCATATAAATGACAACACTTTTCCCCACTGACGTTAACAGTCGTTTTTGGAAGAGAGAAAAGTGCATTGTTCTCATTTACCGCATGGATGAATGGACATGTTTACGGCTGACACACCCGCCCCGAATATAGTATAATTAGATCCAAAACCCCCAGACATCAAAGAGTTGTGTTGAAAAATCCATCTTTCCAATTGTGTCTGATTAAAATCCACCAGAGGCTGTTTGCGAAGCGTACGTGTTTCTAAATGAGATTAGCCGCCTGTGTTTTCTGGAGAAGGCACAACAAATGAATAGGGAGGGATTAGCAACACAGCTTTCTTTTTTTTTGTTTTTCGTTTTCATCCCTCCTCGTTCGCAAATGCATGTGCTCTTTCCTCCAGGAACTTCTCTGACGACAGGTTGCAGACTCGATGGCTGTGATCTAAACAAACCTGTGACGGTGCTCTGACCTCTACATTTTTTAAAGAGCTACTCATGTAGTGGTTTATGTGTCTTTTAAAATTATATCAGACCAATAAAATACATCGGTTTGCACTAAACCCTCTGTCATTTCAAATCTTTACCCAAGAAAATGTGCACTGACCTGCAATCGTGGCATTTTGACAAACTATTTTGGATGGTTGGGGCTTATGAATATTTTGTGATGTAACTATTTTAAGTCACAGAGAGATTGGTGAAAACACAAACACACGAATGGTCACTGACTCAGTGGAAATCGCAGAACATACAGACTCTTTCACTCTCTCTTTTTTTTTTTTTTTCATAGAATGAATTTAACTGATGTTTAAAATTACTTGCTAAACAGAGCCCTGTTCAGTCTACAGAGCTGCCCCCCATTCATTGTTGTAGTTATCCTCAGATCCCCTCTCCATTACCTGGAGCCAGCCCTGCATTAGCGGTCAAATATCCGTTTAAAAGACACTCAAATCAATGGCTTCGAACACATGGTGCACATGACATGCCAGTCGCAGGCATGCTTGGGGTGGTCGTGATGCACCAGTAGATTATTTCATGAAGGATTTCAAGTGTGTGTGGCCCGAAACTGAAGGCAGGCGAGTGTTAACGCGCTCTGCTGAAGTGCCCTTGATCGATAGTTCGCACAGAGTCATTGAAATGCATCCTAACTGAATGGAATAAGGTATGCAACCAAGCTCAAGTGTTTATCTGCTTTTCCTATATATACACATGTGTCGTTTTCTAATGACATGGAGCTCATTATCATCCACTTTTTTGTTGTCATGGCAACACTTTCCACTTTTGTTTTCTCTCCTTTGCCCTTCAGTTGTGGCTTATCTGCATCATCGGACAACACTGTCGTCAGTTGGTCAAACAAAGCAAGTCACATCCCCACACTGGTGTCGGTCCAGACACCAGCGTGTCCGTTCCAAATGGAATAAATGAGTCATTATTTTTCAAAAAGTTATAACCAGGGCTCTGAACATGAACATTGAAGCACAGCAGGACAACATTTCAGAACTCTCAGGTGAAGCTGCACTGACGCTGCTGGCTTCACTTTAGATGAGGGAACATATTTAAGACGCAAATCCTCATTACCAGTTCATAGACTGTTTCACTGAAAGATCAAATTTACCCCAAGTATTAAAAGTCAGATGTATTATTAATGCCTTCTCGCTCTGCCGCTGTTACCAGCGTTCCTTTCCCGGGTTTACTCACAAATCAAATTACCTGCAGCTTTATAATGAATGCAATTTCAGTTCTCCCCGCAGCAACATTGTTAAGGACACAGTGAAAAGCAGCGCTGTTTTCCTCCCGCTCACTCGGCGCTCCTGCGTGATCACATTTCTAATTTTGCTGCGACTCAAAAACCTCACAGAGACACCGGCTTGTTTAAAAGCTGCAATCCATCAAAGCAGCGGAGCAACACATGGAATAAAAGTTCACTGCGGTTTGGAGTTGACTTTGTTTTGAGCTCAGGAAAACAGTTTGCAGCGGAATACAAAACGAGGATCATCATTTGATACAGGTTGCACAAATTCATCTCTGTTTCCATACCACGGTTCTGACTCCTAGACTCATGTAACACGATCTGAAATACAGCTCACTGTTTTGTTTATCATTCCCTGGGTTCACATTTTAACAGTTTGGCATTTGATGTTGTGCTCAACTTGGCACTGTCATGACGCAAAGACCAGCTTATATCACTTTAACCCCACATTAAAAAATACAGTCACAAAGTCCTAGAAGCTCAGCAAATACTTGATACTTTCATGATGATTAATATAGTATCATAGATTATAGATCAGGTGTCTTCTGTTGAGACAGACTTACAGCGACTATTGAGTATCCATTATTTTCTTGGTCAGCTAATGTATTACCGTAAATTCCAGACTATAGAGCGCACTGGAATATTAGCCACAGCCGCACTGGTCTATCTACTGGCACTGTCTGCTCTGTAGAAGGGTCAGTGCATGAGGATCGCTTCTAAACTAGTTTTGAAAACAGAGTCCAGCAGCAAGACTGACTCTTCTGGAGTCAAACTCTGCAATGTTACGAACTTGAATCATGAACTCCTCAAGTCTTTTGTTGACATTTAAGCGCTGCATAATGCGTTGTTTTCGGCCGTGTGTGCGAAGTTCAAGACAAAATAGGACAAGTCAATCCCCTCTGAAAGCAACAGGAAGCTGTTTTTATTGCTGATGTTATTGATGACCCTCTGGGATGTTCACACATGAAATGACATTTTCCAAGTCACCCGCAGTTCTCACGGTGAAGTCATTAGAGGGATTACTGGGCAACATGGAATTTTAATCTGCATAAAATGACTCAGATCATTTTACTCTCTAAGATTTCAGCTGCTGACGGGACATGTCACCTTCAAACATGTTGCTGTTCCCGCAGATACTTTCAGCCTCCCCACTGAGCTGCACACTTTCTTCACATTCCTGAAAACTGGCACAATGATCCACCAGTGAGCCTTCGCCACTGACAGCAACTCTGCAAGGCAGGGTGGCTGACAACAATCTCCTCTGCGGCTGGAGAGGAACACAGTGTTCCCAGGCGGCAGAAAAATCGACAAGATGACAAGAAGATAGAGAAGGATCAGCGGGGACGCCGAGCACAGAGGGATTACTGTGCTGTGGTTATGCAGCAGGAGGATAATAACCCTTGTTAGGCTGAGGATTTGGTTTAACGGATGTAGAATAAAGCCCCTTGAAGATCTTTGGCAGGAATTCTCGCTGCATGAAATGTAAATGGCAACCGCTAAAGCCAAGATCGGTCTTTTGCATAACGACAAATCTGATCTGATAATACGATTGGGGACGCACTTTAAGCATGAAAAACCAAGTGTGTTAATAAAAGAGATCAGAAACCAGGATGTTTTATTCTAGTCTGGTTTGAGGACATGGAAGAGTGTTCTCCATTTACAGGTTAAACTGAAGAAGTTCGATAGAAGAAGAGTTCGCCACCAGAGAATGCAGTCAAGTCCAGTGCTTTAAGCCAAAAATATTAGTAAAATTAAAATCGAATCTTTTTTTTTATCTGGATAGCAAAATGTGTCTGGCCGGGATGCGGGACAAAAGTACTCATGATGCGTAGATGAATCAGTTGTTCAAGTCCAAAGATTTTACAGCAGACAGCGCCACCTGGTGGCCTCTGAAATTCAAGACACTGTTTCATGAAACCCCATCACTGAGATTAACTCTGGGATCTGTTCTACATTTGAGCCATGTGCTGTTTGAACAACGGGCCAGATTCAATTCCCGGGTCTGAAAGTAGTGGACCTGATCTGGCCCAGCGTAGCTACATCAAGTTCATAGATCCAGTACTGATCCAGTGGCAAAATATGGCAGTCAATTGGCACACCTGACTTGGGTCGCTAGCCACATCAAGATGTTGCCCCATGAAGTCCATCGTGTCATGTTCGCACATTCTATTCATCGTTTGTTCCGTTTTGCCCGTGCTTTTTTTGTTACTCTCTGTAGTTTCCGTTTCATGTCTTCCCGTCACCTTAACAGCCGCGCAGCTGGAACTCATTCCATCATCAATCCTTCCATGATGTCTTCTCCTGGGTTCCAGCCTGCAAACGCCAGATGGTCTCCTCGTGTTACCGGTAACTCTCCCAAGACTTACATTCCTCATAGTAACTGTGAGTATTTCCAAATTCCTGTGCGCGCTTGAATTCCTCTTCACCCGCTTCCCTAGTTTCGTTTTCTCTTCCTCGCTCCTCTTCTGTTTTCTCTCCTCCATTCTCTAGTCTGCCCATGTCTGAGCATTTAACAGTCTGACTTTTCATTTATCGATTGCTGTAGTTTTTTTCCTCGTGTGAGTTTGAGTGTATTCCTCCACGTAGCGTTCTTGGTTCATTGGACCATTGGACTGCGAGCGCGTTTGTGTTCCCCCCGTTTTTGTTATTAATTCACCTCTCTTTTGTAACAGATTTTTCCCCAGTCCCTTCGTGTAGATTCCCGTTCGTGTTTTGGTTCCGGCGGCTTCAGTTTCCTGTTATTGTTTGTATTAACCTCGTCTCCGTGCCTTCAGTAAGCCTGCAATGACTAGCACATGGGTCCATCCTCAGACAGCCATGACACATCACTGGCATTACTTATAAAGTGTGGAGCGTCCTGACTCCCATGATTCTCTGTGCGTCGCAGAAATCATTCATAAAGTCTATATTGGTTCAGGGACTTCCATGACAGGTCAGATAGTTGGATGGCAGGCTGGGAAAAGGGGGATTGATTCAGATGAATTGCTTTAACCGTTCAGACATGTTGGGGTCATTAGTTGGTGATGATGTGTAAATAGATAGTAAGTACTGTATAATAAGCAGAAACAGCTGGTGAACCAATGTTGTCAGAAGTGTGTATTTGAGTGAGAGCTTGAAACAGACATGTTGGTTCACCTACAGAAGTATTCATCATGGAAGATCACAGGGCCAGTGCCACTAAGAATAAGAATAGCTGGTGTGCTGCAGGAGATAAAAGCTTGCAGCATGAGACAACACGGGAATGACGGGGTTCTGCTAATCTCCTGCGCGTCCATGCATGGCAGAGCTTCACACACAGCTCATCAAAACGGCCAAGCCTGATGAGTGCGTGGGCGTGCGAGTGGATCTGGGAGTGCTTGTGTGCGGATAACATGCATGTAGGGATGTGAAGCACAAGCTGTTTCTGGGAAGCATGGAGATGAAGTGGAAACACAGTGGCAAACGGACACGGAAGAAAAAACCAACAACCTCTCTGTGAAGATTTGTGACCTCATGTTGGAGGTTATATGTGCGTGCGCCAGTCTGAGCTGAGGTCAATGTTGCACTTGACAGTCTGGAGCATTAAAGCTATTAGGTCACCTCCCAGCAGAATTTGACCTGACTTGACCACCACATCATTATTCAGCTTCTGCAAACAAACCGATATCATTTGAGTTCTTGTGGGGAAACCACAAGCTTCTCTCTGGACAGGTATAACACGGCCAAGTTTAATGATCCTTACTCTCAAACTCCACCAATTGAGACGAACCAGGGCTTATGCACCCCTCACCCTATGTCACTGGGGTGAGAGACAAAGAGCCTCGCCACTTCACAAATGGCAAAGAAACACAAACTGATCTTGACCAACACTTGCACCCACCCTGTGGCTTCATCGCAGACCAAGACCCAGTTTGAAACTACGTGACACGTAGCCAACACATATATTGCTGTTGGTAAAGATGCCTTTTGCGTCCCATACTGAGGAAGAAGGCAGCCTTCAGCGTTGCATATTGACATATTGACATTGACAGCACAGTCAACATGGTTTTTTTTTTCCATCTCTGCCCGGCGCATGACGCTCCATGCTGCCCCGCTTAACGCACGGTCCACACTGCATGGGAAGGAACATGTTCTTTTAGCCCATTGCCACAGCCAACTGGACGCAACATCCATACATTACGCCATGGGAGTGAAGATGACTTGACAATAATGTTCAGCCTTGGTTCAACAGCAAAACACCACACGTCTCAAACCAAATGAAGATCTGTTCCTTCCTCTCAGCCGGCCATATTGAGACTCACTTATCTTGTTTATATTGTGTAGGTTTGGCTGTTGTATATTCTCAGCCATGACTGAGCATTTGAACTTCTTATGCCATAGTCGTCCAGAAAACCCAAACTGAGTCTCCGTGGCGTCAAACACGTGGACCAAGGAGTCGAACGCGTACGTCCCCAACCATCCAAAATAGTTTGTCTTGTTGTGTGGTTTTTGATGGTGGGCACTAGTTGCTGCCAGACTTGCCAGAGACCTGTCGACCTGACAAGTCAGACGTGTTTTCTTTATACACCCTTTTTTCATCCTCCCAGAGTAGCGGGTGTCTTCGAAGGAGAGAGCACATTGTACATCTTTCATGGTCCTTCTTAAGGAAGACCTGATCTACTGATTTGAATTCTAATAAAATGCTATTTGACCCCTATTGAACACATCGGTCTGTGTCTGTTTGCTCAAAACTCTCTATGATTTGAAACAGCGACAACAGAAACTGTGGATCCGTGAGCTTGTTTTCCACCGCCACAGGAACGCCTGCCACACACAGGACCGTGTCACTAGAATGTTGAACTCCATACAACTGCACACTGGAAAGTCAAAGCCAGAAACCCACTCCATCCAAGCGCACTGTCCTGTCCGGGTGCGTGGTTGTACACACACACGCAACAGGTGTTAATAGGAGCATAATGATGTGAACTGAGTCACTTGAGAGACACTTTGCTTCATCATATGGTCACAGCAGACTGGTCCTCTCTTCATCTCAAACAGTTTCTCAGCTCTTCCACGTCACCTCTGATGCATGAGTCGGCTTGCCTCTGCGCAGCGGGGTCCCTCCATACAGGACACTGAATAGATCACAACCAAGCTCAGCTGGAGTCTGGGAACATCACAAATCAATTGAACTGCTTTACTTCTTCAAAGAGAGGAATCAGCCGAGCAGCGTCTCCTGTCGATACTGGACTCCGCTGATATTGTTTATCAATGCACTTGAGGCTCGTCTTGGCTCTCTTATTTACAACCCTCGCAGCGGAGAGAACTGTGTTACTGGAGCAATGGCGACGGTGTTCAGCTCACAGTGGATTCATCGATACGGGCCGGATTGCAAAGCAAATAGCACTTGGTGAGCGACGTTTTAGATTACATGTCATTGTTTTCACCAGCTCACTCAATCATCCGACGGAAAGGCCAGCATCCAGCTCGCTGCCCTAATCCATTGAAAAAGCAGCGTCTGGAGCAGGAAAAACACAAGAAATAAAAACAATCCCCTTAACCTCATATAGTGCCAAGACTATCAGCCTCAACACGTTTCAATGGACTCCGTCCAAGAGTCTGAAAAACACCGAAAATATAACAGATGTGGTGTAAAAAATAACACCACATTATGACCATTTATTTTATCCATTTATTTTTCGTTTACCATTTATTTTACCATGGACCAACAGACTGAGACGACCCAACTTAAAGACTCCACAGGAGCTCCTTTCTTCCTGTGGCAATAAAAACATACAATTCATCTCGGAAAAAAAAAAAAATCACAATGAAGGATTCTTCTTGAACTGCATTTTCTTGCACAGACAGAAATGAAATAACAATAATGAAAACTAGGAATTAGATTTAAGTTTGCATTCATAATGACACACACACACACAAATAACTGTGCTATATGAGATTGTCAGAAACATTCCGACATGACAGTCTGACAGTTCTTTTCTGAGCCCAGTTGTGTCCAGGTCGGCTTGACAGGGACCCACACCTGCACTCGCACCTGAGTCTGTTTACAACCGTAACTTCATGACTAACCAGCACATTCATGAATATGATCCACCTCTTCTGGAGGACCAACAATGCACCATTTTTAAACAATTACACCACCCAATCATCAGTCTAATTGAAGCTGGTGTTTAATTATGGGAAGTGGTGTTGGCTGTGAGCAGTAATTGTTGCAGCTGACAATGAGAGACGCTGCAGAGACTTGCCACTGCAGCCACACAACACAGATGTCTCAGAATCATTCAGTCCGACCTCAGCTCGGGATCACTCACCAAAGCTACGTGGGAGAAGTTGTGGAACAGAATAAAGCTGTTTTTCTTCCATTTAGTGGCTGCGGCTAATATTCCACTGAGCTCTATAGTCTGTAATATATGGTAATAAAGTAATTACTCATTTACGCTTGCTCAATAATTACAGTGTTACGTCTGTTGACTACTCCAAGGTCAGTCTTTACAAGACACTAATAAATACTTGATTAATTATGAGCTAGTATTCAGCTAACACACATATAAAGTGGTGCCTCGGTTTTCGAACGTCCCGGACTTCAAACAAATCGGAGTTCAAACAAGAATTTCAAGATTTTTTTTGCTTCAGATTTCGAACGAAAGAAAGAACTCAAATGGCCCCGAAAAAAGCCGGAAAAAACATAACGCATTCAGACCGACCAGCCGACCCACGAGGCGCTTTGTTATTGTGTATAATGCAGCCTCTGTATGCAGACGTGTCCCGTTAGCTCCATTTACTGACTGTTTTTTCTTCATATTGAGGTGTAAAACCTTTCCTGTCTCCACACTGGACCGTGGTAGAGTGTCACAGGGGAGGTGCTGGAGCGCTCACTCCAGGGTTTGATGTCCTGTTGTGGGCTGGAGCTGGGACAGGGATGAGGCCAGTCTGGGACAGAGCGTGACTTGGTTTATGACTTTGTCACAGCCAAACTGCACAGAAGCGCACATTCAGAGCTGGACACGCACCGGGCACCTCTTCACTTCTGGAGAGACCTCACTCACTCGGCAACCCCTCCCACCTGCAGCGGCCACACACATAGAACAACAGCCACCTGCAGCAGACACTCTACATTCACTCCTACAAAAGACTGTTTTAAGGCTTGGAACGCATTAGTTCTTTTTCCATTCATTGTAATGGGAGCAAATTGCTTCTCGAACGTCCGTCTGGAACGGGTCGTTGTGGTCGAGAACCGAGGTGCCACTGTACTTTCATTCAGAGTAATAAATGTTCATCAATCTTAAGTCTGAGCAAAAATCGAATCACGTCGAAAACAGCTGTGTATCTAATGATTTACATAAAAATCCTCAAGCAAAAATCAAAGTTGAATTGAACTTTCTAACTCTTGGCAGCATCAACAAAAGAGAAAGAAAAAAAACGTCTTTGAAGTGAAAACATCCTTCTGTCAGACGGCAATTGTTTCCTTGACTTGACTTATTCTGCCGTCCAGCCAGATCAGACCGCTGCCATTGAAATGGCGGCAACACGCGTGGATCCTGCTTGGCAAATGTTATTTCTATTAGATTTAGTCACACTCCTGTGGTTTGTTCCCTCCGCCTCCCTGCTTTGAAACAATGTTTGCACTTTGTCCTAATAGAGCAAAAAGAGCAAGCTTTGTCAGGGCAATTTAAAAAAAGCAATTTGTTCCTTCTCCCTGTGTTTGCTTTCACGACGTTCTGGCCCAGTGCACTGGGAGCAGACCAACCTTACATAAATTACTACGGCTACCGATGAAAATGTCAACAAGCGTCCGCTCGCTCGTCGTCCTCCCATGACAGAGGATTTCTTCTTTTTTTTTTTTTTTTCTTTGGTATTACGGCGGCAAACTTTCGCGGTTGAATGATATCGGCATCCAAAAGTAAGAGTGAACATGTCAGCTGTCAGACTGCTGGGCAGCAAAGTGAGATTCTGACAAGGATGGATGGATGGATGAATATGGAAGTTTCTTCCATGCTCTTTTCTTGACTTCTCCAACTTGTCAACTGGTTACTAGAACCCCTCCCAGTAATGGTTCCCTTAGAGTGACAACTGACAACCTCATGTTACTCTGGGTGTGAGGGCGAGAGGATGAGTTTTCATGAAACAGTGTCCTGATTTTCAGAGGCCACCAGTTTCTAAAAGAGCGCCATCTAGTGGCCTCTGAAAATTAGAACACTGTTTCATCAACCATGCAACTAGAGATACTTAGATGAGGTATCAAAAAACAGAAACACCAAACATTTTACAGACGACTGTGCCATCTGAAGAGAAGGACTTTTCATGAGATTTCATGAAACCTCATCTGTGTATCTAGTTGCGGGGTTGACGAAAACAGCGTCCTCATTTTCAGAGGCCACTAGATGGCGCTCTTGGTTTAGAAATGACACTGTCATGATACTGTCTCATGAAGCCTAATCTAACAATCACAACTGGCAAAATGATGCTTCATGATGCCTCATCCACCCATCACAACAGAATGCCATTGCTGAACACGTTCTGAACTTGCCAATCCAAGTTGGGCTCACACTTCCAGAGAATGACATCTCCCCTCAGCAGCTGAGCGTTAACATGTGGTCCACTGTTGCCACCAGCTCATCACCACAACACATCCCTCCTATCAATTACGCATGTGGAAATGACTCTGCTGCTCTTCAAGTCCCCCACCACATCATTGTCTCACATCCTGAATGGACCGACGTTGATTACAGCTCGTGCACAGGAGGCTCGATGGCGCGCGGCTAGAGATGGGCTCACAGCAAACAATAGTCCGAGTCTGAATGATCACAGGACATTTGCATAAAGCTGATGAAAAGCAGAGATGAGGCAATAACTGGAACACAGACTCAGCCATGAGCTCGTGTTTAACTGGCACGGACGACGTGAAACATGACAATAAAAATACTGTTTGATGAGTTAACAACTATGGAAAATTGACACACCTGAATATCTTTTACACAGTGTTCAGCCTGTCTTTACTCCCTCTGGAATGGCACTTTAGGGAAGATGTAGAATACAAAACAGCAGGAAGTCTAGCCAGTTATTCATAATGGACACTAGCGATGGGTGGATGAGGTTTCATGAAACAGTGTCCTGATTTTCAGAGGCCACCTGGTGGCACTTTCTGCTGTAGAATGTTAGGACTTGGACGACACTGGTACAACCCATGAACAATACTGGTTCATGATACCTGATCGACCAACACCAATAAACAGTAAAAAAAAAAAATATATTCGTAGTTCAAGGTAAAGTTGAAGAAGCCCAGTCAGACCTCTAAATGGCTGTGTTTGGAAGTATCGACCTGCAGTGACTCAGCTATACCGTGTATATATATATAAAAAAAGCAGTGTGTAGCTATTGTATACACTGTACATAGTGGAGTTAGACAATACAATAACTTAATACAAGACAAAATGTCAACAAAAGGCGTCAACCAACCAGGAGAAATAAACAAAAGTCAACAAAACAAGAGTCAACAACAGTGCGCACATGACAGATATTGTCTGTGTTTTCCCTGTGCTTTTATTTTGTTGCCCTCTGTAGTTTCTGTTTCCTGTCTCCCCGCCAGCTTAATGGCTGCGCAGCTGGAACTCATTGAATCATCAGTCATGGATATCTTCTCCTGGGCTCCGGCTTGCAAGCTGCCAGATGGTCTCCTCCTGTTTTACAGTCTGACTTTTCATTTATCAATTGTTGTAGACTTTCCTCGTGCGGGTTTGAGTGCTCTCCTCCACGTAGCGCCTTTAGTTGATTGGCCCTCGCCAGTTCAACTCTGAGCGTGTTTTGTGTTCTCCCAATTGTGTAGGCTTGATATAAATTCGCCACTCTCTTTGTTCCAGATTCTTCCCCAGTCTATCTGTGTAGTTCGTGGTTTGGTTCCGGCGCCTTCTCAGTTTCCCGTTGTTGTTCGCCTGTGTTTGTAATAATCGTCTTTCACTAAACTTCTCCATGCCTTCTGTAAGCCTGCAACCACTTGCACCTGGGTCCACCCTCAGACAGCCATGACAATTTCATCATCATTGTCCATTTTTTTCAAACTGTATTTCAATAAACACAGATTGGGGAGCACAAATGAATGATCGAGAAACAAAGTACTTGGTTATTTCCAGTAATCCTGGGGCTGTTTACAGAGAAAAGTCAGTCACCAGACGGATATATCATGAACTATTTTTGTTGAGGTTTCAACCTATTGAGGACAGGCCTAAATGATCTCACAAAGCAAAATGTCCTCACAAGAAGGTGACTAGTCAAGTATGGCAACACATACACAACGATTACTCACAAGCCATAAGAGACGCAATGAATCGCCTTTCTATCTGCATAATCACCGACGGGGGGTCAAACACACACCATGACTCCAGCGTGTCTTTGTGTGTGCAGGACTGGAGCTCACGACACCATGAGCCTCTCCAGCAGCAGCCTGAAAGGCCTCTCCTAATTGGGTTGGTGGGTTTCTAACCCACTGGTGACGGTCCCTCAGGGGAGAGAGAGAGATTCATAAGCCCAGTGTGGCATTTTATCACTCCCGCAGCCAAACGCACCACTTTAGTTCAGAGCACTTCCCTGCAGGTTCTTCAAGTTCATTATTCCTAACAAGAGGAGGCAGGGAGACCTGCGACCCCGTGCTATCTGTGCACACTGCGATGGATTCAAGTTGGAGAAAAAAAAACCCAACATAATAGTTTCAATGAAGAAACAAAAGAGCAAGCCCTGCGAGGCACTTCAGTGAGTGATCTCAGCTAATTCTCATTCCCCAGATGAACAAAGGTGTCACTTTACTGGGTTATTTTGATTCTTCTTAATCTTCCAGTCGGGTACACTGACCTTCTCCTTGACACTCGGGTTTAAACATTGGTTGTGTTGGTGATGGAGATGAAGATGGATCCTGTTTTTTCCTGCAGGACTCGTGCAGAAACAGGGATGATCTGCTGAGGTCCTCACCAACTGACAGATGACAAACTTGAGTTTGTAATTTCCCAATAAAACAGAAATGTCCAGAAACACGTTCTATTTCAGGAGGAGACGGATATATCAAAGCGGTTTTCATCCATGACAGTGTGAGAATATGAAGCATGGAAGTGAGAAGGAGAAAGAAAAGAGTTGTTGAGGTCAGGTCTCAGAGAGGAGAGGTGATTCTCAGTGAGCAGCCGTGCACCTGAGGAAGATCAGCTTGCCTTGACGGTGTCTATGGAGAAGTGTAAAGAAGGTCAGAAGGAGTTGCACTGTGTCTGACTAGAGGCGCTGTAGGAGCAAGTTGGCGCCATCTGACAGCGGTGAACAGGACATGTCCGAGGCCAGTGAGACAAGGCTGCAGTGTCTGACTGATGGAGGGATTCAAGGGGTGATCTGTGTCCACTGAGCATTATGGTTAAAATAGGGCTAGGACTGTAAGTATGTTAACAAATTAATGACATAATAATAATAATAATACTGATGAATCACAGACAAAAAAGTACAATAATAATAATTTTCTATTTCTCAGTTTTCATTTTTCAGTGCAGATAAGAAAAAGTTGCAGTGAAGGTTGAAATCATTCATAGTTCTGGAACAACATGGTGGGAAATAAGGACCTAGATAGCTGGTGCCAGAGTTCAGCCTAAAAAAGTCCAGGCTACAATGATTATAACAAAATAAAAGTAAAAGCCATGAGTATTCCAAAGTCAACTAGGTAAAAAATAAATGTCCAAGCTGAATAAAACAGATGATAAAAGAAGTCCATCTTCTTTATGATGACGTTCCATGAGTAGTTTCCCGGATGGCGGCGTGTAGTGAGCGCTTGTTCTGTTACGGAGCTCCTCACAAGGGCGGAGACTGACAGGCATTTTGGATGGGTGGAGTCTGAGCGGTAAAGGTGGGGAATGTTTGTGTGTGTGGATCTTGCAGTCAGCCATGTTTGTATATGTCCGCCCCGTATGTTCGGGTGACGGAGCACTGCACTAGTGAGTCCCGCTTCTCAGTTCATGGGAATTTGTGACATTTATGAATGGATTCAGAATCCTTTACATCTGAATCGCAACCCTTGGTGGCAATATTTGTGGTCACACATGACTTCATCTCACCAAGGAGGGAGGGAATATGATGCCACTGAGCGCAGAGATGATAACCTGCTATGATAACGGCATGACCGGCGACTCTGACACTGCCACGCTTCACTATTGACAAGCTGGTGTGGAAAAACCACCATGAGAAATCTCTTCAGTCTCATGTCAGTGAGGTTTGCACTGTCACTGACACGAGACCTGCCATTGACTTGAGTAAGCTCTGTGCATATCAACATGTCACCCATTCACTGAGGAAGACAGACCAGCGGTTCAAACATGCAGAGTTGTTTTTGTCCACTTGCAAGAGCCGTTCAAAAGACCCGATTCGCTCCTGAATGTCAGTACTCAGGCAAACACAGTGCTCATTCCTAGCATGAAATCATAACACCTACCTTTAAATGACACACTAAGACTGAAGACTTGAGTTCTAAAATGATGGATGTTGGCTTAAAAACGATGTTCATCCATTCATTGAACCCCACATTTGACTTGTGAAACTTAAAAAAAAATATTGAGTCAGTCACACAGCTCACCTGAGGTTTGATCCTCCTCACACGCACACACACTTTCACACACAGGCAAGTGAAGAACCTCTATACACATGAGACTCATTTCCACACAGTAATTATAAACTTGACCTCGACGTTAACCGCACATACAAAATGAATCACTTCCCATGAAGAGCTTGCTGCTGGATAACCGCAGGGTTTCCGCTAGGAATTTTCCGAGACAGTGGCAGACGTCCCTGTCATCTAGTTACTTTGATGTTGTTTTCTGGCCTCTATTATCAGGTATCGTGACACAGTGTCACAGGGTTGATGAAACAGTGTTCTAATTTTCAGAGGCCACTAGATGGCGCTCTTAGCTCAGAAATGATGTGATGTTGAATTGAATTTGTTCAAATATTTAAAAAAATCAGGACACTGTTTCACGAAACCTCATCAACCCTTCAATACCGTGTGACGAAACCTAAGCTACCCATCACTAGTGAGTCATATCTGTGTAATTATGAATCGTGAGTGTCTTTCAGAAAGTGGTGCTCATTGTTAAAAGAGTAAGCGAGGCACCATTCAAATTGTTGTAGTGGATTCTGAAAACAAGGACATTGTTTCACGAAGCCTCATAAGGCCATCACTACTTGCAGGTTTAATTCACTATCATATAACCATCACCAAGTGTTTAGCTCAGTGATTCTGCCGTGACAGAGTCTGAAACAAGAGGCATTTAAGCACTCGACACTAAACCAACCTGCAGGGTGTCTTCATTGCAAAGAGCCGGTTCTTGACTTTTGAGTAAGTGGAAGACAAAGCAGGAGGAGGACACCAAAGCTCAAACCCATCCAGAGCTAATCCATGCTCCTGGAGCACATTTCACTGGATCCCATGACGGAATGTGAACAGCAGTCATCGACGTCTGCTCACAGACCACAGAAAAAAAAAAAAAAAAAACAAGAGCTGAGGAAACCAATGACGCATTCTTCTGTGTGACTTTCAGACTTCAATATTTGAAGGAGGGAGAGAAATTAAATGGGGATAAAGTAAGTAAATATTGTATGCAAACAAACTCGGAATGGAGAACAAATCTGAGTACAAACGTCAACGCGCGTCTGCCTGTGCCTGTGCACGGGCTGTGACAGTACAGCCCTGCTAACAACCTGCACTGGGTCTCAGACCGGCGGCCCTGGGGACACGCCACCAGGGGCAGTCGTGCACAAGAGAATGGCTTGAGAGCCAGAGGGAAATGATGTCACCTGTGCACCAACAGTGAACTGATGCTCCAAACATAAGTCCACATTTATCTACTTTTCTTGCTCAACGTGACTTTCAATGGCTGCAGGAGACGCCTCTGAGGCGTTCAGAGCACATCCAGTGCTTGTATATATGTTTTTAAAGAATAATCAAATATTGATGTGTGAGAAAGTCTGAGAAGGTCACAACGTCAACAACATCATGGCAAAACAAATAGTGTGCATTTGTGGCCAGAGGCGAACTGGGGGACACTTGGACCATGAACCCAGACTCTTCTCCAGGAAACATCCTGTCAGTGTACTTTCCTCTTATACGTGTTGCACAACAATTTATTGAACCCTATGTTACACCATGTAAATGACCTCTTGCGCACAATGGTTCGCTTTGGTTACAAATATCGCTGTACCAGACAGTGATGGGTTGATAAAAGTGTTGTTATTCTTAGAGCACAGCAGGTGGAGCTCTTGTCCAAATCCAACAATTTTGGGGCAGACGGTGCCATTTAGTGGACTCTGAACATGACAACACTGTTTCATGAAGCTCATAAGCCCATCACTCGTTCTTCCATCTATCTATTATCTGTCGCTGGGACGCAGGGGCAGCAGCTGCAACAAGGAGCGTAAAATATCCTCTGCAAATTAATGAACTTAAAATAACAAAATAAGAAAGAATTGTACTGGATTGTCATTCCAAGATACAAAGAAAAGAGAGAATTCCGTGCCCACACATGACGATAAAATACATTGTGATTCTGATGAGTCGGTCAAAGACCATGTTCTGACATCACTGGAGGGACCACTAGTGGAAGTAGGAGCAATATCAGCCAATAATGGGGGATTTGTCAACGGTTTTCGAGGAAGAGGAGCAGTTGTTTTGATTCCCACCATGTCGTTGTGGACGCGACGGCTCATACTATTGTGAGAGGATGTGTGTCTGAGCACATGAGAGACGGACGGCAACACTGAGCTGATGTGTTTGGGTCAACAGTGGGACTGACTGGGTCTGTTACCGGCGAGTATTGACGCCTCCTCACCCATGTTTTTGATAGCTTCTCTGCTGTTTCGATAGGTTGATATCATGGCTTGTTTATGTTCAAAAACCCTGGGCATTTGCTGTCCGTTTCCAAACCGGTTTAATGCAAACTTTCAGGGCAAAATAATCCTGCAAAGCAGCCAAACGCAGACGGCTGCCACTCGTCATTCTTTAAACTTGCTTGAGCTATGTCTGATAAAGCTCTTCATCTTTTGGTGAGAAGAACAAGCTTCCATGCTCACCGACACCATTAGAACATCCAGCTGTCATGGAAGGCTTCGCGTGTTCTTGAAGAGCTTTTTTTACTGGCATCCTAATGGTGCGCAGACAGGATAGACCTCTAGTTGCGTCAGGCTGGTTTCTGTTTCTGGCTTTGACTCATTCAGAAGTAGATTCTGAGCTGTCATGAGACGACTCATGAGGTGTTGACACATGGCGGCAGCGAGGGCAAAATGCACATGCAAATGCCGTTCAAAATACTATTCCTTCGCTGCAGATCACAACACCAGCAAACACAGCGCTCAGTGCTAGACCTGAGTGGTAAAAGTGACACATGTATCCCTCCAAGTGCTGAGATAAGTAGGTGATTGGAGAAGCAAATATCACCCCCACGCCTCATCAAGGTTGATCGCCAAGTAGATCAGATTAAAGAAGTAGATCCAGATTAAACTGGAGGTAGAAATGAGGTGACAGATGTTGGATTCAAAACAATGTTCGTTCTTTCACACAGGCACAATTGAAGAACCTGGACCTCCATCGCTTGCACTCTCTCTATAAACATCTCTTTCATTTTTAAAAGACTCCTTTGTCTGAAAATTGCATTTTTTGTTTTTGCAGAGCAGCAGAAAGTGAAGGACTAACCAAGTATGAAGATGACGTAACCATGTGTTTTCACCCAACATTCTTTCTCTGCCTTTCCTTCCATGATTCTCTCGCCATCACCAGCAGGGGACGATGAACAGTGGAGACAATTAAAATCTGCAAAACTACAAATCATTAAGGAAGTGCCACGTTGCTTTTTGTTGAAGTCACTGTGCCGGCAAAATTGCTTTTAACATCCAATGCCATTAGATCCGTGACAGAACACACAGCTGTTGCAGTTCAGTGAAAGCAGCAGCAGAGACATATGGGGAGAGGAAAGAGAGTCAGAGCAAAAACTTCATCCCAAAGAGGAACACGTTGGCTTATTGACGTGCTCTTGTCATGTGATGTGGTCCTGTCCTCACAGCCGTCAGTGTTGGCATTCAGATCATCAAATTGTTTATGTTTTTAATCTTGTAATGGATGGAAATCCTGTTCCTCCTATCCTTCCATGTCATTGTCATCATCGTCAGTGTTGCTATTCATAATGTATTGGCAGGCATGGCTTCATCTCAGTCTGGTCTGGAGCAGCAGTGGAACACATTTCCATCTGACAGATTTGGAGTTTGACAATAACCACCGGGATGATGAAAATAAAATGATCAAACTCTTACGATACTTTTGCAGCATACTGTGGTCTTTAGCACACGGAACACACAGAAGTGTATCGTGGCACAACATCCATCAGCTTTCTCTGCAACATGTTCTTCAATCTTCGTCTTTCTCTCTGGGCTTCTCCCTTCAGGGGTGATCATCCTCCTCCATCTCCCCCTGTCCTCTGCTTCCTCTGCTCTCAAACCTACAGACCTCATGTCCTCCTTCACCACCTCCATCAATCTCCTCTGTGGCCTTCCTCTCCACCTTCTGCCTGGCAGTTCCAACATCTCAACATCTTCATCTACCAATGTACTGGCTCTCTCTCTCTCCTCTGTACATGTCCAAACCATCTCCATCCAGCCTCTCTGACTTGGTCTCCTAAACACCTGAGCACATGTGCTGTCCCTCTGATCTACTGCTTCCTGATTCTATGCATCAATTTTCAATTCTTCAATGTTTATTAAAAACTAAATATATTAGTCGATGAGTGAAGATTCACATTTTTGTCAGCTGAATTTACCTCACCAAATGTCAGAACACATGCTTTGAATTGAGCTCATCTTAGTGTCTCCAGACGTATATCTGGTGGTTTGTTTGGTGTGCTGTCTTTTGTAATATAAACACAATGGGAATCTGCACCTCACACGAGGCTGGTGGTCACAACTTAACACAGTGGGTGAATTCGATACACACCTTTGTAGGCACTTGCATTTCCCCTTGTCAGCACACCTCAGGAGTTTTTCTATGGTCTTCGCCTTTGTTTTGGCCCCAGCAGTCTGGCACACGTGGGCGGTGAGTCTTGACTGCTAAATTATTGCTGTTCCATCCCTCTTCACTTTGAGAATATAAACTGCCAGAAGGAGAAGTTAAGCTCAGCAGACTACCTTTTAAATGGGGAAAGTGAATAATCAAAGGCAAATCTTAAAGGAACGCGGCGTCTACGTGGGCGAGAAGAAGTCTACAAAAAAGTTGTGCTTGGTTTGATGAGCCCTCCGCAGCGTTTATGATATTAAAACTTGTATCTTTTCAATCCACACGCTCTCCTCCTCAGCGCCTCTCTCTGCTGACTGAGATGCCCTTGTGTGTCAGAGCCAACCTTGTTGAACTGGGCCCCCGGAGGGTCGCAGACACATATCAGCAGCTCACTTCTCCAACCTGCAGGGGGGGCTCTGACTTATTAGCGGCGTAATTGGGTCAGCAGAGGCCACCAGTCATTTGACAGGCAGCAGAAAGAAAACCACATCCTTCACTGGGGTCCATGTCTCCCACCCTCCCAACCCTCCGACTGTGCCCTCCATCTACTTTTCTAATAATCGTCTGTCTTTGATTTGACCTCTTCTGATGGATGCACATGTAAATGATGCTTGACTCAAAGGCTCCAAAAGGTTTTTTTTATTTCCAAATCTCACTCTTGCATCAGGGGATTCACATGGCGGAGGATCCTCAGCCAGAGGTGAGCTGGAGCGGAAGGTGAGTCCACTGTACTGTACCTCAGCTGTGTACTCTGATGAAACTGTCATGATTCTGCTTTTATTTTGCTCCCTTGAGTCCTGTTTTGCTCTCTCCCTCCTGTCTTCCTGTGGCACTCGGCTGGAGCCAGTCAACCCCTGATCACCTGAGTATAAGAGCACCTGGACTCCAGCAGCGTGTGCCAGATCCACTCCTCTAGTTCCCAGTGGTAAATTGGTTCTCCTTGTTTGTTCTCTGTCTGTGCTCTAGTTTGCTCATTTTTGACTACACTCTTTGAAACCCTGGTGTCTGAGTTACAGTTTAGTTCCTCCCTCTGTTTCCTGGTTTATTCTGTGGCTTTACTATCTCTGTTGATTGTGCTTTTGTCTGTTTCCAGATTTGAGTTCGTTTGATTCTCCTGGTTCGGTGACGCTTTCTGTTGGACTCTTATTCATGTTTATGGACTTCTGCCAGTTTGGTGACTCTGTTTGGACATTCAGACTTTGCTTTGATTCTCCCGGACGCTTTCTGTTGTGGCTTTTGTTGTTAATGATTAAAATATTATTTCTGATTTGCTCCTGCCTCCTGTGACTTTCACCGCTGCACTTGGGTCCCGCTCCGCGTCTTGACTCGTGACAGAAACATATGATGACATGATGTGGAAGAAGCCGTCGAGGACTGTTCTGAAATGCCGGGCTTATTTGTTGACCATTTAAATAAGTTGTGGCTACTGCAACTTTCATAATCCGCTTCTCATCATTCAGTTTCAGTTGGAATCCCAGGGCTAACTTGTGTTATGCCTGGGACAGAGTGCTATTTTCAGGACAGAGCAACATGCACTGATCACCAACTGTCTCCTTTTCATCCTCTTGACATATGACGTCTTGATGCTCAGGTATGGTTTGCACGTTGTTGTTTTGTACAACGTGAGTTCAGCTCAGCAACTGCCACCTCAAGCAAACTTGAGCACCTTCAGATAGAACACTCAAGCAGCCTGCGATGGTCTTGGAGTGATTTGCACTGACTTTACTGTCCCAGTTAAAGTGTCACCGACACGCCTATGGAACCATGCATAAATCTGCAGCATGAAATGACGATATCTCGTCTATGAAGATGGTTCTGCTCAATTACAACGCTAAATAATTGTAAATCTAGATCAAAGTGAATCAAAGCCTGAAACAGAAACAAGCGTTTGTGGAGGTGGATCCTGACGGCGCACCATTCAAATACAGGTGAAGCAGCCTCAGTGTCAGAGGAGAAATGGCGAAGCCTTCCATGACAGCTGGATGTTCTACTGGTGCCAGTGAGCATGGAAGCCTGATCTTTTGACCAAAAGGTGCAGAGTGTCATCAGAAATAGGTGACGCAAGTTTAAAGAATAATGGACGAGTGACAACCACCAGTGTTTGGCCCTGCAAGTTATCAAAACAGCAGAGAAGCCATCAAAAACATGGTGACACTTGCAGGTAAAAGTCCCACTGTTGACCCAAACACATGACATGTTTTGTACTGCTGACCCTTCTGAAGAGAGTTTTACATTCCATTGACATAGCAGTGTTGCCGTCCGTCTCTGATCCGTTCAGACACTTCATCCTCTCACAATAGTCTGAGTTGTCGCTTCCACAACGACTTGGTTGGAATCAAAACAAGTCCTTGGTTTACATGAACCTGCTCTTCTACCCTTGACAAATCCCGCATTATTGGCTGATATTGCCACTTCAGTGCGCAGCACAACGGTCTTTGGTACCTCAAGTGACGTCTCAAGATGGCGGCACCGTTTGACCCACTTATGTTCACTTGTTCAAAATCCTAATCACATGTGTGACATGGTTTATATTGGTGTTGGTGGCACTTTAAAGTGAACTCTGTCTGCAGCTTCATCTTCTCAACCACTTTAAAAACACGATGGAAGGCAAATGACAGCAGTTTCGCAGTAGCACACAAGGCATCCTTGCTTTGAAAACTCACACTCATTCATACACATTTAAAAGGAATCATGAATGGCGATAAACTTAAGACTGATAAAGGAGGAGCCACATTCATGCATATGGAAATACATAAAAAAGCCAATAAGAAATGGAAAATGGGACAAAAATGTTGCCATATTGTACGCTGTTATTTTTGTTTTTAAAAAATCCCTAGTAAATTGTACTTCATGTCGGTGTGTGAGAGCATCCTGCTTCCTGGTCTCCATGCACCAAAGCCAGGTGTCTCACATGCCCACCCCCTTGTGGTGCCAACAACACAACTGAAACAAATCCAGAGAAGGAAAAAAAAAAAAAAAAAGCGAGATCCCCTCGTTCAGACTCCCGAGAGAGTTGCGATGTGAAAGAGAAAGGAGTCTCACTCTCTGCTAGCATCACTTCCTGTTCCCTGATTTCCATCCCGCAGTCTCTTTAATCATCACACCACTCACACTTTGGTTCAGCTCTGGCCCGGGTGGGATTATATAGTTCACCTCTCCCAGGGGGGAGCGGGGAGATGAGAAGCGCAGACCTCCATTGGAGACGGAGTAGAATCCTCCAGAGAGAGAGACTGAAAACTTCAGACATCCAATTATCAAACTGCAGTCCCAGTACGAGGGAGTCGGACGTGTTTCACCGTCCAGAATCCAGTGGAAGAGAACAGACGGGACCTCCTACGGATACATGGCGACTTCATCATCTCTGCTCTGTACCACAATAAATAATTGAAAGTATGCAGCAACTTTTTTTTTCATCAAATTGGTACCAAATTGCAATTTTATCACCAGTTGAGATTTAAAGAATTTAATATTTCAACACAAAGACGTGCACAAATATATCTATATCCACTGCACATTGCAACTGAATTTTAGGGAAAACACCAACTTTAATATCTCCATATTTAGGGTTCAGATTTATATCATTTATATATTGATTTAAACAATACATTTAGATACATAATACTCAACATTTTTAGCTTTTCGGTTCGCTGCTGCTTGAAATTGAACTATTTTCTATTTCTATTTTCTATTTCTATTTTGTAATTCATGTCAGTTTTCCGATGTTATATATTGCTGTCAATGCATGTGACTTTCTTGGACCCCCATTTGGGTGCATGAGACTAATAGATAGGCAATTTAATATTATCATTGCTTCTGTGAGGTGGGTAATTAAATACATTAAATTTAATGTATTTAAGTTTATTTTAACCCACCGATGTATTTGCGGTATAACAAAATAGTAATCTCACGAAATGATATGAAGGATGAAACAAGGACCATGATACCAAACAGATTAAAAAAAATCACCAAGCAAACATGACAGATTTAAATAAAGTGTGAATGTGTGGTTTTGTTTTTCTGCGGAAAAAAAAAAATCTATGTGGTAATTGGCAGCTCAAGTACCGGAAAAATATTGAATTGGCTCAAAGACATATCGCCCCAGCCCTAATATCTATATCTATATGGAATATATGTCACTTGAATGAAAGCTTTTTTGTTTAATCCTCAGTAGCAGGAGTCATTGACGTCATGTTTTAACAGTCTGTATTCCTCTGCACTCAGACTTGAATTAGTCTGATCAGAACACAGTGGCGTTCTGCAGCAGAGCCCGCCCACTCAGTCGCCGGGAATTGTGCTGCTCCTCATTAAAAATGGAGTGGAGATGACTACAGCCTTCTGAAGGACACTTTACGCTCATTCAGTGTTGGCGAAACCTTTTTGAAGCATTCACAAGAGTCAGTTTGTTTAAGCGCGACTCATCACTCCCGTTCTCAAGTTGAAAAAGAATGAATAGAGAGTCAAGGCCCTGGAAGCCATCAGCGCTAGCGTCATCAAACGAACCCGCCAACATTTACTATTCTAATGTTGGTAATTGTTCCATGCAGGCTTTTAGCTACAGGGGCGTCTTGGTGTCCCGGGCGTCCCGGGTGCCCTGAACTGCAAAATGTGAAAAATTGGACGCCCTACATTTTTAAACAGTGCCTGCATAATGCCCCAATCGTAGTCTCATCATATTTCCGTGAAAAGCAAGTTTCCGCGCAGTATTTTCGCTGAATATGATAAATTAGCCACGTGTCAACCCTGCACCGTCACCGGAACCATGGCCACCGCGGACGCCATATTGGTTTACGGCCAACTCTCGCAAAGTGAGAACTGCGCTGTGGAGTTCTTGCAGCGTTTGTGGAAGTATGGACAACTTGTACGTATTTTATAGAGAAATATTTACAGTTATTGCTGTCCTTTTTCATGTATTGGCTATAAAACATTTTCCAAACCAAATGTTTGTGTGAAAAGGACAAGGCAGACAACACTCAGCTTCTTCCGGAAGGAAAAACAGGTCAGAATTATCTTGTTTGAATGTTCAACAGTGTCAGAAAACCATCTCAGATTCACAGCTGACACAACTCTGTGCTTGTCTTGCATCACTATATGAAGGAAAATGGTCAAAACTGTTGAGGAGATAGCGTGTAGTCAGGGAAATAATTGTTATTCTTAATTCATGAGGGTCAGTTATCTGAGGGAGAGAGTCCCATCCTCTTCCCTTCATCACATCAGGAGAGCGAGGACGAGGCTCCATCACCGACGAAGTGGATTTGCTGATTTTGACTTTGCAGCTGCTCGAGAGATATACCTCCAGACCCCCAGGTGTTTTCTACATTATGAATTTGTTATTGTGACAACATTTATGTTATTTGATGAAATATGTTTGGTTTCATAAAGTTATAAGTCACTTTGTTACAAAAATGTTTACTGCGTCTTTTTTTTTCTACACAGCAAGTTATGTTAGTGGACAACATTCATCCTGGTGTGTCGCGGAGGGGAATGGGCGGGGGGTGGAGTTATGGGTTGGGGCGGGGCATGTGGGCGTGGCTATGGACGCCCTGTTTCAAAATCCTAGCTAAAACCCTGTGAGTGACATTTAATGATAGATCCCCACCAGTTTCTCCTCTTTCTCTAGTAACATCACATTTTGCACTGCACTGCACTGCTTCCTCGTACTGGAGCTACTCTGTAATAACACAGCGATGCCCCCTTAATGTACGAAAATGTACCGTCCTTTTCAAACTATGTCACAGTCACTGATCACATGCTTCCAGATGTTCTTTACTTTGGTATTGCTGTTCACCAACATATCCACCAGGGGGAGCAGCTCAGAGTCAAACGTTCATGACGACAACAAACTCCAAAGCCAACATGGCGACTGTGGAAGTGGATTGATAGGTACCTCTTGCACAAAAGAGGAAACAGAGGCGGCGTTGTAGGAGGTGGAGGTCGGTGAGGGTGTTAAATACATCACCACTGGAGGACGGAGAATTGTCCGCCATTGTTATGTCTTCTTTGTATCTACATAGAGTGACAAATCAGGTCCTCACAGCAACACTGACATCCATGGTTTCCAAGAAAATTTGAACGAAATGAACGAAGAACACAGACAGTAGGCTCCGCCCAGATCTGGATCTGGATGTAAGATTGAACCCTTAGAACCAATGTTAATTCTCAAAATCTCCCACAACAGCTGACAGAGGAGGGGAAACTCATAAAAATACAGATTTACGGAATAATCTGACACGCTGTTTGAGGAGATATAAAAGAGGCTTCAGAATGTCGTCTCACGCAGACGGACATGAATACTACAGCTGTGTCTGTTCACTTGCTGCAAAGCGGTTTGGACAGACTTCGCAGCGCTGTTGCACCAGTCATGACTGTTCAAATAAATCCAGTCTTCACAGAAAATATGATATCAGTGTCAATGCAAAAATCTTCCTTAGAGCTACTTCCATACGCCACATGCCTCTCTCATGAATACCCCACATACAAGTACTTCTAGCTGGACTGAAATGTAGAGGACTAGTCGGTGAATTCAAGGCTTTGAATTGAAGGCTTTCAGGTGAATCTTTGTGAAGCAGTCTCGCTTGCTGCAGCACTGCTGTGGTTTTGAAAATGCCCATGCTTATAATTTAGCTTCGGATCCCGTCCTGCGAGTCACACGGGTTATGGTTCACACTCAAAAATCCCACATTAGCCAGTAAGTGCTGCTTTTACTGCCACACACTGTGCTCCCAACTGCGACTGACTCCAGATATATGAGACGCCTCTTGTAAGTGCAGCCAGTCAGTTGTGGAGGTCTGCTGGTTACATCGCTCTCCCACTCACCCCGGAGAGTGGTGAGGGGAAACTTAAGTGGATGCTCACAAACACCCCCGACTGCATGTTGGATGTGGCCAATAAAGTCATTGTAAGGTCAGGTATGGAGGTATTGAGGAGGTCCATTTGAATAAGTAGTCTGCTTTTTTGATTCGCTACTGACCAGACAGAGCTTCATACGAGGAACAATGGCAGTGCCCCGGACACGTGATGCTGACATATCAACACACATTATGACAGCAGTATATTCAACATCAAATGCCATTTGAGGATTAAAATGAAAAAACTCTTTTGCAAAAAATTGGATCAAAATGATGGAACAAGCTTTCACCTGATTGCTTATCCTTAGAAACCTCGCCTGCGAAACCCAACATTAATATTCTGCTGTTTTTACTGGCCGCTTCGTGCATCTTTTCTGCTTGCAATAAGCGTTCTTTCTAAATCAGTATATCCTCAAAAGTCACCACCATATGCTTTTATTGGCGCGCGAGAGGACGCAGCAGAATAAATAATGCAATTTAAATAACAAAGGCAAGACTCAAAGTTCAAAATGTCAACTTCATAAATTGTCAGGGAAAATAAAATGAATCCACCGCAGAAGCCAGGAACTGTTGATAGAACTGGAAAAGGGCAAAGCTAGTGGTCAAATTGAAAAAGAGAAGATCCACGATGCTATCCAAGCTAACAGGATGAAAACTGAAGAGTCAAGATGGTAGGAGAGGCCGGACAGCCTTTCAAGCTAGGGCTGGATGACTGACGCTAAGTGATACATAGGTGAAGTTTCATGACACATTACTGAAGGGTTGGTGAGGCTTCATGAAACAGTGAACACTGATTTTAAGAGGCCACCAGATGGCAAGGAGAAGGGACAGGGGAAGGCGATACTGCCCGCCTGGGAAGGGAGTGCATTGATCTTTCTCAGCACCTCACTGGTGCCTTGGTGGCACTTGCCATAGTGTGAGAAGACAGAGCACACGTGAAGTAGAGTCGCTCATCGGGCTAAAAACAATATGTGGAATGAGTGGAATTGGCTCCAGATCGCAGCTGTCATTGACTGAGAACGGTGGACTTGAGGATATCGCATATGAATTTTGCTTTAGGCTTGTTGAAGTTGATATTTGGTTTCAAAAATATTGACTCGAGACAAACCTTGTCACGGTCACCTTGGCTATGCTCACCACCACGTTTACCAGCTTCGAACAGCTGCAGTCTAGTCTGAGCCTCTGGTTGCTCGGGGCATTCCTCTGAATGTCAGACTTGCCTTCACAGCATCACAGTGGATAAGGAGAATACAATTTCCTGATCCCCAGCTTCTGTATTGATCCAGTTCTCTGCTGGAAGGTCATTCTGTTGCCCTGATGCTCTCGGCTGCTTCTGATTTCAGACATGAAGGGTCAATTGTGATGCCATCTTGACTTTGTGGCAGCATTTTCAGGAAAATAAGAGAAGGATCCTCGTCCTCACCGAAGTAAAGTTTGAGAGAAAGAACTCCACTTCAGTGTTCTGTGAGACCCGTGATGAAGCTTCTGATGGTGAGGTCACAATTCACAGTCACAGATGATGTCAGTTTGATGTCATGCAAATCCAAAACAGCGACTTTCTTTACAGCTAGAAACCATGCGGCTCTCTCTCTCTCTCTCTTCCCTCCCTCCATTGTTAGAATGAGAAACTTAATTCAAATGAAACACAATGAGGACCAGTTGGCTGGTCCTCACTTCAAAACCACTTGTTCATGTTTTAGTTTGGTTCCTGGTTAAGAGGGGCCATGAGTTTTGGATGGTCAGGTATTGGGGGAGAGGCCGGGGAAAGGGTTATGGCAGTGACAAATCTATAGCTTTACATAAAAGCACTGACATGAAGGTTAAACAGATAAATCATTTCAAAGAATCAACAAATCGATGGCGCACGATGGGATATAGTGAAAAGTAAAGTCAGGCTAAAAGAGTCTCCAGATGAGTTTGTGCTTGAAAATACCAACACTTAGAGGCGCACATTAATGGAGCCTGATGTCTTGAGTGGGGGCAGCTTTTGCTGCATGTCTCATGAATTGGCCATCGAGAGGCAGAGAGAGAGATCAGCAGACAAGGCAGGAGACGTCGGGGATACGCGTCTGTCATTCGCAGCTATCATGTCACGGAGGACGCAGCAAAGTCACACGTCTGCCCAAGTCCATCAAACAGCATCTGTCCCACACATTCAAACACAAGGCTAACCTCTGGCCCGAGTCCCAAGTCATGGCGTGACAGCAGCCTATCAAGCAACTGGTTCCTTCACATTCAATTAAATGACGGGGAGTTGTGTTGCTCATGTGAAGAATGTGGAGCTAGTGTGAGTCGGCAGGAGACAAGTCAGGCAGAATGTTGTAAAGTACCGTGACAAAAACTAAAGTCACAAATCAAGTCCAGCGCTCTTTAGACATGTATGACTTTATGGTGTCCAATACCGGAGTTTGTTTCATCTGAGTTCACAACAGCACTTTTAAATTCAGCAGAAACACATCAGAATAGAGTATATACTCACTCTTCAATCACTTTTTGTTTTAGTAACCATAATCCACTTGTCAACAAGAGGACGACTCAAATCGGAACTGTACTGACTGATCCTGTTTCATTCCTCAACGTGTTTAGAAATGTTCATGACAAGGAAAGTCAAACCATCCTCCATCGCATGGCGTCGCATGTTGATGTTAGGGAAGTGGATTTGTGCGTCCTATACTGACGCCAAGGGCCTTCAGCCTTCAGCGTTGCTTGTTGATGCGTAGGCCGTTCACTGAAGAACAAAACAGTAGCATTCCAGACACAGATTGCATGTCACAGAGGAAGTGTCAGCAACTATTTATTAGCGCTTACATGGCAGGAAAAACAACACCCATGTGAGGACTGTATGACTTTGGGGTGACATTTGGCGGGCAGATAAGCCTCTATTGGAGGAGGCAGACTTCAAAATAACTGGGTGTCAGTTTGGTTCAGAGTCCTGGTTAAAGTTAGCCATTTGTTTTTATTGGTTAGGTTAAGGGTCAGAGGCTGGGGAAAGGGTGATGGCAATGAGAGGTTCCTATGTGCACGTGTGTGTGTGTGTGTGGGCTTGTCTACCCAAGGAGACCGGTTTAATTGGCGAAACACGAACTGAGAAGAAAAGCTATTGCCACAACATGCAACACTGAATGTTGTTTTGGTGTCAGGACAGGAGGCAAAAGTGAACTTTCCCTACATCAATATACCACGCCATGAGAGCGAGGATGGGGTGCCAACCTCTTCCCTCATACACCTGCAGACGCTGACAGTTGGAGGGCGGCGGAATAGACATGGACACTAATTTCACAACTAAACAGGTGACTCAAAGTCGCCACAGGTTTTTAATACTCAACCTCACTTACGCAAATGTCAGTTTCAAACTCCAATATCTCATGCAGAACAAGTCACTGATTCCAACTTTGCCATGCATCACCCGGAATTCTCTGATTGCATTTCCATATTGAATTGCTTATTGAGTGTCTTGGTGCGTGTGCACAGACAGCCACTGGATACATCACCGGAGACGGTAAGAGTCAGCCTCCTCACACCTTCCAAACATCCATCTCCATCTCTCCAAGTCTCAGCAGCCGGCTGATAGGCTGCGCTCGGCGGCGGCAGTTTTGAACAACAGCATTGTCTGACTTACCTGTTTGAGATGAGTCACGTGACGGCCGGAGAGAAAGAGAGAGAAAACCACATTAGTTTCATCTTCAAACACAGTAAGCTGCTATTTCATGCTCTCATCTTCTCACTCCACAAACAGGAGTTTGTGAGCAGCAAACCTGTTTGATCCACCCCCCACCTCCAGGGTATCCTCCGCAATGATTTTTACTCAGCGAGTCAAGATCAAATTAGCATCTTTGGCAGAAGCCCCACAACTGCAGTGTCCAACTGGGACTCATGGTGGAGGATAAAAACAAAGAACTTTCTGGGAAAGTTTACTTCCTGACCCCAGGATATTCTCCACGGATGAGAAACTCGGAGGCTAGAAATTAACCAGCTCGCCGAATTAAAAAATAACTAAATAAATAAAAATCAATGCTTCCAGGAAACAGCATGGAGAGCTGAGTGAGCATCACACAGTCAAAAGGCAATTCAAAGAAGGCACATGAACAGATTCAAGTCGCATCCGATGATAGACCGATGAGCACCAGTACATTGTACCATGGAATAGAAGCGGAAAGTGTTGATGAAAGTGACTTTCACCCATGACAAGGTCATCTGGATTCCACTGTGATGCTGCCACCGACGTTCCGTTGAAACATTTTGATGAGAAGTACTGTATTTTCCTGAATATAAGCCCCAATTTTGAACCTTTTCTCTGATTCCTACGGCTTTAACAACAAAGCAGCTAATATAAGAGTGTGGACAGAACAAGTTTGGACGCTTATATCAATAAGTAAACAAGTAAAACCGCCTGCTACTAAGATGCATTGGATTTTCTAAAATCAATCCATTGAACTATTGTCCAGTTTTAGAAGAAAACAGCACATGCATGGACTGACTAACCACTTTACTTCAAATATAATCTCTCCTGATTCTTAAAGCAGCACTATGTAGATTACGAATATTTGTATTTGCCTAAAACTGGTAAGAAGGCGTAGTTGCAAGAATGAATTAGAAATGATGTGAGGTTTCACTGAATTAGTTGTCCAAACACTGTTTCATGAAACCTCATCTACCATCAGTCGTCTTCAGTCTAACCTACAGGATCGCAGACACTGATCCATTATATTCTTGCACAGGAGATTCTCAAGATGTGTTTCTATCTTCATGTTGCAGCTCTTCAGACACCATCGGCTTCTCAACACTTCACTTTTCATGCCGGAGCACTGCAACATGTTACAGCGATGAAGAGCTGCTTGGCAGACGTCTGCACTCTCGCATTGCTTGCTGCTTTCATCAGGGTTCTCCCTCGTGGCGTAAGAAAATGTTGATATGCTCAAACATCACAATGCTTGATTTAGCGATATTGAATCACTGTCATGGCTGAAATATCACTGTCCAGTGGTACCTCGGTTTTCGAACGTCCCGGAATTCGAACAAATCGGAGTTCGAACAAAAATTTTGAGATTTTTTTGCTTGACCGATCAGCTGACCCACCTGACGCTTTGTTATTGTGTATAACGCAGCCTCTGTATGCAGATGTGTCCCGTTAGCTCCATTTACTGGCTGTTTTTTCTTCATATTGAGGTGTAAAACCTTTCCTGTCTCCACACTGGACCGTGGTAGAGTGTCACAGGGGAGGTGCTGGAGCGCTCATTCCAGGGTTTGATGTCCTGTTGTGGGCTGGAGCTGGGACAGGGATGAGGCCAGTCTGGGACAGAGCGTGACTTGGTTTATGACTTTGTCACAGCCAAACTGCACAGAAGCGCACATTCAGAGCTGGACACGCACCGGGCACCTCTTCACTTCTGGAGAGACCTCACTCACTCGGCAACCCCTCCCACATGCAGCGGCCACACACATAGAGGAACAGCCACATGCAGCAGACGCTCTACATTCACTCCTACAAAAGACTATTTTAAGGCTTGGAACGCATTCGTTCTTTTTCCATTCATTGTAATGGGAAAAGTCGATTCAGATTTCGAACAATTCGGTTCTCGAACGGCCGTCTGGAACAGATTGTGGTGATCGGTGGGTGCTGATCACTGCGTGCAATGCAATATTGCCGATCATCAAGTGGGATTTCACTCTTTTTTGTCAACATGATGTGAAGTGTGACTCAAGAAAGATATATGACGCGCTCTGTCGTCCGCCCCCACACTCGAGTTCAAGTACAAAGTTCAAGTATACTTTGATTCTAACTGGAGCAGAACAGTCACGCTGACAAAACGAGCTACTGTCACGTTTGAGCAGCACTAAACGCCATTCAGTTCAAATAGCTGAGGGCCGTCTTCTTAACAACCTCCTTCATACAGAACTTTTTAAGGATGGGGCTTCACACCGGGTCACTCACAAAAAGTGCCAGGTGAAATCAGGGGTTAAGTGTTGACACAAGTATCTCTGGAGGAGGAACTGAACAGATGACCTCAGAGAGGAACCACTCTACGTCTCGGCCTAATGTGATCTGGTAAGTAGTCAAGCACTCAGCAGCAGTTTTTTTTTTACTTAGAACAGTATAACATTGCAGTACATTTGACACTTTAGTCTGTTTCCATTTCGACCTTGCCTCAGATAAGTGAAACAAGAGTGACAGAGAGACCCTTCAACGTCACTGATCATATTTTGCACTGCACCTGCAGCTTATAGACCAATGTGGCTTATGTAGTAACCGCTTAAATTTAGTGGGTGGGGCAAATATTCAGGTTCGCTGTATAATCCGGAATTTACGATCATTAATTCTGATGCGTTGGTCATTCTGTAGAGCCTGTCACGGCCGCACTTTTATTGTCCGTTCCTTTTTGTCGTTTCTGTCTCGTGCTTTTATTTTGTTATCCGCAGTTGCCTTAGTTTCCAGTTCCTGCTCTCTCTTCGGCTTCACGGCGTTCATCTCCTCATCAGTCCTTCCATGGATATATTCCCGTCGATTGGCCAGATGGTAGCTTCTCGCTCCGTTACGGTAACTCATATAAGACTTCCATGCTCTCGATTTCCTCCCTGACCTTTTCTCGACTTTCCTGCATGCTCAAATTCCTATTTCAGCTGCATCGTGAGTTCCTCGTTCTTCCTCGCTCCACTTTCATTTTCTCCCTCACTCCATTCAGTCCATGTGTGAGCTCTTACTTAGAGTCTCACTTTTCATTCATATCTTCAACAAGTTTATTCCTCGTATGCGTGTGTGTGTGTTTCTCCACCAGTGAGCGCTTTCTGTGTCATGATTCTGCTTTTTGCTCCCTTGAGTCCTGTTTTGTTTTCTCCCTCCTCTCTTCCTGTTCCTGTGGCACACGGCTGGAGCCAGTCAACCCCTGATCACCTGTGTATAAAAACACCTGGACTCCAGCAACATGTGCCAGATCCACTCCTTTTGTTCCAGTGGTAAATTGGCTCTCCTCGTTCGTCCTCTCTTTCTGTGTGCTACCTAGCTTATTTTGATGACTCTGTCCGATACCCTGGTGCCTGAGTTAGTGTTCTGTTCCTTCCTCTTTTTACGCGTGTTTTGTGATTGACTATCTCTGTTCATTGTGCTTTTGTCTCTCTGTTTCCAGATTTAAGTCTGTTTGATCCTCCCAGTTCGGTGAAGCTTTCTGTTGTGGTTTTAGTGTTGTTAAAGATTAAACGATTGCATTTAACTCGCTCCTGCCTCCTGTGACTTTCATCACTGCACTTGGGTCCCACTCCACGCCTTGAATCATAACATTCTGTCGATTGCCACCTCGTGAGCTTTACTCCCAGTGTATTTTCTGCTCTCCCAGTTTTAGGCATTAGTCCTCTCTTGTGTTTTCAGATTCTTCCCCAATCCCTGCGGTCCGCGTTCTGGTTCCGGCGCCTTTAGTTGTAGTCATTTGTCTATTTATTGTTTATTCGCCGATTAAATCTCTGTAATTTAATCGTCTCCCGTGCCTCCTGTCGGCCAGCACTTGGGCCCATTCCTCTGAAATCATGACAGAGCCTCCGTGTATCCAGGCTTCACAGGGAATTTTGCTCCATGGAGGTTAGCTAGAGGGTGTTGAGAAGAGGCTCTTCTTCCTCCACTAATGGCCACAGAACACCTCCTTCACCCCACAGGCAGATTTATTTACCTCCCCCGATGCTTCCACAGAGCCTCGAGTGGCAGAACCCGAGCACGTGACCCGAACGTCTTGCTAAGGGGCTTATTATTGGAAACCCGAGACAACAGCCTCCTCCATCTCAATGTTTAACTAGGACGAGTGGCTATTGATTGTGGTGGGTAATTGGCTCTATGATAGAAATAAGGCCGACGGTAGAAGCGCAGCGAGACCTGAAAGAAGACTTCAATTAGTTCAAGTGCCGAGCCGAGTGCGAAACTGTTGGAGTCTCACGTCTTCTGCCCATTCATCTCTGCGGTGGCGATGACAAGCTGTCATGTCAGCGACAGCAAAACGGTAAGCAATGGTTCCACAAAGGCTCCAGCAGCAACACAAGAACAAAAGGCGATTCCACAAAAGTGTCAGCTCCACTTATTTTGATTTCATCACTCAATATCATGATTCCAGATATCGGCTCTCAAACGCCTCATTACGCTCTGTCGCCTTGTAATGAGTGGAGCGTTTTGACAGAGGATCCTTTGTGCTCATTTTTTGATGGATGACAAACAGCACCAGGATCAGTGAGGATTTGGACTCTGATGAAGAGGAAACCCACACTTTGAACTTTTAAAAAACCCAACCATTTCCAAAAGTGAAATGCTCCGTATTATGCCTTTACCCTTATTATTATCATTATTGATTTAGTGATGTTATTATAATTACAGGTGGCATTAGATGTATCAAAGCACATATTGGAAAAAAAAAACCTCAGAAGTCAAACATCCATCTTCATCCTCTTGTCATTTGCCAGGTCACGCAGGCAGCAGTCACGCCAAAGTCCGTTGCTCAAGTCGCGCACTCCGGCCGGGCATATGAAGAGGTGGACCGTGCGAGGACGGCAGAGGAACAGATATAAAGCCTTAAAAACTGACCTATTCATTTTCACCAATTCAACAAATGTGAGATGTTCCCCTCCGCCTCATTGTTTCTATATCGCTTCTTGATGGTCTGTGGTCTGTTCTTTTTTTTTTTTTTTCAGTGGGGAAGACGACTCTGCCACAGTTTCAAAAATCTTGGTGATAACCCTGCTATAGTAGCCTTGCATTTTCAGTGTGTAATATCTAGACAATCCAGGCATACTGGAAACCCCTTTAAGGTCTCGTGCACACCTCTAATATAAAGTACTGTGTGAACACGGTCCTGATGCCACGGACACCTACCAAGTGATGAGGCTTCACAGTCGGCCGTGGGTTTAAAACATTGTTCCATTAGAATACTTGTTGAAAGTGGGGTAAACATAACCAGATTTTCTGTATTTTGAGGAGGTTCAGTGACCCCACATATGAAGATAATGTCTTTGGTGCGCCCAGGAAATCGCAACACAATACCACACGATAAGATTCTTTCAAGCCAGAAATCTTGTCTCTGTCATCCCAGGTGATAAAATGAGAAAAGAAACAGGAACAATGGGAAAACGCAGGGGTCGATTTCTCAACGTTGCTGCTGTCCGAGTTTTGTAAAATAAAACTGTGTCCATTCTTAGCCTTAAAAAAATTCCAAAAACAAAATAAGCATATAACCATGAGTATGTTTCATCAGCCACCACTGGCTGAACATACAGTTTAGCACAGCTATGCCACATAGAACTGAGTCCCCCACATGCAGGTCTGAATATCCTTGAGTTAGCTTCCCCCTTAAAGAAGAAAAAGTGGCTCGCTGTGAACAGATCTCACCCTTAGACAGACAGCAGGGAGACCAGCCAAGAAGAGGTCAAATCAAATCTCTGCTGGTTCACACAAGTAATCATTGCAGTCTAATTTAATCTTGCTTCTATAAAGCACCACCAACAAACAAAGGTCCAAGACATTTACCGTTGGGCCGAATCAATAAGTGCATCAGTCCACACTTGTGTCCAGTGAAGGCTGAGTCTAAGATGTGGCCCTGATCTGTGGACTGTGGAAATATTGGCACATCGTCCACTACATATTTAGCATTGTAAAAAAATGAAACAGACTTTGATAGATGTAAAATATACCCGTCACATACCCTGATCTCATGGTTCCACGTGTCCTTTACATCGGTATTTCTGTTCACCAATATATCCACCAGGGTGGGCAGCACAGAGTCAAAGGTTTATGACATCATAAAACTCCAAAACAAACATGGCGAGTGTGGAAGAAGTACCGTAATCGGGTTAGGCAAATCACTGAACAGTAAATTGTCCTCTTTATGACAGAAACTGGTTTAATTCCAGCCTCTCTGAGGGCTGGAAAACCCTTGAAAAGAAATAAATGACTTTGAAAAAGAGCCACTCACCCATTACACCATCAGAACAACCAGTGTGACCTATTCGGATTCTTTTCTCTCAGTCCAAGGACAGCTCACTATCATCCTCAGAATCAGATGATCAAAAAAGAAGTCACACGGCCTCCCTAAATAGGATGGGCAGATCCGTCCCATGACCAAGTTGACCTGTCACACAGACTGAAAAAGCAGAGTCTTCAAGTGTACGCTGTGAAAAGAAAGGCTTCTATGAACTTAAAAGAGGGCTCCGGTCACGACACTCTTCATCTCAGAGTCCGTGCCTCTATTCATTGGAACAGGTGTCGTTCAATTCAAACAGCATATGAGAAACACAGTTATTTTTACTGGAGGATATCGTCATTGACAAACTGACTTTTTATCAGTTTGATTGCCTTTGATCTGACAGAGCAGCTTGAGTTTTTCCCAACATCAAACCACACCAGTAAGAGACGGCCTGGTGAGACGGAGCAGAGAGGCAGTCCTCAACTCAAGAGAAAGTTTCAGCTCAGCGTCTCAGGCCTCCGTCTACTTCCAAACAGATGCATGTACAACTCTGCCGTGTCAAAGAACAGTTTCATCCGTCGACTTGTCTACACCGCAGCACACAAATAGAGTCATGATCCATTCGCGGAGCGGGACTCACAGGTGATCGGAGGAATAAACAATAGTATTTCATCAAAAGAATTCACAATCATCAAACACCATCCAAACAGAAAACGACACCGAAGAGATCGAAAGTAAGTAAAAGGTCCAAAAACTGAAGGTGTCACCGCACCGGGAGAAGTACACAAAAGGAAAATAAGTCCAACCAAAAGTGTCACAGAACCGGGAGATCACAAGCGGGGAATCTGAAAATACAAAAACACGAGGACCAGGAAACAACAAAATCACAAACGCCATCGTCAGAACGAACTCACAAGGGATAAGGACTAAATGAGAGGAAGCAGGAAACACGCGGAGATCGGAAGCAAACTAAGGATAGAAACGACACTCAGGCACCAGGGAGAGAAAAAAACCAAGAGATGAGGGAAATACACGCGAGAGCGAGCGAACGAGGAGGAGGAAACGCAGAGTCGATCTGGCACCTGTTGCTGGAACCAAGGTGCTTTAGAAGGGGCGGAACGATGATCTGTAGATCAGTTCCAGCTGCGTGCCAAATCCAAGGGGAAGTTCGGACAATTACTGGGAATGCCATCACATGTGTCATGTGAAAAGGAAGGAGTGAACACAGTCTGTCATCTGGAAGCGGACTGACATCACAGTCAAGAGTTTTCATGCATTCCATCGAAGGGAAAGTGAGAAATACAACCTTCGCTTGGTCATAGTTGATGAATGGGCTTTACAGCTTTCAACTCATCGACTCTACATATACAGAGGGTGGTCTTGGTTGGTCGGTATGTCTTGATGTCTGAAGCGTCTTGTTTTACAAACCGTGTGTGTGATGGAGAGGGGGCTGCGAGTGAAAATGGCAGCCGCGGCGGACATGGTTCACGGGGAGTTCACGCATCTCCACACCCTCCTTTTCAACAAGCACGCAGTTCTCATAGGCGCAGGACTGAAATCACTTTAGCTGAATGAGTCTCAATGTCTCACATCCTGGACCATGAAGAGAAACTTGCATCATGCAGGGGGCGCCACAGATGGCCTGTGCTTGGCAAAACGTTTCATGTCATGCTATCAAACAAAGGTGTGAAATGTAGCCCCTTGTTTTTACCAGACGGTCATAATCGGATGATGATGATGAAGTCCATGTTTGACTGGACACATTTATCTGACGGAGGACTATAAATATCTTGGGGTCCTCATAGACAATAAAGTGGACTGGGCTCAGAACAGAGTCGTCTCTACTTCTTGAGGAGGCTCAGGTCCTTCAAGGTCTGCGGGACAATGCTGAGGATGTTTTATGAGTCTGTGGTGTCCAGTGCAATTCTGTTGTTTGCTGGGGCAGCAGATCAACGGTGGCGGACACTAACAGACTCAACAGACTCATCCACAAAGCTGGTGATGTGGTGGGGGTGAAACTGGACTCCTTGGAGACGGTTATGGACATAAGGATGCTCCTGAAACTAAGGAGCATCCTGGACAACATCACCCACCCCTCCATCCGCTCCTGGTCCAGTACAGCAGCACATGGACCAACAGACTGAGACGACCCATCTCAAGCGCCCGAGCGACACAGGAGCTCCTTTCTCCCTGTGGCAATAAAAACCAACAATTCATCTCTGAAAAAAATCACAATGAACAACTGCATTTTCTGGCACATTGTTCACATGGTTTCTAAGCTCTTTAGTATAGCTTTGTTCTTGCACTTTATAATATTTCTTTTTAATGTATTGTGATATGTTGAGTACAGAACATGTTACGAACAGATTTCCCTTGGGATTAATAAAGTTTTTGCTGTGATGAGCAAAAGTACATTTGTGGCACAGAGGTAATTTCACGGGGAGAAGGAAGCGTTATGGTCACTGTTTGTTTGGCTTTATTTTGGTCTGCTACCTTGTGTTTTTGGTTTGGCTGGAGACTGTCGGTTGACTGAGAGGTGGGATCTCTCTCCTTAGTGAGCGTCTGAACCGAAGGGGAGAAGCCAGATTACAGCATCAGCCACATATCGCTCTGTTATTCTACTGTTACTTCAGACATCGCCAGCTCTTGTAGCTCTCTGTCTTGTTTTCTCTTGTTTTGTTCATCCACTGAGAGAGTACCGCCTCAAGTCGTGACCTGCAACCTGTTCGAGTTCTGGATTTCCTTCATTTACTTTCTGTTGGATGGACTCCTTTGGCTTTCGTTTGTCATGTGGTCTGCCTTCCGGAGTCGCCCTGGTGGATTATTTGTGAGTAAAGACCGCAAACATTTCTTCTGTGTGACTGTTTCCACATCTGAGTCCTCACAGATGAATGGATTCAATTCAAGTACAGCGCATTCCGGACACTAACTGTACTCCAACTGGGAAAAAGCCAAATATTGTGAGCGATTAGCTTCTACAAATGATCCTTACCACAGCTCATAATCCATGACGGATGACATCAAGAGGCTCATGGCCTTCACGCTCTCTTTGACCTCTAAATTAAGCACCATAAAAGAGCTGTGCAAGACCAACAGCCTGGGTTGAAGACTGGGTGAAGATACCTCAAACTGGAATTGAAAGAGTCATGGCTGAAAAAAAAACGAAAAAAAAAAAAAACGCGGAACATTTTGGCCAATAGCATGTGATGGCCATGCCATCGCTCTCAACAACAAGCTCAGTGACTTCCCATGCTCCGCGGCAGAGCCAACCAATCACAGCCGTTGGTCATAATGGTCCTGGTCGTAACATGGATTTGTACGGGCAAACAAGCTTAATCCTGCTGAGACTGAGCCTCGTCTCAACAGACCAATTAAAATACAGGAGTTTTATTGGCATCAAAGTGCTATAATGTGCTGTTTCCATCCATATATTCTGACTTCTTCCCACTTCTCTTCAGTTTAGGCGCGTCAGATGAGCGTTCGTGACATTTGTTAAATACATGTGCCAAGTTTATTATTTGATCCTTGTGAGTTGTTTTAGATTAGCCTTCATAGTCTGTTACACAAGTCTGAACTCTCTAGTCCCAAAGATCCAATAATCCACGAGTCCAGAGAGCCTCGTTCATAGGGTTTGATTCTCTAGACCACATGAATCATTTATGAAATGCAGATCTCACGGTCAGGGTCGTGCAACTCATGAATGTTGAGTCATACCTGCAGATATGCCACTGAATAATCGATGCACTAGAGAAGAGTCCTGAAACGCAAACCAGCTCAAACATGGACCGATGTAATCTCTCCATGAGGTCATCGTGGATTCCAACAGAACACAAATCCTGCATGTCTCTGTGTTCCCTGATATGTTATACACTGAAATACAACATACATTCTGACAGTTAAGGGACACTTAGATTAGATTGTTACGGCAGCATACAAGCATCAAATACATGACAGGCAGTCATTAAAGACGCAGACAAAACAAGGACACAGAAAACAATGTAGAAACACAAAAAATAAACAAAAAAAACGAAATATACTTCTCACTCTGCCCTCAGAGCGAGATATAAGTCTTGGAACGGATCGGACAGAACAGTTGCATCAGATGTTAGCCACAGTTCTGTGACTAGCATCGCGCTAGACTCTCCCACCGATGACAGACCAGCGTGACTGTAGCTCATCCATCACCACTCTGTCTGTCGTCCGTGATGTCACTGGAAAGTGACCCCAAAATCACAGATGGTTGCCCCCAGCTCAGAACCGACGAAATGGCAGCTAGGATGCTTCACCTGCATGCCGTGATGCCGAGTCTGGTCAGTGGCACATGGGTATCACTGTCCATTCTGGTCCAATATATCCACACAAAAACAAGACAAAAACAGGACAGCAGACAAAACCAAAAACAGACAAATCTTAGAAACAGCTGGAGCTGCCGACATATACAACATATGCAACTTAAAACCCAAGCACATTAAATCAGTCAACACATAGGAAACATCTGGACGCAAATGAAATAAAAAGGTAAATACATTAACAATTATTGAAAAGGGTCCATCAACATCATTCATTTCTTTCCTTCCTGCAAGTGAAGCAGTGGGCAGAGCGTGGATTCTAGACCGGTCAATACTGCTTGACCTGTCTGTGGTCCACAAAGAGGAGCGATATTTATAGGCTGTGTTCAAAAGCAGAAGTTTCTGTTTCACGCCTTCCAGAAGGCCTGTCTGAATACGATCCGGTTATGAGTCTGTCACGTGAACTTCAATCCAACTATGAATCCACAAGCAGAAGAGGAGCGGGCGGCGACTGAGAGAAGCCCTTTGTTGGTGAGTCAACTGCTCGGATTGGTTTGCACAAACAGTAAATGAGCTGTTAAGGAGGAATGTTTGACATGGAGGAGATCAATACATAGAAGTGGAAATTCCATCCACTTGCCATAGGGCAGTTGTTAGGAAGGAGCACATCAATATTCCACAGGCCACAATCAATAGCACACAGCACTTCCTGTGACAGATGAGGGAGCAAGAAAACAATTTGCTGTTAACATTGTATTCAACAGCAAATTAAGTGAATCAGTAAAAACCTGCTCAGGGACGTTTCTACACTACAGTACGCTCACATTTGCCCACAAATATTGCCGCCAAGGGTCGTGATTCCGACGTGAAGGACTCTGAATGAATTCATAAATGTTCAACTTCCCATGATTGAAACGTCGAATAGAATAAACGGAACTCAAAAGCTAAATACCATACGGGGCGGACGTAAACAAACATGGCTGACCACCAGACTGTTTCTGACGCTCTACATCTCGACCCTGAGGAACATATAAATAGGGTACTGTTTGAATGAGCCGCTGAACAACTCCACTCGCTAGCACACAAACATTCCCCACCTTTACCCCGAGACTCCGCCCATCCAAAACAAAAACAACGAGCGCTCACAACATGCGCTCTCAAAAAAGATGGACTTATTTTATCTTTTTTTTTTTATTTAGCATGGACATTTATTTATTTATTTAGTGTGTGTGTTCTTTGCAGTTGAAATACTCATTGCTATTTTGGTCACGTGAGTCCTGTTTTGTTTTCTCCCTCCTGTCTTCCTGTTCCTGTGGCACCCGGCTGGAGCCAATCTACCTCTAATCTCCCCATCTTAAGAGCACCTGGACTCTAGCAACGGGTGCCAGATCGTTTGCTTCATCTGTTCCAACTGGTGATCTGCGTTCGTTCCTCTCTACCCGCGTACATTTAGCCGTCGTTTTGAATGAGCTTCTGTTCATTTCTAAACCCTGGTGCTCTGAGTTTTTGTAGTTTGACTCCCTTTGTTCTCCCTGCTCCGTGTGTCTGTGACTCGTGCGTTCGTTTTGACGACCTCGATAGTTTACTTTGTTTTATTGTTCATTGTGTGTTTGCTCTCCTGTTACAGACTCTTCTTGCATTCTTTCTCCCGGTTCGGTGATGCTTTTAGTTTGGACTCATTCCGTTGTGGACTCTTCCCAGTTTTGGTGACGCTCTGGATTAGTTTTCTGTTTTCTTCTCATGGTTCGGTGACGCCTTTTGTTATATATTTTTATCTTGTCATTAACTTATTGTATTGACTCGCTCCTGCCTCCTGTGACTCTTTCAACACTGCACCTGGGTCCCTCCCCGCGTCTTGAACCATAACACATTTTGTCAAAATCAGCAGCCTGGAACTCTTTCAGGCTAAAAATTGACTCATTTTTATTTTTTTTTCTTCTAAATCTTCCACAAAGTCTGGCATTTTTGGCCACAATAATCAATAAAAACATCTCTGAAATCCTGGTTAATTGATTCTGGTACACAGCAATGTGTTGTTGACTGATGTCTCAACTGTCGACATGCTAAATGTTTCCCCAAGCTCAGCAGCTGCGGGTGTTTTCCTTTTTTACTTAGTAATTTATCTCACCAAGTTCAATTAAAGACAATGTCCCACCTGAGGGAGATTCCCACCGCTGGTCCTGTCTTCCACCAGGCAAATCTGAAATGCAGATGTTGGTGCAGCAGGATCCGCCGCTGCTGCTTCCCTCTGTTCCGACAATGCTCTACGGTGACTTTAGCACTAATGGATGCTCCATTACTCTGCACTTATGTTAAGAAGCACTAGACAAGAGGTTCATAAAACACCGCAGCAAATGTCAGACCTTTAGTTCCGACACTTTTTAAAAGTCATCTGCACCCGAGGCGACAACAACTCAGGAACCTTTCAGCCAATTCAAACAGTAGCGTTCGTATCACCCTATATCTTCTGGCTGGTGTGCATGTGCTTTGTGTCGGCAGTGCTATCTGTCAGGTTCAGACAGAAGCAGACAAATACCTAACGCCTCGAGTCTCCCTTTGAAACCCTGGCAGAGATTCTTTCACGATCGTGTGGTAAGAAGTAACGGCAGCGAGACCAAAAGGTGTATTCTCTTCTTTTCTAAAAGGATTCCTTTGCTGAACCTGCAGCAGAGCTTCCTTTGTACTCCCAAACCATTGCAGTTTTACCTGGAACCAGATCTGAAATTCCTTTCTGCAATACAAATTCCACTTGATTTCTTCTCATGTCTGCTCGTGTGTGGGGGGAGCCATTGACAAGACTGAGCATCACCACCGGTAATAAAGTTTTTAGTCCTCTTGGTTACGACACACTCTGAACCCAAAGCCTGTTTCCTTCACAATTTGACAAAAGCCAGGTTTTCATCGGAATGTTTCATTTTTTGTTTTGTGAATTTAGAGAATGCGCAAAATAGCAAAAGTGGCTTGATGCCCGTCTCCATTTGATGTGGTTTTTGAAAGGAGAGTGCAGCATGAGATGACTTCTGCAACCCAACAACACACTCGGCTGACCGCTGTGTTTCTTTGCTGTTTTCCATCCAGAATGACATTCATGTTTTTATGCTTATTTGATCAACTCCAGAAAACAAATCAGTTTGTCCACCCATTCCGCCACCATTTTTTTTGACCAGAAGGTATATGTGTGACGTGATATCCGGTTTTCTACAGCAAAAAGACGTTATTTATCGATACACAGACTAATCCACCTCTTCCCAGCGTGAAAACAGTTTTGGCAAATTCCTGTCTTTTTTCAGACTTCTAGCATCTCCATTAATGTCTGCAAAAAATTGAATGCCAGCAAATATATTCGAACAGGAATATGTGGATGGAAACTAAGGATGCGCCGATCCAACTTTTTTGGAAACGATACCAATACTTACACCGGGGATTTGGGTATCTACCAATACCGATCCAACACCTGTATTAACCACTGGAGGTTTCATGACCCAGTGTCCTGATATTCAGAGGCCAGCAGATGGCACTGGCTGGTGTATTATGTTTGGACTTGAACAACTCATTCAATGAAACCTCACATCATTTCTACACCAAGAGCGACATCTAGTGGCTTCTAGGACATCAACCCTGCACTACTGTTTCATGATACCTCATCTACCCATCACTAGTATTAACCTTCTTGCCGTGCAGCAGGATAACACTGGTTATGCTTTGAGTCAAAGGCAAACGTGACTTCATTTGTCAAGATGGTGTGGAGCTTCCTGAAGTGCTCAATTGAGTAGGTGGTGTTGAACCTTGTGGCGTCACTCCCACACCCTTGAAATGTCCATGTTGCATTCACAGTTGCAGTTCTCTGTGTGAGGAAGGTGAAATGTCTCCCCACAGCTGAGCATGTAGTGCTCGCTGCTGCCATGTTATCTTTCTGATGATGGCCACGTCTGACATTGACGTGAGCCATAAACATAGAGGTTTAAATGCCGAGATCGGCTACCTGGATTGGCCCTCTCTCACCGATACCGAATCCAACGCTATGAGCCTGCATCGGGATTGGTCGCACCAATACCAGATTTTTCCAAAGCGAGTAGTGTACGAGTACATGCGCCATTACACGTAGTTACTTGAAGTTTCTTTTTTTTAAGGTGTCGTATAGTGGCATCAGTTTCGCAGAATTGGTGGTCATTCTAAGAGTGCAACTACGAGTACTCCAGCCCAGTATCGGACTGCTACTACGACTGCTACTACTGCTGTTTGGTGTATCTCTAGAAACCCCACTACTGACCACAACTTTTCATTTAAGTCCGTCAACTCACTTGTTTGAAAAAAAAGGCCTATGATCAGGCAGTTCCAGAGTGACCCACTCCCCAGCTTCTTCAATGTTCCAGGCATTGTTTAATGTTGCTCACTCAAGCGCTTCCAAGGGAAGAGAATAGCTCAAGCACTCGGTGCTAGTGACGGGCTGATGCTGCTAGCTGAAATAGTAGCCTCCTGTTCAGAGCTCAGTAGGTGGCGCTGCTGGTTTATGAGTGATGTGAAGTTTCATTTACATGGTTGTTCAAATCCTGAGGGTCGTGATGTGGCTGTTTGTACAGATTAAATACATAAATAATAAACGTTTGGAGTAACAACAACAACAACATTAATAATACTATTCAAGAGCTGACTGTAATTTAAAATACTGAATGTATAATTACATAGTCACTCACGCACCATGAACGTCATGGGGAGCACAGCAACATAGAAGATTTACATGAAGCACGACACTGGAGGGTTGGAACCAGGCTTTCAGCTCGCGGGCGTCTGGATGTCCTGAAGACCTGCACGTGAAAGTGTCGTGCCACAGAGGTCATCTTTCTTATTTGACTCAGATTTCTGTTTTTATAAAATGTTATTTTTGTGCAAATGGATGTTTACAACTTGTTTATTGCCAAGCAAGTTGTTAAGTCAGTCTCTTGACAAGGTGTGTAGGGAGGCAAATGGGCTGGCGGCGGAGCTTGGGACGCCTTGTTTCAAAGTCCTGGCTAAAAGCCTGGCTGGAACCCTGCAGGTGACTTACATTCTGGTGCTATGGTTGTCTTTATTGAAACTGATACACTTGCAGAGTGAATGAGGAGGAGGAGGAAGGAGGGGCAGAGGTTCTTTGTGAGCGCCTATTCTCAGTCTGAGCAAGGTCAGAGCAGAGTGAGACAATCTTCCCAAGCAGCTCAGTCCTCATCTGCAGGTACCGGTGTGACTCCCTGTGAGGGTGTGATCAAAAGTCAAGGAAAGGTATAACTACATGCAACAAGTGACCAGCCGCCTTGTGTTAATGTCAGCTCTCATTTGACACTTCCAATCCTCCACCTTTTTCAAATATGCTGTGTGTGCTGATAGGTCAAGAAGACGCCTAAATGTATCGCAGAGTGGCATCACAGTACACCGTTTATTACACTTAAAATTTAGACCAAAAAAAATGCAAAATGAAATGAAATGTTTGGGTTGCACGGAACTTTCGACCTGTGAAAACATTTTACTGAAAATGGCTCAAAGTGCTTTTTTTGTTCTTTTCAGCAAAAGACTACCAGAACAAATGGTCACAAGAACAGCACGACCAAAACCGCATGTTGGGATGATGCAAGCACCGGGTCAGTGGTGCGGATTACTATTTATCTGAAGGCAAATCCAGTTTGGTTGCAGACATGTAATTATTATTTTGGTTACACAACATATTTTTCTTATTTTAAGACATCGGCAAAACTGCAGCATAATAACAGCAGTCATCTGCTTTGACACATTCTACGTATTTTTCTCATCATTTCATTCATCTCATTTCATTCTACTGTCGGTTTACGTTGCTGTAGACAAATTTTGGCTCCAGCGCCACCTAAACACAGCTTCCTGCCAAATCAATCTCAAAGGATGCGGAGCCAAAACCTCCAAAGGAAAAATCTCTCCCTGGTTTGATCATCATCAGATCATTGCAATCTCACTTTTGATTCCAGCTAGAAGAGGAAGAGGAGTACACCAGTCCAATGCAGAGCCAAAACCTCCAAAGGAAAAATCTCTCCCTGGTTTGATCGTCATTAAAAGCACCAGATCATAGTAATCTCACTTTTGATTCCAGCTAGAAGAGGAAGAGGAGTAGACCAGTCCAATCAGACCAGTGGAAGTAAACAACAAAAAAAAAAAAAAAACTGACGCTGCAAAAGTGAGTTCACGTGCCACGTGCACCTGGACTCAAAAAAAAAAAAAAATTATGGGCAGAAAAATGGCGGCGCCTGTATGGCAGCGTCTCCCCTCCCGATATCTGCACTGTACGTCCTCCCATCCCAACTGCCTCCCCCACTAACATATGTACAGTTCTAGAGTTCTGTTGTGTCTTTGATGCGCTCATGTGCTGAGGTGTTTTGTTTTTTTCCGAAAACCCCACCCCCACTCACAGGAGCCTAGTCTGGAGTTGGTTTTTTTCTCCCTCCTCCTGCCTCGTGTTCTCTATTCTCACTACGATCGCTACCTGTATGTCTTGTACGTGAAGTCTTGTCGGACAGGAATTCTATTTCGTTGTTACTACTTGTGGTACAATGACAATAAAGCATTCATCGTCGTCATCAACACGTGACTCTTCATTCATTACTTCTCCTTGGAGTTTCCCGTTTCTTGCAGCAGAAGGACGATTTGAAGACGTGTGCAGTCCTGTACGACATGCACAGCACACTCCTCATCGACCTGAGTAAAAACCTGTGGCCACGTGACCCTTATTCTTCCCAAAAACTCTGAAAGCAAAGCTGTGTGGCGACTGAGCTCAAAACTTCATTTTAAAGCTACGTTGCTTCAACACACGTTATGGGGCCCTAAGCATTGTTTCCAGGTTCTGGAAAACATTTTTTTTTCACCCACCCGTTTCACCTGCTTTCCTTGAAATGTGTTCCTGCCAGAGCCAAACATCCATCAAATCTGTCGGCTTACACCTCTGCTTCTGCCAGCTATTGGTTTGAAGGCTCTGCACCTTATTACATGAAAACAGCAACAATTCCCTCATCCCCGGCTGTCAGGAGCTTCATCTGTTCCCCGCTTCAGCACCACAGACAGCGCAATGTGAGCTGCACGTCCTGCTGGATGACCGGAGGCACAGCAGGACGGCGGAACGTGTGAACGTCGACTTGTCAAGGGCAGAGAGAGCAAACAGAAGGACAGTCTGACATGAACCGGTAAGGCAGAGATGAAACGCTTGGAGTCGGAAGAAGAAAAAAAAAAAAAAGAAAAGAGAGAAAGAAAATGGCATTTCTGTTTCCTTCTGAAGTGATTTTCCTATATCTTCCTCACTCTTGCAGCTGTCTGTAATATTTGCCAGTGTGATGCAACTTCAACTTAAAACCAAACCAATGACAGTTGCACTGGAGTTCAACCTCCACATACTGTGGCTCCACTTCTCACATCATTGTATTCTCACCATCACAAACAACGCTGCATTTCAGCAAGACAACACAGTGGTCTTCTTCTAGATTTTAAAAGTTAACAACCGTTTGCATTACCGAAATGATGGGCAGATGAGGTGTCGTGGAACAGTGTCGCAGGGTCGATGAAACGGTGCCCTGACTTTCAGAGGCCACGATGTGGCGCTGGTGGTGTAGAAATGATGTGAGGTTTCATTGAATGAGTTGTTCAAGTCCAAACACTTAACAGCCAACAGTGCCATCTGGTGGCCTCTGAAAATCAGGACACTGTTTCATGAAGCCTCATCCACCCTTTGAGACTTCACATATACGACGTATATGCATTTCCCAACATTGTCTTTTGAAATGCACTTTACATGTCTAAGAACATTTAAACAGCAAGTTGCCAAGTTGCTGGCTTTATCAACAAAGTCCAGAGACTGAAAGACGCACAAGTGAAGTCCCTCCAGGATTTCATGCACTTTTTTAAACGCCTGATTTTGTGGTGTGTTTTTAAAAGAAATTGGTGAAAATTATGATCATTTATCGTTCTGTAACATGAAGGGAAATAAGGATTTTTGCAAATGATCTTATCAAAAAATAAGTCAGTTTTAGCCTAAAAAAAATCGCCAGGCTGCAATGATTTTAAACAAATCTGCTTTATTTGCAAAAAGCAATTCGTATCTCAAGTGCAAAGAACATACACTAAATAAATGTAGATGCTAAATAATAAATGATGATAAATTAAGTCCTTCCTTTTTTTTGATGATGTTCTGTGAATAGTTTCTGGGCTGCCAGCTCGGTGTAGTGAGCGCTCACTGCTTTGTTACAGAGCTCCTCACAAGGGAGGAGACTGATGGATGTTTGGATGGGCGGAGTCTGAGAGGTGAAGGTGGGGAATGTTTGGGTGTGTGTGACAGTGGAGTTGTTCAGCGGCTCATTCAAACAGTGGCTGCTGATATGTTCCACAGGGTCGAGATGTAGAGAGTCAGAAAAAGTCTGGAGAGAGATGGAACTCGCAGTCAGCCATGTTTGTTTACGTCCGCCCCGTATAGTGTTCGGGTGACGGTGAGCTCCGCTTTTAAGACCTGTCTATTCTACATTTCCATCATCCATTTACGAAGGGATTCTGAATCCTTCACGTCCGAATCGTCTGAACCCTTGGAGGGAATAAATGTGAGCGTTTGGTGTCGCACATGACTTCATCTCAACAAGGAGGTGGAATTATGATGGTGCACATCTCGCATAGAGGGGTGGGACAAAACAAGACTGAAGTGATTCGTGGAATTGGCAGGAAAGTTGCGTTTATGGGACCAAATTGCAGTGTCTCGCAGAACTTGTAGGAATTGAGTTACTAGTTACTTGGGGGACTAAGTTGTGATGCTTTACGAAGAGGTGTTATAAATTCCCGAGCCCTCCAGATGGCACTCTCCCCTTGTGAATCTTACAATAACCATTCCAATGCAACCTCATGTGAAACTGAAGACACCGTTTCAAAAAGTCTCCTGAGACCTTCATGCAGACGGCACGATGACATCTGCCCCGAGCTCGACCCTTCTGATGTCCAGTTAAACGATGGGTTTGTTCAGTTCTGTTTACCGAACGAGAGCCAAATCCAAAGCAAATCCAAAACTACACAATGCGATCGACAGATCTTTGCATTTGCTTCTCATGGCTTCAGAGTGAGTCAGTTAGCGACGAGTTCATGAGGCTTCAAACACAGACCCATCGTCACATTCCAGTTGAACAAGCGCCACCTTTCTTCATTTCTCCCTTGGCTCACAGTGACTGGGAATTGGAGTCTCACATTTTCCCCATCAATTGTTTTAATAGTTTATTAGTCAGAGCACATTGAGAGGATTTTCCACCTAATCAGATGAAAACGATAATTACTTCTGAAATAGCTGGGCCAAAATGAGCAGTCCATTATCGACCACGCTGTGGCAAGGAAGGCTGCTGCAAAACCAGGCGGAAGAGCTCTTGTGCAGTAGCTGCTTCCAAGTGGCCAGCTGCTGTCTGGCGGTCCAAGCTGCGGCGCAACAGTCGCGATGGCAGCAACAGGAGAACGGAGAAGGGAATACTCGCTGTGTCGCGGGCAGATCATTTAGTGGGAGCAGAAATCATTTTTCATATTCCATGCGGAGCTTTTTTCATGTTTTCATTGATTATTATTTGGATTTTTTTGGTTTAGTATCGGTTGTGAGCGTGGAAACCAGCTTCTACGGAGAACTCATTACGAGCGAAATGCGAGCCGAACTCTACTGTATCAAAGTCCTGGATCTGACTGGAGTTAAACGTCAGAGATGCCGAGTGAGTCGACTAATGAGCAGTGGCAGCCAGACAACATGAGAGTATGTGATCTCTGATGGAAGCAGACAGAAGCCCCTCACACCCTTTCACTTGCATTAGACTCAACGTACTGAGGCACCTGCTCCTGCTGCTCTGATCAGTGTTTACCAGCGTGCCACGGCAGCCAGAGTGTCTGGGCACCTCTGCTACAGCAGAGTAGCCAGCTCATTTCTAACCACTACCAGAGAGAAATGCTGGCGCTTTGAAAGTGGAATGATGTCATGAAGTTCTGTTGCCATTGTTGCTGGTTTTGGAAAAATAAAAAATAAAAAAATAAAAAATCAGAATCGGCTTTATTGCCATGGTCAGTGGGAATCCTACCAACTAGGAAAGCGTTTCGGAATAAAGTGCTGTCAATAACATAAAATAAATAATAATAAATAAAATAAAATAACCGACAAACAACAAAGGCTGATCAGGAATTCAACAGTCTGAGGGCCAAGGGGAAGAAGCTGTTCCTGTGACGGGAGGTTCTGGTCTGGATGGACCGTAGCCTCCTGCCAGAGGGAAGAGGAACATACTATGAAATATAATATATAAAATAATTTAAAAAATACATATTACTACGGCCATAAGTAGTGATGGGTAGATGAGGTTTCATGAAACAGTTATTGAAGGGTTGATGAGGCATCATGAAACAGTTATTGAAGGGTTGATGAGGCATCATGAAACAGTGTCCTGATTTTCAGAGGCCACCAGATGGCGCTGTCTGCTGTAAAATGTTTGACTTGAATTGAAATGAATGAAACCTCATATCGTTTCTAAACCAAGAGCACTATGCCACAGTGTTTCATCAACCCTGCGACACTGTTTCATGACGCCTCATTGACTACCGTGAAAACAATAAAATGTGAAATAAAGACAAAACAAAGGTATGTTTAGGTTTACAGCCTCATCCTGTCTCAAATATTGAATACTGACAAACTAAAGTTGTCTCATGAGCTGGAAAAAAAAGGGGCAAGGATTTTGTGTGAGGTAAAAAATACATTTCCCCGCAAAGTGATGACTAAATAAGACATCTTAATACCTTGTAATGTCATGAGTAACTGTTTTTTTTTTCTTCAGTCCCAAATGGAGCACTATATTAACACTTATTACAGGCTGTCTGGTGCAGAACACTTGAGAGAATGCGAGGAATAGTACCCTACGTAGATGGCAAACTGAAGTTTAAGATACACAGAGAGGCATGTGATTTTCTAGGGGGCAGAAGAATCTAGTCAGGTCGGCCAGGCAGGCGTGGTTCAGGCTCAGAAGTCAAACAGGCATGAACACCGGATGTTGCCAAGGCGCAAGAAACGGCCTGACTCCGAGGCGAGTGTGCACCCTCTTCCAATAGAAGAGGGAGGCAATAAAGTGCAGCAGGAGAGTGAGGAGGGTTGCAATCGGATGAGAGGTTCTAATTTGGGGTTTAACCTCCACGTCTGCCACCCAGTCACTTTTGCCAGGCACCTTCAGGTTTTCAAATCTGCATAGGTTTCACTGAAATCATATCTGTGCATCCACTGCAGTGGCTTAGTTAACACGCTTTATCTGGGTTCCACCCTCTTTATTCTGGACAGTGGCATACTATACTTTATTTTGCATCAGTTTGACAACAGCACAATAAACCACCATGGTGTGTATATTCAAGTTTCTATATCACCTTATTTAAACTAAAGCTCTTTTCATGTCTTGAAAATATATGTATCAGAATTTCAATTTTATCAGACTTTCAAGTCCATCCAGAGTGGTGGAAACCCTGGTCATTGTGTAGTGAAAAACCTCCCTGAACCAAAGCAAACAGCTGCTTTTGTTTGCTTTGGTTCAGGGAGGATTCCTCCATGTTTGTTGTTGTTGTTCTCATCCTAGCTGCCACATGTCTGCTGCATCAGTGGGATCAGTGGAGCAGCAACTCCTGCACTGACAAAGGTTCCCTGTTGTCTTCAGAGCAGACTGTTAAATTAAATTAAATTACATTTTTGTTGTAATTAATTAACCGTAATAACGTAATTAATTAATTGTATTGAACTTGTTAAAGTCCCACCACTAGTTATTCGCTGACCAAACAATGAAGTCCTGCGAGACTGACTGGTGCACGTGTGAACTCACAAACATCACCGCTTGTTGGTCTCTCTCGAACTATATATTGCAATAGCAATCATGATGTGAAAGTGTTGCTAGAGCAGCAGCAAGAGAGCAGAGAAAGCCAGTCCAGCTGGAGGGTTCCTCCCGTTGGGACTGTTTGTCACCTGCAGGGTTTCCTCAAGGCATGTTGTCTCCCACACTAAACTGACATGATCAAAAGGGCCTGGTCATGGGTTGGTGCCTGTTTTAATAGGCTTGTGTGGACCAATCTTTGACAAGACACTGATCTGACATTTTGCTTTATGAGGACGTTTTGTCCACATAGAGTTTTGAGGGTGAAAATGTGAAGATAACAGGGTGTTTTTGGAAACCAGGGGCCTCAGACCCAAAATTTGTTGCCATAATATAGTGATCTGTTTTGGTGCAATGACAATAAAGAAAGTCTGAGTCTAAGAAAAAATGAAATAAATGTTCCAGTCTCACCTTCCACCATGTCATCACTGGCAGTCTTCTTATCACTAATCTCATGGTCAACTACCTCTTAGGTTTGCCCACATCATCATTAGGTTGGGCACATCATCCAACGGACCAGTGAACTCCTCCCTCCACTTTGGTATGTTTCCCTTTGTTCCCCTCGCTCCTGGGAATACGTTCTCATCAGAGCCATCTCCATCCTTTCTGCAACCTCTAGCACCATCTGTCCCTCCGCATATCCGTTCCTTACTCCACATGGGTGCTCGCCCCCCACCCACCACGCCCAGACCGTTCCATGGCTCATCTTACTGGCCTCACTGACAACCCCTCTGTTCATACCCCAAACCTCACTTCTCCTGCAGCCCAATAACTCCTACCCTCCATTACTGAAACCCACAGTACGTATGCACAGTTTCATATCAGGTCAACATGAGAGGCTCCAGTCCGCAGCGTTTAACCAGTGTTAAACACAAAACTATGGAGCCATTATTCTAGCCTTTTTGTAGGAGTGAATGTAGAGTGTGTGCTGCAGGTGGCTGTTCCTCTATGTGTGTGGCCGCTGCATGTGGGAGGGGTTGCCGAGTGAGTGACGTCTCTCCAGAAGTGAAGAGGTGCCCGGTGCGTGTCCAGCTCTGAATGTGCGCTTCTGTGCAGTTTGGCTGTGACAAAGTCATAAACCAAGTCACGCTCTGTCCCAGACTGGCCTCATCCCTGTCCCAGCTCCAGCCCACAACAGGACATCAAACCCTGGAGTGAGCGCTCCAGCACCTCCCCTGTGACACTCTACCACGGTCCAGTGTGGAGACAGGAAAGGTTTTACACCTCAATATGAAGACAAAACAGTCAGTAAATGGAGCTAACGCGACACGTCTGCATACAGAGGCTGCGTTATACACAATAACAAAGCGCCTCGTGGGTCGGCTGGTCGGTCTGCGCACATTATGTTTTTGTTTTTCGGGGGAGTTCTGCATTTTCGTTCGAAATCCGAAGCAAAAAAATCTGGAAATTTTTGTTCGAATTCCGATTTGTTCGAATCCCGAGACGTTCAAAAACCGAGGCACCACTGTATATATATATATATATATATATATATATATATATATATATATATATATATATAAATATATCTATATATATATGTATATATAGATCTGTGATATATATAGAAGATCTGTGAATAGCTGTGCGTCTTCCTAGTCATAGCGCTTCTTGCCACTGGTGGACGGAAAAAGCGGCATTTGCTCGGGTGAAGAAACGGAGCAAGGAGGCTGGGTGCCTTTATGGTCACTGACAGAGCGCTGGACCTCGTAGGTACTGACAAAGGTTCCTCTGGGAGACAAGGTTCCTCGGAACAAGTGAAGAGGAGCCTGGTGTAGGGCAGGAGGTCTGCTGGCTAGAGCAGAGAACAAACCAAATGTTTCCATTCAAACATACTAAAGGCTTCCAGCCGCTCTGTCTGCTGTCGTTCACGTGAAGCGCTGCTGCTCTCTGATGCTGGTCGCCCGCCTCCGCTCTTCACACCTGATAAAGCTAACAGGAAGTGGCTAACAGGAAATGGCGTGCAGCCTCCTCCTGATCAGATCTTCAGTTCCACCCAGCCGCTGATGGTGTTGAGATAGAGAGGACGAAGCAGCCGTCAGAGCAGAATCTCTCACAGACAACGCCATGGCTGCACAGCTGCTGCTGCTGCTGCTGCTGCTCTGCTCCAATATCCACGCTGAGGTCGTGAAGGGAGCAGGATCGCCTCTTCACTTCTTCCTGGACCACACCGCTGACTTCTGCTCCGTCCGCAGACAGACCACTGAGGGGACGCAGCTCCTGTGGAACTCTTCAGGCTCCTATTATGGAATATTCCATTTGGATCCTTCCCACTCGGGTCAGTACCAGGAGCAGTGCTGGACTCGGGGCAATGTGTCGCTGGAGAGGAACTCCACGGTCCTCGTGTGTGACGACCAGAAGATAAGAGATGAGACTGTGGAGCTGAATGTTGGAGAGACAGTGGAGCTGAGATGTGATGGTGTGGGGCCAAACCAGAGTGTTCAGTGGGCCTATAGCCACTACTTTGCAATTGGATTAGTTGTAATAGACGGTGGAAGACCTCCAGGGCACAAACTCCAGCAGCTGGAGAACGAACCCTCCCTCTGGGTTACTGCTGACAGACGTTACGATGACATCATCCACTACATGTGTCTGGTGAAGCAGCAGCTCAGGTGCCACATTCGCACTCGTTTCTACATTCAAGTGTTAGCAGAGTATATCCTGCGCAGGGAGGGAGAGAGTCTGGAGCTGAACTGTTCTGACGGCAGCAGGAACCAAACACACGCGTGGAGGATGTATAATTCACTGTGGTCTGACAGAGAGAGTCTCAACTCCACTCTGATGCTTCCATCTCTGACGCTGGACCACACAGGTAGATACATCTGTGACCTCGGTGATGCTGGTTTTGACCGTTATCACCTGTACGTGTGTCCTGAGCCTGAGCCTCCTGCTGTGGAGCTCTTCACTGAGGGGGAAGACCTCACGCTCCACTGTGGGGACTGGAATCAGACTGGTATCGTTCGCTGGTTCATGAGGTCCAACAGGACCGGAGCACGAGTCTTTAATGTTCAGGATCATCGACCAAACGTGTATCGCTCTAACAGCAGCCTGGTGATCAGGAACGTCTCTCTGCAGGACAGTGGACAGGTGTGGTGTGTGGTGACAAGAGATGACCTCTGTGTGTTCATGTCTGAGACCCTGGTCAAGCTGAGAGAGCCAGAGGTGGATCACCTCCTGCTGAGGTCCCTGCTGCTCAGTGCTGTGGTGCTGCTGCTGATGCTGTGTGTGGTGGGGGTGGTGGGGCGGATGGTGTGGAGGCGCAGGAGGAGAGGGCAGCTCCCAGCACCAGTGGAGGAACTGGAAATGTCCCAGCTGTCTCCAGAGCCGCACACGCAGGAAGAGGCTCCGGTCTGAGCCGCCATGATGCTTGTAAATAACTGCTGACCTCTGACCTCTCTGGTGAGAAAAGTGATTAGCTTCAATAAAAGTAACAAGCTTCTGAAACACTCTCTCTGACTGTGTGATTCACACACACACATTCACGTGTATTGCTATTCCTGTGGGGACATCATTGCCACAACCCTTTCCCCAGCCTCTCACCCTTAACCTAACCCTCCAAAACACATGGCTCACCTGAACCAGGACTCTGAACCCAACTGGAACCCCATTACAATCACCCAGGAATTCTGAAGTCTTCATCCTCAAATTGAGGGTTGGACCTGTGGGGACCGGCAAAAAGTCCCTGTGAAGACATAAGGTCCTTCCGGGGATAGCATTTTGACAAGTATTGGTCCCCACAAGGCAGTATAAACACGCACACACACACACACACTGTGTTACACAGACATGTGCACTTGCAAAATATAGTGTGCACCCACGTGACCACAGAGCGCACGACACAAGAGATCCTCCGAGTGGCATAATAAACCGAGCGTGGCCACACGCACAGATTTGGTTCTGTTTTGCCTTGATATTCAAAGTTATCACAAATGCACACAAGCACCGGGACACTGTTTCCCTGACTCTCCATTCAGTTGACCAAGAGAATGACTTCATGAACCACTGCCACAGGAACACAAGAGCCACAGGTTGGGCTGGAGCCAGAACCGTCCCTGCTTCACCAAACTCTCTGCCTCCTATTACGCCTTCCTCCCCATCTCTTCTCTCACTTCTCCAAGCTGGTACAGACCCTGCCAGCAGATCCAAAGGCAGCCCTCAAAACAAACCCTGGTAAACCAAAATGTAGTGTTTGCCCTCAAAAAGTTGCCTGACGGATCCAATTATACCGAGGAAACAAGTCAATAACTGCTCACGGGCACATACACAAAGCCCACACGCTGACACGCCAGGGATGGTACAAAGGGAGCGCGGCAGCAGCTTCTTCCTATAAACAAACACACGTACGGATGAGGTGAGGAGCGCTGAGAAGGCAGAGAAGCTGAAGTCATGAATATTTCATCCAGTGTAGCCATGAGCTTCAGGGGGATGTGCTCAGATTTAGACACCAGTGCTGACCAGATCATTTTATTGCGTGTGTCTGTGTGGGGGGGCTTGTTTATCCGACTTTGTGGAGGCCAACGCTTGACACAACACTGTCCTTGTAAAGACCTATGACATTGTCAGGACATGTGGCTGGACCCCACAAGGTTACGCCTCAGTTATCAGGATGAAGACTTCAAAATAGTTCTGGTTCATTTGTTTTGGAGGGTTAAGTTTAGGGTGAGAGGCTGGGGAAAGGGTTATGGCGACAGCAATACAAATGTGTGTGTGTGTGTGTGTGTATGACAGTTCTAAAAAGTAATTTGTCTGATGGCAGAAAGATCATATTTACATGTATTTTAAAAGGAGTACATCGCCACGATGATGCCTTCATATGCTCTTACCATTGCTTAATCCGAGTTCCGGTCATGCCTCACTCCTACATATGTCCGCAGCCACAGTTTGAGCTTCAGCAGAGGTTTAAGAGGTGATACATTTCACTCCTCAAATACGGTCGATGTCAGGGGTGTATTTTATTTCTCCACGCTGTTTTGGATGAACCAGAAGTGGTCCATTTGGGTGGGTTATTTTGCTCCCATCTGGCGGGAAAATGCCTCTGATACAGACCCGCCCGAGGGTGTCAAGAGAGCCAGGAGCAGAAGGAGACAGCAAGAGGCAGAGATACGGTTCGCAAAAAATACAATGTTTTAGTTCCTGACAAAAAAGCAAGAACCCTGGGTCAAGCTCAGGAAATCGGGATAAATACTTGAAGTGAACGTAACAAAGTAAAAGCACACAGGAAGTGATGAAGACACTATCCAGACATTTAGCTAGGATTTTGAGAAGTGTTCCGTAATTGCTGACTATGCAGTATATGGTGCAGAGGCGTCCCACCGCAGGCATGAGCCATCCAGAGGAGCCCGGGTGCAAACCTCCTGTCAGACATGCCACAACATCAGTGCGCAAGACTCTCCAGATGTGGATCACCGTGAGATATTTTCATCAATAACAGACACGGTGCCTGCGATGGTGTGGGAATCTGTAATTCAGCGAAATTACCAAGGAAACCAGTATGATGGCATTACGACTAGGGCACCACGCAACCCATCCTCACTCCCAGGGAGTGATGTATTGCCGCTGGGATAGCTAACTTGTCGTACACGATACACCGCCAAACACAATCTCCACATTGACAGTTCTGCATCTCGCGAAAAATTTGATAAACACGTGACAAATTCGATGAACACTCAAAGTATAGTAAGTAAAACGTTCAAAGTGTTCGTGAAATATTAAATAAGGCAAAGAAAAACAAGCATTTTGGGAGAGAGAATTGTGAAAATGGCTTTCATCACACGAGAGAAAGGACTGACAGTTTGTATCATGATCTGGAGAATAGAGTCTGACCAAATGATCATTTACTGAGATACAGCAGACAGACTCAATTTACCCCCTAAATAAAAGGACCTGGCTCTACCAGAGACGGGAAACATTTCTCATCTCCACACTTGGTTAACTATTATATTTAGACATGAACAAATAATGATGCTGGGGACAAACTCCAGCCATAATTTTCATCATGAAACAGTTTCAACAGAGGCTGTCTGTCATGATTCCGCTTTTATTTTGCTCCCTTGAGTCCAGTTTTGTTTTCTCCCTCCTCTCTTCCTGTTCCTGTGGCACACGGCTGGAGCCAATCCACCCCTGATCACCAGAGTATTAGAGCACCTGGACCCCAGCAACGTGTGCCAGATGGTCTCCTATTGTTCCCCGGTGATTTCCTCTCTAGTTCCTGTGATGACGCTCTCCTTTGTTCCCTGTGGTAACTCCTGGTTCTCGTGGCTCTCCTTGCTCGTTCTCTCGTTCTGTGCGCTAGCTAGCTTATTTTGATTATTCTGTGTTAAGCACTGGTGCCTGAGTTAGTGTTTTGTTTCTTCCTTTTTTCTGTGCGTTTCCTGGTTTCTTTTGTGATTGACTCTTGGTTCATTGTGCTTTCGTCTCCTCTAGTTCCCTGTGATTTAAGTTAGTTTTCTCCCGGTTCAGTGACGCTTTCTGTTTGGACTTTTTACTCATGTTTATGGACTTCTGCTAGTTTTGGTTCCTCCGTTTGGACAATCAGACTTAGTTTTCTCCCGGTTCGGTGACGCTTTCTGTTGTGGTTTTTCTTGTTTAATGATTAAAGTATTATTTTCGAGTCGCTCCTGCCTCCTGTGACTTTCACCACTGCACTTGGGTCCCGCTCCACGTCCTTGACCCGTGACACTGTCGTGCGTACAACACATGGAATAGAATGAAAATGTATTTATTGTTCGCGATAGTTTTTTTGTCCATATCGCCCGTCCCTACCATCCATCCCCATCCGCACAAGAGCATTCCATGGTGGGGTCCATCGAAGCTTCTCTCCATACTGTTGACTTTTAACAAGGTGTCAAGTATCTCCGCGTACATACCACCATCTTATCAAGAGTGTTCTCTGCTGCATTCGTCAACTTCCTGCCTCCTCTGGTGAGTTTGCAGCAAATCCAGAATAGTGAAGGTGAAGAGGTCACTTTCCTCCTCCCCCACATCGCTTCATTCTCTCGGCTCCTGGTGCTGACCTCCCGTTTCCTCGCCTCTCTCCGGCAAGTTTGTTTATCCATCTGCTTGTTACCCTCTGGACCCTTCCTCTCTTCCCCCAGCACCTCCGTATCGCTCCGTAACAGGTGAGTTCCCACAAGTAATTACAGCAAGATTTCCAGGAGCGCACCAGGAGAGCGTGAGCGCTGGTTGTTTCGCCAGCAGCTGATTAATAACACACTCCTGAATCCCACACAGCCGCGCACACTGAACCTGCTCTGATGTATAGTCACAAGCCTACAAAGAGTTTTTACATATTTGTCTTACCAGCGCGCGAGGTTATCTGTCCTGTGTTATTCTGGGGGAATAAAGGACGAAGATGAGAAGCCTGAGGAAAAAGAATGAGACAAATAGGCAGCAGTCTCATCTTCAGTTTTGTGATCTCAAAAACTGTTTCCATTCATTGTTTAATAAAATTAGATCCAGACTCGCTGCAATCTTATCTTGCTGTTAGTATCTCAGGCATCAGCCATGGGACTCGCTTCTTTCTCCTTCCAGCTCAAGTGCTTTGTTACATTTTGGACGACTCCGACACACTTTGTAGCAGCTCACACCAGACTTCCCAATGGAAATGGACGCAAATCATTGCATCACTCCGATACTAAACACAAGTATACAGACGAGTACTGACGGGTAGATGAGGTTTCATGAAACAGTGTCCTGATTGTCAGAGGCCACCAGATGGTGCTGTCTAGAGTAAAAGTGTTTGGCCTTAAACAACTGCTTCTGTGAAACCTGACCTAATCTCTAAACCAAGAGCGCCATCTAGTGGCCTCTGAAAATGAGGACACTGTTTCATGACACCTCATCTAGCCATCACTACTGATGAGCCACTGAAACCTGGAGCTTCAGAAAAAACAAAAACATACGGAATTCATTCATTCACGAGTAGTGTCACCTTCTCAGCAGGTGGGTCTGACTTGAGCATGTTCACCTTCTCACTTCTCTCCACCCCATCATCTCTCTAAACACAAGTTCCCTGTTATGATCATTACTATTCTAATGATCATTATTACAGATAATTACATAAACAGCCTTATAATTATGGATGAAGCCAATCCAATTTTCAAGCGGTGTTAATGAAACTGTGCGCTAAACGCTCATGCGCTCGCTTCAGGACGTCTTTTTCACTTCATAATTATTACAGGAAGATCATTATCGTCGCAGGACATCAACTTGAAGAATGTATGCAGGCGAATACTCCAAGGCAGATGAGTTAATATGCATGGCATTTATTTATTTATTTTCACGTGCATGTGAGTGTGTGTGCGGCACTCGCCGTACGTACGTGTTCTGCATATGTTTGTGCTGATGCAAGCACACACAATTGCCACATCTACAACCGCATGAAGCCTTGAAGGGCAAAGCAAAGCAGCAAAAGCAGGAACGGTTAAACAGAATGTGGGACTTGAGGCGCAGGCACAGATGCTGTTATGAAAGAAGCACTCTGCTCCACCACATGTGCTCCCATGAATAGCTTTGTCCATTTTAACTACATGAATAACATTTACGAACATGTGGACAGCTTCAGTAGCGTCTGCCGCACAGACACTCACTCACAAACACAACATTCCCACCCTCCAATCTCTGAGAGATGCACCGATCCCACTTTTACCAACAGGATACCTGGGCTTTGGGCTGACGTTGCAGCGCCAGATCGTGTTCATCCAAATCTGATTGTTCCCTTGCTAGTATTTTGGTTGATTCATTTTCTAATTTTTGTTCTCTTGTTCTCATTTCCTCTCTGTTCCTCCTGCCTGTCCTGTCCAGAGGATTCCTGTTTGGACTTCTTGGACATTTATCACCCCGTTTTTCACCGTTGGAGACTCCCTTGGTTCTCCTTTTTGGACATTGGGGCGCGCGTCCCACTTGTTAGATTACATTGTCCATATTTGGTCTTGCTCAGCCAGTTCCTTCTTTCCTGCTGCTGGTCCTCCACTCTCCTCTGAGCCCTCACACGGTGATGATTTTATTCGATGATCAGTGGATCTGAGTTGGATTGACACGTGATCCAAGCTTGTTAGTTCGGCAATTCCCATGATCATATTCATAACTAAACTTGTGTCGTGTATTTTTGTGTCGCTGCTGACATCCATTCCTTCATTCAAGTCCACGACAAATAGTGAACAGAGTGTAACAGAGGAGTTCAAGGTGGATGTGGGACTGCACCAAGGTTCGGCTCTGAGCCCCTTCCTCTTTGTGATGGTGATGGACAGGTTGACAGATGAGGTTAGACAAGAAGCCCCTTGGACCATGATGTTTGCAGATGACATTGTGATCTGTGGTGAGAGCAGGGAGCAAGTGGAAGATCAGCTAGAGAGGTGGAGGTTTGCCTTAGAAAGGAGAAGAATGAAGGTTATCCGCAGTAAGAGGGAGTCCACGTGTGTGAATGAGAGGGAGCCAAGTGGACAGGTGAAGTTACAGGACGCAGAGATAAAGAAGGTGGGGGTTTGAAGTACTGAGGCTCAACTGTCCAGGGCCATGGAGAGTGTGAGGAAGAGGTGAAGAAGCGGGTGCAGGCAGGATGGAATCACTGGAGAAAAGTGTCAGGTGTGATGTGTGACAAAAGGGTGTCAGCAAGGATGAAAGGGAAAGTGTCCAAAAGGGTGGTGAGGCCAGCAACGTTGTATGGTTTGGAAGAAGACAGGAGGCAGAGCTGGAGGTAGCAGAGATGAAGATGCTGAGCTTCTCTCTGGGAGTGAGAGCAGGATGATGATAGGATCAGAGGGACAGCACATGTGCTCAGGTGTTTAGGAGACCAAGTCAGAGAGGCTGGATGGAGATGGTTTGGACATGTACAGAGGAGACAGAGCCAGTACATTGGTAGATGAAGATGTTGAGATGTTGGAACTGCCAGGCAGAAGGTGGAGAGGAAGGCCACAGAGGAGATTGATGGAGGTGGTGAAGGAGGACATGAGGTTTGAGAGAAGAGGAAGCAGTATCAGTTTTCCCCTAACTATTGAAGATTGATAGATGAGGGTTCTTGAATCAGTATTGAAGGAATGATGAGGTTTCATGAAACAGTGTCCTGTTTTCAGAGTTTTCACAGGCCACCAGATGGCACTGTCTGCAACACAGCACATCATTTCTAAACCAAGAGCGCCAACTAGTGGTCTCTGAAAAATAGGACACTGTTTCATCAGCCCTGCGATACTGTTTCATGACGCCTCATCTACCCATTACTCGTAAATTACATTTTCTAAATGAGGTTTTGAAATTCTAATTCCCTTGCAATTCACTAATTCCAGTGATAATCTGCACAGTTTAGAATAACTTGCATCCAGATCACTTCAAAAGGATCTTCACGACAAGACAGTTGACAATAAAAAAACAGAGGATTTAATCCCAGCTAAGCCTTAAGTTTCGGCTTCACTCTTGTATGTTGTTCCTGAATGCAATTCCAGCCTCTTGCAAGACGCACTCATGCAGTTGGGAAATACCGCCAGAGAAGAAGCAGGCAGCAGTTAATGAACAATGAAACAGTCTGGGAGCGGCCAGACTCCCTGCAGCGATCCCACTATTAGCAGTTAAAAGCCATGGACAGTGTAGAAAACACATGGCGACTTCTCCATCAAATGGAGGCCAATAACGCTTTGTTTCATCCGGATTATTGGCACCTTTGATGCCCGACTCCGTGCAAACAGAGAACGATGGTGAGAAAGAACGACTCACCATCACGCCACCAGCAACCATGTTTCACGCTCAGATATATTCTGAGCGATCATTGAAACATGAAAACTGTGCGAGGCTTTGGCGCCGCACAGAAGAGCTCTGAGCTAAATCGACTGCAAAGATGATGTTACAAGATGAATATTGATGGAGTTTAATCTTTGCCGTGTCAGAGAAAGCGTTCCAATCAAATCTACTGATGCATGATGGACCACTTTATCTCTGCGCTGCCTCAGTATTGCGTTTTAAGCAACAGATCAAATGTACGCTGCTTTGACACAATTTTTCTGGATCCCTGAAACTGAATCATGATGGACCAGAGTGACAAAGCATGCGTGGAATACACACCCAAATGACTCACAAGGATGAAAATGAAATGTTCAGCTACTGCTAACATCAAAGCTGCACTGCTGAAAAAACAAAAAAAGTTAACACACTGCATCTCAGCTCGCTATTAATGACATATTACAGTTGGAAATCTTTACTCCACACATACTGAGTGCGTTGAGTACAAAGTAAATGAAAACAAAGATCAATCAAAATTACTTTCCCTTGGAGGTCTGGACTCAGAACCATTCTGCTCCACCATCAGTGAGAAGTCCTGAAGTCAAATCCAAATGAGGCTCAGTCGTGCGTGTGGCCTGAGCCTGCAAGGCCAAGGCATGCTTCTGATGTGGTGGCGCCACCTCCAGCACTGGACTGAAGCATCAGCCAACTCCTGGACAGTGTGGATGCAACTCGGCATTGTGGATGGAACAGGTCTGGAGAACAGGTGGGCCAGTCCATCCATTCATTATGCCAGAACTACTGACACATCTCAGCCACATGAGGCCTGGCATTGTCACGCATTTCAATGATTCCTGGTCCCACCATTCCAGCAAATGATCTCACAATGGGTCTGAGCAGCTCATGCTGCTACAACATGGCTTTCTGGGGACCTCTGGCTCGTACATGAAAGGCTGTGCCACCGGCCAAAGAAATACCTCGCCATGTCAAAATGGAGATGCCGGAGGAAGTTGCATGAAGCACAGTATTCTCCATGGCATCTCCAGACTCACGTCAGTCAGCGTGAACCTGCTCTCATCTATGAAGAGTTCAGGGTGCCAATGGAAATTCTGGTGTTCCCTGGCAAATTCTTATCACCCAGCACGGTTTTGGCCAGTGAGAACAGGCCCCACTTGTAGACACTCGGGCCTCATTCCACCCTGGTGGAGTCTGTTTCTGGCAGATTGAGCGGGCACATTTGTGAGATCTGGCAGCGCTCCTCCTGGTCCTCCTAAGGTCTCCATGCTCTGGACACAGTGCTCACACACATGGTTTCCCACGTCAGCAGTGACATCACAAAACTTGCTTCCCCTACTATTTCAATGACGGTCACGAGGATTTCACACTTGTTTTGCATCACCGGAGAAGAAGACGACCCCTGAACCTGAGTTTGAAATTTGACTCGGTGAAGGACCGAGTGCTCATCTGATCATTTATCATTTACAGTGGGAGCAGCAGTCGAAGCAGGGTGACCCAGACCTCCCTCTGCCCTGGGATCCCTCCTGGGTGAATAGCAATACACTTCCAGGTCAAATCTGGGCTGTAATCCTGTCCTGGTGAAATGCTGGATCCTCTCACTTGGGAGGCACTGTGGACGTGTAATAATCCCAGTCACCTCAACTGGATCCTGTCAAGTTTAAGCCTCTCATAAACAGCTGATCTTCTCACCCTGAGTCACCCCTTAAAACCTGATCTTCCTTAAAAAGTGGGAAATATTCTGCTGCAGGTCAATGATGGAGGTTTCATGGAATGAGTTGTTCAAAGCCAAACATTTTACAGCAGACACTGCCATCTGGTGGCCTCTGAAAATCAGCACACTGTTTCATGAAACCTCATCAACCCTTCAATACCGAAAACCTCAATGAGTTCTCCGCTCTCCAGCCAATAGGGGAGTCGGATCAGGACATAGCTGTCTAAACTATTGCCCAAATTTCAGTTTTGGAAGAGCATCTTTATGATGCAAGCGCCACTCAAACAACAAAGTGTGTTTCTTTTCTACCGCTCCTGTATAGCCAGTGCTGTGGAAGCCCAATGAAGCTTGTGGTCGACACAAGCACAGCATCAAAGAGCTACGCCATTAACAGAGGAGGAGGGAAAGAAAACATAGTTGCTGATGTGA